>NC_060252.1:47758880-48383880 GCF_921293095.1 Ischnura elegans | reverse complement strand
GCAAACGATATCTACTATCTCTGCGTAAATGGCGTCCATACTTAGCTAATAGTCTCTTCAGTGCGATTTAATATGATCACGGCACATCAAAAGAAAACCGTTATCGGCATTCCGCGCTTTAGTGCTAAAGATATAACGTTACACAGGAGTTTTTCCTTTTTGATTTGACCCCACTTATACCAGAGCAATACGAACAACATTATTGAAGCGAAGTAAATATTTTGCCCTGTAAAACAGGTATTTTCCTTATTCTGATTGAATCCATAGCTTTTTATCAACTTGGCTCCCTCAATCATTGAGTTTAATTTGTATAATTTTACTAATATTTGAGTTAAGTAGCAATAATAAACTGTCATGCATGAAAATCAATCAGGACGTGCATGATGTGTCTTTGACGAGTTTTTCTGTAAAAGAAGCTAGATAAAAACGAATAAGTGAATTAGCGTATATTTGAATGAACCAGATTTAAAATAAATTGATTCTGAAAACAAGGTCACAAATTTGCCGATTTTAAAAGGTAGATAGCAAAAATATATTCCTTTATACTGTTATGAGGATATGAAATGCACATTTTGCTCTATGACCCTCGCCGTAAGATTACCTTTGACGAAATAGGCATATACCGTTAATGCAGTGAGTATGGACACTAGCTTAGTCATATTCAAGTTTTCAAATTGAAATTAAAACGACCCGACCTCTCATATTTTCCATAACAGCGTACACATGTCCACGCTATAAAGGAGAAGTCCCTTACAGAGTTTGAGTGCCTATTTTGTCAGGGTCACCAGGATCGCTGAGTTGTGCATAGTCCAGAGTCTATCTTTCGCAGAGTGACTAGACTAATGATCTAAACAGCTTTATTTTCCGTCCATTTTCCACCGCCATTCATAATTGCCCACCTGTGCCTAATGGCGTAAATGACCTCGACCCCAGACACTTCCATTAATGACTGCTACCATTTGAAAACCTTCGGCATAGCATAAAATTCGAACGTTGGAAGAGGTTTACGGATGCACGTAGGCTCGTCTTCATAAATTAACAACTAGAATTTCTGGTACACATAGGTACCTACTCGTTACCATTCGTCGTAGAAGGGCACGCAACATGCGGATCATCCACGATGTGGAGTCTAGAAGAATCTGGATGGACGGGATCGAGTTAAAATTGTACTACCGAAAGCGGTGTGTAAATTTGGTTTCAAAAGTGGCCAATGGGAGCCGCTAGCTTTGTCAGAACACAGAGGCGATCGGCATATCGACGTAACTTTCTCCAATAATGGACCAATAAATGCTTGAATACGGGCATTTTAATGCATCAAAGTGCTTACGGGAATTGTGTCTCTGGTCTTTAAGGCCACTTAACGCTCTTAGGCACTATTCACACGTTCCTTTCCCCTCACGTTTCTATACTGCTTTATTCTGATACATGATCTGCGCATGAGCAGAATACAGGATAGGATTATGTTGTTTTATATTTCGAATCTAATAGATAGGCGGCGATTGGCTAAGCTTGATTGCTACGTCATTAACAAGAATGGAATGAAAAAAGGAAAGTGTGAATAGTGACTTATAAAGCTTTAGAAACTCATCGAAATGCACCCGTCCGCGGGTATAGTTCACGGCAGCGATGTTAATAAGTTTGAAAGATAAGGCAGATATGGAGAGGTAGAAGGCATCAGTGAACGTAGGGGCATGGAATATTTGAACAATGATGAGAGTGGGGAGGTTAGGAAATATCAAAAGTGAAATGTAGAAAAAGATAACATATGTCTAGGGACCATGTGAAGAGAAGTGGAAGCGTGTTGGGGACTACTGTAGCCGTGGTTACAGGGTTATTTGTGGTAGTGGGGAGAAAAGTCAACGAGGAATAGCTTTAGGATTAAATGGGAAGCTGTTTGCGAGTGCTGTAGTCGTAGATCAGGTAAAAAATAGGATTCTGGTGGTAGACATTGAGGCGTGACCCACCAACCTTATGGTGGCTAGTGGAGGAAATAGTAAAAATAGTAGAAAAATAAGGAAATGGAATTAGTA
Organism: Ischnura elegans; assembly: GCF_921293095.1. Lineage (NCBI taxonomy): Eukaryota > Metazoa > Arthropoda > Insecta > Odonata > Coenagrionidae > Ischnura > Ischnura elegans. The sequence continues at coordinate 48,381,850 of NC_060252.1, read as the reverse complement.
AGCTCTGAAAGGGAGCATGAGAGAATACCATGTACTAGTGGAAAATAGTATACAGGAAGCTGCTGATAATCTGGCTATAGAATAAAGTTGGTATCAGATTTAAACAGGAGTAGTCGAATCGTCCGGAAAGATAAATTGGCTAAGTTGATGGTGCAATGATAAAGAATCCGTGGATAACGGAGGAAGTGATAAAAGAAATGAAAGAGAGAAGGAAGTGGAAGAACGTGGACACTGGGCAGGCCTAAAGATGTACAGGATAGTAAATAATAGATTAAGGTGAGACACCAAGAAGGCAAGGGAAACTTGGAGGAAAAGACAGTTTTCGGAAATGGAACAGGAAACGTGAGAATGGGTCAGTACCTACGACATTTCATTATTTTGGATAAGGGAACGTGAGCAGCAAAGATGTTTTTCTTTTTACTATACGCCATTTATATCGATCATAACTCTCTTAACGTACGAGGTCTCATAACGCCATTTTTGGTTCTATTATCCCATTAATAAATAATAATGTTTGCTTCTTTTGTGAATGTATACCGTGCCATAAGATTTGGAGATCCTCAAAGAGTGATTTATATCCGTTGAGAGTGTGACTTGCACAGATATTGCTTTCATATTTCCTCATTCACGAGTTAATTTATGGCTGACATTAACGATGACAGGGAAAATTTTATTCGGTGATTACCGAAAAAAATATCGAGAGATTCAATGAAAAGCATCATTTGTCGCAGATTTAACCTGAGGCGACAATGCAATTGGTTGACAATGTCTTACCGTACGTTAAGACGTTAATGTTGATGCATCACCTTGCTCGATTGTTTGGCGACTACGTGAGGTTTCGGCCACCAAAGCTCTTCCTCATATGTCAGTTAAAATGACCAGCTTCTATCCACAACTGAGGTTGTGATTTCTCTTTTTATATGTAAAAAAAACGTAGCCTTTTGGTTTTACTGGCAACGATCAATTTCATTCATTATTGAAGATTGGCTTTTGTTAGGCATCAAAATGGCGTTTTGGACGCGAACCTATCTCATGAGTATATTCTGTTTGCATGCAACGATTTTTGTACAAATCTGTAATTATCTTTCAATGATTCAATGGAATGGATTTTTTGCTGCTCTTGTGTAACTCACATCACCTTTGACGACAAAGGAATATGCTGCAAGTAGCCATGTGTTTCTTTCGTTTGAGGATATGGCGGAACGGATATTTATTTCCTCTTGTCCATTTTTCTCTGAAATATGCGTTTAGCTGATAAAGATTTAGAAGTTGGAACAGGAGATGTGGGAAAAGGTCAGCATGACATTTCATTATTTGGCTTTACTGAACGAAAACAGCAATGATGTTTTTCGTTGCAATATAAGCTATTTATATCGGTCATAACTCAGTACGAATCTAATTGCGTCCTTACAAAAGATTTTTCGAACTCCAGAAAACAGGAGTCTTAATAAATTTTTGAAGCGAATAAAATGAAAGGGAAGACATGTAAGGAGATTTCTTAAATGTAAAATTTAAGAAATATTTTATTTACATGATAGAATACACTATCATAAGATCAAGAATTATAAGAGAAATCTGAGATCATGAGATCTGAGATCTAATTATTTGAAGCGGAGACGAATCAGTACTCGTGATTCTAAATGATTCTATCAATGAGATTAAGATTCCAATCGAATTATATCAGGGCCGAGTGCATCAGATTTTACTCTAATACACTGAAAACTATGAGAGATATATTGTTTTCGAGAGCAAAAATGAATTTGCAAGGTTTGAAATAATAGGCGTCGGAAATAAATTTGAAGCACCAATAAGGTAAAATAATCTTAGCACAAACAAGGTAAAATTATTCACTGGAAAATTTAAATAATGATGATGATAATTAGTTATAATTAATTGCTCTTCTTTCATTTAATCAATTTGAAAGTAAAATAGATTTATTAAATTAAAAGGTTTGATCGAGGATATGTAAAGCATTAGCCTTATAAGTAATAATTTTATTCTGAAAAGTAATAATTTTCCATTAAATTCAGTTTGCGCAATAATGAAGTTAATTTGCGATAAAATACAGACCGTTTTTGTGTAAAATAATGAAGAGTAAAAATTTCTTTGTTACTCACACTAACTTCACGTGTGATCGATCCATTGCCTCGTAGCGTCGAATCTACGCAAGTTCACAGGCACTAGTCAAATAGCTGTGCTCGCTATCCTAAAGAATTCCGACCACATCTATTTCTATAGTACTCTAGTATCCAACCCCTGACCTCATTTATATATCCTCCTTCAACTCCTTCGGGTAATAGAATTTCAGCAACGCTCTAAAACATTTTCTAAATCCTAAGATATTTCTGCCAACCGTATTTTTACTTATCGAGCTCATTATTTTACATCCTATTTTCAGTCATCGAATACTGATCGGGTTTTTGGCAGTAATTACGTTACTGAGCGAAATTTCAGATCCAGTGATCTCCTATCCTTCTTTTCACTACGCATTCCTGCTCGCAAAACCCGCAATACTGAACTTCTACACCAGCCCAATTTCCGTCTGGCAATATCTCAAAGATCCCTCTTTTTCCGCCTACCTTCTATTTTCAATTCAGTCTCCAATACTTCTTCCTCTCTTGACATCTTCGCCTCCCGCTCTAATTTTAATAACCAAGTGAAAAGTCTATCTTTCTGACACTGACCTTTTGTATCTGTTGTATAAGCTGAAAATGATTGTTATTTATGATATTATTTTTTTACATGTTCATTATTATATTTATATAATTTATTTTGTTTATAAGCCCAATGTAAAGGCCTTAGTGCTGTTTTTGGTGTGACATAAATGAAAAAAAAAATAAATATATATGATGCTTGGAGCCAAAGTCATATTCTCCTCTTCCATTTGTCTAACAATACAGCATAGAGCTATCGGAGTCTCAATTATGTAGCAAGGAAAACTCTTAACGACCACATTAAAATTTTTATTTTCCAAAAAGAAGCAAAATGAAACGATAGAGAAGTTACAGCCATAAACTAATAGAAGAGGATTTATAAATAGAGTGCTGTATAAAAATACGGACTACAATGAATCCAATTGCAAAACAATATTTTCATTCACTATTCGCAAAATATATCTGATCGTTTCTTGTTAATCATCCCATGATCTCTCTTACAATTAATACGATGACTTTACGATATTACGGTCGAACTAACCAAATTTTGAGCAAATAATCTAACAAATCTAACATTGAAAACTAATTTTATTGAAGAAGGTCCTTTCAACTGTTAAACAAACTAGTAATTCCAGTGATTTACTAATTTCTACATCATAAAAAGTACCAACAAGCATCACTTCGAAGACCAATACTTCTCTAGTTTTTTTCATTCCCCTTGGGCTATTTTGAAAGAATATACGTAATAGGGTGGTTTCCTTTTATTTTTTATTGCCTAAATCGAAAGATTATTACTCCTGGAGTAAATATTTCACGCTTTTAGATTTTTAAATGAAGATACCTATCTATTTTTCGCGATTTAATGAAAATTGAACATTTTCAAGTGCGCGTAGGGCCCAACACCCAGTACCATGAGCCTCGGTATAATTGCCATGAGAATTAAAGAACCTGGATAGCGTAGTGGTCTGCGCAGTGGCCCGGAAAGCCGAAGATCCGTGGTTCGATTCCAGGTCCAGGGGAATTTTTTCTCATGGCATTTGTTGTATATTTAACCATTAACATTCGTCTAAACCGAGATTTCTATAACCAAATAATTTGTACATTATGAATAAACTACTGGTGGGTAACGAATCGCAATCAGTGCCTTTCGGTTTCTTTGATGAAGGAAAAAACCCTACGGTAGAGAAAAAAGTAATCCTTGGTTCTATTTACTCTTATTGCAATCCACACTGGTCATTTTATATAGCTCCTCACGTGGCTCGATGAAAAATAATTCGGAATGAATGCGGACAGGGGTGAGCCGATGCGATAATGCGTTATATAGAATAACATCGAGAGAATAAGTGGCTGCATTGCGGGGATTTATGGGAAATACTCGAGAATGAGAGTTAAGCGAAATCGGTACGTCGAGTGGGAATAAAAATCTCCCTCTCGGGCTAATATAAGTTACGACAGCACTCGAGGTGAGGGTTCACTGGTGGAGAGAACCAAAAAGAAAAGAGAGAAAGAACGACCATAATGGTTGCCGCTCGCTTTTAAAAAGCCGCATTCCTGCACGCGCATAAGCGTTTATGCATGCATGTGCAACGTCCACGGGAGAGCATAAAACCCTCGCGTCGCGGGAGGCCGTTGGAGTGGATGCGTTGAAAGTAGGACGCGGTAGAAGAAGGGCTTCTCGAGCAAAAGGGACTGACTGCTGCGCAAACCAACCACTCGGCGGTCTCTCGCGCGCTGCGCTCAGGTGCGTGCCGTCGCAAATATCCACCCAATTTCCCCTAAAGAGGATGTACAAAATGTACTGCGCATATTGCGGGACACATTCCTTTTCAGTAAAATACGTTCATTTGCTGACGACGCTGTCATCTATCGTGAAATTAGTGATCACTCTGACTATTAAATTCTATCATCGGAATTCAACAACGTTCATTTGTGGAGCCAAGAGAGGTGGACTCGAACTTAATCTGAGCAAATGCAATGCGGTACATTTCTTGCGGAATTTCTCCAACTCCAATCATGTTTATGCAGTGGATGGTATTAATATTAAGGCAACAGACGAAGTGAAGTACCTGGGAGTTACGATAACCTCGAACCTCACGTGGGGAACACATATGAAGAATATTTGCGGCATAGCCCTGAAGAAATTTGGATTCGTCAAGCATATTGTGGGAAGATTTTCGGATGAGAAAGTAAAAGAAAGGTGATTTTCGCACTCGTCCGACCGCACCTTGCACATGCAGCGAGCGTATGGAATCCGGTGCAGAAAGATTTATTCCGCGAACTGAATAAAATACAAAGGAAGGCTGCGCGTTTCGTCAAAAACTGCTACGGGCGTACAGACAGTGTTACCCAGATGTTAAGCGAATTAGGCTGGGAGCCGCTGGAGACTCGGAGGCTGCGCGCTAGGCTTAGATTGCTTGAACAATTGAGAATGGATATCTTTAAGAGCGACACAGAGAAAATAATATTAGAGCCACTCTATGATTCCAGTTCCGATAGAAGTGATAAATTAAAAGAAATGTTTTGCGAACGGATACATATGGGAATTCGTTTTTCCCCCGAACCATAAAGGACTTTAGTAAACGCTAGTCCCAACTTCGTTTGAGCACTTCATTTTTGTAAGCTGTATACGGCCTAACACCCCCTGCCACACGCCTTTTAGGCGGCTTGCGGGGTATTATGTAGATGCAGATCCCTGAGACGTGCACGAAGACATGATGAATACCAAAATAGGGTAGTTTCCTTCATCAAAGAAAACGAAAGGCATTGATAGCGTTCCGTTATCCACCATTAATGTTTTCACAATATACAAATTATTTGGTTTTATAAATCCCAGTTTAAACGAATGTAAATGGTCAATTTTAACCTCATCTGAAAAAGGTCAGATTGGCGCCCATGCGATTCCACTCCACGTGACATCACAGGGACCCAGACACCATACAAGTAGTCAAGAGTTTTACATCGCCATACATTACCAATGCATGCATGTAGCACAGAGCTCAGGGAAACATCACTTAATAATCACCTATTAAAATTGCCTATGGTTGGAAAGTTTCCTTCGTTTGACAGGGTATTAATAATTCTTATTTAAGCCAAGCGCTATCTGCTAGCAGCCTGCATCGTAGTGGCACTCATAGCCTCGCATCAAGGTTGCCTCACACAGCGGCAGTCGGAAACAGAATGACGTCATATAAAAATCTAAAAGCGTGAAATACGTACTCCAGGAGTAATAATATTTCGATTTAGGCAATTTAAAAAGAATAGGAAACCACACTATTTATTGTAATTAACCATTTTTGTTAACCAAATGCACTTTGTATATCTAATGCTCGTCGAAAGTGATGGTGGCGGTAGTATCACAAAAGGATTATACAATATTGACTTTGTATGGTATCACTATAAATAAAAATATCCGCTTGAATATTACCCATTCAAAGATCCGGTAACATCTCGCAAACCTCATGCATCCAACATAGCGGGGTTTAATGCGCAACGTCGTCGCGACGCTGGTAGTGGGTTCTAGAAATTTGACTGTCACAGTCATGTATCTAGCGATTTGATCGTTGGATTATTCTTCCTCATAGGATAACCCTCTAAAATCGCTGGCACATTAATGGCTTTGCCTAGTTTCGCTATTAAGTTGGGCCCTTTTTGCTTTTATAGCGTTAAGGTATTATTCCCCGTTTTACGTGGGGCACGGAATTGCGCAGGTTAGAGCTGCATTAATTTCTAAAATGTCGTGGAATTGCGCGAATGCATGAACAAAATTAGAACAGGGGCTATTTTGCCGTCTCGCATCAACGCATTCCTGCATGTGTTCTAGCAATTCTCCGCTTTACATGACGTAATTTAGTCTGCGCCTTCGCTCGTACGTCAGATTGCGCAATTCCGTATGCCGTGTAAAACGACCTTTCCAACTCTTTCCCTACCCCAGAGGCGTCGTCGGGCTCCTATCGCGGCGACGCCTCTTTCCCTTTTCCTTCCTGTTCTCCCCCTCCCCCGGTGATCGGGCGTATAAGTCTCTGACTTGGTTCCCGACCCCGGTGAGTTGTATCCTCGAAGGTCTCCCCTTGAGCCCTCATTCTATTTGTCACAGTCATCTCTTATGGCCGTTTTACACGGGGCACGTTATTGTGCAGGTTAGGACAGCATTAATTTCTAAAATGACGTGAAATTGCGCGAATGCATGAGCGAAATTAGATCATGGGCTATTTTGCCATCACACGTCCACGCATTCTCGCATGTCTTCTAGCAATTCACCGCTTTACACGAGGCAATTTAGTCTGCGCCTTCGTGCACACGTCAGATTGTACAAGCATGTGCCTCGTGTAAAACGCCCTTTACGAAGCCATTAAAAAATGGCTCCCTCGCCCAACTTAAAGGACGGCTCCCCAGCATCAAACAAATATAGCAACGGGGGCCAACCCTGGGTAACAACATCCAATTTTTTCTTTCAGTGATATATAAACAGCTGTCAAGAAACGCTTGGTTTCTATATTAAAACTCTCAATGTCTCCAACGCAGTAATAAGGGAAAATAACAAGAAAAGAACGCACCAGCATACAACAAGTCCAGGGGCGGATTCAGCACCAGATTTGGGGATCAGCATGATCAGGGGAGTATGGAATACCCCCCTGGAGAGAGGGATGTTCAGTAGGGCTACGCTCTGCGATAAGTAGAACTCAAACTTCTCTCACGTTTCACGTTTGAGACTTGTAGACAGGAATTTCCGCATATGCGCCCTTTGCTCTTTTAGAATAAATTGGGGGTTCATGTCCCCTGTGACCCCTTAATACAACGCAATCCTAAATGCAACTCTTTCTAGCAACAGATGTTCAACACCACCACCCCGAGCATTGTTACAAACCTCAGTCGTAGTGAATATCGGTTGCGTTAATCCTGGGTGCATACGGTTTCACAGCCTTCAGTAATACGGGCAACGTATCTGAAAATTTGCGCAAGGTTTCGATACACAGGAGCTTTCAAATGTCCCCACAAACGAAAGTTCACCGGAGTGAGGGTCCCGAGATCGTGGAGGCCAGGCAATTTGGTCCACAGCTATAAGTTACTCCTCTTTTACCAAATCTGCTTGTTTTCAAGGAAGAGAGGGGATAATGCCAGAATAATTATTAAATACTGATTTGAAACCTAACGGTATCCGTGGAATACTTCAGTAAAAATATACTTAAAATGATAATGTTTCTATTTAAATGAGCCGATATTAGCACCATTTTTATGCAAATACTGCTAAGCCATCCTTCAGTGGCCACACGACGAGTGTGTGCCCCACGACGCGGCGCGGCGGCGGCAAGAGCCCATAAGGTAAAAACACAGCTTCCTCCCCCTAAGTACCAGCTGCTTGTCTTCAAAGAAGCCATCCCGTACTCTATACATCCCGTATTCTCATCATCTAGAGATTGGAGAATTTTACCTCCGCTTGAATTTAATATTACCTTTCCTATTTTTTCCTTTGTTTACTTAAAGCGTGAATGAAAATGCTCATGACAACTTTATTGGACATTCATTCCATACTTTTTCTTTTAGCAATGTATTTTTATTTTAGCCCATTTTAAAAATAAAATTTTAGATTTATAATGGAAGAACTATGAAGTGTTGTGCTTTATGGTGCGGAAACATGGATACTTAAGAATAAGGACGAGACAAGACTCAAGGCGTGCAAGATGTAAGTCTAGAGAAGAATGGAGGAAGCGAAGTGGTCGTAGAGGAGGAGGAACGACGAAGTGCTCGATATGGTTGGTAAGGAGAGGCTGCTTCTTGATGAGATACGGAGGAGACATAAGTTGTGGATGGAGGGAGTACTTAACGGGAAGGGGATGTATAAAAATAGTGTTACCGCACACGGTACCACTTAAATTTCAGAACCTAAAATGGCCATCAGAAGGCGGTTAATAATGCCAAACTCCTCCCGTACGAGATGAGAAAACCAGGTGTAAAAACAATACTGCTTAGCCATCCTTTCGCGGCCGCCATGACGGTAGCAAATGTCCATCAGGTAAAAACCCAGCTTCACGCCCGTAAGCACCGGGCGCGCGACTTCAAAGCCAAGGCGTCAAGAACGGAACGGCGAACTTGGTAAGCGAAGGAAGGGATGGATGGATGAAGGGATCTTTATTCCGCGGGCAAATTTCTTTTTTTTTATTCACGACCGCCTGGGATATTTTACCCGCGGCGAGAGAGAGCGGGCGTCTGTGAATGTGTCACTCCTCGTAAGGGATAGCGGGGTAAAAAAAAGTAGAAAAGAAGCGGCCACATAAAGAACCTTCTCACGGAGATTGGAATGTAGGGCAGGGACGCTCCTGAAAAAAATACGTGAAAAAGTAAGGAGAATGTTTAGGGAGCGAATCGGGAAACGTCCAGAACACAAGGCAGTGACGGAATGACGAAAAACAAGAGCTATCGGAAAAAGGTTGGCTATACATTGAGAGATTAGAAGAGTAATTTCTCCATAAAATCGGAGATATTTATCTAGTCTTACTACTTAGAGCAAGTGCGGAATATTTTCCACTCCCCATAAGCAATCGATTAAAAAAACCTAACCTGAAGTAAATAAAAAATTCCAGTCGACTTAATATGGAGGGATTGTTCCAATATACGTATTTTATATTTGAATATTATGAGTGGATTAAATGTATCGCTATGAGTAACGGTGCCTAAAATTTTAGAAATTAAGCACACCGGAAAAAATACGAAGAGGGTTGGCGATTTTAAAAGTCGTGTTTCACGATGGATAGAGGAATTTTGAGAAATGATAACCTGATGTATATAAACATTGAGGAAAAAGTGGGTGGTTGGAATAGAAGAGGAAGACCTGAGATAAAATATACGGCAATAGCAATGAAGGACGTAGAAGATAACAAAATACTTATACGCGAAAAAATTAGCGGATAGGAGAATTAAGTGGATAGCTGCTTTACACCAATATTTTGACTTTTGGTGATGATGATAATGAATCAAGAAAGACCAAATCAATAACAGTGCGGTAGGCAGACTTGTTACTGACAATTTTGAGATAATTTGAAACTTAACATCCTAAAAATCTTAACCATTAAAACCTAAGCATGTGCAGAGGGAAATACTAGGTGCCTAATTTTTAAAAGTCTATTTGAATCAAGATCCACTGAACATCCTCTCATAATTTATCTATAATATTACTAAGATGTTCCTGAGAATTTCAGATACATTTAAAAAAATCAATAAGCCTAGATAGGATAATATTGGACATTTTGTGTTTTACCCTGGCCTGTGCCTCGTACATTGAATGTATTTGATTTTAAATCAGGCCTTATAATCTAAAAATTCTATTCTGTTTAGCCACTGCACAAATTACCGAACATTTTTTTCTTTTAACCAGTTTTTAGCATTCCCACCAATTCAGTACTCACTCCTTGCAGACCCTCCATTTCTCAACTATGTGTTTCCTCTTTTCGCCAATCGTGATGTAAATGATAGTGATGAAGGTCTTAGGTCATAAAAAGGTCATAAAGCTACGCAAAGATTACAACATCACTTCCATTAATAGCACATCCAAAAACAAATAAGAACACGGTAGTAAACAGATGAACATCATTGAAAGCAAATCCTAATTAGTTATACGCGGATGTAACACAGCTCTCACGTGATATGAAAAAAAAATTCTCTTTGATCACGACGACGTTCATGTACTTCGTGCTCAAACGAGTTCGACTTTTAAAATTGCAAGAAGCTATTTTAACGCAAAAACTGTAAAACCGGATAGGTATATGAAAGGAGCAGCTCAAAAAGTAAAAAAAAATCACTTGCAAGGCAAGATACATAATAACATGAACCAAACTAAATCGCATTCCGACAAGTCAGGGTAATACAGTGTGCAGTGTACCAAAGTAGGAATGCAGCCAGCGATGTCATAACGAATGGCAGTAGAATAGAATTAGCGACGGGAAACGGAAAATAGAGTTAGAGAAATATAATTCCACAGATATGAAAAGATGCACGCCCACTCGTGCTATGAATAGCGAATGCATGCACCACGTCCCGGCGTGCATTTCAAGACTCACTTGACAAGCGCGACAGATGCTAAACTGATTTTCATTCCAGGAAAGCCTGGAGAACGGCAATTTTATTGAATCCCACTCAAATTCAATCAATCCATTAGCAACTTCAGGAGAGTTCTAACTCATACGACTGGCTCATTGGTGGCAACCACTACCATTTTCAGTTAAGCCATGAATAACTAATGAGCTCGTTCACGGTAGGCGAATTTGCAATCAAGGACCTGATATATAACGCTATTAATTTTATTTATCATTAATATTATGAATATAATTTATATAAATTATCCATCTATAACAATCTTGCTTATTCAAATGCAAAATTGTAATTATAAAGGCAAGTGCGTATTCAGCTGGGATTACGTATTTCATATGACATGGCTACGGCCAACATAATTAGTCAGCAATCCTAAGATTGGTTTGACGCAGCTCTCCATTCCTCCCTCCTATTCGCTAACTTTTCATTGATACGTATAATCTTCTCCTTTAAATGGTTTATAACCTGTCCTATGTAACTCATTCGGGGCCGTCCCTTGTCCCTCTTCCCTTCCTCCTGTCCTTCTGCTATTGTTTTCAGCAGGCCACCATCATGTTACATAATGTGGCCAACTAAGATGTCCCGTCTTCTCCGTAAGGTTTTTAGAAAACTTCTCTTTTCTCCCATTCCTAGTAATTCCTCATTACCGTTCCGGCGATCCATTTTGTACTCATTATTCTTCGGTAGCACCTCATTTCGAATGCTTCCACTTTTGACTTCTCTGCTGCTGTCTAAGTCCACGCCTCGTTTCCATATGCTCCTTATGTAGCATCTAATGAACTGTTTTCATTGCTTTTTGAATTTCAATGGCTACGGTAACCTTTTACTACTCATAGATGATTCCTGGACGGTAAAGTTCATTTTTTTATTTTAAAGATCTTTTCAGGAGTTATATGGGAAAAATTTCATTTCAGTGTAATGTAATCACAAATCGTTATCCACACGGAGGTTTGGCTATAGATTGTCGCTGGACATAATGGACCGCCTATCACATATTAGGCACTTCTGTATTTTTAGAAGAGTAGCATAGACAAATACAATTATCATTCCTGCAACCGTTATTGGAACTTTAACCATGGGGATTGCCATTCAAAGTAATGGATAGGCGGCAAAAAATACCATGAGAAAGCGAACCATCATGTCATAAAAGACCTTTGGAATTAGTTAACACGAAAGTGAATACTTTACGCGGACGCTTTATATAAACACTTTGAAAAACAGCACGAATGCCATAGGTACTTACTCAGGCGTTTGCTAGTAGGAATTAAGTATTGTGGTCAGCATTCCTCACCTGAAAAGAGAAGATGCAGTCAGCACACACCATACTCGGTGACAATGTTATTGTGCCAAGGTTACCTAACCTTCCAGGCAGTTTCACGTTCCCGAACAGAATTCATATTCTGGTTATTTATTTTGGAAAAACTTGGAATTTATTCTTAAAAATCATTTCTAATAATTTCACTTGCATTTATGCATGCAGGTTTCACCCCCGAATGTCCACAATCAATTTACAAAACATTGTTTTTGGCTTATAAATATAACATTAATCACATGACTTGGACCCCAGAGTTAATAGAAAACCTGCTTGAGGTGGCTGTGGAGTAACTACCAACTGATGCCAAACTTATTTCACCAAACTTCAATGATACCTACCCTGGAATACAGAAAAACTAAGAGCATTGATATCCTCAAATCTTTTTTTATGATAATGAAACCTCTTCTTCCTCTTGAATATAATTAACTTGATATAAAAATTTTCTTTCATGGCAATGAAAACTAAACATGAAAACAAGTCTATTGGTGGAATCAGGCAATAAGTAATAATGACCCGTCACATAAAAAAATCAGAGGAGAGGGAAAGCGTATCACGTGATTTTGGATTTTTCAACGTTAATCTTGGTCCCATGCACAGAAGTCTTGTATCAGTGTAGTTGATATCTACTGAGCGATCTGGAAATAGTGTCGCTGCGCGCTGGAAATAGATTTTTCTTAGTGTTCTCAGTGTTCTACCGAATGTGATAGGTCAATATGGAACATTCAGCGATTCTCGCCAGTCTTTACTTTTTTGTTTGCACCACTCATAATAATACTTTCGTAATCCTTACGCAAAGTTTCCAATCTTTCCATACTTCCCTTCTTCGACCGAAGCGTTCTAGTCCCTCACCGCTACTATATTTTTCTTACTCGGAATTTCCCCAATTATTGCCTCAAGCCGCTCCTACACCTTATCTACTTCTTCCTCGCTATATTTGCTATTGGGAATGTACACTTGAACCATCATAAGGTTTAATGGGCCACGCCTCGATTTCTACCACCACACGACTGTCGCTTTCCTATTCTATTTCTCCCGATCCCCATTTCATGCCCAAGCTACTCCTCGGTGGCTTCCTTCCTCACCATCGCATACAACTTTGTACCCTTCACTCTTATAGCCCCCACTATCCTTCCACCTTACCTCGAATAGTCCCAAAACATCTACTCTCTCTGTCTCCATTTCCCGCTACATATTTTAAAGTTTAATCGCACTCATCGTTTTCCGGAATATCCGTGTCCCTACGTTCATTGCAGCCTTCTTCTTCTCCATCTACTTCGTTTTCCTTTCCTCTTTCATGGATGCTTACTGCTGATAACAATTCTCTGCAAGGGTTTCGCATGATGGCGACTTCGAGGACTCTTTCGACCTCGCTGATACAAATGGCACTCACAATTAAGTGCCATGGTCTTGTCTCATGCCACTAATGCACCATGTTGATCACGTGGAATACCTGCCGTTTGGTTCTTACCATTAAACCTATGTGGTAAGGGTGCTCCTTAACAGGAGTAAATGAGAGTTACTCCCTCCAGTGCCGCTTTAGGGGTCTACACCTACATATACATATTACCCTGCAAGCCAGCTACAGAGATGTTTAGCAGGGGGTGAATAATCACCAGAGGATTTAAATTTACCCCCACAAACATTCACTATGAAAAATGCGCATTACACATGAAAAATTGAATTAATATCATCCTATTAATGAAGGCAATCTGCCTATGAAGTTTAAAGAAGCAAAACATGCTGTTTGAGGCACTGGGAAAGTTCATAAACAAGCATTTAGGAATACATAGGTTATTAAGCTACATTGCCAGTGAAATGATCTATTTATAGGAATTAACGCTGCCTTTATAGAACCTTATTGATCGGGGAAAAAACGACAATTTAAATAATATTATTTACAGTCTATGTATCTTATTTTATTTTTATGATCTGATCTATCGCAGCATGTTGGCGTATGGATGATATGGCTAACTTCGAAAGAAAATAAACTACTCTTTAATTTACACAATAGGTTTAGCCTTGGGAGCGCTAAAGCCTTACCACCACGACAAGCTTAGTGCCCATACTAAAGACTGGAAATAGAATATTTGAAGTAACATTGCACCTGGTTGTCATCCTTCCGAATCAGTCGAAATATTTTCTTCAACCCACCTTGAGTGCACTAATCGCCGAAAGCGGTTCTCTAGCATTCAGAAGCAAGCGAGTCTTTAAAATAATAAGCAAAGATATCGTGCTCTACAATTAAATTTCTCTCACAGCTCTACTAAACGTCTTTTGATTGGCTCACAAAAATCAGTACTTGTAGTAGTGCTATGAAATAAATTTAACAGTGCTGTGAGCAGTATAAATAACTTTGTTTATCATTTGATATGATTTTCCCCGATATGTCTCCAGAAATAGTTAACTTTAAGCGTATCTTAAACTACTCATACTCTTGCCTCTCATATGGGGTTATTTTCTCTTCCCTTGTTCACTACAGCACTCCTTTTGCGTCTGCAACCCCATTACGTCCCCTATCCTTCTCGCCACCATCTCTTACAATCCACCCTTACTCACTCTGCTCACCCACCCCTTCACAACTCCCACCATCTCCTCATTCCCACCCCGTAGCACCTGCCGCTAATGGCCCTTCTTTTTTCCCCGCACACCCACGCTCGCACCTCGCTTTTTTGACTCGTCTCGAGCATTCTAAAGTGCACTTGGGGCTCTCACCTAGCGAGAGGACGATCGGAAGGGATGGTGGAAATAGTAAGGGGTGAGAGAGGGAGAAATGACAACTCCTACCTAGATTCGAGAGGGTACTAGGTGAGCTAGTGGTTCGTGCGTTGGACTGCTGGTCCCGGGTTCAATTCCCAGGGGGTAGGATTGTTGTGTTGGCTAGAGTGTGTGAGAGGCGTGTTGGTTTCCCACCGCGTGGACTCGGGTTAAAATCCCGGTGGTTGCAGAGAATTTTCATAGACTGCCAGGTCTCTGCTTGAATGTTGGGTGGAGAACAACTCAAGCGCAGACTCAAACACTCCATCCGTTGATGGGACGTCAGAATCCAGAGAGGAATAGGTGGGATTGTGGTCAGAGCGTTGGGCTGCTGGTACTGGGTTCAAATCCCAGGGGATCGGGTGTGTGTGTGTTGACTAGAGTGCTAGACTCCCACCCAGTCAAACCGGGTTCAAATCTCGACCGTGGCAGATATTTTACAGACACTGCCCCAACTCAAATTGATCGCTTTGTGGAGGGCACTTGTGGAGCACTCCTTCCGTCGGATGGGACATTAAGCCGTGGTTCCTTGGCGCCTTTCTTTAAGAGCAGGCTAATTCTGACGCCGGGTTTCTCTCCACCCTTCCCTCCTTACCTTTCCCTCATGGCGCAAATGACCTTAGCTATCGGTCGCCTCCTCCAAATAAAATACGATACCTTCAAATCCTAGGTGAAGCCCTTGGATGATCGGATTTTTTAGTAAAGCCAGTAGGCGCAATAATCACTCTCTTTCAGCCAAAACCACCCACGTAATCACCTTAAGGCTTACAGCAGTTCACCAAGCACTATGCATCTAACGAGTATTTTAGCGATTAAATTCTTCAAGCTGGTAGTTGGCAGGTAAAGAGACATGTTTGAGTCACGTGACTTCGAGTATTGTGTCCATAAAGAATTGAAACAGCGAAAAAGTCTGTGAATAATTCATGTTAAGGTAAGGAATACGCACATCCTACGGTCATATAACAGTTCTTTTTCCGCTCATAAGAAACATTGGCATTTTCAGCCTTTTCAACATATGTGAAGCATTTCTATTGAGCAAAGACTCAAATATACCAAGTAGACACGGCTATTTACAATAATAGCATAATTATTTAGCGTGGTAGCCTAGCTGATAGCGTGCTTGTCCGCTGATCAAATGGCCAGTTAAGATTGCGGGTGAATCCCTCGGATATCACAAAACAGAAATTCCAAACGTCATAATTGGTCCAGGGAAGTAAAATGTCATCTCTACTCGGAAATTACGTGTGAAATTCACACGGCTCTAACTTAACGAGGGATGAACTTTACTTGCAACTATAGAGGTGGAGACACCCTCAATCACAACTTATAAGAGAGACTGAAATAGCTAGAAAAGGATAAATATTTAGTTCCAATAAAGGAAGAATGCTTATACGATTTTATAGACATATTTTTGCCTGAGAAGAACCACGTAATCACCTTGAGGGGTAGAGGCTTCCACTAAGAACTATTAGCGTATTTTCATTTTCATTTCCGACGGTTCTTTTTTTTTATTCATCCAAATGTCCGTCCAGTTCACCTTCTCCATTCCTCTCCATACCCATATCTCGTATGCCTCCAGTATTTGCTCACCCTCCTTCTTAAGTAACCTTGTTTCTTATATGTAGAGTCTTTTCAGATTTCATCTCGCAAAATTAAAGCATATTAGTAAATAAAAAATATTGCTAATTTTTTTCTAGTAATTTAACTGCAATATCGGTTTTAATATATTTTAAATTATCCTCAGGCCGAAAATGTCGTGTGAATGTTTTCCAAAACCTTCAAATACCTTTTTAAACTCTATTACAATCGATAATAGTAAATAATGGTGAACGAGTCCAATTCTGGCGAAATAATTCACTAAATCTTTAATACTCTGACCTCTACGAAATCGCTATCTTGCTCACATTCGATTGCATTAACCTATAAAACATAAACCTATAAATAGTCTCTACTGCCGTTGTGGTTAATAATGTAATGCCTCCCCCGAAGTTTTATATCAGGGCAATCACTCCTTCAAGATATAAATTGCTACTAAAAACATACAATGACTATATCCTTTTACTCTGATGATTGAGTGGATAGTAGGTATTAATAGTAAGATATCCATACGGCTTCTATCGTCTTTATGAAACATTCAACACTTATGAAACCTAATTTCACAAGTAGGACACAGTGATAAATCACGAGAGCATTCTCAGAAGCGAATATAGTTGATATTACTCAGAAGCAATCGATTGGCTAAGAAATAATAACACGAAAGGAAATTAGATTTTATATGCGCGCGAACTACGAGGCGAACTATCGTATGATTGCTGTAGGCTTAGAAGAAACCTGTTTCGCCTCAACAAATTTAATGACTACACTGCATGTTTGGATGACAAAGCGATCAAGGAAAGGAGTGTTATTTTGAGATAGATGCAATTAACGGAAAGATAAACATTGCTGAATAAATATTGTGACTGCGCTTGATGTGCCGATTTTGAATAAATATCCATTCTCAACTGCCTTCAATGCATTACACATAAAAGCATAGCATGAATCAAGTGACTTCACACGCAGTCACGCGCAAGGGTGCAAATTTATATACACCAAGGTTGAAGTTAGCCATGAAAAAATATTTGGTCTAGCCGGAATCCGAACCCGCATCACTCGATTGCCGGCTAAGCCAAATATTTTTCATGGTAAACTTAATCCGCGGTGTGTATATTAAAGATTAGCTTCACCTGCTTGTATTAGTAAGCTGAAACTCGCTACAAAATGTTGGCGTTAATTCTTTGCGAATGAGTAGTTCCACTGAATATTTTGTCAACAAAACGCAGGGACTAAAATTACGAGTGATACCCTCGTACACCACGAAGCATAAATCCTGGATGCGATATCACGCAAAATTATTCACTATTGATTGTAAAATTTCCATACTCACCTGTTTCTCAAATACAAATCGTTGCATCCGAGACAAATTTTTCAACAATTTGAGATACAGTTCATTGTGGACTAGTGTCTGCACTTTATACCCTGAATATTTCACTATTAAAACATGAATTATTAGGGAGATTGGGTGGTGTAGAGGCTAGAGTGTTGGCTTCCCATCTCGTGGACTCGGGTTCAAATCCAGGCGGTGGCAAAGAATATTCAGAGACTGACCGGTCCCTGCTTGAGTGCTGTGTGGAGAACAATTCAAGAGTCCGTCAAGAATCCGTCCGTCGAATCGGACGTTAAGCCGTGGTCCCCTGGGCGCCTTTCGTTAAGAGCAAGCATATGCCAACGCCGGGTTTTTCTCCATCCTCCTTCCATGTCCTTACCTTGTGGCGCAAAAGAACTCATCAGTCGGCTGACTCCTCCAAATACCATATAATGGATTGATAGCGAGTAATCAGTCACCAAAAAAGAGCGGCCAAGCAGGAGGTATGCTTCCACTAAAATCATTCACGAATTTTTCCATCAAGGATGAAACGTCAATTTAAAACTATACTCTCAGAGTAGGAGATAACGGATAGAATGAGAGATGCACGATAAACTGGAGGAAACAAGAATTTAACTGCTTAAGTTCTAACGACACGTATCTCAAAAATAACAATTTCTCAGGAGAGCAAAAGAAGCGATTTATATTTTTAATTGTACACTAAAATTAAAATCCAAAAATTCATAAAACTGAATATTAACACTAAGAGTTCTTTTTTGCTATAATGTCATGTATTTTTAAATGTCATTGCACTTTATTTAAGATACCTGTCTCAAGCCGGCCAAATTTTGAGATACATGTGTTGTTAGAACTTAGCCAACGATATATTCCTTTTACTTGAGATACATTTTTAGGTGCACCAATATTACCTTTTATTTTGAGGGCTAAACAACTTATTGTTAGATAAACAATTGCACTGCTCATAAAGGATTGAACTTAAAACGACTACTCTTTTGCGCACATGTCGCCTCGATGCACGTATTTTTGCTGCGGGCAATTCCACCGCACTAACGTCTCCTCGAATGAAATACTCCACGTGCACCTCGGACATTTCCACGCGAGAAGTGGTTCAGTGCTTGGCAAGGGTGGGCTTGAGAGCTTAAAAAAACGAAAACGCGAGCACGACGGCTAAGGGACTTAAACGGGCTGCGCGTCGAAGAAGTTTTACTCCGACGAATGCTCCCAAACCCACCCCCTCCACACTCTTCCACAGAGGAGAGGATGGAAAGGAAGCGGAAGGCTTCTGAAACGGCATTATAAGGATTCGGAATGACGAGACGGGCGGAGGCCTGTCATCATGAAGTGCAATGAGCGAGCGAGCAAAAATGTATTTACCAGGCTGGCCACTCCGTCGCCGAAATAAACAACGTGGTCGTTCATTCAGATCAAAGTCGTTCAAAAAATACGCTAGATACGCAAAAAAATACTAAATTCAACCGATTCGAGCGTGATATAGTGGGAGCTGAAGTAGTAATTTCGTGGAAGCTGAAATGAAAGATAGTTGCACTTTTCAACAGTTATTTAATGAGTAAGTCGCGTTTCGGCTCGCTAAAGGCCGTTTTACACGGTACACGGAATTGCGCAATCTGACATACGTGCGAAGGCGAAATAAAAATTGCGTCGTGTAGAACGGTGATTTGCTAGAACACATGCGAGAATGCGTGGATGCGAGACGGCAAAATAGCCCCTGTTCTAATTTCGTTCATGCATTCGCGCAATTCCACGCCATTTTATAAATTAATGCAGCTCTAACCTGCGCGTTTCCGTGCCCCGTGCAAAACGGCCTTAAGACATCATCTGGTGCAATAACAAGAACGTCTTGTATCAAAATGAGGGCTCTATGAGCTGAAATGCGTCGTGCGCATTATTATGGAAAAGTGCACCTACCCTTCATTTCAATAACAAAATATTAAATACGACGAAAAAAACAATCTTTCTTATTGAACTATTCTACCATAACATTAGATTTAAAAAATTAATAATAATTAATATTTACTTAATAACTATTTATACTATTTAAGTACAAATAATTTGGAAATTTAGGCAGCCTCAAAAATAATAGCACAATGGGGTCATCCTGTCATGTTGAGGTGGAATGAGTGAGCGAGTGCAGATGTATTTACCAGGCTGGCCTCTACGTCACAGATATAAACAACATGATCGTTTCTTTAAATCACAATTCGTTCTAATAATTCAGTAGATAGCGAGAAAATAAAATGCATGAATTTCCACGAGAAAAAATTAACCTGGCCCGTGAATCGAACCACATACCTTTGGCTTTCCGGTCCACTGCGTTTGATAAAGCTGTGATTGCTTACTTTTTTGGGTACACGACAATTATATCTTATGTTAAAAAACCCTTCTAGTTTTTGCTACAAATATTTAAAATATATATTTATTAGTAGCAAATACAATTATATAAATGTACTACCTTACAAGCATTTAAAATTTGGTTTTATTCATTGGTTCATATGCTATCCAGGTTCCTGAATTCCTACGGTAATTATACCACGGCTGATGGACTAGTTGTTTCAGATGACTCAGGCACCTAGATAACGTAGTGGTTTGCGCCGGTAAAAACAAAGGTCCATGGTTTGATTCTCGGACCAGGGGATTTTTTCTCATGAGAATTCATGTATACTTCACCGCCGTTCGAGGGCAAGGCTACGAAATATTGCTAAAAAAATATTGGTTACGACAAAAAGTAATATTCCTCATTCAGCGACTCTATCATAATATTAAAATAAAAAATGGGGTCATTCTGCCGTGATGAAGTGGAGTGAGCGAGCGAGAACAACCAGGATTGTCAGTCTATTATAGTAATGAACAACGTGATCGTACATTCAGATCGCGATTCGTTCCATTATCTCGGTAGATGGCAAGAAAGCCTTATTTACGACGCAAAAAAAAGCAATATTCTTCATTCATCCGTAATCATAAAATTATAATAATATATAAATAATACAATAAAATAAAAAAATTATAATAAAAAATAAAAGTTACCACCCAATTTTAAAGAGTTTGTGACGTCATAAGAGTTGTGGTACATTAACTCATTCAGACAAAATGGATCATCGAGGGAAAGGATCTTGAACAAAACAAGTTTAAGCAGCATTATAATACGCGTGTTCGTGGATTAGCCGGCAAGCAGTGATACGCTCGGGAAGAGTATCAGACGTCATCGACTTCTTTCATGTTAAAATTCAATGCTTGCCTCTTTTAATTTTATTATCCTATAGTCTGTCCTGTTATCCTTCATGACAGCAAATCAATTTGGTGAGCTCTAACCTCATCTATCCTGTCCAGCCTTAGGGTAGACCCAAACAGTGAGGTAGGCACTGATGCCAAAAATCATGAGCGTAAATTATTTATTTCCTTTCATTTACTGGTCAATTAATTCTATCAATCAGTATATTCATGTTTATCCTAATAAATGAAAGCAAGGTTTTGATGGAGCGAGTACTGAGCAGTGAGGATATGTATAAAACAGGGTAGAATTTTAAGTAAACGAGTGAGGGAATGAAAATAATAGGATTTATGGATAGAATGAAAGGTAGTTGTCCTCTTTGTGAATTGAAGAGGGAGTGCATGAAGAAAGGGGAAGTTGTTTAATTCTTCTTAAATACTCCACAGAAACCAACCTTAATCGGTAGAATACTTTAGTATTAATGAAAGAACCATTCCCCGGCTATTACCGTAAGCTGATGATTCCCGTTTTTTTCCGCTAACCCCGAACGGTTGGCCGCCCTGGAGTATGTAGAACTCACTTCACGAAATATGTAACATATATGTACACAGCTTACTCTCCGTCGCGCCTCAAACACTCATGCCATTCTTCCACTCCGAGGAGCAGCAGAGTTTTCGAGTGCATGTGGCGCCTCAAGGGCGGGGGTGGGGAAATGATAAAAAGTAACAAACGGAGAAATATTTCTGCGATATTGTTTGTCTTGGTCTTACTTCCCGCGCGACGTGGGCTTGAGTTCCCCCTCGTCTCTCAAGTGGAGGCTGTTGAAACGGGAGTGTTGGAGTTTTTGATGTGGGCGAGGGGAGGGATACGGTAGCACAAGATGGGACTGAGTGCGGGAAGATAGGCGAGGGGTGAGGAATTACGAAAGGAGTGATCGTCTCAAGACGAGAGGGTCCTTTGCAGATGGAAGGAAAGGAGAGTCGGAGTAACGAGAGAGATCAGCCGCCATGGCTATCTATCCCATCCATTTCTATGTATTTACCTCAAACCTTAGAGCTACTAAGAACACAGATATCTTTCAGCCGAGACGGAGAACATCACCCTAGAACCTCACTATATTCCTAGGTCTAACAAAAGTGAAATATTAAGAAATTTTTTTTAGCTGAACGTTAAAAGAATTCTTTTTTCCCCCCCAAAAATTTACAATTGCCATCACTGCTGATTGGGCCTCAGTGCAAGCATCTCCTTTTTTATTATATTATTATTTTCAATTTTTGTTTGCAGATTGTGCACTAACACCACACGCCCATTGAGGAGACTGGCTAGGTAGTTTTTAGATATATACGTCGAGAGTTGGACAATAAGTCTTGAAAAAAGCGATATATTTGGAGTCGTCAAAAGAAGCAGTTATTGAAAATGCTATTGCAAAAAAATTGACGTGGATCTTAAGGTGTGTTTAGGCTTAGTAACATGTTATATAAACATGTTACATGTAACAAGTTACTCGTAACATTTGTTTTATAACAACTGTCCAGTGGAGCCAAAAATGCACAAATAAGAAATTACAGATTCAGTCCTATCCCACGTGTCACCCGGCTATCCCCAGCATGCGCCTCACCTCTTTTCTGTAACATGCTACACATTTTCGTCTTCGAGCGGGAAACCAAAAACTTGTCATATAACACGATTTTTTGTTTTGTAACACAATGTTACATACAAATTGTTACACGGAGTTGTAACTTTTTCGTAAAGCATGTTATATGTAACTTGTTTATATAACATGTTACACAGTGTAAATGCACCTTTTGAGCTACTAAGAGGACAGATATCTTTCAGCCGAGACGGAGAACCTCACTATATTTCTTGGTCTAACAAAAGTGAAAAATTAAGAAAATACTTTAGGTGATCGTTAAAAGAATTCTTTTTCCCTCGAAAAATTTACATCTTCAATCAATGGTAATTTGGCCTCATTGCGAGCATCTCCTTTTTGGTTATATAATAATATTCAATATTTGTTTACAGATTTTACCGTAACACAACACGCCTATCGAGGAGACAGGCGAGGTAGTTTTTAGATAAAGTCGTAGAGAGTCGGGCAGTAAGTCTTGAAAAAGCGATATAATTGGTGACGTCAAAAGAAGCACACATTGAAAATGCTATTTCAAAAAAATTCCGTGGACCTTACAGATAAATGTATAGCCCATTAATACTAATACTATAGCGTATTCAGCACGGATTATGTACTAATTTTAATTCGGCAAGAGCAACGATTAAAATTGGCAGACATGATCAAATAATAGAACGAATAGGTCCTTTAGAGATGGGACGAATTGGGGAGAGGGTTGTAGTAAAGAGAGAAATCATGGAACCAATATTTATTAATTTCATCCATTTCATCCATAACTATTTAAGCTGCTCAAACCATGGGGTGCAGGGTAATAGGCATAAAAAAGAACAATATAAAGTATTATCAAAGAAGCCAAACATTTGTTGAAAAAAATCCTGGTCCTAAAGAAGGAAAACATGAACCCTTTAATGTCACAAGCATTTACAGCATGTATTCCCTTAATTTATTATTATTATATTAAAAATAGCCACCGCAACCAACAATAAAAGATGGTAGCCACTGTGAAAATCTAGAACAAGTATTTACGTATTTTGAAGAGTGGTGGTGGAATGTGTCAGAATAACAAGAGTGGTCACGAAGCAGTCGTATAGACTTAACTCATTCATTTTATCTACAGCTATTTATCACCACATGGCTCGAAATCTCTAATTCACTAAATCATTTTCCATTAGAAAAAATTCCTCTTGATCGGGAATGGAGTCACAGGCCTTAGAATTTTCAAGCAAAGACTATTAGGTAATGAAGGCTTCTGATTTTCCACGGCAATTGTATCGAGGCTCATGGTACGAGATCAGATATTACGCCATGAAGGTCCATTCAAGATGTGGGGATACGGAGGAGACAAAAGGTTTGGTGGCTCGAGCACTTAGCAGAGAGGTTATGCTGAAAATCGTGTTGCAGGGAGGAATGTTAAGTAAGAGGAGAAGGGATGTGAAGAAAATAAGTTTTATAGATCACATGAGAACAAATTGGCGTCATTGCGAATTGAGTGGGAAAGTTCAACTGAGGGAATGCGTAAAAAGTACTCCGACAAACCAGCGGTAACTGCTGAAATACCTTCAAAAATGACCATAGCTTTTTGGAGTTCCATATTTTAATAGAAATTTATTGAAGAATAAAAATAGTACATTATCTCATTGGGTTGCAACTGGCACATTTGCAAATGTAATCGGGAAATTGAAATGAGAGGTAGTTACGCTTTTTCACAGTATTTAATGCGTTCGACGCGTTTACGCTCGCTGAGCCACCATCTGGTACAAGACGTCTTGTACCAGATGATAACTCTGTTGGCAAAAACGGGTCATACTCATTGAATAATTGTGAAAATTTGCAATTACCTTTCATTTAAATATATCGAACTTCAACTATATCACGCCTGAATCGCTTAAACGCAACCGGAAAAATTGGTAAAATACTGGGGAACAGCATTTCTGAGACTCAGAAGCCATGTCTGAAGTTAACGAGGAATGAGTGTCTTGCATAGAAGGAAGGAGATGGAAGAATGTGGGGCTGCCATTCACTAAGTCTTTAGGTTTCTTCAAAGGAGTAGTAGGCAGGAGAAGTGAGAAGGACTGAGCGACTCGGAGACAGCCACGTTGGAAGATGAGTCCCCCCAACTCCTCCCATTCCTCATCACTTTTTACGCCGGCAGTTTTTCACGCCCTCGAGGAAAGTGAAAAGTATTAAAGGGGTTTTATCAAGGCGCCGCAGAAAGCTCTTTGGAGGTGGCCGGGGGACTTGCCGCAGGTACGGACGAGGGAGTGTCACAAGGCTCCGCGCTGGGGCCCGCGAAATGATACCCCGTGCTTCCGAGACCTACCAAAGTCATGACGCCCCGATAAAATGCTTCTCAGCGAAGGGAATGCGGGAAAGGTAATTGATGCCGTCATTCCACTGCGTAGGCTGACGTTCCACTAGTCGGAATTCCACTTATAGGAGAAAGAACTCGAGGCAACTGATTAACGAAGGCACTTGGTTTTCTAGCATGCTATTAAGCAAGAGAAACTATTCAGTAAAGAATGAACGTCTACACGAGTTCATAGCTATGTGCACCACCTGTAGCGAAATGATTTCAATGTAACACTATATTTATGGAAGAAGTGATGCATTTTAAACTCCACTTAAACTATAAGGCCGTCCACGAGTGGTGTGAAAAAAGTTCTTGAGAATCTAACTAGGATCGATGAACTAAAAGAGAAAAAAATGCTATTATCGGCACGTAAAAATCTATCCAGAATTTCGATAAAAATATAATCATGGGAACATATATATTATGGCACATCAAAATGGCGTAACTGCAGAAACTAATTATTTATCTATGGAAAACAATAAATTTATTTTACCGATTATATTCATCGAGAAGGTATCATCTGAGATGTACGAAAGTTGATTTCACCCTCTTTAAAATCAACTGGGTCCATGTCATTAATCTTTACAGTTAGCATTTTAAATAATTGGCACAATACTCTGTCATGAGGAATATTGAATTAAACTTTTTCTTCATAATATTTGTAACAAGATAAAGATGAGAGAAAACAGAACCTGTATCCCGTAGAAAGTGAGCACAAGTCTTATAGTCTATTCTCACCACTTCATTCCAGTACCAATGAGTGCAAATAACAACAGATTTTACAGATGTCAAAGGTATATTAATGAATGCACACACCAGTGATCAAAGAATTTTTGTGATGTCCAATTCAGAAAAATATAATCTCTTTGAAGCAAAATAACCTGTTTTAGAATAACTTATTTATGCTTGCTGACATATGAAGGCACACTCTTCGCGTGAGAATTAGTTCCCGTGTGCCTTTCTGCGTCGACACAGCTTTATTGAGGACGAGAGAAATTGGACTCATGATTCTAATGGGATAGCCTTCTGGATGACTCATGGAATTATTTATGAATGCTGAGGGCGCCAAATTGGATGTTCTGTTCTGGTGAAAGGATTTCAGAAACAAACGAGGACACGTAATTGCAGGGAGAGAGGGGAGAGATTTTAAAACAATCCGCACATTTTCTCCTAGGGCTTTTGCAAAGAATTTTTCGAAAGAGATATTTATTTAGACCCAGTTGTCTGGGGGCCAGTGGGGACGTGATTGTATTTTCGCCTGGCAATACGACGCCTGTGGTGATCAAAGGAAACAAATGAGATTCGATGGAAATGACGTTGTGTTCTTTCAAACTTAGTTCCATCGCTTTGATTCGTCTTTCTTTACGCTCATGAATTTTTTATATCTACGGAAAAGCTATATCTCGCGGTCAATCAGTGCAAGTGACAGCCGGGTTGCCCAAAAAAAGAATTACTTTCCCGCAATTGAAATTAGCATCCTACTCATAAAGTTGACAAATTTGACTATATCTATGTTAATATATTAAAATAAGGATTCTGAAATACGTCGACGCCGCAAAAATGAGCGAAAAATCCCGAGTGGGAAACTTTTTTGCTAAAAATTGCGTAACATTTTACTAAGTCACCCAGAGAATAATCCCGTCGTGTGAATCATTTTAACAGAAATAAGGTACATAAAAATATACGAGTCGATTTTTGATGCCATATTGTGAAAATATCACATATAACTGCCAATTTTGTCGAAAGAAATTATATTCGATCCAAGTTATTTACCACATACTGTAGGTCATTATACGCGATACTGTCAATTATCTTCGAGTCAAACTGTGTAGTGTTCTGTTAAAGAAGGACAAGATCAAGCAAACTCTCCGCTAATACCTTGAGTTTCTACCAATTTTAAATGCTGTGGTGACTGCTTTCCTCATTCCCAGAGTTTTCAACAGATACCCTGCCATTATCGCTTGCAGCACTTGTATCAACACCTACACCAGAGAGAAGAATTTGGTGAACTTCCGGTTCCGATGCCTCTCTTATCTTGACATTTAGCACATGGGCTTTGATGTAGACAAGACATTAAAATTCAGATACAAATTAATGAAATATCGGGTTTTTAAGAGCTCAATGAGTCTTTAGATACCAATGGAAATTATAGCAAATGTAGGAAAGAGCGTAAAAAATGAAAATTGTTGTCCTAGAACTTCAAACTAACATGATCTCGACATGAGTTGGTTTAAAAAACGTGATCAAGGTCTTCTAAAGATGCATTATAGGATATTAGTAACCCAATGTACCAATTCTATTCCTCCTTCTTCCAAAGTATTCTATCGTCATAGAGGACTTTAAACGTTCTCTTATGGCAATAATTTCTAACATTCCCTATCATCGCAAAATTTCATCACTTTTTAAGAAATAACTATTATACTTCCTTAACTGAACACGGAATTACCCGTAGCTCTCGAAAACATATAATATGCAAAGAAAATCTCTGCCCGCTGCGTCGACCTCTGAGCGCAGATTCAAGTACATAGCATGTTAAGCGATAGCCACGTCTAAGAGTCTCACTATGATATGAAAGAAATTCGAGGAATGTTCGGAAGAATCGACAAAGAGGACGCAATCACGCCATTGCCGGTAATAACGCCTTCTGCAGTCACCAACCCACCATAATCAATGGGAAACGAGAAAAGGGATTCCGAGAGAGAAAAAAATACATTACCCCCCCCCCCCCATCCGTATGACGTAACGTTGCGCCGCGGAATGAATGCAAAAAAATAAGAGATCATAAAAAAAATCCAGACCGATGATAAAAAAATGTGGAAAACGCAGAAAAAAGATGGAACGAACGTTCGGAACGAAATGAGGAAGCAAATATTCTTCCATCCTCCATTGACGGAGGACCTCACCATTCATGGTGGAAATATATACGATTTATGGCATCCATGCGGAATCGGAATTCCTATTCTCAGCTTTTTTTCTCTCTCCCTCTCCCGAACAAAAGACAAGCGAGAATGGACGGACGGAGGGTAGGACGAAAATATGCCGAAGGGTGTGGGTGCGGTTGGGCGTGGCGGAAAAATGACACGAGGGTTTGAGGGGCGAAATTGGTGCGAAGAATCAATGGGGGTGAATGGTTGGTCGAGGGTGGAAGAATGGATTACCAGGGAATGGCTAGGATTCGTCCCATCAGGGGTGAAATAGATGGGGAACCATCACTATATTCGATCTATGATTCCCAATACGCCTTACCTTAAGAAATGGTTTATTGTACAAAAACGAAAAACTCCAATTCCCGGGATTTTGCGGGGATTTCCAAATAAATTATTTTACCCTGCAATGCGCTCAAAACTCGGACTGTCAACTCGGTGAAAGTCTCTATTGATGCCGACGCGTCGCGACGTTTCGAAAGACGACGTTCTGCCGACCTCGGCATCAGCGGAGACTTTCACCCGGTGGACAGCCATAGTTCAATTACAACGCTTCAATAGACATATGATGGGAGGGATGACCAGGATTCTTCTCGTTAAAGGTAAAATAAAAGGAAAAACATCACTCCAGTCTATGGCTTCTGGTATGCCTTAACTTAAGAAATCGTTAAGAAAAAAGAAAAACTCCAATATCCGAGATCTAGCGGGACCATATAAATAAATTACTTTACCTCTTAATCCACCTCGATGGTATGAATATGTCGTCTTTCAGCGATTGATATTAAACGGACTGTCCACAGTGTTAAAGTCTCCATTAAAGCGACGTTTTGAACGACAACGTTATGCCGATTTCGGCATCAATTGAGAATTTCACCCCGTGGACAGCCCTAGTTCAATACAACGCCTAAATAGACATATTTTAGACAGTATTTAATTTTACCTATCAGTGGTTATGTCTCTTAATGTAGAGTACAAGTACCTTACATTTCAACATGGCAAAAATTGGAAAACCTTGAAAAGAAGGGGAGGGAAAAGTTAATATTTTTCAGACCCTATGCAAAGTTCCATCATGAATATAACTGGAAGAAGACTACAAGTAAATCGTGTTATTCATCCTAACAAAAGGAAGAGTACAGAAAAAGCAAAGAATGGATAATGTGAATATCGTACAGGCGAAAATGTAGGGGATGGTCTCACCCCATTGTCATATAGATGCATTCTACTCGTAGCTCTCTTTTATAGGGGGCGTGATATTTTCGATCACCTGTCAAGCTTCGCCCCTATCTCCATTATCCATCTATCATGGGCAAATTCATAGGCTTCTTCTCACACCCACAGACATCTCTACGAAGAAGACTTTATATTCTATTCAATCTTGCCGCCTTATTCAAACATGATTATCTATTGTGCCGTAAAAATATTCGATTTAGTCAAAGAGATTGCCATGCCCACCTTACGCGCTAGAGTAAGACCTCTTCAGAGCGTCCTAATCTATCCTATCTATAGGGTCTCCCGAAGAAGCATCTATACTCTGACGTTGAAAGCGTCAGCAAAACTGAAGTAAAGTGATTTTGGACTAGTTCGTAAAATATAAATTGCAAGCCCACGATACCTGTGGAATACTATAAAAATAAAAGTTGAATATTATCTACCGGTCACTGCACTGGTTCGAACACGTTCTAACTGCAAATGATTAAGTATCGAGAAAAGTGATTTTAACCTCATTTTTGCTCCAATGTTGACAGAATTAATTTCTACCACAAAGCAGCGAGGTAGAGTTCTATAATCAATAATAGGTAAGTCTAAACGTTCGTCGGGATATGAAACCGAAACAAAGGGACGGGAACGGACCTTCTAGCCATCGAAACCAACCCGATTCCCTAATTTTTTCACTCTCGACAAAAAATTGTCAATTTTAAACTTGTGAAATTACGACTAGCATTTATTAAAAAAGGAGGCAGAACATTAGTGGAAAACGGGTACACAATTAAGGACATCAGGAAGGGAATTGCATTAGCAAAGGAGGTGTTCATGAACAGGAAGGAGCTTCTGAGAGGATCGTCATGTAAGCGCTTAAAGAAAAGGTTAGTGAAGAGTTTGATCTGGAGTGTAGATCTCTACGGTGCGGAAACGTGGACACTGAGGAAAGTAGACGAGAGAAGATTGGAGGCATTCGAGATGTGGGTATGGAGAAGAATGGAGAAGGTGAAATGGACGGAGAGGAAAAGGAACGACGAAGTGCTGGATATGGTTGGCGAGGAGTGACAGCTTTTAGATGAGGTACGGGGGAGATCGAATCTATGGATGGAGCGATTATTGGGGAGGGGATGTTAAAAATGGTGTTAGAGGGTAGAATGTTAGGGAAACGAGGGAGGGGAAGGAAAAGAATAGGAGTTAGATAGAATGAAAGGGAGTAGGCCTTACAGTGAATTGAAGAAGGCAGCTCTGGAAGGAAAGTAAGGCTCCCAATTCACTTCTTTAGAACTCCATGGACACCTACCTTAATCGGTAGAATACTATAATAATAATAATTTATTGAAATCCTTTATTGATCGTGGGGGAAAACGAATTCCCATATCTATTCGTTCGGCAAGACATCTGGTAGTTCGCAAAAAGTGGTGGAAGGCATCCATTTCAAGAAACGAGAATCGCGTGAGTACTATTCAATTCCAATTGAAAAGAATCCCGTCTTTCGCCACCAAGTATGGCAAAATTTCTAAAATCTTGCCCGATCTCGTATTTCTTCGCCATTTTCCCGATATTATACCTCAACAATATTAACCCAAATATTCAAAAATAATGATGTAGATAAAATGTAGATAAAGTACCGTAATATTAGAACATATGTTTTTTATTTCATCTTAGCAACGGATGGGATTTATGAAAAATTACTTATTGTTTCGTGATCACCAATAATTTGTGAGCAATTTATACTAACTTTCAAGTCTCTACCACAAAAAACGCAAATTTGGGCTTTTGTCTGCCTAATTTCGATTTCGGACCATTGTGCGTCGGAAGAAATGCAGTTCCTGACACAATGGCGATCCCGAGATCTCAATACGTAGCTTATTCGTCGAGAAAAAGACAAATCTTTCTTCGCGATGTTTGCTGTAGGTTATCTTTCCGTTCCATTTACAGATTAAATTAACTTTTGATTATTACCAATTATATGAATTGCTATCTTAGATTTAAATGAAACGACACCTTTTCTATAGAGTAAAAGATTTCAGACAGTTGCGTTCAGTGTGGCGAAGTTTTCGACGCGGCGTCGCGTTAGACTTGCCAACATCCTCTTGCGAGCTCTAAAAATTTTTATTTCGAGTCACCGTAGGGAAACACGTTTCCGGGTTGCACACAGCCATTTAATACTGAAAAACCACCGTTTTGAAAGCGAAGCTTTCGAAGGAGAGGCTGCCGACCCCTCGACGAGGTATCATAAAACTTGCAAACAAGACGATGCGCCAGCCGATTGTAGCTCTCGAACCCATTGTAATCGCCCTTGACGGATACGCCTTACCTGTTCCACAATGCAGCTTCACTTGAGAGTGGATATAAAGAACCCCATCTTCACTCGAGTCGAAAGCTTCTACACCGGACCTCGAATTCGAACGAAGTCGAAAATAAAAATGAAAAGCGTTTATTCCAGCCACGACTCCAGCCAGTGCTCTTAAAAAACAGACGAAACCCATCCCGTTCGACGTAACTTGCTCGCGAGCTGAACCCGGAAGAAAGAATGTTGCATCCATTTCAAGAAACGAGAATCGCGTGCGTACTATTCAATTCCAATTGGAAAGATTCCCGTCTTTCGCCGCCATCATGATGTAGTGTTCAGATGCAGAAGGATTGGGTGACGAGAGAGGGAACTTGTTTGGAAATTGAAGCCGTCCTTAAGATGGCGATCATTCTACGCCGATTGGTCTATTTGCGTGACGTATAAATGTTTTTTAAACTGATGCTGGTGATCACCAAGAAATTTTTAAGACATTAAAAGTAACTTACCTACCTATATCAGTATTTGCCAGCATGAGGAATTTCAAATTTTATATTGTATTGTATTGTATTTTCTCGAAAATAGTTTGGTTTTTTTGAGCGAAATTCCAGCCACGACTCCAGCCAATGCTCTTAAAACCAGACGAAACCCATTTTTTCGCAGTGACTTGCTCGCGCGCTGAGCTCCGAAGAAAGAATAGTGCATTTGAGGATGGTAGAAGTCATACATTGCAAGAACCGAGAACCGCATGAGTACTAATTATGATATTTAAAATGCAATAAATCAATGGATGGAAGAGAAAGATAAGCTACTACACAAAATCAATCATCCCCGGTTATTTATTGGCTCGTTAGCGCAGAAAACTTTACTGGTTGCCCTCCACGTTGCTTCATCTTCGTGACGATCTTTTCGCCAGAGTTGCAGCAGGAGTCTTCAGGTTGGAGATGCCGGACAATGCGTTATAGCTTTATGTGAACTTTTGGTAAAAAAAATCATATATGCCCATAGTATTGATATTTTTCAGGGTAAATGAAGTGCTTGGAATATGATTATGATGTGAGTTATTGAGAAGACGCCTGCTGCAACGCCGGCAAATCTGTCGTATATCAATCGACGAATATGAATCGACGCGGGGGACAACCAGGAAAGTTTTCTGCGCTAACAAGCGAATGGTTAATAGGGAATGATTGATTTTGCTTGGAAGCTTATCTTTCCCTTCCATTTACTGATTTATTTCATTTTGAGTGTCATTACACTGTTCTGCAAAAAAAGTTAACAAATGCCCGGCTACAATTTAGGGTGTTTCTGGCTAATTTTAGGTCGTTGAATCCGAAAATACCTCAGTTTTTTTCTATCACCCTCCATTTTTACGAGCAACCCCTAAATTAGGGAAAACAACCCCATATCTAAACTTATCGCCTTTCAAGGGACTTTTACTAATGTACTTGTGAAAAAACTGACGTTTTAAGGCTATAAGGGTCACAAGAAAGACAAACTTGAACGGAGTTGAAAAGATTTAGGTGGTGAAAATTGAAAAAAATACTTTAAAAACATTAAAATAACCATTTTTCTTCGCTTTTTAATGCATATGATATGGTAGCAAATAGAAAAGTTTTTAAGGGATGAATACACTGTTCACCCCCCATTTTGTAAAGGATTAACATAACATAAAATATAAGAGGGGAAGGGGAAGCGCGCGAGTAAGTTGCGTCGAACAAGATGGGCTTCGTCTACTTTTAAGACTCTTGGCTAGAGCCGTGTCTGGAATTAATTTCAAAAGCAAAACAATTTCTGAGACAATATAAACCTAAATTTTGAAATTCTGCATGCTGGCAAATACAGATATATATCGACTTAATGTGCCCTGAGAATTTCTTGGTGATCACTGGCATCAGTGTATAAAAATTTATGCGTCATGAAAATTAGACCACCCGAAAACCTTCCTGAGCCCACAGCACCACTTTGCGGAAGCAAACAGCAAAATTCTCTCATAAGTTTTAAAAAGAAAACGTGAAAATTGCCGCCCTTTTTCCACAACTGTATGTTTTGACTTGACTCACATTTTGGGACATAATTGATCATACCGGGCATTGAAAGTCTATGATTCAAAGGTCAATACTTTTTGAGCATTGTGTTGGACATCCACAGTTACAGTTCTAAGAGATTGCCACAAATCCATGTACAGTATCCATCATATAGCAATAAATTATTCTTCCGTTTTTAGATATGTTTGCATAGAGTATTTACGAAGTATCCCTTCCCTTCATGCACTTCCTTCTCCAATTTATAATAGGGCCTACTCCCTTTCTCTCTCACGTTCACCCAGCATTATAGTCAAGATGAACAATTTTGGCCCTTTATGGAATTTTGGCACTTGAAATTGAGGTAAATTAATATATAATTTATAGAACTTCATAACTGAGTCATAACACAATGCTATTTATAGTAAAAAAAATCATCAGCTGAGAAATGGCTAAAGCAAATTATTTGTTCGAAAATTCAAACATTAATATTTTTTATTAAACCTTGCGTGAGCATACGGATTTTCCTACGCATTTAGCTCTTCATTTGTTTGTAATTTAAGTTTTGACCTACTAAACAGTCAAAATTATAGTAGCAAACATTTCATCAGTTCTCAGTCACGTCGGTACAAAGACGCGACTTGGAAGGTTACTTTTTCACCTACATCCTACCCCGTAAGCCGCCTAAAAGGCGTGTGGCAGTGGGTGTTAGGCCACAAGCTATTTACACATAAGTGCTCTAACAAAATTACGACTAGCATTTATTAAAGTCCTTTATAGTTCGGGGGAAAAACGAATTTCCTTATCTATCCGTTCCTCATCTCCTTTATTTATCGCTTTTATCGGACCTGGAGATATAGTGGGGCTCTAGTATTATGCTCTCCGCGTCGCTCGTAAAGACATTCATTCTCAATTGTTCAAGCAATCTAAGCTTAGCTCGTAGCCTCCAAGTCTCCTGCAGCTCCCAGCCTAATTCGCTTAACATCTGGGTAACGCTGTCTGTACACCCATTTTAAAAGCAGTCATCAGCATCCGTAGATGAATTAACTTTAACACCTCACTTAAATCTAACTATTTCTATCTTATACAACGATTGAAAACGATGATCAAATTATAAGAAACCGACGAAAGGAAAAACTGACTTTCATTTCATTAAAAAAATCCTGCTGCGTGAAGGTCGGGAAAAATTACATTTTTTAAATGCCATTTAAGGAGTTACTCGTCGGTGGAAGAAAACAAGTGAGTGCCCAATTCCATTCGTTTTTTCTCTCCCCTCAGACTCATCACAAAAGAAGACACTCTTGACAATGATGACACTCGAAGACATTTGCGAGATGTTCTCCGGTATAGGTGCCTCGTTAAATTTTTTCGTAAAAAGGTATTCCGTCGGTTGGTAGGTACGTTTCTCGAAGGAACATTGGGAAAGAAAGGACTCTTCAGGGCTTTTCAGGAGCATTTCCTACGCCCTCTTCCATCCAGCTCAAATTTTGTTCTCTCCCCTATCCCCTTTGGCAGTGAAGATGAAAATGGAAGTGAGACAGCGGGTGAAGGTAGGGAGCTCTTTAAGGATTAAAGAGGTTGGAGCAGGAAACGAAGCACTGGCCATTTTCATGACATAATATACTGTCCTTATTACATTCTTTCAAACGAAGGCCACGAAAAAATATACCCCCTCCGTAGACTATTTACAGTATATCGCATTTGAAACCCACATTCTTACACAGGCTTACACGGCAGTTATCGTTAAAGCATAGGTAAATATTGATAATTGCTACATTGTACAAGTCAATTTGAGACGAAACTATTATGTTCATCACTCAATTAGCATCATGTTAAAAATTATAGGTAATCACCATGATATTTTCGAGTTGTTAGCGAAAGAATGCTGTAATTAAAAACGATACTTGACTACTTCATGGGGATGGCACTAAGGTCGGCGCAGATAACTAGAAAAATTATCACCTAAAGCAAATAATATAGTAATTACCAACTCAGGTGGATCGTTATAGATTTGTGAGTAGACAGCTGGACTACTGATCAAAGTTTTTTCACCTTAATTTACGATTAACCAAAAATGTACCTATATTACACACCAACTGCCATATTATGCGCAAGGTTTTACTTTAGATTCACAAACTATAAGCTTAATAGATCGTCTTTTTATATGTCAATGGGTAGCACTTTACGGTAATAGGAAGCTACCTCAACTCTAAATTTAAGGAAGAGAAAGGGCTGAAAATAGACCCCGCCAATTTGTAATGTATTTATATAAAATTATAACTGAATGAGTCATTATAAAAGAGAAAGAACTGCATATTAAAATGCTATGAAAGTTTCTTCCGAAAAGGAATGAATTACGCTGCAACAGAAGTTATTTTTTAATTTCCATAAAAAATCAAAGGTCGTTTTTCGTGAAATTTTTGCAACCAGGACTCCCCTTAAAATGTAAGCCTAGGCTCAGAGGAAAATATATTTGGCAGGTTTGGCAGCATTTTAATTGAAAATTTTTGGGCGGAGTTTCATCTTCATATCTGAAAAAAAGTTTTTGAGGGTATGGGCATTTTATTTCGATTTCATCTCACTGTGATTGGGGTTGAATTACCTTGTGAAATTACCCACATGTTGCGTGCCCTTATGGGCTTATTCACCTTTTTTATATTATCGTTTGCAATAGAGTTAGCAGAATAAAAAGACCCGTACTTCCCGTTTTTCGATCTGACGCCAACTTTTCGAGCTATTAGCGGGTTTACGCCTAAATATGAAAGGCTTGACCATTCGCTGAGAAGTTCATGACGTCACTGACTCTTGCCGAGCGGCTCTCCGCTTCTCTTCTCGTATTCGCGCATCTGTCCCACGTGTTTTGTTGTCATAAACTCTCTAATGAGAGATTCTTTCCGTAAAAAAGATTGGGAATCTCTGAACGACTTAATGGACCAGAGCTATTATGACGTAACCAACTCATGAAAGGTGGACGAAAACATTTGCATTTTGTTCATTTTCAATCAATCGAATTTCGGTTCGTTTACACTTTGAAAGGAGGCGGAGGGAAGATTGGAGGCGTTCGACATTTGTTTGTAAAGGAAAAAGAAGAAGGTTTTGACCCGCTGATCGATTTTCCGTCGCGTAAAGACAAACTGCGTTAGGTACCTATTCTAAAAGCCTATCGTTGAAATTAGAAGGTATAGATGGAACAAGTACTGAGCGGGGAGGGGATGTTGAAAACAGTGTTAGAGGGAAAAAGGTTGTGTAAACGAGAGAGAAGGATGGAAAAGAATATGATTTTTTTAGAGTGCGGGGTACCCTCACCCATCCTAGAACCTTTGAACCTTTCTTCCCTCCCCCCTCACCCTGCTTCAGTTCGAGACTCTAAAAACGACCCTTCACCCCTCCCCCCCCACAGCCTTCAATATCCTCACTTCTCGTCACCCAAGCCCCATTCTCCATCTTACTCCCCCCCCCCTCCAAGCACCAATATATATAAGGAAAATCTTTAAGACTTTTTTCACACTTAGCGTAACGCGTAGTGTAAAATAAATCTATAAGTGGAAATATTTCAATGTGTTATTTCAATAAAAGAAAGAAAGGGAGTTAGCCTTCTTGTGAATTGAAGAAAGAAGTCCGTAAAGGAAGGGGAGGGCGCCAGAATAATATTTTACTACTGCATGGAAACCTGCTTTACCAACCTTAATCGGTAGACTACTTGAATAATAATTATAATGACAATAAAAGTAATGCGCTATCAACTGTGATAACTTGAAATGGCTGTTACCTGTGAAATGGTTGAATATCGAAGAATTTGTTCGTTATAACTTATCTTTCGCATCCTTCTACGAAATTATTTTAAAAAGTCACGATTTCGTGTCGGAGTTAACGACACAGTGAGCAGTTTGATTTTTAATCTCGATGAGGGCCAATGATTTGTCTTTGCCGGCAAAATATTTTTAAATGACACACGACATAAGCATTTGTCTTGGATCGCGCAGTGGCGTCTTGAACTCCTTAAAGGGAACGGAGGGTTCGCGGAATGGCGACACGGCGGAAGAAATTCGAGTAGCAGAAAGCAGGTGGGAGAGTAGAGGTGAATAATTTACGACAGAAAAGGCGGAACGGAAGGTGAGTGAAGAATATGGGAAAACTTTAGGAAGAGTCGTCACGGCGAGTTAAAATCTCGTTTCCCAAAGTGCAACCCCTTATTTTTCTCATTTCGTCCTGCAGTCGCGATCATTGTGCATTTATGAAACTCGAATAATAATGCACGCTTTGCTAAAGACATGTGAGAGCAGCAAAATAATGAGAAGCTGACACTTTTCCTTAATATGGTGATTTTGATAGTATGCAGGAATAAAATCCATAGGACTTGGACCGATTGAAAGTTCTTCACATGCATGGTAATGAAAATATTTAGCAATAGGGGAGAGTACTTAATTCGCACCGCTTCCCAAATCGCACCACCATCCTAGAAACCAATGTATTAGATAAATATACTGATTTGTGAATGAAAAACTTTGCTGTTTCTACAATTTGGAACTTTATTTTCCTGACTAGTTTCGATACAATATACTATACAATACTATACAATATAATATATTTCAATAAATATACATTCTAATGGCTTCATTTGGAACTTACTGCATCACCAAGCACGCCACACTTCAATTGTGTAGTGACCAGTCACGTGCGTTGGTATTAAGAAAAGAAGTGTTTCTTCTGTCTTTTTACGAGAATATTGAAAACAAATAATTTGTACTTACATATTTTTAGCTACATATCACATTTTTGATGTCTATTGTGTTTCGTTTAGTGCTATTAACAGCGTGGTTTGATCACGTATTTAGGCAGTAACAAGATTTCATATAAAATGGCGGTCGTTCCCAAATCCCACCACGCATCTCTATACCTGTGCGATGTAAGAAGTCTTAAAAAAACCTGGCGTGAAAAGACTATTCTAAAGCATAAACACTTCAACAACAGACTACATCTATTATTAATGCCAAAAATATGACTTATTTTTAATTTCTCTTAATTTTTTTCGTTTCTAATATTAGTGGTATTTTAATGCACATGTTTGCTCTGTTGAGGGATGTATTAAATAACCTTAGTCTCTGCCTCTCTTTGTCTTTGAAACATCATTTCCTTATTTTGGCCTCCAGTGGTGCGATTTGGGAAACCGGTTGCCTAAATTACACCGTTTGCAGAGGTTTTAAATTGAAATTTTATGCATGTGTTCAACTTGGAATTGAAATAAACATTCCTCCTCATTTAAAGCAGCATTAAAAACTTATATTGCCTCACCAATTTTTGAATTAATTTGTTTTTTTTTTCCAAAATCGGTGTGATTTAGGCAACCTTCCCCAATCAAAAAATATTTTTTATTGAAAACGGGATTTGCAGTGGCAAACCTCCAGTGACATGAAATAGCTAAATTTCGACACACACCATCAGATGATGTAATTTTACATGTTTATAAACTAATTTTCAGGGGAATATTAGAAGAATTTATCTAACCTCATTGTAATGAAGATTTAAATAAAATCCAATACAATATACTTATTACTAATTTTATTCTATTAAACTTTATCAGATGCTCATTACTTGAAACCATTATATCGCTAACTAATTCCCAACAATATATTTTTGACATTGAAGTAGTCAGTGGTGAATAGGAAACTATAAATAATATTTATTATGGCTTCACGACTGAATTCCTTTGACCATAGAAATGTAGCTAATATTTTCCATTAAATAAAATGAGATTCTACCCACTCATACCTTGTTGGCACCCACTAAAAAGTAGTTTAAGTTCCATGAAAGGTAGAGTACATTTAACTGCAGCCATATGTGTGATATAAAGGTGCATTCACGTTCCACATTAATCCAAAGTAGGATAAACTGGGATAAATTTGCTTGCGTAAAGAAAAAAGACCATGTTTCTGCTAACCGGCAGCATTTCTCTCTCAACAGCTTTAGGAAATATATCAACGATAGCGGTCATCATTGCAATTAATAAATACACTTTTGTGCAAAACATTTTTCATTACAATAGCTCAAAATCTCTGGCTCCTTAAAAAAAAGACACAGATATTCGCGTCAATATGGACCTTTAAATCAGGTATCGATAAGAATCGGTTCCCATAAGGCTAAAAAATATCCCGTGATCAGAAAGAAATATGTCTTCTCCCATTTTTTAAATTCTAAGGAAAAAGGGACTTGCACCCAATCGAATGAATGCACACGAGAAAATACCTGTTTGCGACTAAAAATGAGATAGTGGGTCTATATGTACAGACGTTTCATTCTATTCTCCGCATTCCTTTGTGAATAGGACACAGTCACTGTGAAATATTTTCCTGTTCTCCTCCCTCTAGAATCGGCTCAACTGATTTCAGTGTCAAGGTATTCGTTTCAAACAGATTCTTATGCCTCAAATGCCCTGAATTCTCAAGTACAACGCGCGCGTTTATACTTGCAGAAGTCATTGGATTCATTTTATACATAAGGTAAAAGAATACGCGATATACATAAGAAATGCTAGGCAAGTGTTACATGAAAAATATCAATGAGGATTTAAATATTAAATAATTGAAATGACGTTAATGCTGGCAAACTTCAATGGACTTAAAATTTTGAATGCACACAGAGCAGAGGTTATTTAAAATTAATTCAACGACAACGTAACTAAATCTGCCTGAACACTAAAAGCAAAGGTTATGAATGTCAATGTCATTCCCGATGAGGAAACAATGGCGTTTATGGATTTGGACCATCAAATATTTTCAATTTGCTCCAGGAGAAATAATAGAAAAAGTAGTATTTAGTGCGGGCTACCCACAACTTGATTTTTCACACTGAGTACACAGTCACTACTTTTTGTGGTTCCGACCAGACTGGAACTAGGATATAGAGATTAGGTGGGCAATCAGGTCTCTGACGAAGATAAATAAACTTCAATGTGATTCACATAATGGAGATTTAAAACATTTAGTCCTATTAATAACTGCGTGTTTGTTTTAACATAATTATAAGCAAAATTTACATTCGAATTCAAATATAGAAATTAAAAATAACATAAACAGTTTAATTCGACTGATAAAATATTTTTATGCTTATAACATATTTCGTTAACACTTTTAACTCTAAAATGAGTTAAATATTAAATAATAAATTAATTTTCTCTCTTTGACAACCATGAACTCTCAAACCGCGCCCGATCACTTCGTTAAATCCATTACGTGCTAATGACCCAGTTTTGGGACACAGCTCACAATGGCAAAAGAACACCGATTACTCATCCAATAATTTTTATTGGCACCCTGAAATTTTATCCAGGGCTTGTAACCGAAAGCTATCCTCTCGTAATATAATCTAACGAATGTTCAACTTTTCAATCCTTTTCCTCATAAGCATATAGAACTCTGATGGAAGCATTGAGAAAAGCATTACACTTACCAACAGGAATTTATTAAATACTTAACATACACTTGGAGAAGGCGATATCTAAAGAGGGGTAAATAAACTTGATAACGACATTACTAAGTATTACGTCAAACAGTTCAGCTTAGTATCGCAAGTATACGGTTAAAGTGAAATCAAAAATATAGGTAAGCCAACATTTCCAAACTTGGGGAGACGAAACAAATGAAAATGTGCCAATTAATGCTACTATGATATATAAATAATGCCCTTTTTAAGGTGAATCTAAAATTACTTAAGGAACCCAAGATGGATAATAATTTTGAAAATAGATCAATCGAGCATTAAAAAATCGAAAAATTACATATTAAAAAGGATGGGGGCGGGAGATTCGTTTTTCCGCATTACAGTGCTCATTTTTTTTCAGACAAAAAAGGCAAAAATGTTCTTACGTAACATTTGAACCTTCTTTTTTAACAGGTGCGAGAACTGTGCACCGCAATGTGGACAAAATGTGCTCAAAGGCGGAATTTGTTCAGTGCGTCGCGAGCGCTGGGCGCGTCCAGCCGGATAGAACTGCACTACAAGCGAAGCCGCTCCCCCGAACGCGAGGATTTTCGGCGCTTCGCTTTATATTGCGTGAAGGCACACGCAGAAGGGAGACCCCATTTTCCGCTGTAACAAACTTTAACACAACCTGACCTCTTCCCATTAAAACTCAAGTCGCTGCTTCGCCATTAAAAATTTCTGGGTTCTCCGCGGCACATGAAGGTAGCTAAT
The DNA here is from genome assembly GCF_921293095.1 of Ischnura elegans. Classification (NCBI taxonomy): domain Eukaryota; kingdom Metazoa; phylum Arthropoda; class Insecta; order Odonata; family Coenagrionidae; genus Ischnura; species Ischnura elegans. The sequence goes on along the minus strand of NC_060252.1, from coordinate 48,340,294 downwards.
GAACGTTAAGGTACGTAGCACGGCCATTCCCGTAACAAGCTGGCAGGGTTAGGTTGCACACTCGCTGCAAGGATACGGGGAGAATATTCCAGGCAGCGGAATGAACTAATTGATGCAGCGCGAGCTCTTAATTAACCATGATTTATTTTCCCGCATTCCTGAATTTAAATATCCTTCTTAGTCACTGATGATGTGCAAAATCACGGAAGTCAACGAGAATGACTAGATTATACCATGAACTTAAGAAAATAGCAAGGTAGCATCTCTTATTATTTTTACATAACGAGATGCAATTCTCCACAAAAATTAAATTTGCCACTCAATGTTATTACATCATCATCTCCAGGGTCGGCTCTGAAGACGCTTTAATGAAACAGAGCTCCATTAAAAAAGAACCATTCCAATAAATTTTACACAAATATTAATTGCATAATCACAAATCACACGCTTCAAATGATCTATTGATCGATTTAAGCGACAAAACTGTTGGGTCTCTTGGATGAAGTTCGTGAGGCATATCATTTTTCTCATTGAAACCTCACCAACTTTTAAAAAAATCCGAAGATAACATTAATTCCACCAATACTAGAGAAGAGAATGAGTAGTATTACTTTAAGGTGCCGATTTTTTTCGGTTCTAGTAGTGTCTATTATTAACTCGCCAGCGCAAAACAAAATACTATATTATGAGCTGATGACACAGTCTGCCACGGATATTACGTTTTTCCTTCAATTAGAAATCACTTGCCCTCCTCATTTAGTCCACAATTTTATTCTCATATTCCACCTCCCCTGCCCTTCAAATATTTTACCCCTTGGGAACTCCCTACATAACTCGCTGTTATTTGTAGCATTTTCCTCAAAAAATTTACATTCGAATTCAAATATAAAAATAAAATAATGGATAGCAAATGTAATTCAATTAATTAAATATTATTCACTTACATATAACGTGCAATGTGGGTGCGTTCAACATTGGGATGATTTAATTGTAAATGAGCGTGGAGAGATGTATTTATTCTCAATATTTGCGATAGAGTATTTGCAATCGCTTGGAAAGGCATTGAAAATTTATGCATTAGATAAATCATCACGACCAAAACTTTTGCTTAAGAACCCTAATAATAAATAGTATCCCCGTGATAATCGGATCTCTCCTGCCTTCTGCGATGCGAGTGACACTATTTTAAAACCATTGAATACACATTATGCGTTTGCATATAGCGGCTGACTGAAGAATCCTCTAACGCAGTATTCGTGAGGATACGTTTATGTACCACCCATCAAAACTTAATGCATTGCAGATTTCAAAAATTAGATTTTAATTCATTCCAGAGTTCATATATTTATATAAATATGCTCTCTTTGCAAAATAGATTTGGAAATTCTTTCAACCTTTAAGGACTTTATTTTATTCGTAGTAATAGATACATATCAAATTACGTTTCCACAAGCTAAGGTTTTACGGACGTTTTCACGTATTTATTTTCATTTTTGGGTTAAATATTTCCTCAAGTCATAGCATAAAGTGCATTCTTTCAACTTTACTCTCTGAATACGAAGCCTATTTATTGTATGCTATGCGATTTTGAATGAGAAAATAACGCTTCTTTACGTATAAGTTGGCATTATGAGGATAACCTCGCTAAAATCTGTGTTTATGAATATTTGACCAATTTATGTGTGCACGCCCGCAAGGATGAGCCCACTCTGATGGTATTTTAGATCGAAAAGTAGAACATGATACGACTTGGAAAAATACCAAAAAGCTCTCTCTTCCGAGTGAACTTCACCTTCGTCTCCCAAAATAAACACATAAATTCTTACGTTCAACAGAACAATTACTTATTCCGTTATTCGCAATTCTTACCGTTTAAAGACATTGCATGCCTCGTTCACTTCAAAATAGGTCTGCGATTTCATCGTACCCACCACTGATTTATTCGATGACCCTAAGGCGGATTATTTGAGCCCCCAAAAGACTTTCGTGAATATTTGCCGCTATGCGCTATTATAAAGTATTTTCCCCAGGATAAAAGTGCCTGTGACCGAAATACGTTTGAATTAAATATTTTTGGCTCATATGTAACCACTTCTTCTTACGGTTTTGGAAGTATATTTTCTATATTTAAAAGCGGAAAATTCATATTTATGTTTTCGATGTTGGTTAAACGAATGATTGATTCCTTTCCAAATTAATGTAGATTCAGATAATTAGAATCAAATAAAGTTGGTATTATTGTGAATTGAGGAGGAATTCAGCGTGATACAGACCAGTGTTTAATGTTGCGATGCATTTTTATTGCTTCATTGGTAAAGTGTTATGGTATATTTATTGTGATTTCATTTTAAGCTTTTAATTTTACCTCGTTATGTTTTATGTACTTAATTCAATATTTAGTTAACTATTATTTGTAGGAACGAATTTTTGAACTACTACTTTTTGCTATTATGCAACATTATTTTTCATTTCTCATTTAATCGATTCCTTCTCTAGAGGGAGGAATGATTGGTAAGCGGAGGAGGGACAGTAAGTTGATAACACTTGTCAATGGAGTGAAATATGATTTATTGTGAATTGAAGATGAATGTCCACAATGGAAAAAAAGACGGCAAGAATGATTTGTAAATACTCCATGCGTTCTTACCTTAATACGGTAGTACAGCTTTGATAAAAACTAAATGCTTTTTTAAGTAATGGAACATTTACCCATTTAGCTATGTTAGGATTCTAGAAGCATTTGGACGAGTAAACGAGAAAATAGATATTCTCCATGTCTTAGTTGATTACCACAACTACATAGCTATTGACAGCTTACTAAATCAGCATCAGTCTCATTTGCATTGTAATGAGGACAAAACCACCAACATTGGGACTCTTTCGCTATCTTTAATTTGATACGATTATTCGGATTGCAAAGGATATCATTGTGATCAATAAATAATTCACTGAATTTTTTTATCGGCCATTAATTGTACAGTTAAACTACTTATGCTCAATATTCTTCTTTTATACCCTACTATGTAAGCTTAAGAATGATCCGAATTAATATTTAAGGGTAAAGTTAATTTGCTTAGCCACCTTGCTCTATGATAGCCAGCAGAATAGAAATATGTTTCGTGTACAAAATAGTCAAAAGACAGAGTGACATCTACGAGATGTAATATTGGATAATAGTAAGTGGGCATTATCAGTGACCGGTATCTCATTTTGTTTGTATGAGGGAAACTGTGTACATGCGATAAGACTCACATTACGTGGCCTGAAATCAAAGAAATACTAGTTCTGCAGTTATACTAGTTCTGCATACAGTGGCCACTTTCTCCGTCAGAGGTTTGATTCAACATCAACTTAAATATCACTCTACTAATCCAGCAGAAGTTCTGAGAGTGTTACTGTCTCTCATAAATATTTATATTTTTCTAGCACGGTAGAGTATCTACTAGTTACGATAGGTTTTCATGTTCAACACCACGCTTCCAGTTAGTTGCCTCTAAGTAGGACTGTAACATATCGATTACTGAATCAGTGGCAGGCTTCTAGGCACTTGCAGCAATGGGAGGAATACTCTATCTATTTACTAATAAATTTCCAATCTCGTACATCCATTGAAATATTATGCAATTAAAAACCCCATTTTAGCTAGTAATACCTTTTATAATAAGATGGTTTAAATTTCAGGCGTTTTCAATACTGACGCGAAGAACTCTGAAGAAGATACCTGAAGAAAAACACAACCTATAGTCCAAAATGATCGCCGTGGCGCCAGAGGCCAGAAAAAGCAAATTGATGTTCGGAAACGCATTATTTCCCATTCGAATTTGCTCTCTCTTGACGCGAGGGAGCAAAACGCAGTTTGGACAAGATTGAGGGCCCGTGCACATAAGCGTGCTATGCGCCTCGTTGGGCGTGGCCTCCAGAAGTAAAGGGAAGACTCCAGGGCTCTCTCTGTGCAGCATCTTTGGGTGGGGACGGAATAACGGACTTCCTTCGCAAACGCACATCTCCCTCCGCCCATTTGTTGAGAATGCAAGGTGCGCGGACTTTCATTCTTCCAGAAGACTCAGAAGCACTCCACGCCAGGAGAAGGCAAAATAAGATAGCTGAAGAAAGGCTGCGAGAATAGCTGATTTTAGGCAAACTAAGACAGAACAGGCTCGCTTAACAGTTGCCTTTCTACCAGAAAGTTGAGGAAACTTCGTAAATTACACTCAAAATATAAAAAAATACTATTTTACTCAGCTACTTTCACTCCACTCCACCAAAATTAAGTCTAAATACACAGTTAGTAGTTTTTGAGGTTTTCTGTGGTTGTATTGAGTTTCTTACAAGGAACTCGAGGTACCAGATAACTAAACACCTTCTATGTATCATAACTTTTATTAATAAGATGAAGATAATAGTGGAAACGAACCTTGGATCATATCAACCATTGGCATACATGAAAATAATAACTATATTTCAGGATTACTACTATAATATTCGTGCCAAAAAAAAGTAAATGAAAACAAAGAGGAAAAATGCCGAACTCCAATCAATATCACAAAGGCATCATTCAAAGTTAATGTCAAGAACTTTAATACATACCTGGATTAGTTCATACGCACATACATATTTTTAACTTAACACCTTGCAATGAAGAATAAAAAATTCAAGGGCAGGAATATGTTATACTTGATGATGTAAGGTTCTCAACCATTTTATTATTATTGAAGTATTCAACAGATGAAGGTAGATTTCTGAGGAGTACTTAACAAGCATTCTGCAGGCTCCCTTGCATGTACTTCCCTATTCAATGCACAATAAGGCCTACTCATAGCATAAAATATAGGGATTAAGGTTACTTACAAAATGGGAGTTTTACCTCGGATTATTAATGTTTAAGTATTCCAGCGATTAAGGTAGGTTTCTATGTAGTCCTTAAGAGACATTCTTGCAGCATCCCCTTCCTCCCTGCATTTCCATATAACACTCACAATAACGCCTACTCCCTTTCATCTATCTTATAATCTTATTCTCTTCCTTCCTCTCCCCCGTATACCCAACATTCTACCCTCTAACGCTGTTTTCAGCATTCCCTATACGCTAAGTACTCGCTCTATCCATACCATCTTTCTCTTCCGTATCTCATATAGGAGCTGCCTCTCCTCATCCATCATTTCCAGCTCTTCGTCGTTTCCTCAGCCATAAGGGAATTCTAAAAAACAATTGCCAAACTGATGAGTTGGGATTTGAATAAGAGAGTTGGGCAATTCTTACTCTGGGACCGCATATCTCATAGAACGCCGTGGAACTAGCCAAAAGGAAAACGACCAGCGACTGACTGATCTATAATTCGAACCTCGTCCCACGCTTACAGGTCTGCGGTGTCTATCGTAAAATGAGAGTAGTGCGATGCGCAACGCACCCATGCGCTATGTGAGGACAAGGAGAAAAAAATATATGGAAAGGGAAGGAAATTGGCAAGGCTTCTCGCTTTTCAAGCACATTATACTTTTTTTCTCCATTATTTTCTCACGAGTCAGTCGGTGAAAGGACGCTTGGATGTCAAAGAGTGTGAGACGAAGACCGCGACTGAAAAAAAGAAATGTTAAGGCAGATTGTAAAGAAAAAACAGTGCGAAACCAAGAGTATGAGAATATTTGGGTGAAAACCAGTGGGAGGGAGCGTCATTAGAAAATGAGGTCTTGATTTTTTTTACGTACGCTACGCGACCCCCGAAAATCACGACAAAAACTTTGAACCAACGACGCGCCACGCATCGCGAGGAAAGCAATAACTCAGTGCCCCACCTTTCAAAAAGGAGGCAGCTTTTTTTGAAAGGATCACTTCAAAATATACATTGCACGTGCTGTGAATTGCGTGCACCAATTCCAATAGAGGAACCTTCCTAAAAGGATGCCCGCGAGCAAAACTCTACCCTATAGCAATAAATGCCTACACAATCATTACCTCAGCACTTGCAAAGGGAGGGATCCAAATTCATCCTGGAGTGACAAAATGATAATATGAATGACTTAAAGGCAAAATAATAGTATGAATACCCATATCATGATCTCTAACTGTTAAGTAAATCAATGGCGACCTAATTCGTTCAATAATAAATTCGTTAAATATATACTATTTCATTATTACGATTGATACAAATTTTAACTATCAGAATTGCTTTATTCCACCTCATACAGCTACTAGTACAGAAACTATAGAACCTTAGGAAAAAATCAATTTTCTTCAGTCAATATCTAGACCCTGTATTTCAACACTCGCGTCATTAACAAGCTCATGAGCTAAATCCCCTCATGATCTAAATGGAACGGCGAGGATGAGGAGAACGACAGTGAAATATTCTACCGAATAAGGTAGGCTTTTCATAAAGCATTTAAGAAGCACTCTAGTAGCCTATCCATTCGTAACCCTAATACGGGCAACATATTTTTCTGACGTAATCGGGCAAGGTGAGTCCCATGGACTCTTTTAGCTTATGCTTTTAATTTAAACTATTAAAGAGTGAAAAATATTACTTTTCACATTAATTTTTACATATTGTGCACTATAGAATCATTTAACATAAATTTGGTTATTTTTTGTTCAACAAAAGTTTTACACTACTTATTAATTTCATACATAGTCAAACAGCAAATACAGTGAACTTTTGACTAATTCTTTCTGTTTTCACTACATAAAACACCAAATATTTATCGTCACATATACATAGTGATAATTTTTGGCAATATTTTGACAATTCAAACCAAATATTTGTAAAATGCACATTACTTTTTACATTTCGTGCAAACAGAATCACCTTTCCCGGATTTGTGGGAATTCAGAGAAAAAAAATTATTTCTAAGACACTTTAATTCCGAAAGAAGTTTGAATTACCTACTCTAATTTATAGGAAATATACAATTAGAAGAAGTAAAAAATTACAACATGCTGACATTTCAATAACATAATAAAATTCTCAAAAATGTGATGCGATGAGTCCAAGAGACTCACCTTGCCCGTATTAGGGTTAATGTACTTACCTCTTTAATTCACAATGAGGCCAACTCTCTTTCAATCTATCTAAAAATACTAATATTTTCCTTCCTCTCCCTCGCTTACCTAACATTCTTCCCTCTCGCATTGTTTTCAACTTCCCCTCCCCTATAAGTTCTCTCTCCATCCAGACCTTCGATCTCCTTTCCGCATTTCATCTAGAAGCTGCATCTCCTCACACACCATGTACAGCACTTCTTCGTTCCTCTTCCTTTCCATCCACTTAACCTTCTCAATACTTCGCCACACCCACATCCCGAATGCCTCCAGTCTTCTCTCGTCCTCCTTCCTTAGAGTCCACGTTTCCCTAGCGTAAAGAGCTACACTCCAGATAAAACTCTTTTCTAACATTTTCTTTAAATTCTTACATAACAATCCTCTCAGAAGCTCCTTCATGTTCATGCACGCCTCCTTCGCTAATGCATCTATCTTCCTGTTTTCCTTACTACTGGATCCGTTTTCCTCTAACGTGCTTCCTAAATAGTTGAATTACTCAGTGCTCGCTCCATCCATACCCTTGTCTCCTCCGTATCTCATCTGGAAGCTGTCTCTCCTCACCCACCATGTCCAGCACATCGTCGTCCCTCTCCTTTACATCCACATTAGACTATAAATAAAAATAAATACGTGATGCGATACGAGCAATGAGAGAAAAATGAAAGGTGTGGGGTAATGGCCAGACGGAAAAAAGAGCATCACCAACAGGAGGTCTACGAAACAGAGGAAGAAAGCGAAGAGAAGAGTCTGGACTTAACACAAGAGCAATGGGGATAGTCTCCGTTCACGCTCGACTTGCCACGGTAATGACTTGGCATGGAGCCCTAAAGGGTTTTTGAGATCTTCGAAGGAGGAGGTCGAGCGTGGAGGGAGAGACCTTTGAAGACGCGAAGAAGGGCGGGAAGGTGACATCACTGGAGGAAGGGGCGAGTAAACGATGGACCGTTGGAACGGGGGTAGCGGAATGGGTTATTACGGGGGGGGGGGGATAATGACAGGGGGTACGGAGTGGAATTTCTCGAGAAAAAGGGATCAAAAGAGGCTCTTCGATACATGTTATCGCCATTGAGTATTGTTTGACCGTTATTTCATCTAGGAAAAACCCTAAGCATGATCAAAATCTGCCATAGATATAGTTATCATAGATACACTTATTATTACCGTAGATGAATTTAAGCTCTCATTTAAGCATCTGCAACAATTTTGCGACCCATGAGTTTACTTTTATATTTAAATTTGATATTGCTTAATGGATAAGCGCTTTCAAGTTTCTTTCGAAGGATATTTTGATTAAAAATCTCATATTGATCTGAATAATAGTCAACCATCCGAACATTTATCTGCCATGATACGAAATGCAAGTCAAATAAAACATTTTTCAATATTAAGCGTAATAATAAGGACTTTAACAGCATGATAGTTAATGAAGGCTGAAATTACTTCGGCTATAGTCCAGCAAGGAATATGGGGCTCACGATTATAATACTTGGTTACAAACTTCAGCAGGTAAAGCGGTACATCTCTTTAGGCAGCACTATAGAGGAAGTCGGATACAGCATTAAGAAAATCATGAATCATTAGCAATCGCGGCACTAGTCAACATGAAAGAGTTGATGAGAGGACCATAATATAAGAGTTAAAAAAAGGCAAGTGAAGAGTCCGAGAGATAAAGCTTTAGGGTACGGAAACATTAACACTAAGGTAGGAGGACGAGAAAAAAAACTTAAGATGTCCTAAATGTGGGTGTGGAGAAGAATGGAGAAAGAAAAGTGGACGGAAAGGAGGAGGAACGGTGAAGAGCTAGGTATAGTGGATTTATAAAAGGCAGCTTCAAGACGAGATACGGAGAAGACAGAAGGCTTGGATGGAGCGAATACTGAGCGGGTAATGGATTTTAAAATCATTGTGAGAGGGATAAATGTAATGTAAGCGAGGGAGAGGAAGGAGGAAAAAAGCATTTTTAGATGGAATTGAAAGGCCTTATGAACAATTGAAGAGGGAAGTCCATGTCGAGAGAGTAGACAGACGAAGGAAATATGCAGAACGTTTCATGTTAACATTACTCAGCCGGCAGACAATATGAATACCTCCACTCCCGTAAAATGAGCAAAATCTAAAAGCCCGAAATATTAGCATCTTTTCACAAAAGTATATTCAAAGAGAATTTAGGCAGTTTTGACGAAGAAAACGAGCATAGATGATAATTGAAACAGAAGAGAGGCATAGTCAAACCTATCTTCGGAGTGGCTTGCTGTCTGCCTCTCCACTTCTATGCCGTGATAGATAATATATTAAGTCCCACGCACACAATCCAGGTGGAAAATGGAACGACGAAACCATCACCCACCCCAAGAACCCTTCACGAAGACGTTAAATTACGACGTTCCGCGTTGATTAACTTCGAAATGTAGAGGTGAAGGGAGTCTGCGAATCTGCGAGGGGAGGTCGTGCTCGCATAACTGCGGTTCCCGTCAGTCTCGCCAGGGGGCGTTTGCGATCGGATTCGACGATGATATTGGGTTAAAGGTTCAGCAGTCGACGGAGACGGGGTTCCTAAGTACCAAGCTTTCTCGGTCACGGTCGCCCCCTGGATTGTTCCTGGCTCACAGTGCATGCTCGATGTCGAGGCACAGGGCTTACTCAGCTTTCCCTATGTTTACCGCAGCATGCATATCTGGAAATCGATCAGTATGCTCATAACCATAAATTTTTCCCACCCTCGGCACAAAAAATTCTGCTAACTCGTTGAGAATCAGGAAATAATATTTCGAAGCTTTTAGTAAGAAGATTTTTTGTTTTTGCCGTCTCTTTCGGGATCACAACGGCCTCAATCTCAGAAATGTGGGTTTTATCAAATTGTTGACTGATAATAGTATATAATTAGATAAAACCCACAATTCCACATTTTCATGATTCGCGCGTGCCATCTTAATTACAAGTGCATGTTGGTCCCCTCGCTTAGGGCTTACTCAGCTTCCTATATGTTTACTCAGTATATCTTCGATCAATATACTCTTAACCATATATTTTTCCTACCCTCCGTTCACAAGATTCTGCTAACTCGTTGAGAATCAAGAAATAATACTTTGATGCTTTTAGAAAGACCGCGAATATATTTTTACACATAATTATTCAAAATTTAAGATTTGACAATGCTCCATAATTCTATGATTTATAATTAATAATTAAGTTCTATAATCTTATTCTTGAGGATTTCGCAAACAAGGGTCATCGAAAGATATAAATTTCCATATGCACATTATTTATGAAAATAATTTAATTTTATGAAAAAATCATCATAAAACTGTGTGATAAAATAAGAGTAGAAAAAGGTACCATAATTTGCTCTTTCAGTGGATTAGGTCGAATATCGAGTTTTCAATTAAAAAAGGAGCAAAACACCACTGGGAGTGAAATTCGACCTTAGCAATTTGCTCTCCATATGTGTTTTATTAGCGAAAAACGCTAACAGGCCATCGCCCTTCCATATCGATGAATTCAAATCCACCAACTCTTCAGTTTACCGGGTGATTGATTTACCACTATCAACAATCAAACACTTTCTACATTTGATGTAGGTTCGAAGATTTTCGCGGCGTTGATTAGATGATCTCTCCATTCTATTTGGGTTTTCACCGCGTTTGTTGTGTTTTAGTGACAATTTAGAAAATAGATGATCCAGAAATAACATAGTACCTGATGAAAGTAACCAGGAATTTTTGCAAAAATATATTCAGCTTATTCAAACAGACAAGTTGTTTTTAATACGCTGAATATCAAAGATTTCCACCGCATCACGCCGGACACTGTATCTTTTTAAAAATATATTCATTTGCGAAGATAATTTCAAATTCAATTCGGCGAAATTTAAAGAAATTATTTAAATTAATATTTTTTTTTGCTGCCGGGTCACGTCTAGCAGTTCACTTCTTTAGCACATTTTAAAGACTCTACTGAATATAAAAAAAACATTATATCTGCGCTTTAGTGAGGGGACTGAGGCTATATTCCAACCACACGGATTACTACCTTTATTGGAGCCTTATCATCGTCTGATGCACTGACGAAATGAAGACATTTGGATGCTAACGAAATAACCGTGAAGTGAATAGTTTATAAAAAACTACGAAATCACGCTGTTACCGAGCCATGACATTCGGAATCATTTGGATGATACTCGGGAAGAAGATGAGGATAGGCGTTGTCTTGAAAGGCAAGGCGGAGCGGAGTTAAGAACCTTATTAGCCAGGAAGATGTTCCCATAACGGGTCTGGGCGGATAATCTTTACAATCACTGCCTCAGGGAAGACTCGTACGAGAACGAAGGACTTCACCCAAGCCAAGGGTAAGGGAATCACTTCCATCATCACAAAACAATTGGGGATGTGCAATTGAAGGCAGATACTAATCAGTACTATCAGGTTGGTTAGGGGCTGCAATTTGAGAACAGAGCAGCTATGAATAAAATTTTGCATAAAATGCTGGTTACTGTCATCAGGTAATGTGTAATTTTTAGATCATCTACTGCTTACATGATCGAAGTGATGGGCGGAAAAGAAAATTCAGACATTGTTTGATCGTTCATTATTATTATTATAATAGTGTACCGATTTAGATAGATTAAGTACCAAAGAAGTTATCTAGGAGCCTCCCTTTCCCTCCAACAATGCCATCTTCAATTCACTGTAAGGCCTACTCCCTTTCAATCTGTATAAAAATCCTATTCTCTTCCTTCCCGGCCCTCGTTTCCCTAACATTCTGCCCTCTAACACCATTTTCAACATCCCCTCCCCACTATGTACTCCCTCCACACTTCCATTTCTTCTGTCTACTCCTTATCTCATCTAAAAGCTGCCTCTCCTCACCCATCATATCCAGCACTTCGTCGTTCCTCCTCCTTCACCTTCCATTTCACCTTTTCCATTCCTCTCGATACCCACATCTCTAATGTCTCCAATCTTCTCCTTCCTTAGTGTCCACGTTTCCGCACCGTAGAGAGCTACACTCCAGATCAAACTCTTTACTTACCTTTCTTTAAACGTTTTATTGTTATAAATTGGTAAATTCAATCGCCCGGTAAACTGAAGGGTTGGTGGATTTGAATGCATCGATATTGAAGGGCGATGGACTGTTGGCGTTTTTCGCTAATAAAATACATATCGAGAGCTATGTGCTATTGTGGAAAGCACCCGTAGTGGTGTGCTACTCCTTTTGTAATTGATACCTCATTATTCGATTTTATCCACTGAAACGTTCGCCATTTGGGAAAAATTAACCCGGCCGGAATCCCGGGAAGATTTTACCCCTAGAGATGACTATTTGCATTAATGAGAATATAATGGGCCCATACCAATACATAATAGGTAGTGATTGGTCGAGTCCAAAATTTTAACGATTACGACCTCGATTCCGGTTCTAACAATATAAATTCCGTCGATTCTGATGCCCCTGGCTCCAAGAAAAATATTGCTTGGTTCCTGGCAACTAGACAATCACGTAAAAATATTACTCCGTTAAAGAATAAGTTAACAAACGCATCAGTCATGTATCATCTCTATGTAAAATATAATTGCTAAATTCCAGAAGCGAACTCATGTATCTTAAACGTCACTACGGGACTATGGGATGGAAGAAATGACCCAAGGGGACTGCATAGACGATGCCCAATTACATCTATCAGAAGGCTGATTTCTGTTGCAACTTCGGTCGCATTTTAATCGGCTTTCAAAAATGTCCGCAGCGCTGTGATGAGTGCAATGCGATCCATGTTTTCTATTATATTTTACAGTATAATGTTTGCCATTGCGAGATGAATTTTATACATCACATCAGTGTATACATTTCGGTCAATACTCAATATTATACCTAATTTACTCGTGAAACTCGGATCAATTTGTCCATCAGGGACGCCAGTGGGGACTTTTGTAAACCTATTAACATGCGCGGTGGTTGACAGCACATTTCGATACCTCCACTGCACAAACGCTCCACAATCACCCACTGAATCAAATCCGCTCATCTAGTAGCCCTAATAGTACTAGATGAGCAATCATTTGATTCGGTGGGCCATTTTTGAGCGTTTGACTTCAGGATTCTATTTGGTAACATTCGTGAAACGGTCATTAAGCTGATTCGAATGTGTTTTGTTTTCACGATTACGGAGCGCAAAAATCCAAATGACTGTTAGAAGCACGGTAGTATATAAATTTGTGGTTTGAAGTAGTACTGGAACCGGAACCGATTTTTTACCTTAGTAAATACTCATTTTCTAATCCGATTCTTGACACAGAATCGAGGAATCGAATAAACTCATCACTAATTACAGGCTAAAAAATATCTCTTTCACAAAGACTACCAGTTACTATATAAGCTGAAGAAATTGCTCTGCACTAATATATAAGCAAAAAAGCTTGATAATAGAAGCATGGAGAAGCAATCAAACAGTGAGGAGACCCCGCGGACGTCCAAGTAAGCGATAGAAGGACCAAGGGAAAACAGATTTGCGGAAGCTTGATGTAGCAGAGGACGATGCTATGAGCAGGGAAAAGTGGAGGCGGCTAATTGATGAGACCAAATACCACCTTTGGTATGCCTGGCCATGGGAGTGAGTGAAAATATAAACAACTACTAATTTCCTTTAGATGTATTTAGGTTGCGTTTTATAACTTCCAGAAAACGATGAAACCAAGAGAAATATTTCAATCATGATAAAAATTCATTATTATAACCTATTCTACAGAAAATATTGAACTAATGGAGTCGTTCACTCGAACTCGAAGTCGTAATTCATACAAAAAATTAGGAAATTAAAGAGAGAATTATTTTACAGTAAAAAAATCTTCATTATCCATTAACCCATAAGTTTTAAGTAAAAAAATGCGAAAACTGCTGCCCATTATTCATGAGTAGTTGACGTCACTTGGTATTGATTTATTTTTCCAGATCAGGAAGAGCATTTCACAGAGGGAAGGTACCGCTATCAAGAGAGTAAACCAAAAAGAACCAAACGAAGCCATTGCACAATATAAAGGAATATGATACCCATTTTTTCTTCGGTTAGCATTATTCTTATCAAGGCTGTCAACGGTCAGGATTGCATGGTAATATATTTTCTAACTACTCTAGCTTCTAATCATTCCACATTGATTCCACCATTAATGCTCGTATATGGTCTGTTTTAACTAACCCCTGGTTTAAAATGATAAAATGACTCACTGAAAGTAGAAGTGTAAAATTTATATGCGCAAGCTATTCAAAAACATGAAGCGTTTATGACGTGGCCATGGACGCCGAGAGTCAAGCTGGCCTATAGATAATCACAAGAAAACTTGGACGAGAAAAGTGCGGATAGCAATTCAAGAAGGATACAGAGAAGTAAACTGTTGGTAGGTGACCTGTGTGATATAGGGTGAAATGGTGGACTGCAAAATATAATCATGTATTAGGATTGAAGAACTAACACAATACTTAAATTGAAAAACATGAAGTTTGGAAAAGCAAAAATGAACTAACTTTACATGATGAAACACAAAAAGGTACACATAAAATCAAATAAATTAGCAAGAGCGTAGCAAATTAAGCCAGAAAACTACTTTAAAAACGTAAATTGATCAAAAATTCCGAATTTAACCCCAAATATCACCATTTAATGGACATATTTTACTCTATTTAATGGATATAACAGAAGCATGTAGTATTTATGGGGATATTATCAAGCCAAACATGGACTATGTTCCTATGAAAGTCACCAATAATCAAACTGTTTATCCATTTCGTGCTGCTTTTCAAATCGATAATATAAAGGAATATCATTTGTGCCCATTTCGGGAAGTTAATCATTGGATTGGAATGGGTCAGGCTCTTTTAAGAAACTCAGCTCAGCCCCCTATGGTCAATTTCTTCCGGCCAAATTTCAAATCGGCTAATCGGCAACAGGTAAGTGTGAATCAAGGAGTAATTTTCTCGATAAAGCTCCGAGTAGGAGGAGCGAGTTGATAATCCACACATAATAGATAAAAGAAGGGATAACTAAACCCCCAAGAAAAAAAAGAAACATCAGTCGAAACGTACCCAACAGACAGCCCCTCTATCCCGGCAATGCGTGGGAGAGGTACCTGCTACTTCAAGCATTGCCCCACCTTCGTAATTCCATCTCCTATGCACAACAGGGGAGAATCCCTTTACTTACTTTTACCCATCCATTTATATTCCTTCTACGTCTCCGAAGATCATGAATCGCATCTACTCAATTGATCCTACGCCCGCCGGAGGAATGCCTGGGCTTCGAACCGGCTCTTCCCTCTTCTTCCATCCCCACCCGACCGGGGTCATCTCGAAGAATAAGGCGGGACGGAAGCGCAGGTTTCCCCGCGCCACGAGTGAAGGGGTCGCTCGCGCTCTCCCCGCATATTGATATTAGGGAGAGATTCGCAAGAGTTGCGACGCCCAGCATTATTTCCACAAAGGACGAAGCGTGATGGCTTGGCTATTTGCAGTCGGATGAGGACGAAACCAAACAGCCCGAACCCATCTAGGTGCTGATTTACGAGCCGAAAGGGTTGGAAAGTCATTCGCTATACGTAGGCTCGTTTCTTTATTTTCTGAAGGATATGGTTTAGAAGGTGTGTCCCTTCAGCGTGGAAAGGCACGAAGAGTATACCTTCCTCCACGCTCTCTCGAGAGAGACAAAACGAGGCCGTATTACGGGGCGTGTGTGTACGCCCAGCTCGATCATAATTACGGACGCAACAGGACGTACCGAGTGAATGTGCTCGAACGTATATGCTTTCTACCGAGACTGCACGTACTGTAGGCTGTTTAATTTATGAACATTGAAATACCTGCTGAGAATTTCCTCACACCTAGAAAACTATATTAGTCCGTGAGGTTCAAACTAAGACGGGGCATGGGAGTTCCAACGGGTATTTCGAAGTGTTTATGATACCGAGGTGAATCATAAAGAAGGCAAAACGACCTGATTTGAAGGGGGTGAATGACTTAAGGGATAAAACACAGCTGAAGAACAGATTCTCTGGAGCTTGACAATTTACTGCTGGATATTTTTATTCTCTATAAAGATAAGGTGACAGATATCACTCTGAACTAAATATAATATATTAAATGCGAATTAAATGCTGAATTAGCTCATTATTATAGAGAACTATTTCAAAAATGAGGACATGATTAAATACAATAATACACATTCTATGGATAAATGAAGCAGTCCTTTTTTGAAAACGTATCTTTACAATAACATGTATGGTAAAAGATTGTTGAAGTATGTTGTACCCCATACTTTCAATTGTATGCTAAAGGCTCTATGTAATCCAAACTCATTGGCCGATATTAAAAGAAAAGTGAAAGAATGGTTAATGAGTGAAACTGTAAACTTGTAATTTTCCTCAATGAATCTCAAATGCACAAATATATTTTAAATTCTCATATTTTTGTTTCAAAGTTCGGAAACTTTTTCTGCCATGTTATTGTTGTTTTTTTTCAATGAAATTTTTACTTGTAATGTAATATAAATGCTGTGCTTTCAATGTTGCCACTATGTAGGATAAATGGAACCTTCTGAAAAGGCTTAGAAGGACCAAGTTTGTAATAGCTAATAAAGGCAATCTATATATATATATATATATATATATATATTTTTTTTTTTTCAATCAATGCTACAAAGTATCCATTATTGCCTCCCTCCCTCCCACCGACTCCGCCCTCAACCTCCACACCCTCGAATTGGCTTGCATTTGGCACTTTCAAGCCAATAGCCTTCCCGGTCTGAACGTCGCATCCTAACCCCTATTCCTAACTCCCCCTCCCCATACACCTCTCCCCTTACCCCTCTTCTCCCTCTTCCAACCCTCTCCTTTCCTCACCATTCATACTTCAGCTGACGAAGAAGCCTGAAGTGCTTCGATAGCTTCGACGAGTTTATTTTTTCAATGTGAGTGTTTCTTTTTTGTGTCTCTGTGTTTATCGTTATTAACTTGAACTATTTATATTACGTGCCACGTACATATCATATTTTCCAAAACATTGTATATATATATATAAATAAGGTATTAAAATATGTTGCCTTGCCTTAATGGAAAGTCAGAAGGCGGTAAGAAAGAATAGGAAGCTGAAATTTGTCAATAAGATGAGAACTTAATCGACAAACAACGTATTCTACTATAAAATGGAATAATCCACCTTATTTTAAAACGGATACGAAAGAAAGGACAACAAGGCAACATTTTAATTTTTCGCTCCAAAAATAATCACCTCATTGTTTTAATCAATTAATAGTTGATAATATTTACTGCAGAGACAATGCCTGAATTGTAAGTTAACCTAGTTCCAAGTTTCCGTTGGATTGAGAAAAAATTTAATCATTATATTGTTACTGGCTCGTATACTTTGTGCCCATCTATTGTATTACGGAAGTATCCTTCTACCTAAATGTAAAGATAACAGCTCCAGATTACTTTTATCCCATGGATAAAAAAGGACTTTGATCTATAGCACAGGTATTTCAATATTCATAAGGAATTGCTCCAACCTAACGATTCAACTCAAGGATGAAAGTCTATGAAAGAATAAGGGTGTTTTTAAAATATAAAATAATTACGGCTTACGGAGCAATGGCTTAAATTTAAAGCGCGCTTGAAATAAAGTCTTTTATAGGAAACTAATACATTAAATTTGAGTGCTATATGCGAAGCGGTAAAAAGAACTTCATCTCCCCATGCATATTTTCCAAAGAGCCATCCTTTTCTCATCCGCCGCGAGTAAGATATACCGTTTTAGCGGGAACGGCGAAACGGCTTGGATTATGCAAATGGCAACAAATTTTAGTGCCAATCTCCCGCGTAGGAAAGCAAAAGGGAAAGAACCCTCCCCATTTCTTGAGGATCGCTGAGTCCCAGCCTCGGCCAATGAGCAGGCGCACAAATATAAAACCTGTCTCCTGCCTTGGATACACGTTCCCCTAAGATGCCAAGCCAGGCGCAAGGGCCTGAATCGTATGATTAGTTTTTCCATCCCTTTTCAGGGACAGTTCTAGCGATTGCTATCCTAGCATTCGCCCTAGCATTTAAAAATGTATTTAAATTGTTCGGTGGAAAAACGAATTCTTTAACACCCATCCATTTCTTATTTTATCGTTTTTGTTGGACCTAGAAATTTACTCCTTAAGCCTGAATAATAAGATCATTTTTTTCCATTTCTTTTCAGGGACAGCGATGGCGGAAAAATGATAGTTTCCCGCGATTGTTTTCCACGATGGCTCGAGGGATGGGATTTTTATACCTTTTACCGTCGCTCGCCGCGTCCCTTTTACCGTCGCCAATACGTGGGCGGAGTTTTAGGGGAGCAGGGGGCACTTTAATGGTAATTCGTACGAAAAAAAGTACAAAAACTGTAGAAACATACCAAAACATTTTCGTCTTAGAATATACTTAAAATTCTGTTTTCAGTGGCTAATTAAATAGAATTCCAGGTTTCTCTTGGGGGTTTTCCATTGCCCCTTAACCCCCGGAAAACCAGCTTGCTGGTCCCCCAACATAAAAATCTACACTCCACCCATGAGCTGAAACCACAGGTTGTATACTCCAGCCGTTAAGAACTCAGGGCCACTAACAGCGGTTGTAACGGCATGGTTTGCGCTTTATTGAATGCTTGTGTTAAATACGGAACGTGACGGAATAAGCGATGGAAACTATGACAAAAGAAACGCTGGGAATGAAAGTGTGATTCAGAAAATGATGTGACTAGCGATCATTTCTTTGGTAGGAAAGCATGGTCGTTAGAAATTTGGAAGACATAGGGAATAAGCAGAGCTGCGTATGGAAATCATGAACTGATAGAAGAAATCAGTGTGAGAATTTCGAAGGACGACTAAGAAAATGTGGGGTCATTAGGGTATAAGGTCTTCGGTTGCCAAAATGAGATAAACTTACGATTGGGAAAAATGAAGAGAAAAATTGGTTCGGACTGTGAATGTATCTAGGTATGCATGGTTTCTTAGTCTTATAGTTTAGTTTGGAATACAAACTTAAACACATACGTAAGTCAAAGCATCATTAAGTCCTACGCTGAGTGTGACTAACATTAGATATTTAATTTTTAATGTTCTTCCCTGATAAATAACGCAGTACATTTTGTTTGATAGAACCTTTTCCATAATTTATCTTAATTTGGGGCATTTTCATATGGTTTTATTTTTAAAATCTTCCAGAAAATATTCCTTGAAAGGCTATCTTGTTTACTGAGTACTGCCCAAAAAATAAACCCTGCATATTCTCAATGTTTACCCCTATTGCCCAAGGAGAAACGCAACGGATAGGAATTAGAATAAAAAATTATGTATGTGACATCAGAAAGCACCTGAATTAAAATCCTCATACTACAAAAATGTGTTTTAGAAATAGCACATAAGAGCCAAAAATAAAGAAGTGCTATGCTATATTACTTTCGACTTCTAGCAGGTATTTATTTCTACCCAGCAGTTGCAGTCTTTACCGGCTCTATACATTTATTCCCTTCTTCCAACAAGCATCCTCATCATTCCATTATGAAATAGTTAGACTTTTACTTGACATCAAATGGAGGATATTCTTGGTTAATATTCCTTACCTTTTGCATTTCGAACACCGAAAATAATTTATAACTAATATCAAAACGGTTAAAACCAGGTATTTACAGCTCTAAACAATTTATTTTATTAATATATTAATAATTAATAAATGATTTCATATTATTATTAATTTATTTAAAATAAATTAAAAATAATAATAATATGAAATCAAAAGTAATAAGGCGCAATAAATACGGGAAGAAGCCATGCGAGATTCAGCAAATATGAGGGCAAAACTTCCGCTTGCTTTACCGCAATAGTTATTCTTTCATAACATCTTTCAATCAATTATGTTTTATTCAATTCATCTTACTCTGATTCAAATTTTTCTTTGGTACTAAAAAAATCACAAGATTGAGATACAGTCAGATCCTTTCCTCAACCGATAACACTTTGTATATGGTGTTTGGCACAAGAAACGAAGTGGGTATATACACCATTTTAATTAAAATAGCGAAATACAATTGTTTCATTGAAATTCATTGGCTGACTATCTCAAAAAATAGGCCTTCCAAGCTAAAATCTGGGTTCTCCTACAGGTAAATAAAATATGTAGGAAAATGCTGATTACCGCCGGGATATTCGTGTGATTTTGAGAAAGAACTGAAATATTATACGTAATTGCTCAGAATTAAAAATAATATATAAGGACGTCGCCGCATAAATTTAGGGGCCATTAGCAGATTAATTCTGCAATTGAAGTCGAATCACTCCCATTATATTTAAACGGCATTATGCACGGATCACATCGCCGAAAAAAAGAATTTACTAAAAATACAAGAACTGAATCATTCGCATCATTTATTCTGATTTAACATTTTTACCTCGACAGATGCTGCTTGTGATGATAAAAACTCATCAGAAAAAAATAACAACAAAAATATATTTGAAAATCCACAAGAAAATTCGTCAGAAATTCACCGGCAATCGGATCATGAACTTTTGGCAACCTGGGCCGCTATGCAGACAATTACACTATCCATATTCCTGAATTCCCATGGCTATTGCACCGAGGCTCATGATAATAAATGTAAATACTTTTCCTCATTGCAAACTACGGAGAGGAAGAAAGAGAAATGGGATTTTTAGATAGAATGAAAGAGAGCTGGTTTTTTTAAATTTTTATTTTAAAAGAGAGTAGTACCTGACAAAAGGAGGCACTGCCAGAATGCCTCTAAAGTACTCCACGGAAATCTACCTTAATCGGTACAATAATTCAGTAATAATTCATTTATACCTCACCACCGTCCACGCGGCAGGCGTCGAAATATTGCATGGAAAAAATATTTGTTTTGGGTCGAGGATTACCGAACAAACCTCTTCAATTCAAGGATTGTTCTTCAGGCCACGGCATATTCAAGAGCCTGCTTTGCGGGAACTCCCACCGCACCTCCAGGCACATCGGTAGTAATACACGGCAGGCTAGAATAAGAGGCAACGTAGGCACACGCTTACGTAGCCGGTAGGGCGGCATAAAATGCAGGAGCGTTTACGTCAGCGACCGCGAGGAAACCAAACCTCGGTTAGGACGGGTGAGCGCTAAAGGAAGTGTACCCCATTGGGTGCACCAAAAGATTTCAACCCACGTGGACGGTATAGTGCATTAAATAAAAAACAAATATGTTAAAAAGCGGCTTGTCCGCACTTGAGCTAGTTTCTAAAAAAAAGAAACACCGTTCACACGGCAGGCCGCGTGGATGCCGAGAGGATTCTAAACAGGGTCCGCACTACAGAAAACCACGGCTGTTTCCGCTGAATTAACAGGAAATCGGTTGGGAACAAGCTCTCAGGGAGATATTCGCGTAGCTAAGCAAACGCTAAGCGCTAAGCCTTGTTCGTAACAGCTAAACTTGGCTTAACTACGGAGTAGAATTCTCAAAAGAGGCATCTATTTATTCAAAGCAACTTAAAATGATATATTTTGACTTACGATTCACTATTGCAGTAATAATATATATTTATTGAAATTAAACATTATTAAGGAAGATATTTCTGCTTATCATGATGCATGAAAATGGCGGTAAGTCATGCGAAATCAATTTCACGATTGATAAACGTTTTCCTCTATGTGGTTCATACTAATTAAGTTACCTAGGATATTGGTATTGGTATTAGTAAAGGTATTCTGAGCCGGGGTTAAGAGCAACAAAATGCGAAAAATTCCTACAGAATTTGTCTTGGATGAGCACAAAAACTTACTGCATGAGCTTAAGCATGGACTATGAGAGTGTGGCGTATTTTACATTTTTTATTATTTACTATGTAAGGGAATAGAGACTTTGTAGAAGCCCTTAATTGGAATAACAAAAAATCATAGGTAATGTCCCCTCTACCAGTTTTGAAACCCAAGTTTTGCGAAATTAAATATGAATTAATATTCAATATTACGAAGAAAGATATAAATTAATATTTGTTAATATAATATTATTTTAAATACAGTGTTCTTAAAAATGAATATAATATAAACAAGTTCATGAAAACAAGATGAAATGGATGTAGTTCGTTAGTAAAGGAGCATAATCACCAGCAATCGTTATCCGTTCTGGAGAAAATTAAGTTATTTGAAAAACTGATTACCGGCAAACGTATTCGTATAAATAACTGTTGGTTTAAAGTCAGATGATAAATGTTTTCATAAAAACAATTGAAGATCATATTGCGATAACTTCAAAACTTAAATACTATATAGTCAATCGAGGTAACCCTAGCAACACAATGTACAAAGGAGCAGGCATGTAATTTCGTTTTCGATAATTTTAACACGTACTACTATATTTACTACTCCTATATTTCGCGTTTTGTGGAACTTTCACAGGAAATTTTAATCAGGAAACATGAGGGATATGTAAGGAGAATAATTTAAATGCGTTTGTAAATATTGATACCACTCTCGCTCATGTTACATGCGGGATTACGCTCGGGTACATGGTGTGAGTTTAATGAGATAATTATGCGAAAAATGATCGATTACATGAAAGAAGCAAACAAACCCCAAAAAATCCAGTTTCAAACAGAGCACCGTGACAAAACGAAAAATCATGATGGATTTAACAACTTTACTCCTATGGGGAAGGTATATATGTACCTGGCATCCATCAAAATAAACCCTCCCGATCAAAATTTTCCACCAACGTTATTTACTCCAACACCACGTCCATTCGGCTCGCACAGCAAGTGACGTCGCCGAGAAAATATTATGAATGCGGTAACCATTTGTGGAAACGGGCTGTTATCCCACTTAGCCCGAGAAAACATTTTCGCATTAATGACCATGCATATTCCCTCCCTTTAAACTACCATTAATTTTAATTGAACGGCACGCTAAAGAGAGGTGGGGGAGGGTGTGCAGATTCGATTTTTGAGCGGACGCCACAAACTTCTTTTAAAAGCTTCCAACATCCTTACTCGTTCGGAATATAATTAAGTCCCCACACTCCATTCCGTTTTTAATCAATGCAGAAAAGGGGGTGAAAGTAATAAGAGGATTTCGTCTTCTTTTTTTATCGTCTACGCCGAAAAAATTGGCCAAGTCATCGGAATTTTCATGTGGCCGCACCTGAAAAAGGACCGGATAATTTTTTCCACGCGAAAGGGATGTGGTCAGGAGAAAGTGATTAACCCACTGCAAACAATATGTTGAATATTCTGAAGCAAGGATGTAAATAGGGCTTCTGATTTCCTTGTTCTACAGCTGTAGACAAGGTTTCCCTGCTCCCGAACTAAACCACTGTTCTACTGTTTACTCTGACATTACTGCATTAGCAAATGAAAAAAGGAAAAGAAAACAAACTATGGAATCGGATAAAGATTTAATATTGCTCTTGATGAACACGCAACAACTTGTTGATTTATGAACGATAAGCCACGGGATATCAAACATATACATATTCTAACGCAAAAACTGATAAAACTAAGTGCCCTAGCTACACATGTGATATAATAATGTTAAATTTTGGTACACAAAAAAATTTAAATGGAATGTAGAGGTTTTCCAGCTCCCGTATTTCCGAGCTAAAGTAAATGTTAGATCGATGTAGATAACTTCTTGTGAGATGTGGAATTAGGTATCGAAGGAAAAAAGTTCCTACGTAAACATTAACTTTTTTTAGAAAGTGCTCATTGCTAACCTCATGAAGCAATAACAAATATATAATTGTTGGTGGTGGTTATCGGGTATAGCTGTGTAGAAAACATTTTCACTCAACGTTTCACTCCTCCTACTGGGAGCGTTATCAAGAGAATGATAGGAGTATCAGTAGGAGTGAAACGTTGAGTGAAAATGTTTTCTACACAGCTATACCCGAGAACCACCACCAACATAGATAAAAGAAGCTGTGAAATTCTTCAGACGAAAATATATAATTGCATTCTAAAATTTCCGGTCTCATATATACGAGTAAATATTTTTATATTTGTGTAACACATTGTGCCAAGTGTGGAATTAAAACATGCAAAATATTGTGATCGCTACGCTAAACCCCTTTAAGAGTCGCTTGGTTCACGACAATATTGTGAAGGGCTTAAGATTTTGTTACCATGCAAGTAATAACCCCGTTGGATACTTTGCTTCTTGTTCTCGTAAAATATTGCAAAATTTGCAATATTTCATTCTTCGGTGGGTCTCAGTGAGGCAAAGCACTGGGAGAATAAACTTTCAGGCATCCTTCCCGCGTAGATAAAGTGATACCGGCGTTTATTAACGATCCTGGTCGCTTTGCCGAAGTAAATCTTTTAATTACTACTGGCAAAAACACCGGAATCGGAAGGAAACGTCGGATTCTCCGTAAAATTGACGTGGTGACACTGCCCAAAATGTTTTGCTACGTAGACTGTCTCCCGTGAAAGCCCTAAGAACGGGGATAAAAATTAAAAACACATATAGACGCAAATGAATACACAGTGGCGTAACTATGGGGGGGATAAGGAAATAGCTCCCCCCCAAGACCTCACAGAAATTTAAAAATTGTTTAAAAATATTATCTAGTTTAGTCGTGCAATAACTGCATCTCCTTAAAGTTAAGTCTTAAGTGCCAAAATGATGTAAAATGTAATTGCAGGCATGTCATTTTTCAAAAATTTTCCCGGACCCCGTTTCCTGGGGGTGGGGGGTTGCCACCCCCGGCCATCCCACCCCCCCCACCCCCCCAGAGCCTATCCCTAGTTACGCTACTGTGAACACACACCTAGAGCGGACACCAAGATATGTTCGCGGTTGCCTCTGTGAAAATAATCCTTACGATAGTTCTAGCGCTAATTTTTCTCCCAGAATCCATGCCAATTTTCCCCTGTTTCTTTAGCCGACTTCAGCAGCCGGATATCTTCATCCCTCGCGATCACCGTGAAGACATATGAGGCCAGAAACACAGGAAAAGATCAACCGAAGGTCTCAATTATAATTCCTGGGACAGCTCGTGTCAATATTTGGACGTACCCTTATGGCGGGGAGGCTATCGTCACGCGGAAATGAATTTGTTTGGACTTTCAAATGAAATTATGGATTCCCATCAAAATTCTCGAAATGATGGAGGGGGGGCGGTTAAAGTTTTTATCCGGCCCTGCCACACTCCGTGACGGGGCTCCAGTTCAAACAAGCCGGGAAGGCGCCTCTTGTTTGAATGGGGGAATAAAGAAACTTCGGACGCCGGCAGGGTCTTCACGCTTTAATGACTTGGAACAATTGGACGAAGAGAGCCTTTTCGGATCTTCGCGTCAGCCATTTTTCAGCAGGTACTCATCCGTCTAAAGGATGAGCTCTGTAATCGCAACTGAGAATTTGATGAAGGGCAGAGGGGCCATCAAAAGGAATCCTTTCATTTCCATTTAGATCTATGTAAATAAATTAGCACCCGCTCGACGAGGGGTTGAAATTCGTAGGAAAAGGATGAACAATCCTTGTCGAGATGCCTTTATGTCTCAAGAAAAGAATGTTAGTATGATATAAAAATTAATTTTTTTGTATAATTTAAATTGGTTATAAAATGGATGGACTGAGTGAATAATGAGCCAGAACTTTGCAGAGTTGGATAAAAGTGATTCCGTCTAAAATCCTGAAGAAGCAGACGGAACAACTTAATAGGCCGCATAATGATACGTGATGATCTAATAAAGACAGGGGCTTAGGCGCAAGAGGATGGGAATCAGGCCTACAATGAGTGAAAATTCCACGAAGCAAAAAATCATTCGCTTTGACCCGTATTCGAACACATGTCCCTAGATTTCCTGTCGGGTGCATTAGCCAGTGAAACTACTGAGGCAACATTCCCTTACGTGGAGATCTGAGGCCAATACCGAGCATTTTGTGCATTGCGGGTGACTCCGTTAGGTTATCACCTTAGCTACTGAAATTTGTACTTAAATTTGCCAAGAATGAGTTATATAGGGCAGTTTATTAAGGATGTAAACGAGAAGAAATAGTTCGACATGAAAAGATCCGCTTATGAGAGAGTGGAGAAGAGAGCGGCATCAAACCGATCTTCGAATCGTTTGCTTATGATGACGAACACAAATTGGATGATGATGAATGGATGAGAAGAGAAATTAATTTTAAATGCTAGAAAACCAAGCTTATAAGGGGGGAGTTGCTTATCATTCGGTAAAAACTGCGGAGAAAGAAATTGCTTGTAAGGTGTTTACCTATCAATAGAAATGAATACTGGAAAATAATTTTAATTTAATGATAGAGTAGATAAAGCAAACAAAGTTTATAACACCGAGGGCATAGGAAATACATAGAAAAATCAATGTGGGGGAGCGTAATAGCGCCTAATCTACGTTAGTTAATTTTACTTTTGTGTTTGTATTTCCGTATTTAAGAATATTTGAAGTTAGCCTAATTACAGTCTTATTGCCTTAGAGACTACCTTACTTCCATGAATGGAAATAATATACTTTACTATGCAGGAAAACCTATAAGTCCCTATTAAATCTTTCTGCATGTCAACATTTGATATTATTGTATCGCTATGGTATTTTGGATCCATTTGTACGTTAACATATGTCTATATTTGCTATTCCGTCGCATACCGATCATCAACCAACTACGTTTTCATCAAGATAAATATAAAATACGTATTTATCTCATACAATAGCTGTTGATCTTTGCCATTTTTATTTAACTATGTACTAATGTTTTAATAAACAATTTCATATGCACGGATGAAAATAAATTATTATTTCAACGGAGATATATTCCTTGTTTATTCCCTACAATATTATGGTTTTAAAGCGAAATCCACACAACGAATTCTTTAAATTCCACACACTGCGTGGAGTGACTCAATTGAAGGAAGCAATACCATCCTAATACAGCCTTTGTAACGTAACTCTTGTGCACCCGTGATGCCTGTGCGCAAGCGACATTCCATCGTTGTCTTCGTTCAAACCTTCTTTCTCGTTTTCCGTGTTTTTTTCCCGCTCACTTCCGGAGCACAGAAGAAAAATACGTCGTCTTTTTTTACCTCTCCAAAAAAACAACGTTTCGCCCGGGGAGTGGAACCGTAACACCTCCCGAGAGAGTCTTCATATGACATAGGATGGAGCACTCGGGCGGAAGTTTTCCGGGTAAACGGAATTCGAGTAAGTGGTGAGAAATTTTCTAAGGCGTATATCCAATCCTGTTGGGATGGCTGCCCACGTTACAGCGGACGATTCAGACTTCGTCTCTTTGTATAAATACCTTACCGATCTAGCACGTGGCCAGTTTCTCTCATATGTGCTTACATTACGAAAAAAATTTCCTTGAATTGTTATTTTGATCACTCTGTCCTCTAACTCCCTCATTGTTCTACATAACAGTTCATTTTTGGTAGCCTTAAGAGTGATATGAATTTGTGATGAATGCATTTTTATTTACAACGGGCTAGATTTGATCATTTCGTATGGTAAAACTGTACTTCATCAGTATTTGATAGCTCATAAAATATAACTTCATCCAGTGTCGAAAAAATTAGGCGCGGAAATGGTCAATATTTTTGAGCCCTTCAAACACATCTTGACGGCTTTTGACAATTTTTTCCAAGTTATGAGTCGTTATGATTTGCCCATCTCCCATTATCAAATGCTCCCCTCATGAGCTGCATATCATGCCTGATGTAAAACGTTGAAGTCTGGCCTCCCCCTTCCTGTGATTTTGCTATATTATGTAGTATGTAGTATATTCTATTTCTCTACTCTTCTAAACAAGTTTCGGATTAAAATAATCTGTTTGTTTATTATAAATTGATTCATTTCGGGAGGTAGAAAGAATGTTTGTGAAGAAATACCTTCCTCGTTCGTCAAATTTTATCCATTTCTAGCATTTCTATCTTTTTTACTCGATTTTATGGAATTTAAATTCGATTTTAGCTCTTTACCATTCCAATTTTGGATCAAAACAATTGATATGCCATTGTCAGTATTAATAAGTAGAATTTATGAAAATACAGAAAAAGTAATGCTCATTACCTAAAGAAAACAAGAAGAAATTTTGAGCGAAAAAAATATAAAAACTGTAATAACTGTAAAATAAGTAATATTGTAGAATGAACAACAACAGCATAATATACCTATAGGTACCTATGGGTCCCATTAGAACAACGTTTAAATATCAAACTTAATCGTAAGCAATCAAGTGAAATAGTTTCGAGGCAAGTTTGAATAAAAAAAAATCAAGAGCAACCATAAAAATGGCATATTGAGAAAAATGGTGTAATAACATTGAAACCTAGGTCGTAATAAATATAATATTCGTGGATAGTTGCAAGTATTTATTTTTATAATTAGCCAACCTCCCTTCATTCTATCAATAATGCTTATTCTATTACTCAACCAAATAAGAGTTGTTATTATTATTATATGAGCTGTAATAGAAATAAATATGAAGTTATAGGTACTGTAATCAAAGAAAATAAAATTTAGCTAAGGATCATTAAGATGATGATAATTTCTATTCGGAAATTAGTATGTAATGTCGGACTTATGCTACTGTGTTTTGACTTATCTGATGGAGAAAAACTTAGTCCAAATTTCTGGTTTTTGGTCTAGTTCATATTTCTATCACCTTTTTAAAAAAAATTTCATCTTGTCCAATGCCTCACTGCTTTAAATATCTTATCAGTTTTGAGCCTGTGAATTGAGTATAACATAGGGACCAATGAAAGTTAAAATTTCGTTAGATAAATTAAATAAATAATTTTAATAATTCATGAATTAAAAATAATTAATAGATTAAGAATATTAAGTAATCGATCATACCTACATGGATATCCAAACATTTCACGCTACCAATGACATTCTTAAGTAAAGTCTCGATAATGATTGAGAACGGACAGCCAAAAATATCGAAGTGAATGCGAAAAGCATTAGTATTATTTCACCTCTGCCCCTTTGCGACAACAATCGATCGAATCACGGTGATATTTCGGCGGAGAGTGTAATAATGACGCTAGGAAATCGATACGTTATGACAAGGTGGCCAATTACTTGCGTTACCGAACACCTATTGACCCGGAGAATTCAAATGTATTCGCCGGAAAAAATGGATATTTTATTTTTTCCACACGCAACTATCAAGGTAGAAATCCACATTGTGACACGCGATCCGAAAATAAAAATACTTCACAGCGGTTTTCGTAAAGGAATAAGTTATCTACATATAGACGTCACCAAGATAAGCGGAAAATTTTAAAACTTTCACCATTAAAGAAGAAAAGCAACTGCTGAACTGTATAAGAATATTTTATGCATCAAAGCTCAATAATTACTTGATATGCCGACCCCTCTGTGGCACAGGGTAATGTCCTAGCCTAACGCACGTGAGGTCTCAGGTTCGACTCCCTCCTATTTTGGTTACCCCTATTCAAGGAAAGGATATTCGCGTACGTTTAAACAATTTTAATTTTAAGTTCAAAATCTCGCTGTATAACTTCCTATGATTCTTTTTTCGGAAGTGTAGAAATAAAATAATAAAAATAAATATGAATAAATATGCTTATATTCCAACTATCCAAAAGCAGAGTGATTAAGAAGTCGACATAAATTACAAAAGATATCTTTGTACAACATTATTCTTTCGAAGGATAAATAGAACTAAAGAATACTCAAGTAAGTAATATTGTCAAAATAAACAATCCTTTCAACAGACCTTGGCCTATTATTAACTAAAGTTTTCAGAGCCCTTGGAAGATCCTTGAAAGTTCCAGGATAGATAGATGTACAAACTCTGCTGAATTCGACTAGAAACTTCCCAATATTAATGTATTTATTCAAATAAAAATTTTCAGTAATAGCGAAAACAAATACTATGATGGGTTTTTTCTTATGTTTCCTTCGAAATGAAAAAGAGACCACCAAAAGCAACTAGAAGGAGACCTCTTACGGGTAGGAAAATTAAAACCATCAAATCAATATTTATATATCTTGAACAAAAAACTCACCCATTCTGGTAAACCTCTGGGTATGTAAGGATTTTGGTTACTCGAAGCCCATCAGCATGTTCTTTCTTTAAATCCTCACCTGAAAATAAAGAAGATATTAATATAAGAAGTAGATAGTATAGCGGATTTAGTACAATCTTTTTTGGGTAAATATTAAAGCGAATTAGGTTACGATTACCAAATCCTTGGAATCTAAATGGGAAAGAACCAGGAAAAAGAGAAATGAAGAAATTATCTATGAGTATAAGACCTGTATATATGATAAATAGGACTTGGAGAAATCTCTTGAGTAAAGACTGTTAAGTACTATACGCAAGATTTATCAATTCCCCTATTTTGGCCAATAAAATTTTCTATCTCACTTTAATCTCAATTTATTTTGTTTCGTATCAATGTTACATTCTTTCACATTATTTGCACTCGCAGTGGCTGAGCAAAAAAACTCAGGAAAACTTTGCTCCAAAAAAATTAAACGTTGGTATCAAAGATGCATCAATAAAAAAATGCTGCAGTGATAATCAAATATATTGCAGCGAAATAGAAGCATGGGTAAACTCTTCTCGGGTTTCCCCCCGGGTTAATTTATCCAATAAACTAATGTTTTTCGTTCATCCCTGAGGGTGAGCTCCGAGTCTCAGCTTGAAACGTTATCAACTATGGAGAAATTAACCCGGTGGGAATCTCGAGAAGATTTTACCCACACTATTCGGTGGGAAATCATCAAATCATATTTGAAGAAATAGAAGTATGTTTTCTACGTTTTCATCAAATTGCACATATTCGCTTCGATCATAAAAAACGTTGACTTATTCTGACTGTTACGATCAAATCATCAGTATTTAAATAGAGAAATGCAGTTTTCGGGCGTTATAAAGTAGAAATTTAACAGTAACATATGTGATTTTCAGTGCTGAAGCTCGTTAAAGTGACACACAGCGAATCTGAAAATCTCATTCTAGTCATCTGTGGCATTAGTACAATGCAATAAATATATAAGGGTCCTTCGCCAAAGGAAACAAAAGATTAATTGTTGAATATCTACCGCCAGTCCTAAGAAGCCAAATAAAATAGTAAAGCTATGATTAGGTCTTAGAACTGGGACTATAGTTTTGAGTTTCATAATATAATTTTTATTATAAGGTTATAATTTTTTCTGCAAAGCAATCAGAAATTATGTTATACTTTCGCTCACGAAGTTTCCACATTAAAATTAAACTACCAATGTCTCTATCGTAGGAATGATCCCTGCAGTATCGTCGAGGTCGAGGAGCGCGTTTTTCCTCACTAAAGACACTAAGGGCATTGATTTTACTGCAGAAAGGTTTTTTCGTTTTTTTCTCTCCCTCCAGAAGTGACTCACATCTATGTCTTTCAAATAGCATACCTATATATTAAAGTAAATTCATCGGGGTTGAAATAGCAATTTTAAAGATTGAGTGATACAACTTGAGTTACCAAATTTACTCTCTTTGTATAAAGTAAGAAAATTGATCTTAGAAGAGGTATTTTACCAACTTACGATTGGACGAAATTTAGAATCAAGAATTTACTATCGGAGCAACAAGAGTCTTTGCATAAGGTTCGAACCGAATAAATATTCTATTTAATTCATATTGCTATGTGTTTTGTTAACAAAGTATACACATTATCTGGATATTACGGAACGAGGAGCATTACCTGTTGACATTTTTCCAGAAAAGTTCATTTCATGATTCTTTGATTTCGGTTTTCAGGCAAGGACTCGTCATTAGTAATGGTGTCCGCTGTGTGGGAATCTATAACCGACAATATAAACTTTGGCAGATTTAAACGAATGATAGAATTAGATTCGGGTATGTATATTGAAGGGAATAATTCCCTAAGCTAACTGTTTCTTGTACTTTGTAACTAGGGATAACATCTTCAAATTACCTCTGTGTCACTTTAGGGAGCTGTTACTGAGAAAGTTTCTCGTGCGTTCTATTCATTTGATCTTCATTATTCTCCCATAACACCACATTTCGAAAGCCTCCAGCCTTGACACCTCCGCTTTTATGATCGTCCATTCCTTTATTCCATAAGAAAGCAAGCTCCAAAAGCAAGTCCCAATAAATTGCTTTAACGACCACATTTTCAGCTGTAAGAAGGATCCTCCTTTTGAGAAAAGCTCTCTTTGGGTATTCCATTGACTATATCCTTCTTGCTTCCTATTTTATTTAGTGTGGCATTACAAGAAATGTAAGTGACAATCATAAAATCAAACCTGTATTGCGACTGACTCACAAAAAACAAAGGCCACTTGCACTGGTTTGATTTCCGGCCCAGGGAAACACTTTCCAATGCTTATCCAAAAAATTTTACGTATAAGTTAAAAATATTCAAAATTCATATCCGGAAGTCTTACATGTCATGTTTGCATGGAAGAAGGAAGTCGGTAAATAAGGAAAAGACGTCCAATGGCACTAGAAAAGTCAATGGGAAATTTATGACACTTTTTTTCATTGGAATTTGGGTTCAAGACGTATAATCACAGATTATGTTTAAATGAAAAACTATCAGATAAAAGACACGATCATAAATTATCATTCATGTGGTAAATTAAAATATTTATAAAAGTAAATTCAAAAAAATTAGACTTTTTTGTTTAGTTTTTACCAATGTCGTGCATCAGCGTAATTTCCTTAAAACTTTGGCCCCAAAATATGAGTCATAATAGCCTTTCATCACAGGGGTGAAATTTTTTTCCCATTTTGCATGAATTATAAGAGTGTGAATTCTAACTTAGTATTTAAGAAATAGTGGAGGAATGCATGTACCTTTTACTAATTATATGGTTAAAAATCGGGAAAAGATAGGCAGAACATGTATCCAACAACACTGTAACCTCATGGTGTACAAATATTTCAGCTGAGGAGTTGCATTGTTGCATGATAATTTATAATTAGAGGTGTCTAGGTAGTGGATAAAAATCTGGAATTGGGAACACTAGACCAGTCAATTGCTAAAAACTGGTTCTGTCATAATTCGTTTGAATAAATAATAATTTCAAAGTCCGCTTAAAATGAACTTCCAATAAAAAAGGAAAGGCAATTCCACAATTACGTATTGATGCAACCGGTCTCCATACAAAAATGTCATCATCAGACATGATACTTTTTATCTAAACCTGTCGCATTAATAACTAATTTTGGAACCTGCCATTGCCTTTCCTTTTCAAACTGTCATGAATGAATACCATCGTGTTTAGCCAGACATTATTGAGGATATGAATTAAAGATGCGTTTCTAATAAATATTTATTGAAAAATGAGCCAACATGTCGCTGCACTGCAGCATCAACAGGACTAATATAGAATTTAAGCATGCCAGAATAAATAGTCAAACAAGTAGGTTGCGTGTGGAAGGAAAATGTTGTTCTATTTCTGGATTAGAGGGTTGCTATCCTGCCTTCAAAAATCTTCCAGACCCTTCTAACCCAGGAATGAGAAAATATTCTACTACTAACCCCAACCTCCTTACGTGACTATTATTTCTGGAATGCTTAACTTCTATGTTAGTCCTGATCATGCTGTAGAGCAGTGAAACATGTTGAATCATTTAGAAATACATATTAATGAGGAAAAGTGTAAAGTATCTTTATTTCATATCTTCATTTGGACTTCTAGGACTAGGAGTATAATTCGATCCCCAGGGGCATTATGTTTCCTACAATTAGCTAAAAGTACAAGTAAATATACTGTACCTATCTATGTTACTCATTGATGCTTCTAACATTTAATTACTTACTAAACATTTATCTAAAGAGTACAGTTCATTGATATTAATTATCTACCCTGGGCTAGAATTAATTTCACGCAGAAGAGTATTGCTCAAAAACTTCTTTCACGAGAGTAGAAAGGATTCTTTAATATAAATAAATAAACCATGAATGAAATTAAATATTAAATTTCTGCTGAATAAAGAGTTGAAAATTTTACTTTTTATTTACATTTTTACCACATAAAATAACTTCAAACACCACAGTCACGAAAAAGAGGTAAAAATACGACCTCATCTTGTTGAAAATAAAAAATATATAACACCAGATTATTTTCCACATGATTCGCACACTCTGGAGAGTATCCTTATCCAAGCCATTCGCACGGTCTCCGCTCAAGCCGAGCTGGTGAATTATTTTCTCTTTTCGCCATCCTCGTAGATTTCCGTGGAACCGCACCCCACTGCGCCACTCGCCGCACCCCGCGAGACCAAATCTCGGGCGAATCTCCCGCGCTCCTTTCCCGCCACCCCAACGCCTCGGGTCCTTATCGCGCCGAAACATAGACTCGCTCCCGCGGCCATTAAAACGTGTGCCGCAGGCGCCCGAGAAAACTTGGCGACTATATTTCGCGAGAAAAAATAGTGTTTCCCTCACCTGAGCAGATGCTCTTGAAACGGTCTCCTCCTTTGCGGGGAGAAACAAAAGAAGATCATTCGTCGCACCTCCACTATCAGATGTTTAGACGACGAATGCGGCGCGCGAGGAACTCCCAATATTGGAACTGTGCATACAATTTTTATTGCTCAGGGGGTCTGCTCTCTTCCATAACGCAGTCTTTGTTATCTTCCCAGCCACGCAACGGAGGCTGCGTTTCGTTGATACCGTTTGGTTTTTAGAATGTTTGAAAAAAGAGGACGTTATTCACGAGAGGCAGGTAGCATCTCTGGGATGCCAACCTAGTTGCAGAAGGAGAATGAAAATACAGAGGTAAGATGTGCTTTTGTGAGCGCAAATTAAAAATAGAGAACCGCTAGTGACTCAGGAGGACGGAAGCCTACTTTTGCATCACATGCAATATATTTGGGAGCGACGCAGGGGAAATTACTCACAAAGTACTCTAATTTTTTTGCTTTAAATAGAATTGATAATAGTAAATAATAATATATATTGCCATAAGGGCGTAAGCAAGAATATGTTCCATCGAGGGAAAATGAATCACTGTTGTGAAAACTGAGATACGCCCTAAAAAATAGCAATAACAGCTTATATATTATCTTTTTGCAGTTACATGCTCAAAGAATACATGGTATTTCAACTACCCTAATCAATGGCCAGCGGGTTCAACTCTAGCCATATTAAAATCAATAATCGCACCACGAGGTACAACGAATTGCGAAAAAGAAACGCATGATTTGATAGCCCCTTCCCACCCTATGTTACAATAATTTCATAGGATGATTTTATTAAATTATCGGAAATGGAAACAATTTCACAAGTATGAGTCATTAATCAAAATGCGTTCAAGAACTTAAATTCGATACAAATTTCCCTATGGCTTCATTTCTATCCATATCACGCAGTGATGGAAAAATATTTTTTATAATAGATGTCAAAATAGATTTTTCGAGCAATCGATTTGTAATCGAAATGAAAAGCTCGACTCTTCAGCCTTTCAAATTTTGAACCAAAAGATCGCTTTATTAAAAAATCGACGATTCTATAAAAAAACGTTCCACACAAAGCAATTTTATTATAAATTCTAAACGCGTCGATTATTCATATATATGAGCAGTCGAAAAAATTCCAAAAACGTTCTCGGAACACATGCTTCGGTAAAAAAATATTAATGCACGGACATTAAATTTTGGGGATCACCGCGTAGAACCATTTGCTTCCATTAAATTTTTAAGAAATATCAATTGAGAGATAATCTTTCTTGACGATAGACGGCATGCCTATCCAATTTTACGGGACTTCAATTGGGACGGATGAAATTATTATAGGCCGGTAATGACGCTGCTTAGAATCTACGAAATGGTCAAGATCGGAGTTGAAGAATCAAGTATGGATGGAACCTCGAAGATCATGGATTAACCTCGATTTCCTCGATCTTTGACAATTAAAACTATGTCTTAGTTTTTAATCGAAATAGATTTTTCCATCAATAATTGCTGCATGGTATTTTGAAAATGCCACCTTATCTGTAATACTCCTGGGCCGAAACATAATTAAGCACTCACAATAACGTGAAAGAATCACCAAATTAAATAGAAGAAAATGGAAATTTATGTCCAATCAAGAAGTAATCTTCTGGTACATTTGAAATAAAAATATTGAGGTTACAAAAAAGCTCAAGATGGATGTTACAAATTAGTCGCAAGCTTATCAGATGACCGCAAGTTTTCCAAAGTGAGACCTCATCACAGATTATCGCATTTAGGTCGCTAGTGACTCCACTTCTGACGTGACTGCAAAGCGCATTCATTCGTCAAATGCGCCCACGTCACTGCCCCACAATTCCCTCATCCGATTCCGCCACTTGGGGTCGGGTTTAATTGACTGGCTCACTGGATCAAAGAAACTCCATCCCAATCCACTCCTCCACTTATCTTCTCATCTCCGTCGGCGAGAGAGGAGAAAAAAATTCTCCGATTTCGGACCACTAATTCACTAGGGAAGCGAATTTATCGACCAGCCTAGGGGAGGGAAGGAGTCTCACCCAGTCATCGCGCCTGCACTTTCCGAGTCCTTCTCTTTCCGCCCTATCACTCTCCTTTTCACTGTATATCCTCGAACTATGACGAATCCACAAAAACCAATTAGATCAAATCATCCTCATTCAAGGTAGTCAGTGAAATAAAAAACTGGAATTTCCTGACTTACCAAAACTATTTATTGACATAATTTTAACCCAATTTAGCCCAATTACTATTTTTCCCTTTTATATCCCCGAACTATGAAGAATTCGCCAAGACCGATCTAATCCTTTACATCTTGTGCACGTCACAATGAACTCAACTTTCTCCCGGGTAGTCAATGAAATACAAAACTGGAATTCCCTGACTTATGGAGAATAATGGATGATATGTATTCAACTCAATGGTTGATTGTCCTAATTATTTTTGTAGTATCCAATCGATTAAGGTAGGTTTCCATGGAGTATACTTGAGAAGCGTATTGGTAGCTTCCTCCTCCCTCCGTAAAAAGGTAGGAGTTTCCTTAAAAATCAGTATGAGGATTAAGGTGAAAAGGCAACGAAGAATATGGACTATGCTATGTCATTCGAATTCTAGTAGAGATATGGGCTGAATGGGTGTACTCTTATTATTAAAAGTATTCTACCGATTAAGGTATTTAAGTATCATTCTGGCAGCCTACCCTTCCTTCATGTTATTACCTCTTCAATTCACAATAAGGATTACTCTTCTTCATTCTATCTGAAAATCCTATTCTCTTCCTTCGCCTACGTCGTTTACCAACATTGCCCTCTAACATTGTGTTCAACATCCGCTCCCCACTATGTACTTGCTCCATCTAAACCTTTCGTACTTCATCTAGAAGTATTCTTTCCTTACCCACCTTATCCAGAATTTCGTTGTCCCTCCTTCTTACCGTCAGCTTCACCTCCTTCATTCTTCTTCATTCTTATCGCTACTAATTGACGTAATTGACCAAATTATCACCGCGCAGAGAAGGGAAATTATAGCAGTGGATATTTTATTATTCTTTCTTTTCAATTACCTCTAGAAATTACATTGGGGTAATGACACTCTAGAAGATATTTATTGTAAACTATTTTGAATTTAAAAGCAAGGAATACCATAATAAATCACTAGAGAAAGAGAAATTTCACTTAAGGGCATCACTGGAGCCACTTAATTATATGGGAAAACGATTTTACGAATAGTACTCCAGACTTCCAAAATGATAATCACGGCCAAATTCTGTGCACCATAGGTAGTTTTTTTTAAAGGTATCTTCAACACTCTGAAAAAATTTAAATTTCTTACAGCGAGGGAAATTAGCAAAAAAAACAACTAAGGACGATAAAAAATAACCTGCCTTGTATAGTTGCAACCCACCCACGCGGGACTGGAACCCACGAACTTCATTCCGGTAGACGAGGACTTTACGCCGACGTCACCGAGGCCGGCAAATTTCGGTCGAAAGAAGCAGTAAAATTGACTAGAAAGAAGCAGTATTTTTTTAATTTTAAATGATCGCCATGTGACGGATCCCCCAAAGCCAATCCAATCATTTTCCCCCAGCGAACGGCGATATTTACCCATCAATCGTGCGTTCGCTCACCTGCTAATGTTCGTGGATCGCATCCCCCTCTCTTTGAGTGTGCTTCTGCTTTGAAATGAAGTTTCCCTCCATTTAGTTCCCCACCCTCCAATTCCTTAAAGGCCCCGTCAATCGCAGTCAAGGGACCGGAGGTACACAGAAGAAGACGGGATGGTGAGTTTGGCATTAAAACGAAAGTGAGGCCGGAGCAAAGGGACTGATGACAACTTTGGACAAATAATCTAAAGCTTCTCCCTCGGGGACAGAGATTATCGACGTCGGCATTCTCGAAATTGAGAGTTGTACTAACGTTGCTGGGACTCGCCTATAATTTACCTTGTTTTTACTATTCAAAATAATTTGCCTTTTAACCCAAAGTCAAATCCTTGAGGCTACGAGTAATAGCTAGATTAAATAAGCATAACAAGACTTCTTGGGAATTCTACAGTAGCATTTGAAATATGTTTGGCTTTGTATTTCCAAGTACTATTTGGACTATTCCAAGGAATCTACCGCCAAGGTAGGCTTCAATAGAGCAATTTGTGTTACATCCATAAATTTAACTCGATATTATAGGATTTATAGTTTGAATCAATGAGAATAACAGGAATTATTGAAAAATGTTTCAGTAGCATTTGAAATACTTCAATGATGTGATATATTTTGATCTTTTTGGGCGAATGGAAGCGAAGTCCCGAAGAAAAAAAATTTCCTTGGAAACAGATACAATGCAGAAGATTTCCGGATCACTACATAGAGTACTACTCTACGGTTCCTTCTCTTCGAAGTAATATAACAGAAATTCTGGGTACAATGGGAAATAAAATATTGGGCATGAGTTTTATATGTAGCCCGAAGTTAGAGCACCCATGAAAACCGCTTCTTTCTGGCTTCATATTATTCGTTAATGGTCATCCATGACAGCTCATGTACATAGTTACCGCGTTAGATATTATAACTTTTTGTAAGGCGTTATTGTAACTTAAAAATAGAGTCGATTCTCATTGGCGAGGATATTAGATTTAACTAAAATCATAGAATTAAATAAATCATGGAACTAAGAATAATTTTCAAATTATTGCGGATACAGAAATGTTGCATTTATGAATCAAGAAATATGTAATAGGTTAAAATTTTATAGTATTATTGAACGTATTTTTCAATCAAGGTACCGTAAAAGTCAATAATTAAGGGGCAGTTAAAAAATTCATTTATCAATTATAACGGGAAATTGAGTTCTTTGAGTGCATTAACACAAAAAAAACAACATAATTTATAGTATCTTTCCCAAAACTATTGCACAATCATTTTAACAGATGAGAATAGATGAAATAGCAGCAGAAAATAGGGATTATAGTCCTACTTACTATCTCACAAGTTATATTTATTTGAAGGGGTAAATATCCAGAAAATTATTTAAATAAAAATGTACCTACTTCGCCTCAAATATTTTAAAACTAGTGGAACATAGACAGCAATTTCACACCCAGTATCCTGGGTGTCTCGAAATATCCCTTCAACCAATATGGAACCATACAAGGATACAGGGAAAGGTAAACATGGAATGTTGATTGAAGCGACATTTGCCATGCGCCATTCCATAACGTCGTTTACCCCGATGTTCAGCACACATTACACCCACCCTTCGTTTGTAATTTTCCCGCGACCCTTCAGACGATTTGTCCTCGGGCAAAAAGCGGTTTTCATCTCAGACAAACGAGCCATGGCAGCGAGTCAACATGTCATCGAGAATGAGATGAAACTGAGAAAGCAAGGGTCAAAAGCTTCATATCCACGCGGTGATAGGGATCTCTTTAAGCATTTGAAATTGTTTTGAACTAGGGAAAATTTATGATTATTACTCTGGACGAGATCAAATTCCTACGGAAAAATAATCATGCAGACGAAAATATGCACAAAAATTACCTGTGTCAATCCATTCCGTGTTATTCCCATTGCTAACTCATAACCACAACGAACTGGTGGTTCAAACTTCGAATTGCTAAATCAACACAATATAACAATCGCTAAATAAACACACGTAAGTATCTGTACAGCAAAGTTGTTCCCTTGAGTAAGATACTTTGCTTTCGTTACTCTCTTAGCGATAAAAGCAGGAGGTTAATTTGGATAGGTGAGGGTAGAGCTCAACTCGAACTAAGCCACAGGAGAGTAAATTTCAACATTTAGGGTAGGGGTGCCACTTCCTTTCACTAGGCCGCCTCGCACTCACAATTACAGAATTTATATAAGGGAATCTCACGGGTTCTCCCCGTGTTTCAGCGATGGACCCCTCGTTTAACAGCCAAGCTTCTATCCAGCCGGCTACCACACTCCCCAAATTTTCAAGAGTACATTAACAATAAAATTACCGAACGATGGTCTGGGCTACGAGGAGGCACAATGAAAAAACCTTGAACAAAGATATTGGGAGTCAAGTGTTATCTGATTGTGTTAATGTGTCTTGTTCGACAATCAGTTTACTTTCTTTCTTAATAAAATCCAGGTTTATTCCCACTTCATTCAAGTTCATGCTATATTTCTTCTATATCTTTCTATCTTTCTCCATGCTATATAAGAGATTTCTGAACTAATTTGAGTCATTCCTGGAAAATTAATTTTATCTCCACTCTTCAAAAATCACACTAAGCAATACCACTTCAACTTGCGGTCACCATGATAAATGAGTAATTATCACATCATAAAAACGAGACCACTAAGCTATATGAAATAATTTCTTTTATCCCTGAAGGCGAGTCAACAAATTTTCACCACTTCTGTTCCTCTCTGTTCCTCCCCACATTTCACATGCTCACACTTCGAGGACAGACAAATTAGTAACGAATGTAAGGAATGTCATGGAATGACAAAACCACACAAAAATGAGAAATATTTAGACTGACATATGAGGCTTTATAATAAATGTTTATATTACAGCAGCAAGAGAAATGGATATGAAGTGTGGGACTGCGAAAAAAGTGGATATGAACAGTCGTGGAAAATTCATTTTCAGCCGTGTTAGAGCGGTGATCCACGATAAAAATTAGGGAATGAGGAACGCTGCTTACATCTAGTGAAGAATTAGATCAAATTGTATCTAGAACAGGATACTACACTGAAAAGCAGAATTAAGAACGTGAAAATATATTTCAGCTTCTAATCGCGCGGCCAACATACAACGGTTCTTCCGTAATATGCCTGATTTTGAGGGAAGGGGAGCCTGGAAGGGGAAGCTCCCAGAATTCTTCCTTAGTAATCTAAGAAAACCTCCCTTAATGGTAGGATACTATACTAACAATAATGATAGTGATACACTTGCAACTGACATACTCGTACAATGAAAATAATTATCATGACATACAGATATAATGAGGTCTTATGGAAGAGGAAACGTTTATGTCGCAAATGAAAAGTTTTTAGTAAGGGTAAACTGTTATCTCCGCGGCATAGAAGTAGGCAAACACTTCTTAAATTAACGCCTTAGATATCAGTAGTAATAATATCAGATTAATTTCAATTCTTGCGATCATGATTCTCACAAAAATTTAGTTTAATAAAAATGCCATTGAAATTGAAAGGAATTGGGTCTACTAAAGTTTACAGATTATTGCCTTGAAGTTTCTACAAGCTGATAAAATAATAAAACTAAAAATATCGCAATGCACAAAAACCCTCACCAATTAAATGCTAATCATTTTATTGTGCTTCGTGAAAGTCATAATTTGATACATTGAAATGAAATACATTAAATTTGTTGGAGAACCTAAAATATTTATAGGTCATAAAATTTCCACGTAGTTCATTCGACGAATTTTTTCGCGGAAAACTACAATAAGGCCAGCAGATTATATTGAGAGGCTTCACTAGAATACAGCACCCAGCTGCTTAAAGCTGAGATGGAACGAGAGATACTAAAAGTGGAATTTGAGGGAAAAAGTCGTTATGAGCAGAGAAACAAGGATCTTGAAAAGCATTAACGAGACGGGAGACAGTTTCTGTTTTCCATTCATCTTTTCCTGCTCCTCAAAATGTTCCATCATACCCCGGTTTCTCTTCTTATGCGCGCCTACGATACGAACGTCCATTAATTAATGTCAGTTCTGAGCGAAAACTTATTTCCCGATTTGGGGAAATAATTGCCTCCCCCACCCAGCGGGTGTAGGGGGTTGTCGGTGTGGGAGGTGTCTTTACGAGGCGTTTGCCTGATTACGGGAGCGTCTGGAAAGCCTCATTAGCTCGGTAACTTGTGAACGTTTTTTGAATACACATCTCTTATGTGGCAGCGGCGGCCTCTTTAAGGAGGGCGGGAACATGAGAAATGAATACCGCACAGATTGACACTTCACGGGAATAAATGAACGACTTAAGAGGAGAAACACAAGGAACATTGAATTAGCGCTCAAAGTCTCACCCGGAACAGAAGAACACTTTTCCTTTTCCCCAAAATTGGATAAGCTCAAGAGTTGTACACGCTTGCGTTCAAAAAAAGGGGGACTGATTAGCCTTAAATGAAAATATTTTTTCAAAGTCATTCATCAAAGGAAAGATGCGGTAAATAACGTTTGATATTGGTTGTTTTCGTATTTTCAACAATACAGTTATACCTACATTGATACCTAGCATCCTTCACTCAGTTTTTCAAACAGGTGCAAAGATAACCTAGGCGCATTGACCAAATGTCATTGCTTGTGTAGCAATTCTCGGTTTATTAAAAATCTTATTGCTTATATTTAGGTAACTATATTTAACGCTCCGCGGTAAATTTTTTCCGAGCATATAACCATGCATATCTGCCCTTCTAAATAACATTTCAATAAACTATCGGAAAGTGACAAAATTTAAATTTTTTTACACAATATCTCATTAATCAATTTATTACAATGTAATTTCATTTGAGGCTTTGACTGATTTCGTTTCGCCAATGGCTGAATCAGTTATATGCTGATAATCAAAGATACTTTGTATCACTTTTTCTCCCTGCTTCTCGTATTGCGGGCGATTATGCAGCTCTAGTAGGCCATAGTCTTTAAATATTAAGATTATATCGCATCATTTTTCATTTGGCCTTTTCAATTGCTAACTTGCTACTTTCTTTAAAAATTATCACTGAATTTGAAATTAAATACATTTATAATTTTTATGTAGCAAAAATCCGATAATATGCCCTTCAAAAATATCACTTCTCATGAAAATTATAGACATACTGTGACTCTTGTAAGGCGGCGGCATATGGCAAAACTCAGGGAAAGAAATTTTTAAAAACATTTTTAAAAACTTTTTCTTACACATGAAGATCCAAACCATTAGTTTCACAAATTCCATTCAATAATCATGAATAATGGATTTTGAATGACATTTTAATAAAAAAATTAAACGCAGTGAGGAAACAGAGTTTAACCCATAAGCTAAGAGCACATTTTTATTCTCTGAGATTTACGGTGTGCCGTCCTTTTTGAAAAATGAGTTCAATCCAAGACAAATGCTGCAATAAACATTGCTCTCCTAGTTTTGAACAATCTGCGCTCTTTGACTTGAAAGTTACCATAAATCTCCAGCTAAATAAACCCTCTGGACTATGATATTTCCGTAAAGAAAAAAAAGTATCCTGGCGTATTGTTTCCGGGGTCGAGGTTACAAATGAAATACATTCCGCTAATGAATATAGCCGTTGCAGAGGTCCTCCAATTAGAGTGATCTCATTATCTCTTCGCCTCGTTGAGGGGTTGAATGTGAAATTATCCTCACAATGATATCCCATTATTTGATTGCGCGCCCCAGGAAGAGGAATTGTCACCGCAGAGGAAGATAAAACCACATAGTAACACAGCACGCCATAGATCTCCTGCTTCGGCATGCGGCACAATGCGGTATTCTAGCTCTAGTCTTAGTCGAAAGACATGGAGGGAATTAGGAACTAGCGAAAGAATTATCAATTTATAAGAGTCGTCAGGCCTCAGTGGCGGCCTGCCAGACTAAAGGTCGCGGGTTCGAATTCCGCTTGGATATAATGCCCCTATCCAGTCCAGGCTCGGGGCAACTAAAATTGCACTATTGACAGGCGTTAGGAATTATGATCCAACAATTCCAACTACATGCATAATACCGTATCATGTCATGCTTCTATTACTTCTCTTCTACTTATTTTAAGGAATTTCTTTAGTGATATCAATTTTCTGAAATATCTTTTAAAAAATTCAAAATATAAAATATCGAGAAAAGAAAAAAAAATGATAATAAGGAAATTGCTTGGTGCATTTGAATAGAAACTACATGAAATGAAAAATTAGACTAAATAATAGAAAAATAGCCAAAATTGACTTATTCTTTGTATATATTATAACCAATGTTACCATTTTGTATTTCAGTTTCTGCAAGTACGAAAAAACACACTACCCATAAAACACAAATGGATGCGCACAGTTAGGGTGCTATGGCATGTAGTATTTGGTATATTATAGTATGGTATGGTACAGTAATTATTTTGGTAACTGGCTGGTTATGGCAAACATGGTTTTCCGTAACAGCGGAAACGCGCCTGCAAATAATGTGAGCCCAGCATAGTTGTGAAGATTTCTCGGGACTCAAACCTTCATGGACCTAAACCTTTTGATGTTGCTTCTAAGCAACATCAAAAATGTTTAAACTTTCAGCTCTATCCAGGAGATATCTTAACTACCTATTATTTTGTAGAGTAAATTTCAATGACCAAATATGGTCGAGCTGCACATCGAAACGTCGGAAGGAGGTATGGATGACCTCACTGGTGTACGACCCAAGATATTTCACTGCCAATGTTTTCCGAGAAAAAATCAGTCACTAAATC
Source organism: Ischnura elegans (assembly GCF_921293095.1). Taxonomy (NCBI): domain Eukaryota; kingdom Metazoa; phylum Arthropoda; class Insecta; order Odonata; family Coenagrionidae; genus Ischnura; species Ischnura elegans. The sequence continues at coordinate 48,295,380 of NC_060252.1, read as the reverse complement.
AAAGCATTTCTGTTTGTGAGCGTCCTTCGTTTCTGTTCCACATATTCTTCCGTTCTAAAGGCCATAAATGCGTGGTTTCTGGGGCGTTAATAGTAAAGTCAAAGGGAAGGGTGGGGAAGAAAGGGTTGACAGAAGCTCAGCCTAGAGATTTGCCTACTTTTAAAGATATTCACTTAGGTGACCGCGGCTTAACGTCCCATCCGACGGACAAAGCATTGTGCTTGAAGTTTCCAAAAAACTCCAGCAGTGCACGTATAATTTAGTTCAATAAAATTTTCTCGGGCTTTGCAATGGGTATTGCTGTATATTTAGCTGCCAGGATAATTATCATTGAGTGTAAAATTTTCAAGATATCCAAATGAAAAATCTTGAAATTTGATTTTTCCAGAATCAGCTCTGGGTTAGAAAGGGTTAAGGCCAAAGTTTCGGCCCCAGGGAATGTGAAGCCAATACCTTTAGCCAATAACCTTTCCTCAATCTCTACTACCGTACCGTTTAATACTTGAACTGGTGCCCTTAAAGTAAGACTATGACCCGAGCCTAATTAAAGATGCCAACCCGATCCATCGAGCAGACTCAGGCATTTAACAAAGCGTGCCTATCTTATTCTGCCATTGTGTACCGCGGAGGAGTGGCTAACGACCTTTCCTCAATCTCTACTGCTGTACCATTTAATACTTTTTTTTGAAAGATACATTTTGGTTAGTTTTAGTTTAGTTTAGTTAGTTAGGTTAGTCTTGATAATGACGGTGTAAACGTCGAAACTAGTAGACTCCAAAAATATAAGGTTGTGGAATAGTACTGTGTTTTTATTTCACCATGAAGATAAATTTTTATTTTTTTAGCAGAAATTGTCCTGTGTGTTTGTATTTGCTCTTATGGAGAAACCCATTAAAACCAAAGAAGCAATCAATCTGGCTTCTTTAATGTAAGAATATGACCCGACTCTAATTAAAGAACTATATTTATTGAAATTCAGTTTTTACTATTATTATAAGTATTCTAACGTAGATTCTGCCAATGATAGACATGCGAAATTCCCCTTTCTATCATTAAATACACATAGGTATTCTTCCTCCTGTTCATCATGCAGCATATTAAAACATTTTTCTGGTCAAGCATTAAAATATACTTTATTTTCCTTTCCCTCTTCGCTTTCCCTTATCTCCTCACCTCCTCGCCCTATTTAAGAATAAATATCCCGCATATACGAGTATTTACTCCATGTTTAAACCAAAATAAGCTTCTGATTCTAGAACCTCTAGAACTTAACCTTTCTACCTCCTGCGTCCTATAACTGGGGCCAATACGTGATTCATTTATCATATGAGGTCGAAATCTCTGGAGCCGTCATCTATAAAATATTCATAATTTTCAAAGGAAAGCTTTTTATTTATTACCTCAGCGTGAGCTTACGTCGGTACCATATATTTATTTTTATGGTGTCCTATCACATGTTATTTGAGAGTTTTCATTTGATTTTTCTCTTCCTCTAGTTCGTTTCTGTATTTTATCATTGTTTACTTACGGTAATGTTTGCTTCGGTGGATTTGTTTTGCTTTTTGTTCCCCAGAGAATTTTGAAAGGTACATTTTTTTTGTAGAAATTGTTCTGTGTGTTTGTATTTGCTCTTATGGAGAAACCCATTAAAACCAAAGAAGCAATCATTCATTCCCAATACCGCTTTATCCATTATTGTTCGAGATGTAGGTATAGAGAATAATAAATGAGAAAAAGTGGTCGGAGATTCGAAGAAAAGACTAACAATAAGTACTGGACATTTTTGGGTGACCAACGGTTAATGAAATCTGTCACTTCTTAACTCACTCAGGAAATACTCGATACCCGATATTACACATTCCAATATATCCATTGAGGTATTCATTAAATGCGCAAAAATGAGGACCAAACGTTATGAAGCTCATTAGATCCAACTTGGATGGCTTTTAATTCAACTCAGCTGCGAGACCGCATGTCGAATAAAAATTAGTGCTACATGGCTGATAAGATTTCTGGTATGACTTAGTAAGCAGTATAGATGCACGTTTTATTACGGCAAAGGCAACTTTTATAATATTGCTGAGTTAAGTAATGCGTAGTTTTCCGCGGCGTTGTCTGGATGATGTCTCCATGCTTCTGGGTTTCACCGCATGGATTTTATTTCATGGACCTGAAGACGCCGGTTGGAATACCAGAGAACCTGTCGTCGCAAAGAAAATCCACGTGGTGAAACCCAGAAGCATGGAGACATAATGCTGAGTTGTCAAAAGTTAGCAAGGGTGCAATTTATCGGTGCTCTGATGATAATTTACTACCCCAGAGATCCTTTTAAATGGTAGAATAGGAGATTGACCTTTCATGAGGAAAGATTACTTCCAATATGAGGAAGAGGAGTGACTTTTATTAATTTTATATGAGTCTTTTGTAGTGGTAGATGAATTTATTGATGGGGCCGATTATAAAGCTTAACGATTAAACCTATGGCATAGAAAGGCTTTGAAAATATTATTAAAATTAAAATTTGTAAGACTATAAAGAATTATAACCTAGTAGTTATGCATTGAACATTCGTCCTAGCATCAATTCTGAGGCAGTAATTCATTTTTCAGCACCAATTGCTCTCACACGACTTTGAAAAACAGTAAAAGACCAAACACTAGAAGGCAATTATCGCAATATAAATACATATCCCAAAGCTTTCATCCAGAAGAGGATTAACCTACCTATTTTATTAAAATGGAGGTTGTTTTCATTCTCATTTTTCCCAAAATAATTTAATACCCTTTTCTCATCGAAAGAATTGGAAATATTTCCAACTTAATGCACAGTTCGGCGATTTTATTGACTTTAAATAAATCCATGCTATCATAACGGCTATCAACATGCGTCGATTAATGGGAGGGCCTAACACACACAATTTTTTTATCACCTTTCCGAACGCAATCGTCCATTCAGTTTCGGCAAACAAAGCAAAAATGTAAGTTTTTTTTCCGGCCAGATTCATTCGATTCCAATCATATCTTGATTGGATTCGAACACGAAAATATGTTATCTATAACGACCTTTCGCAAAAAAAATTCTCGCGAATGACACGGTCGATACGGCAATGTTCGCCGTCAGACTAGAAAAAAAAGAATTTTTAAAGAGTTACACCATAAAAAGAGCGAAGCGCGTGGGAGGGTTGAGTGACTGGTAGGTACGGAGGATTTTCAATATCCCAATTGCAAAGCTCGAATCGCATTTCAGCCTCGGGGCGAGCGGAGAATCCAAAAGAGGGATGCACTTTCGAAGGGCCGCCACTTGAAAGTGGTAACCGATGACGAAGTGGGAGGATACCGGAGTTGCAACCGCTTACCACCCGTCGCACAAATTACCCCGATCGCACGAGGGCGAGGCGGTTAACCCTTGACGCTGACATGTTCCACATGATCTAAAAAAAATCCCCCAGGTATTCACGGAGCGACGGAGTGCACTTGTCTCGCTTAATTTCTTTCACTTCAATATTTTTTCATCCAGAAAATGACGCGCCTACACTAGTAAATTGTGCTCTCATTTGTGATATTGTCCCTAAATCCATCGATGAAATCCAGTTTCAAACTAAATGACGGGGTGCTTGAGAGGTATTAATGGCTGGCAAAAAGTAAAATTGATCGATTGAGAAAAAATGTCTCCGTAACATTCATAATCTTATGTAGTCTTCGATAGATTGCTAACGTGAGTAAGACGGATACTCTATCACTATATTGTGCGTAAATTAATGCACAACTCCACTAAAGCCGACTAATACCCAAGACAATTAATGGTTAGCGTGAAGTTGAATTGATTTATTCACGAAGAATATGAATGTAACTATCGCAATCATCTTTCTGGTGCAATCATCAGTAGAATATTATTCGTTCAGGTATTTTTCGCACAGATTAGGCGAATATAACCCTATTTTTTTATCACAATGCTATGCACAATATTATGATTATTTCCTCCTACAACTTCCTTTTAGATTTTCTTCAAATCTTTCAGCAATGGACAAATACTTAAATTCCCAACCATAATTTGAAGTAAGGCTTCATAGGAACCCATAATTAAAATACACTTTGGATTCATAACTAGGTATTAGATTAGCGCATTGCAGTTTAGCGGTTAATGACCGAAGCAATAGATTGAAAAGTCCATTCCTTCATAAATCGTCTTGCGCAGCTAACGCAAGTCAATATCGCATAAGGATTAGCCAATGAACACGTTGATTAAAGCTCTAGAATGGGGTCATGGTTGCCATATATTCACATTAAAGTGAGAGACTTATGCGATGTAGAAGGCATAATGAACGCACATTATGGAGGGCAAAGGTCAGTTCATCATTTCCTGATCCGAACACCATAATGGTAATTTCAAATTATCTCAATGGATGATTGTCAAGGATAATATAAATCTTGAGAAACAGCCAATTAAAATCTCAATTACGATGCCCTAAAATCATAAAATACCTTCCATTGATGCCAAGCATAGGCACATCAAAAGAGTTTTCTAAGAGTTCGAACAGCTTCGACAGCCATGCATATTATAGTTCCAAATCCCTGCTAAAATACTCAGTGTTTGTTAAACAAATAATAGAGGATTATGTGACCTCCAAAAAATTGATGATAATATTAGGAGAACCTCTCAGGTCCCCACAGAAACACTCACGATTAAACACCAAGAACTGATGTACAGGGCAATTATCGTTAAAAACCAAGTACTTCTTTTCATTTTAAAATGTTTAATAATGAATTAACGTATTTGATAAAGAAGAAAAGGTTACCAAACGCCGGTCAAACAGAAACGTGCTCAAACAATCAAAATCTCGTTAACCGCAGGTAATTTAATGTTGGTGAGCAAATTTCATTTTAGGGCACTACGGCGAGTGCAGAACCAACGAATAGGGTGTTATGCTGTATTAAAATAGCATTATGCGACAATATCGGTAGTGTACCATTATTACTCACTGATTACGGTAATTCTGGTGATGCTCTCTGTCTATAATGCGATAATGTATGAGAACACTTATTACACTACACCAGAGTCTTTTACCTAACTCCGAGGAAGGTGGTAATGCCACCGAAAATTCAGTTTGTGTATTGATGTGAGTGTTTAATCTTTATCTTGTGTGTTCTGTAATACTGCCCATCCTAGGGTTTTTTACGTTATTTATTACAAAATGATTTATATCTTTTAAAATATTTCATGAGAATTCAACCAATATTAAGCTTCTATAAATCGATAACTTCTGCGGAGACTTTTTTATTTAAAATAATTATCTTTCATAGTAAATCCTATGACAGCTACTGCCATACTGCCGACTCCTTCATGAGAAGAAAAAACTTTCACTACCTGATTTTTTTGGTTTTTACATAGTTTTACTGCAAAAAGCGGGTACTATACGTTGAATATCATACAAGTAAGTAAGGATACTGCTCATTCTGTCTTATAAATGCAAAATATTTATTGAATTCTCCAGCATAAATACTGAATTAACTACGTAAAATAAAGAGAGAAGGCCTTGTGACTTGACGAGTGAAGACCAAGTTGGAAGAGTAGACAGGGTGGTGTAACATGCATACTATTCCATACAAATCTAAAATGCCCGGCAGAAATTTTATGATAATAACAGTGAAAATGGTCCGAATGCTTTATTATAATAAAGGCTCCGACTAATATTTGAGAGCATGGTACGTAAACATTAAACAGGGAAAAAATATTTAACGTGCTTTTCACTTCATATCCTTCAGTGTATGTGAGGTGATTTCCTCAGAATAAACATTTTCCGTAATAGGAAACTAAATGTTGAGTCTTTCCGGGTGAGCAAGAAAAAAAACACGTAGGTATTTTAAATGATATATTTCATGTCCTATGATTACCACTCAGATACCGAGAAAGAAATCAAACATATCAAGCCTCAATCTAGGCTTCATTGTTCCAATGTTTTTCAGGTCACGAGCTTTAACTTTTCAATAACGTAAGAAGCTTTCGATTAAATGCTTACCAGAAGATTACAACTGGAATGGTAAATCAATGCCATCGATGAAGAGGAATTACCATGTAATTTTATGTCTCTGAAGGGAGAGTACAGAAAGGAAATAGAGAAAGAAGAGATGGTTTTGGCTTTTGGAAGATCAGCTGTCCATAGAGATGGAAGGAAAAACAAAATCGATGGGTAGTGAGGGTAGCTGTAAAAGAAAATGGGACAAGAATAGCCCGAAGAAATCTGTTAGATTAAATGCAAAAATAATAGAATAATAAATAATGAAAAGTTTGAACCTCAAAAGGCAACTACAAATAAAAACCAATAGCGTATTCAGGGGAATATTAATAAACCTAAAAATTACGGTTCTAGATTGGAATTAACAAATTTTATTCTCCACTGGCGATTTAATGAGTACATAATTAAATGGTTGAATTGGTCTTCTCAAATTTTCCTTTTCCTCCATTGTCTTTCATTGTGAATTCCAAAATCCTTTCGATTTATCAAGCAAAAATTATGAGAGAGGGTACTTGATTTATTATATTTAACTTCAGCGGTAACGGTCCACATAATTTAGGTTTACTCACCAAGACCAGAAAGATAAAAATAAAATGAAACAACAGCCCCCTCATGAAAATTCACGCGAAAGAAAGCTCATTCATCAATTTGGACCGTGAATGTTTCATATTTTTCACTCCAAAAATGTATGTAAGGATTCCATTCCCGTTTTTGAGCATGCATTTAAACCACGTGCCTCAAATGAAAAACACCAAGCGGGTTTCCACTTTCGTCCATCACCATATACGATCACAAACCACTTAAATCTCTTCACCAAGTTTGGGCTACCTGATTTTAGGCCGTCTTCACCATTCAGCAAATTTGGCACGCAAAAAATGGAATTTTATAATCTCTATAGCTTTTTTAATTGATCGACCTCAGCCAAGACAAGTCTCATTGGCTGAAATATCCTTGCTTCTCCATTTCCGGATATATTAAAAATCATCCTGCTTACTGAACAACCACTTTCTCTTCCTCCCGTTTAATTTATGTGGACCTACTTTCAAATCAATACTTTTATTTTGACTCAAGCAAAAAATACATGACTATATATTCATAAATAAGTCTATTACTATCATCAAATATACATGATGTAATGAGGTACAGATGAGACAGAAGATTCTGATTGATTGAGTACTCTGCGGGAAGAGAATGCTAACGTCCGGGCAAGAAGGAAGACTGTATGTTTAGCGAGGGAGATAGAGAAAAAGAATAGAATTTATCGATAGAAGGAAAGGGAATTGGTCTATTGTGAATTATAGGGGGAGGTTTATGATGGCAGGGGAAACGTCCGGAATAATTTGCATATGCTCCATATAAACCCAACTCAACCGGTAGAAAGACTGCTTTACACCAGGCACGGAATTACGCAGGTTTGAACTGCAAAAATTACTCTTTATGGGGTGGAATTGCGCGAATCTACGCACGGATGAGAACAGGGTCTATTTTGCCATCCCACGTCCATGCATTCTCGCATACATTCCAGAAATTCACCACTTCACAAGACGAAAATTTGACCGCGCCTTCGTACACACGTCAGATTGCGACATTACGTGCAGTGTGTGAAACGGTATTAGTTCTATGGCAGGTACCGATAATGAGGATTGCACACTAGTAACCTCTAATAAGTACAATAATCCAATTTTCAAATCAACGGAATAATTCCAGGTTAGGTTAAAAAAATACTTAATTGTGAACTATACAAGTAAAAAAAAGTGTGCGCCTCGCCTTGTGACGGCAGCAATTGCAACGGACAATTTCTCCAACCGATTTCCCCGCGAAAAGCTCCAAGGAAAGCATTCTGGTCATACATATATCGGCAGGATGGGGAATAGGGCATTCCGTCGTCGTGGGCGTAGTAGAAGAAGTAGGGCAGTGGATTCACGGGGCCGTAAAAGTGGCTCAAAACTGCAATAAAGAAAAGGTGTAAGGGGCCGAAGGCATTGGGATGTTCACGCCTCCATTTCTCCGATAGCGGGGAAGTTCACTCCGAGGAAGAGCGGGGGTGGGAATCGGAGGTGAGGATCCCCAAGGAGGATGCATTCAGGGGAGGAAGGGGGAACGTAGGGGTGAAAAGGGTAATTGGGGGACAGAAATAGGGATTCCGAGAGCATTGCAGGTGGATCAATACTGATCCAACCCCAATTTCAGGGCTATTTTCTTCAACCAATTAAAATATAACCTGTTCGAATCCACTCATGGGAACTTTACACACTTAGCAACAACTTAACAACACGAGGACGGGAGCTTTTCGCCACCAATAATGACGGGAAAGGGTTTATTTTGAGAAAATAATTCTTCTAATAAATATTTATCATCAAGATGACCCTCTTATTTGTATATACATTTGAAACTCAAAATTTTTAGTTCTAATATAGAATGGAATGAATTACAACAAATAACACGGCTATCTAGGTTTCTATTAAAGTATTCTACCTATTAAGGCAAGTTTCCATGGAGTACTTAAGAAGCAATCTGGGAGATTCCCCTGCATTCAAGCACTTCCCTCTTCAACTCAAAAAAAGGACTACTCCCTTTCATTATAGGCAAAAATCCTATTATTTTCCTTCCTCTCCTTACTTTATCCAAGCTTCTAACACCTCTAACCCCGTTTTCAATATCCTCTCCCGGCTAAGTACCCCTTCTATCCATTCCTACTGTCTCCTCCTTATTTCATCTAAAAGCTGTCTCCTCACATCCTAAGGCCTACTCCCTTTCAATCTATCTAAAAATACTATTCTCTTCCTTCCTCTCCATCATTTACCCAACATTTTACCCTCTAACACCGTTTTCAACATCCCCTCCCCGCAAAGTACTCTCTCCATCCATACATTCTGTATCTTCCGTATCTCATCTTAAAGTTGCATCTCCTCACCCACCATGTCCAGCACATCGTCGTTTCTCCTCCTCTCGGTCCACTTAACTTTCTCCATTTTTCTTCTCACCTACATCTGGAACGCTTCCAGTTTTCTCTCGTCCTTCCGAATGGTCCACGTTTTCCCACCGTGAAGTATTGCACTGTCAAACCCTTCCCACTTTCACATAACGATCCTCTCATAAGCCCCTTCCTATTCATGAACGCCTGCTTTGCTAACTTAATTATCTTTATGATGCCCTTACTGCTTCTCCAAAAAATCAGCAGTTATCGTTTAGGTCAATATAACATTTGGAATTATATAACTGCTCACGTCAATTAGCACTCACCAAGAAATTTCATAAACTTCATAACGATACCAAATAAATTTATACACGTGCCTTATAAAGATATAAGATGAGCAAGTCAGTCACTTATGAGTGCTCCGCCATGAAAAATATTGCTTTGATAATAGCCAAATTTATCATTTGATACTAGGACATTATTTCAAAATAAGTATTCATACACACTTGCACGGATAAGAAAATGTTTTCAAGATTCCTCAGTTAAGGAAAAAAGACTGGTTATGAGTGATAAGAAGTGTTTAAACTGTGAGAGCTACTTTATTAAAAAATATGGACTTAGAGCATAAGAATTTTCTTGGAAATTTTGTTCACACTAAGTCCTTAGTTTTTATTCAATGATTACAATATAATATCGTTTAATGATATTCATTCATTGGATTTTTAGCTCATAATTTGGGAAACAAAAATGTGTGATTTCTTTGTATTTTACAAATAAAATATTTGTGAAAAATTGACGCCAAAATGGGATTACATTGGAAAACGATATTAAATTTTTAATGCACAGTTTAATTTCATAGGTCGCTTCCCGATTTGAAATGAAAGGTATGGGTGGCTACTAAATTTCATAAAAATATAATTTTTAGCAATTTACGTGCCTGTTTTTAAATATTTTTGGGCAAAAAAGGTACGATATTAGTAAGTAACTAGTAATTTTTAGGAATCTCACGCATGATTATGTATTCATATTAAAAAGGTATAAGGATTTTTACGAATGCTCAACAATAACGACATAAACTGTAGGATCGTAAAATGTTGACCCATAAACTTTATCTAGCTTTCAGTTTAATATAAATATTTCTCCGACAAATGGTGTCGTCTGACTGAAAATGCAATATAATAGGATTCTATTGCCAGAAATTCACGAATATAGAGATTTTATAACGTTAACGAGTTACGTCGAGTTTACAACTATTATTTAATGGTTTCAGATCGTGGCACTCAAAACAGATATTCAAAGCAAATTTTACTGTGGCAAGCACGTTAATCCGATAGCATTCAAAACGTAAACCATAAAACATGCAATTGCATAAAATGCCCTCAGAGTTCTAAGTCTCGTCAATTTATTACGAGAAAAAGGAGCATAAAATTGGTCATTAACACTCAAAAACTTTATTTTTATCTCGTAGTATGGTTACGAACAGCCAGTCTAATTAGGCAATAAAATTTTACGCCGGTCTATGGAAATACAGCGAAAAAGACTAATGTAAGCAAATGAGGGCTCGCGGATCAATGATAAGCGCTCAGCACCTTGACGACTCACTCAGATCACACGGTTTTCTCTTTGTTTGTTTGTTTTCTTTCAGTTTAAATTTATCAAAAGGCTTATTACGATGAAAATAAATAAGAAATGAGTTAAGTCCGCCTCCTTAATATTAATCGATGAACTGGGATCTTTATTGGACAGTAAAGAGCGTTTTTAATATCTTGAATGCAATTTTTACTACTTAATATCCAGGGAGAGTTTTTTTTATTCATTACGTGAGAATGACCCAAAGAGAGAATGTAACAAGGGGTCGACTAATTCGTACATAGTGGATGACTTTCTTGCTAACTCTGGTTATAAGTGATAACTATATGAGTACGGATGGTTTTTTTATGCTAAAATGATATGGCCACCAAATCCTTTTTCATTTCATAAATATACATATTCATCTTCCTCTTTTCATAATATTTCCACCGGCATGTACAGTAACTATCTTATTTGAAACCACTAATTCCTGAGAGATATTAAAATACCAGACGAAAATGCCACTAGATCATCAAAAAGATGTCATTCCAGGTGCTTTAGGATCATTTACCTTAACTTAAACACGCAGTTCATGCCATGAGCTGTCAGTAGACCCCTATATTTTTTAACGAAAATGGTTCTCTTCGCCACATTTTTTTTAAATTTTAACTTTTCGACTGGTGTATCCTTCCCAGTATTCCCTTCAAAACTGAATTCCCAAACAGATGCAAAAGAGTGCATTTTATCCAAGAAAACTTGAAATGACCAAAATTTTGAAGAAGAAATGACTGGATTTTTTCCTTTCTATATCATGAAAAATCTATAGTAGTCGCAGGGGATAATAAAGATAAAAAATAAAAACTGTGCAAAGATGTGGCTGCGAAAACCATGGATAGAGGTTCACCATAGCTCATACAAATAAAGGAAATTGATCTATATTCATTCCTGGTGTCTTTATATTAATTGCACTTAAAATTGAAGATACTCCTGCTGAATGTAAAAAAATGTGTAATCGACTAATGTTCCGGAGTGAGCAATTACTTTCTATATTAGAACCACAGCGTTCTTAAATTAATGTTCTAATTTGATATTCGCGCGGGTGAGTTAGATTCATTGTGGATCGTATATTAATTACTATCTGTAAATAAATATGTTACTCTGAAGAGTGGTACTGGTCTTCCTTAACTTCCTCTGTGGTAGTGATTCAAATAATGGAGCCTTAGAAGAATCAACTAATTAAATTCGGAGAAGTGGACGTGACTTCGTAGAGGGCGTCATTTGAATAAAAAAAATAAATGCACAAAATGAAAGGTTTTTGCGAATGTATAAAGCGGGGAGGTCAGCATTTAGTTGAATTTGTTTCCCCCGCTAATTTACAGACTTTGCGGGAGTGCCGAAAGAGAGGATCAAAAGGACATGGGGTGAGAGGTTATGATGAAGGCTATAAGGGTCGTTTGTGACCGTGGCGAGATATGAAGCAGTGAAAGGACATCAATCCTTTATCCCCTGGCGTCGTTACGACATGTATCCATATTCCACTGCAGAGTCGTAAAGCTCCATTACGACGCCCTTCCTTGAAAACAGTCAAAATCGATGATAGTATGCTGACGATTACCTTGAAGGAATCTTCAGTGAAAGCTGAACAAAAGTTAAAAATACAAAATTTATAGCGGGAAGCGTATCAAGAATACAATATTAATATGCAACAAAATGAACGATTTATATCTCGGACAATCATTATCTTAATTTAAGTTTCATTTCCTAAAAAAATGGAAATAGCTTGTTTTATCACGACCTCAGCTTAAATCTATATTGAAGTTGCAGTATTAGTATTTCTACAAACGATTAACGCATATACCAATATCTCTAAATACCAACAATATATACTGCCTACGATAATGCTCTATTTTCTACGGCTTTGGAAAACTTATTTCTCAAAAAGTAAGCCCGTGAATAGATAGTGCTTAGTCACCGAACGGATTTTGCCTATTAGTCACAATCCATTTCTCTCATATATTTTACACCTCGATATCTGGATATGAAGGCAATAACATAAACTTTTATGTATGCAACCGGTAGGATGGTGGATCAAACAATAGGTTTTGCAGTTAACTCCGCCTCTGAGGATGAAATCAGCTCATTATGCATACTCATAGCAGTTTTAAATTTCACGCGATGGAATTTCTTTGCCATTGCTAAATTAATTATGAATTTTTATTCAAAATATGCTAGAGTGGCTTAAAAATTTTCATTTAAAGTTGAGAACAAGTAGACGAATAAATAAAATAGTTTACCAACAGTCCTATCCATAGAATATTATGCATTCTATATTACGTAAACCAGGTAGGTATAGTGCTCAGAAGCAAAGTTAACATGAACCAGAAATTCTGCCGGTCATAAGGGAGATGCTGTGATTTTATCTGAATGTATGAGAACACATGACAAGCGTGAGTGCATTGAAAATCATGAAAAATCGAGCCATAAAATAGCAGGATTTATGAGTCTATCCTTGACCAAAAAATATTAACACCGGATAATGAACGATTAAATCACATTTACATTAGTAGAAGTTCACAAATCGATGAATATAATAAGACAAAAATGGGTTTTATCATCACAAAATATACCGACTGAAAAATTCATGTCGACGAAAGGGATGAACGAGATTAATAAAGAAATGCTTAGGCGGTGTAGGAGGAGTAGATCCTTGACCAACTGATTCCATAATGAATATTCTTACGGTGTGGATTTAGTTACATGCATGCGACGTGACGCGAAAATAGATAGGTAATCGTTAAACGTAAAACACTATTGACCTACACCTACGGAACGTCTATCAAAGGATTATTTATGAACATAATCACGAATCGAAAAAGAACAGTAAAACATGTGAAAAGGGGACTTGTTTTTGAATCGACGTCATAAAGGTTTTTTTTCAACCACTGTTCAATATCGTGAAAATGTGAAATTTTTCCATGAAATATGGTGGACAGCGGACGACACGACGCGTCGCAGGCGAATAAAATCGGCTGGCGGTATGGATGGAAATACTCACGGCAAGAGGGTTAAGTCCGAAACCGCGCCGTTATCTTCGGGACCAAAATTCGCAAAGCCCCTAGAACAAGAGGCTTAGCCTAATTACGTGATTTAACGCCGGATAAATCACTTATTAATCCTTCTGCGAAACAAAATTTATTCATTTTCTATGGGGATATGAGCGCAGATGGAGACGGATCGGCACGATAATGCCGCCGTGACAAAAACGGGCCACTGTGACGTAGCAGGTGCTATAGATATTTGGTGCGAATCACCCACCGTGAAAATAGGCCGGGCAATATATTCACGTTGGGTACAAGTAATTGTTATCTCCAAATCTACGGGCGTGTGAATAAATTACGGAAAAAACGTAAACTCGTGTAGGCGTGAAAAGCTGAGAGTTTTTAATTTTTATTGCAAAATATTGGAGAGCAACACCAAAGAAAAATGCCCACTCATAATGGATGGTCATATTTTTGTCAATCGCGTTGTTTTATGCACGAGTAATACTTTTATAACCAATTTCATAATCCTCCGCCGTCCATTAGTGGAAGGGCTATGCAATATTAAAATGAAAGAAGCATCTACAGTAATATCAAATGCAAATGCAAATCTCTATCTAGTGACGATATGACCTAGTTTATTGTATTACACGTGGGAATGCATGTGATAAATGTTTTTGGCTGAAAATGCGATAAATTTGGTAAATCTTGAATTAATCTCAATGTCGTATGGTCATAATTCATGGCTTTTATTAATTAAAGCAAAGCTTTACTATATGACCTTCAATTGTCAGTAAAATTAGGTTTTTAGCTGATTTTGGATTAATGTCAATCATTACAGATATTGTGTGATAAAATTCCTTATGAAATCGCTAATCATATCGAAAATATTAATTGTATCGGCAAAGAGTTTTACAGCCACTTTTTGCTAACGGTAACCCGATTATTGGTATCAATTTTTATGTATTAATTTTATTCAGTGCTTAAATTTATTCCACCGATATCTCTAAGGGAATCGGGATATTACTTGGAATAGCCATCAATTTTTTTTTCTTCAACCTTATGCCCGACAGATTTTTAGATAATATATACACTCTTTGTTCTACCACCAGTATTATATGACCCGCAAATTCTTTTCAATTTCTCTCTCGTATTTCTAACTTTTAATAACTTTGTTTTTACTCAATATTTTTGTCTAATTCAAATCTATTTTTGTCTAATTTTGCCTGAGCTAATGATGGAATGGGTTGGTCTCCAAAATATATGTTCACTTTGGTGTTTAATTATATGATTAAAGTAGTAATATACTACTCAAGTGCCAGAAATAAAATCAGCAGTCCAGCAAAAAGTTTTAGGTACTAGTAATTGTTTGTGAACTCCGTAATTAAGATTTGTTTATTTAAGGTTGTTTGTGAACTCCATAATCAGTAAGATAAGGTGTAATGAAATAGCTGATAACGTCTTGTGACTGATCTTTCCGTCTGATGACTGCGACCATTCCATATGGCCTGACAGTATGCTTAAAAGGTTAACGACCACTCATTCATTCATTCACTCACTCATACAAATGTTTGGGGTGAACGAGACGAGATACGGCAAAAGTCTTACGAAGACCCCCTCTAAAATTGTCTGAAACCCTAGGAAAAATTATGAAAACAATAAATTTCCAATCATTATATGTCTATTCAATTAAAATTGAGTATGGGGATTAATTCAAAAATGGCCACCAAAATCTGGTGGCGGCGCAGCGATCATACAAACAAATAATCATAGCAACACCTTTGTTTATGAAAGCAAGAGAATCTAAATTGGAAAAGAAGATAAGGGAATTAAAACGAAAAACTGATAAAGATAAGGTAGCAAATTTAAAAAGTAATTTTTGAAATGTCTATTTCTCTACGTCTTCAATCCACATGAACAAACATCTGTTTACCTCAAAGCGTATTCAAATGAAAATCGGAGAAATATAATGTAGGAAGTTACTTACTAATTTTATTGGTATATTACACCAAAAGGGTGGTATTTATTAATTTCATTGTTTGCAAGTGCACATAATGCCATTTAAAAAAGATAATTCTTGCTGTTGACTGTTGTTCATGTCTTGTTAGCGATACACGATTTTAGTAGAAAGACTTCCCTAGCATATAGGTAGGTAAAAATAATTTTATTTTCATTGTTTGTGATGGAGATTACGTTTTATTTTTGTTTACGTTCTTATTTCCGTTAATGCCCTTTTTAATGTACAATGTTATCCGTCACCTGGTGCATCAAAGGCAGTGAATAATACGATATGGAGGATAAGTGCAATTTAATGTATTTCTTGTTTGATTATTTGTCTAGCGAAAATCACGTTTCGTTGAGTGACTAAGTTATTTAGCTGTAAACATTATCGAAATCTTCACATAGGAAATGTCTTGTTCTCCAAAGGCTCTCATCTGCTACTCACCAGATGATTTTATTGCGCATTGCGTTGGATATCAAAGCTGTTTGGAGATACTTTTGTATCCCGATTAATTAAAACTTTAAATAGGGGTATTTCTGAAGTGAAATCATTCGCGATTATGATAAATAATATTTCGATAAAATTCGTCATACTAGCCCCAATAGGGAAGTACACTAGTGTTTCAAATCCACCAAAGACATTTTAAAAATTAGAGTCCAGAATAACATAATGTCGTAAAACCACAGTTTAAACCCTAATAGTGAATACTTGATTCGAGATGACCGTCCGAAATATGGAAAAATTCAAAGGCCGCTAAAACGGGTGTCCATGTTGAATATTGGCCGTGACGTCACAAGGCAGTAGCAGAAGGCAGCTTCTACGCCGTTTAGTTCTACTACTATTATTGCATAGAAAAATTACCGAATTTGAGGGAATCCGTTTTTTGCTGTCATAAAATATATTTTGAATATATATGTGGCTGCTTCTCTTTTGAGTACATGGCTTCATCATTGCGTAATATATTAATATTCATTTACGTGTCAACTTCAAGTTTGGAAAGAGTAGTGCGAATAGCACATTGAATCTTTAATAAATAGATAATGGTATTTATTTTTCGCTGGGAATATTTTGGCACAATGCCGTTTATCATGCCAAAACGTTTTGTAAGAACTGAGTCAAACTAATAAACCTATTTTAGGCGTTTGCTGCAAGACTTATTAGTTGCGTATGTATTCACGCCGGCCGGAACGTTCGCCCTTCGCAACTAGAATCATGAGATGTTAGCCTTATTTCCGTGCTGGCTGGTTGTTGCAATGGTTCGCTGTCCAGGATGGGTTCAAGAAAAGTTAATCTTGGAAGGGAGAAGGAAAATTCCAACGATTTATAAATGGTATACCAAACTTTGATGCATTTACGGTCACTGAATTTTTGAAAAAGGAGGACAGGTTCAACGCTCCATAGAAATGCGAGGCTTTAAGGCTAACAAGGGGAGACCACGTACTTTGCTCCGTCTTTTTCAATTAGGGCCTTAGTTAGGCTGTAATTAATTAATTTTCATGCGTTACTTTTCACAAGTCGTATATATAAATTTAAAATTTCCATGGTTATACGAGGCGTTTGTTGGGGTAGTGGTAGTGTGTACGATTCTCACCCGGGGAATCAGGGATCGAGACCATGTTGTGGCGAAATATTTTTTTGTCTTCATTGTGATCATACGGCGTCAAGTTTATCATTAATTTTATTTCCAGCAATCATTAACATGAGACAAATTTTATCATCATAATGGCGTTTAAGTATTTTAGTAGTGTCATTACAAACGCAGAAATACGACGACTACAAGGGTTGGTGTGCGCTAAAATGTTAATTTTTTCTTTGCTTATACTGACCAACTTCCACATTAAAAATGAAAACCACTCTTGCAAGAGCACATGCCATTAAAGGTTCGCAGCAAGCAACATTATGCATACAGACATAATTAATAAGAACACAAAACGAATATAAAATGCCATATTTCTCGAACACTTGTAATTCACATTACTCCAAAGGGAGTTTACTTATTCAGTACCTACCTCAGTACCTTGTACTCGAAGTACCTACCAGTTTACCTCAGGGGCAGTGTTAAAAGAATCATTCCGAAGTATAATTTCAATTAACAAATAGGATGAAACAAAAGTTGATAACCCTGAACCGGGCGCGCTGGCGTATAAAATACGTCAATCTTTGAAAACCAAGGATTTCAACATTGTACGTGCATTCTGGGCTAGAATGGTCTCGTGTATTCCTACAATGTACTTTGACTGCCTATATTGCGAGTTTTTAAAGTTCGAGGCATTGTAGCTAATTTTTTTAGATCAGCAAGATGAACCCGTCACCAGTGGAGTATAAATTACGCCGCGCGACCTGCCGTGTACCTTTATATCTGTATCACCTATGAATGTACTAATTTCAACATATAAACATTAACTTTAACAAAAGTCGTTTGTTATCATATATGCACATATCATGGGCAAAGTACGCATTTTTCCCGATCGTGTAAAATAACAGTCGCGCCATAATTCTTTAACCAAACTACTTTCAGTTTATAAATTACGTAGGTCTAGCGGAAGATGACTCAACACACTGTATGATGTGGCTGAGATACCTATTAAGTAAATTATTATAATATAAATATCAATTTGATCTTACAATACCTTCAAATGATCTTCAAAACAGAATATCATCGATAGGTAAGAGTCAGGAGCAGCCTTGAACCATTTATTCCGTATGGCTTGTGCTTAAGGCACGGGAATGAATATCTTCACCAGGCTTTTGTTTCGACGTCGAGATGAAATTTGGAACAAAAAATCATTTATAATTCTTTTTTGAATACATGTTTTCCGTACTAGCCGACATTTTTAGGAAGCAAACTCCACCGATTCCCGGAAACTCTCGCCGCGCTAAAGGCGACGGAATACAGCGATACTCCACTGGTGACTACTGCCTTGTGACGTCACATCTCAATCAAGATGGAAGCACTGTGTTTCAGCCACGGTCTTAGAATATGAGAAGGTCTGGACACTCTCCGTTCAGGCATGGTCATTTAATGAAGCCGTTTCCCGTTGAGGCCGGTAGGGGCGCCACCTATCCTGAAGGGCAAGTTTCCTACGTATCTGTATACGATACTTCAGTAATTATGAACTAATTTATGGCAAAAATGAATATAAACACATCGACAGTGGTTACTAGTTAACAAGTTCATATGCATTTAACATCTTATAGCGAAAAATACCTAGAAATCGTTCTCATACGTGAGTATTAATCAAATGGAAGGCGTTGGATTTCAGCTTCGTCTGCTTCCATACCTTTGTAAAATCAGTTACAGCCATAACGAAAGATTGTCAGCAGTTAAAACCTTATGTAGTGAGGAAAGGTATTTTTAAGGAAATAATTATTTATAACTATCTTGTGGTAAACGTTAATATAAGTTGTCATAGAAGCTACGTACGCACCATTGCCTCTGAGCCCATCGGCATGTTTCCACGGCCTTATAAGAATATAGATGTTATTCCTTGCTTTCAAACACTATTATCAAATATAATATCAGAAACGCAAACGGCTTCTTACCAAGGCCGAAGTAAAATACTTCTTATGAAGTGACGTATGTTAATGTTTTTAATCTCCTGAGTCTCGATCAAGTGATAATAATAATGGAAGGGCACAGCAAACCTAAAAAAATGATTCTATCCTAGGGACGTTTTGCGGGTATAGAATAGGCATATTTAATCGTTGAACAGGGTGAATAATTTCCGGAAGTACCATTATTACCGTTAAAGGCTATTTTATAACGATGCTTGCCTACTCACCAAAGGAATAATTTGAGATTTAAGGAAGTAAAATACCATATGAAAGATAAGAACGAAAGAGATTTTGCAAATAATTTCCGAATAAACTTCCACGAAAACAGTGCAATGGATATAATCCGAGGGATTTGCGGATGCCTGATCACTTTCAGGTGCTGGCAAATCTGAAATATTATCCCTCGCCCAAAAATAAGATGAGTAGTACGACAGAAACCACAGGTTGATACTGCTAATACGCGGTAAATGTACTTTTCATGAGAGTTGCACGCACCATCGATAACAGCTGCATTAAAAGAAATCATCGAAAGAGGTATTAAGAATGAAAACGATTCACATTTTTCCAACTTATATAATGTACACACACATCAAATCTACATTTCCAGAATGATTACACAATGCTATTGAAACTGAGAATATTTATACAATCAATGCAAGGTAATGTCATGAAAAATAAATTTTAAGTACTCACAATTTAACATTTCTATTAATTCTTTCTATTACTAATTTCTATTTCTAATTACTTACTAATCATTCTAAGAGATTCAATTTAGTCGGAGAGAATGATGAATAGTTGATGAAAGCCGTCGCACATCTTGCATTTTCTCAGTGTCACTTCATTCCTCCACTGTGAATGACATTAACCACTGGAACAGCAGAACCTGTAATTTAAAATATGTATAAATATTGAAGCTTTAGCACACCAAAAAAAGGAATCGTACAGCTATTTCATCGCTTCTCAGGGTCCTTGGGGACTCTAAAAGCGAAATCCCCGAAGTCTTGTGGCCATAACCAGTGGTGCAACGCGGTACCACACACGTCCACGGCATTTTCCTTTTTTCAGTAAATCCGCGATATATATCCACGAAATATTAATGTAGAACAATAAGGAAATAATGCAGAAGACTAACATTCGAAAATAAATGAAAACTAAATCTTAATTAATTACAAAAATGACTATTTCCACTCACCTGTAGTATGCGCTCAACAATACGGAAATTAACTTACCCGCTAATTCTTGCCCTCCAGAATACGTGGCGCTGCCCCGGAAAACGTGCGGCAGGTTGAGGAAACGACTTCAATAAAAGACCATGGGTTCCCAATGGAGTGGGATAGGAAGTGTCATGGGGCTGGTTTCAGCGCAACATGAAATTTTCCGACTTTCAAAACGTTTTGAAGTGCATACCCCAGATACAGGAAATAAAAGTGACTATACTAATGTTTCTTTTTTAGGCTAAACTTTCAAATTCAGCAATAAAAAAAAATTAGTGCACTTCCCTATTCATGCTAATAAACTCCATCTGGTGCATTTGCACTAGATATTAATATAGATATTTCCTACGTAATTCTATTGTGTGTACCATCTCTCTCTAAGGCTTACAAAGGGAAAATTCTGTCACATCTTATTCATATATCAAGAAGAATTTGGTGGAGTTACGTGAAAAATAATTAATAAACGTGTTTTTCATTGTAATACGTAAAGTAGTTATGTTATGATATTACGTATGAATTGGGTGTTACAGAATCTCATCGTTTTTTATATTTAAAAGTGAACGATTTAGAGACTTTGTCCGAATCGTAGAAATTTATTTTACTTTTTTAGCCCCTTAGAAAAACGTTTCTCTTCCATAAATATTTATTTTCATATTAAAGCCTACGTACCAAGCGCTCGTTTTACGTAAAAGTGGAAATATTACTTATACCTAAGCTAGCCAGCTTAAAAGTAAACGGTCCTTAAGTAACAAGTGGCAAAAAAAAAAGTTTAAGACCTCCCACAGTGACCATAAAAGGCCGCAGGCCTTTTTTGGGGGGTCTGGGGCAAAGCGAGTTATTAAATAAAATTCTCTATAGTTTCATTTGCAACGTACTGGTAAATCTTTATAAATGATTATGTCTTCATAATAGTCTGCTTTGTTCCTTACCGATGTCGTATGTTCAATTTCGGTTCTTGAGTCCAGTTAAAAGTGATGGATGATCAATTCCTTATGGAAATTAAACAAATGTTCAAATTACCGAGGTTCTTGTTAGGAGCTAGGTGATTAGTTGCCCATAGTAACCGAGAGTTTGGATTGTTACGGAAATACAGAGGAAATATACCTGTCCCTCTCAATTGAGGGGCTGAGAAGACAAGGGGTTCAAGTGATTATTTTCTCAGCAGAATTAGGCAAATTTATTTTTTTGAAGAAATACACAAAATCGTGATTGCCAATGGATGCGAGTAAGTCACTTTTCTGCGCTGACATCGAGTGGAAAAAGAAGATGCACTACTAAATATTGAGTTGATCGCATTTGCTTTCTTTACCTAAAATCTGTACCTAACTCTGTATAGAAAGAATAATTAACTTGTACCCCTTGGCTCCTCACCCATTCAATTGCAATTGTATATAGTTGTATAGTTGTTTAACTAAAATATAGGTTCCGAACGGTCAAATTTTTGCTTCTCTGTATTATTCAAGAGAGGATAAGCTACTAAAATACGTTAAGAGTGATGTCATATAACTTAAATTTGTTAAGAATTATAATCACTTTTTATTTCGCATTGATTTTGTTAATAGAGAAAATACATATTACCTGAGGTGAATTGCACACAAAGAAATGGAAATAAACCATCGTAAAAAAACCAAACAGCAGGAGCAAATGGCTAAAGATGCTGTTGTCGAAATGGCGAAGAAAAATTGAGGTGATCCTGAGATTAAAAATCAAAACAACAAAAATTTGTGAATACGCTAATTCTCTCCATGAAATCCGCATGAGTTTCCATCTTTGCTTTAGACGGGAAAAAATAAAATCCTATTTCACCAACCCTTCGGTCTGAGGGAAAATCCTTGCCGAGGCAAGCGAAGCGTAATCGGACCGGAGGATCATGGCTGAACAGTTGGCAGTTTTAATTAAAGGAGTCGGGGAGATAGACGTGAGAGAATCAGTGGGGAAAAATGTACAAGGGAGAATTAAAAAATTTCTCAGTATTACCTACGTTCTATTCATCTCTTTCTCACCACTTTCCCGGCCTCGCAATACTGATACGCATCTCTGACCAACATGATTCTGAACACAAAACCCTGAAAAAAATCACGCCAAACCGCTATGGACACAACCCTTTTTTTAAGATGAGGAAAAAACAAGAACGAAATGACCCTGCTTTACGCATTCAAGCATTTCCGCACTCTCCTCATCTGTCACACACTCCTATTCAGCAGCAAGGTGAAGGTTCTAGAGACCCTTCGTCCTCACTTTATTTTGGTCTACATGGAAAAATTTACATACTTGCCCTTCCCAGTAGTCTTCCGTTCCCTTGGAGAAAAATGATTAATTCGGGTAATGAATTGCCGAATACGGGAGTAGACCTCTGGAGAAAAAGTTCCAGCAGTAAAATCTCACATAAACTTAGAAAGAAAAATGCCGCAGAAAGTCATTCATATTCCTAAGGTTCTTCCAAAAATTCCTACGGGAACAAAATAGTTATAGTAATTCTTTCATTAAACTTTCCAAGACCGCACGGTAGTGGAGCGACACCAGGAGAGAGCGCTGGGCAATAAGGTATGTTAGTTTTGCTGAAAATAAATGAAATTCGCTCATTCTGAGGTGGCAAATACAACAATATTTTCTCTAATTGAAACCTTATCTTAGTACCATCTGTAGACCCACCCATTAAGGGCCGATTTGATTATACCTGGTTAGTGCTACCCGTTACTGCCGTAAGGTATTCCTTGCCCAAAAGATAGCCGTAACTTAAGAAAGGTTGAAATGCAAAGAAGAGCAAATTACTTTGGAAAACACAATTAGTTCACACAGCGATCCTAAAGAAATGGATCAGGTAGCCAAAGTTTAATCCCAACCAAAAATATAAACAAGACATTGAGAAGACATATAACCGGCCTTGAGAGGCTGTTGTAACTTTGGAAGTAAGCAGATTCAGGATTAGTAGCAATATGTAACATAGAAGTAAAAATTAGCCTTTATAATTTATTGCAACCCAAATTGATGCGAATAAATCTTTTCCGAAAATAACTTTCCCGAATAAAAATTTACCAATTTCGTCATAAATTCTATTTCCGCTTTGTAAAAGTTTTGAACTTGCTGATAACTGTACTTTAGTCGTTAGCAGTTTGTAAGAGTAAAATGCCCATGGGCATAGTTTCACGACTATGAAACACATATTATGTCCTGACTCTAGTTTTAAGCCTCTTTAAAATGAAATAAATAATGGATAATGTTATCTCGTTTTCACCGAGTGAGAGAATTCATCGGGCCCAAAGTGAGGAAAACACTAATATTTTAGACCCCAAAGTCGCCATTGCGATTCAAAAGGCTGCTCTTTTATACAAAGGTCCGGGCCCGGCCATAGCCACTCACCAATACTCCTTGCTCTGAATGGAACGTGACCGATTCGGTCTCCAACGTAAGTCCTCGGTAAGAAAAAAGGAAAGTTTCATTGACGATGACGGAGAGCCATGCATAAGTGAAATGGGCTCAAACGAGGGGTGGTGAAATATTCACTCAACCGAAGCCCTACGTCTCGTAGCTTCCATGAGTTGGCTACCTTTGGATTAAGATCCCTCCATTCACAAAATGCCTGAGGCTTGAGTTTAGAGTTGATTAAGACATAAATAATAAGAATGTTATCTTTTTTATGTACTCTAAATGTATCTACGGTGGCCCTAAAATGCAAAAAATGTCACTGATGGGGATAGAGACTACAGGTAAAGAGTCATTTAGCATGAAGTCTCCATCGACAGTAATTTAAGTTGGCACAAATATTCAAAGGGTTTCAAGCTCGTTTATGATTATCATTATGGATGATAATTTACATTTAGCATTGGTTAAAAGTTTTTTTGGGTAAAAAAAATTGGGTAAAAACGAAAACCTTCAAATGCCCTTAATACTAGTGAAACATTGATAATTTTGCGTTTAACATGGTAGAAATATTGGATCCTCATAATCAATAAACAAAATTTGTAATTTCCACGGATTTGGAAACGATAAAGTGACTAGAATAAATAAAACAAACGAAGTGAATAGATAAATAAAAATAAATTGAGTGAGAAAACTATGTAATTTACACAGATTTCCAAATCTCTGGCGGTTATAAAGTTTGCTCATTCAACCAAATACTTCAGATACTAGTTATTGAAATAGACCACAAAACCAAAAGGAATATCCCGTACACAGCCCCCACAACCGCTCGGGACAACTAGATAGTGGGTCATTTGGGGCATCCAGACCTAAGGATTAGTGGACCTTTTTTCGACCCTTTCAATTGATCATTAAATGTACGGATTATGGATACGGCCAAAGAAAATATCAGCCATATTATATCATCGCCGATCATCATTCCGAAAACGAACAGTGACCAGTAAGCGGGGATCATCTAAGCCTAGGATTCGAGGACCTGTCAGTTTGAGGGATGTGCTGTGTTAGCGCGGACGGCCTGCCGTCGCGGCGCCAAGTCAGCGAAGGCTGTCAGTGGCGTTGCAGAACGTGGGGCACGAAACGAACAAGGGAATGGAGAAAACACTTTGATCTCCCGTGGACGACCTAGCGCAATCCTTTAAGGCACCCAGGCCATGAATAATGAAGACGTTCTCCGGCTGGTATACTGGAATAGGAGCGGCGTTGAACTAGATAGAACGTCATGGGCCATGGGTGAAAACAGGCGTGCACACTCGGTCTATGCTGTGCTCTCATTGTCGTGATGGAATAAGGATGAGGGTTGCTACGGAGTGAAAGGAAGGGACAAGTGGTGGAGGCTTAAGGGGAGAGGGATACGGCCAAAGTAAGGGATACTACATTTAATCCAAGTGAAGGTCGAAGGGACGATCTTCACGGAAACATAGTTCATCTCCCAAACATCACCAAGGAGTCAAAAAAAAGGATATAGCAACGATCTGATCTCGCCATCGCTGATGCCTCAAACTTTTGTATAAATACTGTTCCTAAAAAATGTATATGATACTATATGTCATCTGTACTGCATGCAATATGGCTTTAGTGTACAAGTAAAAGATGTCGTATGCTGTTTGTGGAGAGTTAAAAACTTAGATCTAGTTTGACTGAAAAGTTCAATCAAAACTGAAAAATTTAATAAAAATAGAAATAAGTAACATTGAAAGGAATTGTTTTAATAGTTTTGCTTTTTGTGTAATTTTTCTTTTTGAAAATTTCTTATTTCTTGGGATGGATTTTTTGTTATTTACTCTATATTTTTTTTAAAGCCATTAACATTTTAAAGGCTATTTATATTTTTCAGTATTTTTTTTAACAACAAGAAGAAAGAAAGATAGAGAAAAATCATATTCGAGTGGCATGCTTAGACAGTGGGTATGTGATAACAATGAGTACATCGCTGTTCCCTCATCATTAAATACAGATTATATAGGTTTCCTGTAGTAAATCACCCATACCTCAGGTTAGTTAGCATGTACCTGGTATGTAACAGTTCGGGCATATATTATATTTTATAGGATGGTTACATCTACCAATATTGAATCTCCCTTTTCAATTAAATATGGGCATTAGCATTGAATTTTAACCGTGAATTTCAAAACAGGACATGTCCAATCAGCAAATTCTTGAGACCTACATTTTTCTCTGATTATCTTCAAAGCTACAAGAGCCATCATACTGACCTCTTGCCATGAATATACAAGTTAAATGTACCATGTGAAATATCCATTCACTTTTTTAGCAATTTTTAGCAATTATAGCAAGAACTCAAGTAGCTCCGAAAATACGCGGGAAAACTGGCCATATGAGAAAGACATTCTGCAGGTTTCACTTCAAAACTTTATTTCCACCACCTTATGAGGCGTTTCGTTGCTTTCACATCATTTTTAATTGTGTCAATTCTATTGTCTTTCCGTTCATGCATATAATTTGTATTTGGAGGGTGGGCACTAAAATTAGGGCACGCGAAGAAGGGGGAAGTTCTGGGTGGTAACGGTTTCACCCTCGCGACAGATTTCTTGGGTATGCGTATGAAGTCCAAGAGTCTTTCTCCCGGTATCCTTCGTCCTCCGAATATATTGGTGGTGGGTAGAGGAAAGCAGGTTGAGAATATAGGTTGAAGAGAGGAATGGGTTGGAGCCTCTCGAATTAGTTTGAAGAAGATGTCTCCACATTGATTTTTTTCCGTTTAACTGGGTGGAGATAAATTATGCTCTGAAATTTTAACCCTGGCTAGCTGATGCCATTATTATTATTATAGTATACTACCGATTAAGGTAGGTTTCCATGGAGTACTAAAGAGGTGATCTGGGAGCCTCCCTTTCCTTCCAGCACTGCCTTCTTTAATTCACTGTAAGGCCTACTCTCTTTCAATCTATCTAAAAATCCTATTCTTTTCCTTCCCCTCCCTCGTTTCCCCAACATTCTACCCTCCAACACCATTTTCAACATCCCCTCACCGCTAAGCACTAACTCCATCCAAACCTTCTGTCTCCTGCGTATCTCATCTAAAAGCTTCCTCTCCTCGCCAACCATATCCAGCACTTCGTCGTTCCTTTTCCTCTCCGTCCATTTCACCCTCTCCATTCTTCTCCATACCCACATCTCGAACGCCTCCAATCTTCTCTCGTCTTCTTTCCTCAGAGTCCACGTTTCCGCACCGTAGAGAGCTACACTCCAGATCAAACTCTTCACTAACCTTTTCTTTAAACTCTTACACAACGATCCTCTAAGAAGCTCCTTCCTGTTCATGAATGCCTCCTTCGCTAATGCGATTCTCTTCCTTATGTCCTTACTACTGTATCCGTTTTCCTCTAACGTACTGCCTAAATAGTTGAATTGCTCGACCTGCTCAAGTTTTTCACCACCCACCTTTATCTTGAGTCTCACATTCCTCGCTCGTGATGCTTTACAAAACCGCATTACCTTAGTTTTCTTGTGATTAATCATCATCCCAAACTCCTCGCAACGTTCGTATAACGCATCCACTAGGGCCTGAAGCCCCCTTGCTGACTGACTGATCAACGCCTGGTCATCCGCGAATCTCACTGATTTGAACATCATTCCTCCCACTTTTATCCCAGCTTCTAACTCATCTCACGCTTCCCTTACCATCTCTTCAGCATACACGTTAAAGAGCAGTGGCGATAGAGGACAGCCTTGCCTCACACCTCGGCCAATGCTTGCCCACCCAGATTCTCCGTCCGCTATCCTCACTTGCGCAGTCTGGGCCATATACAGATTACAAATCAGTCGTCTATCCCTCCAGTCAACACCTATTCTCTTCAGAATATCCATTAACTTTACCCAGTTCACCCTATCAAACGCTTTTTCAAAATCCACGAAACACACATATACGTCCTGCTCATATTCTAGGTTCCTCTCCACGAGGGCCCTCATTATTGCTATTGCATCACGAGTTGACTTCCCTTTTCTGAAACCAAACTGATCTTCGCCCAAATACTCGTTTGCCCTCGCCTCCATTCGTCTGTTCAATATCCTCAGCACTACTTTAGCCGCATGGGATATTAGGCTGATAGTCCTATAATCTCCGCATTCCACAGCTTTCTTCTTTTTCGGAAGCGGAATTAAAACCGTCTTCACGAAATCCTCCGGCCAACATCCCTCCTCATAGATCTTGCGCACTAGTTCGAAAAACCTTTTCTTACCTTCCTTCCCTAGATTCTTCAGAAGCTCACACGGGATGTTGTCCACGCCTACTGCTTTCCTAGCCTTCATATCACGGAGTGCTCTCTCTATTTCCGAATCTAATATCTCCGGCCCAAGATTATCCTCCTCCACTGCACTTTCCTCCTCTAGAGTCAATCTCTCTGGTCTGTTCGTTCCATCATACAGGTCCTCCACGTATTCCTTCCACCTACCCTGTACCTCTTCCCGCTCGGTTAGCATCCTCCCATCTTTAGCCTTAATTTTAGACATGGCTTGTCCTCTTTTGCCGCCCGATAGCGACTTAACTTTGGCGTACAACGCGCCTACTTCTCCATCCTTCTGGAACTTTTCCATTTCCTCGCACTGTCTTTTCCACCAAGCCTCCCTTACCCTCTTAGTTTCACGTCGTAATCGATTATTCAATTCCCTATACATTCTTTTGCCCTGTTCTGTGTCCACGTTCTTCCACTTCCTCCTCTCCTCCATTTCATTAACCATTGCCTCCGTTATCCACGGCTTCTTTATCCTTCTACTGTCAACGTAGCCAATTGACTTCTCCGCCGCTTTGACTATTCCCGTTTTTATATTATCCCATCTTTCCTCTACCGTCTTGGTACTTTCAATCTCCCGTATACTAATGTCCACTAGCTCCTGTTATTCTCTCCTCATACTCCCCTTCAGGGCTTCTACGTTCCATTTCTTCGCCTTCCTAACTTTCATAAGTCTTTTGAATCTTACGTTGCATTTCATGAGCACTAGATTGTGGTCCGAATCCGCATCCGCTGCAGGGAAGCTGCGTGAGTTTTTCACACTGTTCCTAAACCTGTCTTACCATAATGTAGTCTATTTGATATCTCCCCGCATCCCCTGGACTTTTCCACGTGTACCTTCGCCCTTTATGATGATTGAACCACGTGTTTGTGATGAATAATTTGTTTCTCTTACAAAATTCTGCTGCTTTCTCTCCCCTGTCGTTCCGTATTCCTAGACCAAAATCTCCTATTTCGTTTCCATTCCTCCCTTCCCCGACTGAGGCGTTCCAGTCCCCCATCACTACCAGATTTTTCTTACCCGGTGTGTCTCTAATTATTTCCTCGAGCTGTTCATACACCTCGTCTACTTCTTCCTCCCTATGATTGCTAGTGGGCATGTAAACCTGGACCACCACAAGGTTGGTGGGCCGCGCCTCAATTTCTACCACCAGAATCCTATCGCTTACCTGGTCTATACCTACCACACGCTTACCCATCTTCCCGTTTAATACTAAAGCTACCCCTCGCTGGCTTTCTTCCCCTCCACTATATATAACCCTATACCCATCACTCCAATAATCCCCCCCATCCCTCCACCTCACCTCGCATAATCCTAAGATATCTATCCTCCCTTTATCCATTTCCCTTTTGATATTTTCTAACTTTCCCGCCCTCATCATAGTCCTCACATTCCACGTCCCCACATTTATAGCAGACTTCTTCTTCTCCATCTTCTTGGTCTTCTTTTCTTCTTTCTTCATTGCTGCTGCCACTGATGTTGATGATGATAAGTCTCTGCAAGGATTTCGCATGTTGGCGACCCCGAGGACCTTGCCGACCTCGTTGCCGTGCCCGACACCCGCCCTTTGCGGACGGGTCCCGGGCGATGAGATTCCGAGGCTCATTTGGTTGTACTCCATGTGTTCAGGGAAGAGATAGTTGGTAGGGTTTCCCACTTCCATTCCAACAGTGTTTTTTACGTGACACCATCACGCGGACTACCTTTCGTGTGGCTCCTACCCTTCGACCTATCTGGCATGGGTGGCCCTACCGGGAATAATTTAGAATTAATCCCGCCAGTGCAGCTCTAGGGGTCATAGGAGCGCGCAAGCCTTTCCACCGCGACAAGGTTGTAGCCCAAGGGAAAGGGCTGATGCCATAAAGATCCAAAATTGCAAATGATGTTTCAGCCGAAAACGTATATTTCCTAAACTGCAGAGACTTTAAACCAAGCGCTGTGATGGACGCGAGTTTTCCCTGTTGACGGATGCTCTGGACAACTCATGACTTCGAATTCATTTTGCATTTGCATTTGTCCAGTGTCCAATAACAGGGAAAACTCGCGGCCCGGAGCGCTTGGCTCTAAATTTCTTTATTTTAAAAATGGTGAGTTTTCGATCTAAACATCATAAGTATGTTTGGATCTTACTGGAATCAGCAATCCAGGGTAAAAATTTCGTGACAATTTTTTTCTTTACG
Source organism: Ischnura elegans (assembly GCF_921293095.1). Lineage (NCBI taxonomy): Eukaryota > Metazoa > Arthropoda > Insecta > Odonata > Coenagrionidae > Ischnura > Ischnura elegans. Next base: position 48,265,221 of record NC_060252.1, on the reverse strand, counting down.
CAGTATATGAAAATTGATGACTAAAACTCCTACCTATAGGACATGAGCAGTGTTCCAAAATCATTTGTTAATGTATTTCAGAATAATTTCCGTTAATAGAATTTTTTTATTTAACTTTAACCCTGAAGGCTTTTCATCGTAATGGATTGGACATAGGCAATTGAATGACGATTAACTTAATTATGTAATTCTTTGGAAAAACATGCTTCATGATAATTTCAAGAAGGATATCCTGACAGAAAGCTGGCAGACCGGGGCGTATGCAACATGCACCATGTAAAACTGTAATTCAATGGGGTGCCACTTTTAAATAAGTGTCTCTCATAACCTAAAGAACGCTATAATCAGTAAAAGCACTCAAATCCTGCATAAAGAATGAAATACCACATGTTTAATAAAGAATTGACTCATCAGCCTAGGACGAAGCACTTCATCCTCGTAATTTGTGAGCATTTATCTCTAAAATAAATTCCAATTAACATAAAAATGTCCAAACGACTCACAAAGAACAATGATTAAATTTAACACGGGTGCCTACCCAAAGCGGACAAAGCAAAAGATACCTGAAATAATTCGGATAAAAACGACTAATATGTTCGTAGAAATATTTCTCTTCATATGAGGGGCAGAAAAAGTGGGCTAAAGATTATAAGCCAAACAATTACCATTTAAAACTCGATTATAATAAAAGGAACTCAACCTCATTCAATGCACGCTGGTTGGCCTAAGCAAAAGATACGCCGAGGAATCTAGAAAAACATTTGAATTCACCCCACAAAAATGTTGCTCCTCAAGGGAAAAGGAGTAGGTTATGATTTAGAGGAGTATTACCCAGCAGTGACCCCATAGGTACAAAGGAATGAGGCAGTTGAACAATGGCTTTCAACCGGTAAAAATTTCATATCATAATTATAACTCCTTCTTACCTCATCGCTATATCCAATTTGTATGGAAGGGAATGAAAGATTTCACTATCCATAATGAAATGACTTATATTTCTTGGAAAAAGCAGCTTATCCTCATGATTGGCTAACATTACCTTCTCCATGCAGGTTCATTTTACTGCAAGGACTACTCTAAAAGCATACAAGTAACAGGAAAAAATACAAATTTAATCACTCAACCTGGGAGCACGCAAGGATTTGGCTAAAGCGTATATTCCAAATTCTCACTTCCTGAAATATTTCGTTTTTTTGTGAGCAGTAGGTTAACTTTCAGCCAAAACATTTCGTAAGCTAATGGATATGAGTGAATTTAAGCAAAAAATAACTGAATCACATCTAATGTACGCAGGTAATAAGCCTGAGAAAAATTACGCCAGTTTTTCTAAAAGAAAACATATTTTTAACATTTTTATAACGGTTTTCTAATACGAAACATTTTTTTGCCGTAAGTAATAGGCCAAAAAAAAGAAACGCGGCGTACTACAGAAAAATATCTGACTTGGTCGCGCAAAACGTTGTTCCTCACGGGAAGAGGAGCAGGTTATTTTTTAGAGATGGACGACCCAGCGGTGATCCTACAGAAAACTCAGGAAGGAGTCGGTTGAACAATGGCACTCAGCCAGTCGCAGTGGCGCCGACTCCATGGGGCCTGAGGGGGCCCGAGCCCCCTCAAAGATTCGTTAGGGGGGCTGAGCCCCCTCAATGATTCAAGAAAATAATTAAGTTATATTATGCTTTGGGAAAATCACAAAAATATATTGGTATTTTCCCATGTTTGACGATAGATACCTTTTAAAATGCATTCAATAATGTGTTAAACAAATAATTTTAAGGAAGTAAGCAGGTTAACTGAAAACAAGTGGTGTGAATTATGATAGTGTTACGGTGCTGAGACACACTTTGAATTTAACCTCTTCCCGGGGTAAGACCCCCGATATGGGCCCCCCCAATATTTTTTAAAAGTCGGCGCCTCTGGCCAGTCGTACATTTCGTTTTAGGAATATAGCTATCGCCGTATAACATCATTGCTAATGCAAAATTCTATACCAAGGGATGAAAGATTGCATTATTGCTAATGAAATGACTACTACTTGGAGAAAGTAGCTTACTTTCATGATTGCGAAATAATGCCCTCTCAATTCAGTTGCTGATGAGGACTAGTCATAATATGTGCATACAAAGAGCAGGAAAAAAATGAATTTAACATGCAAGCACGTAGGGGTTTGGATAGTGCTTCTGTAGAAAAAAAATCAATGAGAAGAATAAAAAAGCATGACCACCACTATTTATGACCACCGAAATGTTTCTTTCCTCTTAAGGATATGGTTAATGTGTCGTCAAAAATTTTTAAGCCACAAATTAAACGAATTGGAGCAAAAAAATAACTGCATCACATCCAATGTACCTAGGAAATAGGAATAGGCAAAAAAAGAACCAAAATTCTATAAAATATGGCATGTTTTCTGTCGTAGATACTAGGTCAAAGAAAAAAATACGTGTTTATAACCAATGTTCTAAGCCAATAAAATTACCAAATTTGGGCATAAAATAAATCAATCACATCTCATATCACGTAGGAAATAGTTTAGACTAAAAAAGAGGCAAGTTTTCTGAAAGAAATAATTTTTAGCCGTAGTTACAAGGTCCAGGTACGAGGCCAAGGATACCACGAAACAGATACTCGGTATAATACTAAAAAAACATCTGACTTGGACCCGCAAAAATGTTGCTCCTCACGGGAAGCGGAGCAGGTTATTATTTAGAGATGTACGACCCAGCAGTGACCCTACAGGAAACTCAGGAAAGAGTCGGTTGAACAATGGCACTCAGGCGGTCGCACATTTCGTTTCGGGGATATTTCACCGGCTCCCTGACCTCTCCTCCTCCTCCTCCGCCTATGTCCTCTTCCTCCCCCTCTCTTCATTCCTGTTGCGTGGGCAGGGCAACGCCCTTGCCTTTCGCCGTATATTCCAACCCCCCTCCCTCACACTAGTCCTGACCCCTTGACCTCTCTCTTTCCTTTCCTCCACCCACTCGTAGAACGAGCCGACACACCCGGGCCGTCCGCACGGGTCAGAGTCAGAGAGAGGGAGACGCTTCAAAAGCGTCGCTCGACAGGATGTGCAATATTTTAAGGCCTCCGTTTGGGCGTTATAGACCACGGCTCGCTGGACCGGACGCGAGCCTCAAGCGCTCCGACGTGGATTCGCTCATTCGGCCTTTCTCTCTCGCTGGCGGATTGGGCGAAGTAAAGTCGGTGGTTTTGTCCGTCTCTGAATGCGCAATCTTCGTCGAAAAATGTTTTGCGCGGCTCACCATCTCCTCGAAAATATATAGGTATGTTTATTTTCAAGAAAATGACCGCGAACTAGCCAGTGGCGTACCGTCATGAAGCCACCCGCATCTACACATTATGATTAAAGTATTCTACTGATTAAGGTGGGTTTGCACGGAGTCTATACGATGTGTTCTGACATTATCCCTTCCCTTGTTGCTAACTGTATACATCAGCTGCATCCTATCGCCTCTTAACTTTGAAAATTTTCTTGTTTAACACATTGAGTGCGGCATGACGTGATATGACGTCATGGTGCGCTATCCCCTGGTGCTGATGACGTGATATCACGTCATGCGTACCCCGAGGGTTCCGGCCCTCTTTAAGAGCACGGTTCAGTTCTGTTATGACCTTTATCCCCCCTAAGTTGCTCAACAGGGATTTATTATATTCCGAACCGTCACCTACTTGTTGAGCTATCGTCAGTGAAAACCCATCGACTTTTCAAAGGTAATTCGATGACGTCACCGGCTCAGGTCGCGCTTGTCTGCGCGTCTTACTACTCTTTACTCTTGTGCGAGGGCCTCGTGTGGTTCGCTGTAATTTTCACTCTTGCAATAGATTTTCGCCTTCGGGGATATATTTTCCCTGAATGAGATTTTGAGCCGAGAAAAAAATGACGTAACTAACATATGGTAAGGTGGTGATCATTTTAGCAATTTTGGCATTCAAAATTATGAGATAATGGCTGGTAGATGAATGCCCTAATTCCTCTTTCCCTTCTATTTAACGAATTCATTAAATTAAAAGCGTCCATCGGAAGGAAGTCTGCAATATTTGATGGCTCAGTGGCTTCTTTGAACACGACTCTCTAGGCCTGACACTGTTTCGACTCGATGATTTAATGGACTGTAAATTTGGCCTTCCTGGGTAGATTTCGACTACATTTGATCGTTTCATCTATCTTCATACGCTCTCCACTGAAACGTTTTTGGTCTACCCACTACCAGGAACTGATCCATGAAAATAAAGATTCACTTATTTCAGCGAAAAAACCTCCATTTACTATTTTATTTATTCCCAAAAGTAGGCCTAGCTACTGAAACCAGTCAACGTATAATGGAGAAAGCATCCGCAGCTTTTTTACAATATAATTATGAATTTCTTGTACCATGTGAGAGCTTCAAATTTGAATTAAGAAATTTAATAATTGGAGCGTAAGCGTATGGGTTATAGGTGTAAATGGCACTAAAACAAATTCGTTATCCTTCCATACTTTATTAAAAATTCATCTTTAATTTTTCAATTAAAAACTGCAGTGAGCTTCCTCTACCTTTGTCAATGGGGATATTATCCCTCAGGGTTTCATTTCCTATCGTTGAGTCTCTTTTTTCTTATCTCGACTAAAAGAGATACTTTCGAAGTATTAATAAATTGAACACCTGGTGAATTCGAAAAATACCGTTTCGAATTTGTCAGGACCTTTAATTTTTCCTCGGTGGTATTTTTGCACCCTTTATGTAGTTGAGGAAAGAGGACGAGAAGAGACTGATGGCACTCAAGACGTGGGTATGGAGAAGAACAGAGAAGGTGAAATGAGTGGGTGAGGAGAGTCAGCTTCTAGATGAGATACGGAGGATACAGAAGAAGGCTTGGATAGAGCGAGTGCTGAGGGGGGATGGGATATTGAAAGCTGTATTAGCGGGTATAATGTTGGTTAAACGTGGGAGATGAAAGAAGAGAATAGGATTTTAATATATAATGAAAGGAAATACAATTTATTGTAAATTAAAGAGAGGAGTTATAAAGGTAGGGGATGTTACCAGAATACTTCTTCTGACCATAGTTACGACTAAGAAAGACTTGAGCGTTACAACCGACCCTAAACTAAACTACTCGGACTACATTCAGACAGGAAAAAAGAAAGCCATGTCTCTGTTAGGGATTTTTTACCGCTTCAAGGAAATTAAAAATCCCATTGCACTCTACTCCTTTTTCTCAACTATTGGCCTTCCAATTTGGTCCATGTCAGTCCCGACTAAACTAAAATCCCTTGACTGCATCCCACACTTCTTTGCCAAAATAGTTAGACCCGCATTTACGCAATATTACCCCTGTTAATGCTGTATCGTCCTCTCTTTCCTCGTCTAATTTGCAGAACCTCAGACTTAAAATGGACTTAAAATTTCTACATAATATCTTAAACTCGACTTCTGACTGCCCTAAACTCCTCTCTCTGTTGAATTGTAGAAAATCGACTCGTTCCACCCGGTAGCTCTCCCTTCTCCATCTGCCTATTCTCAGAATCTCTTGGGAATTAAAAATTACAGCGAACCACACGAGGCCCTCGCACAAGAGTAAGGAGTAGTAAAACGCGCAGGCAAGCGCGACCTGAGCCGGTGACGTCATCGAATTACCTTTGAAAAGTCGATGAGTTTTCTCTGACGATAGCTCAAGAATTAGGTGACGGTTCGGAAAATTATAAATCCCTGCTGAGCAACATAGGGGCGATAAAGGTCATAACAGAACTGAACCGTGCTCTTAAAGAGGGCCGGAACCCTTGGGGTACGCATGACGTGATATCACGTCATCAGCACCAGGGGATAGCGCAAAAGGTCGTTGGGGATAAACAAAGGGTCGTTTTATTTTCCAAACCAAAACACAATCCTCAGTTAAAAAAAAGAAAGATGATGAAATGACAACTTCACTAACATGATACAAGGGTTGCTAAAAATAGACAGTGAAGACACTGACGCGTTAGGTGGATATTAGATGACATTTTAGAAAATGATGATAAACCAGGAACGTAAGTCTACTCTACGGCATGAGTATTTCAGCACAATAGAATCGTCAAGGTTTTGTTGCCCTCATATTCATAAATTCTCATTGTGTCTTGTTACCTGGAATCAAGCAGGGAAATGAGATATTAAGTGTCAAACTTTTGGAAAAAAATATCAATGAAAACAAGGTACATGAAATTTATGAGCTCTCAGCCTATGAAAAAAATGGATTGAACTCAATGCTAAGAATTAACTAAATATCAGAGCACGCAAATGAAGAATTTATTCATAGAACATATTCAGTGAATTTTGAAACTCCATAGACCTTGGGGTTGCTCTAGAATATATTTGGCAATACATGTTTATATTCATAAATAAAGGCTGCTCAATCAAGCTCTCGGTGAAGTGATAATTGCAAAGGGAAGTTGGCTATATATCATTCATGCGCAGGAGACCTGTTTGATACACTAATTCGACAAAGCTTTCTCTGAATGAGGAAAAGAAAAATGCTGAAAGCTATTTACGGGCACCAGAGGCCAGTTTTCGGATTTTCTCCCTGCCTCGGGCGAATCGCTGAGGAAAGCAAACACCCAAAATCTCGTTTATGCCATAATAAAGCGATTTCAAATGAAAGCAGGCGGCTAGTGGCTACAGGGAAAAATGGGTGGGGCAGCTTCGTTTTTTGAAAAGATAAATTCGCCAGAGACTATAAAACAAGAGAAAAGCGTGGTGGCTGCATACTTTACTCGGAGTTAAATTAAGGCACACATAATCAGTCTTCCAACGTAATGGTAGCTTTCAAAAGCGTACACACATATACCATTTCTAGTGCTATGATTTTACTTAGCTAAATAAAAATCTTCAAAAATTCAAAGACACAAAGATACTGAAGTCGCCCTACTGTAAAATAAAAACTATCACCTTAAAATAAAAACTACGCATCAATAAAAATTAACTTCTCCAAACTGATTGCGGAATGGCTACTGACTCAGAAATGTGTGGGTAATTTCTTAAATATTATTTGTTTTTTGCAAATTTTATTTTATTTGATTCATTGTAAACACTATTACAAAATTACATTTTTATTATGATTATTTGCTTTGTTCTGTTAAAAAGTAAAAGGCAGCTGTAAATCCTGAGATGGTAGCCTATCAGCAGATATTTCTTAGAGTCTACCTGAGGCTTTAATTGGATGCAAAAATAAACTTTAAATTATTTGTAAAGATTGTTTTCTCTTTTTTGGCGTAATAATCTTATTATTAATGGTAGTAAAAAAGAAAAAAATGTATGAGGACTACCCGTCACATTTTACACGAATCTTATATTTTAATAAATTACTATGAAATTAGAAAATTAAGTAAGTGCGACACACTGATATGGATGAGATTTAAGTACTTCTAGATTTCAACGCGGTGGTAGACGGCTTAAACGCCGCGACGGCCAATAGTTTTTCTCCATTTCCCTCATTTCGGGGGATCCGAAGCTTTATAGACCCCATTTTATGCGCCCCTGATTTTCGTACCTCAATGCATCAACCAAAGCTCCCGCGGATAAGGTCGATTATATGGAGTTTTTTCCTGGTGCCTTCAAATTGGGACCACCGTGCAAGGGCAACCTTCCTATCGCCTCTTCCGCCAGCCCAAATAATCGCAAACCGCTAAACTACGGGACCACCCCGGATTCTCTCAGCTCTAAAATTGGCGTCAAATCCTCTCCCCCATAGACGTATCTTACCCATACAAAAATAACCCTCCGCCTACATAGGGAAATATTCCCGAGAGAAACGCGATTTCCCGGGGGCAAGATATATAACGAGTAAGCGGGTCACCTTGAAATTCAAGCTACAATGAGGAAAGAATAATATAAATGGGGCAACAATGGTGAGTGCAGTGTTGTGCAAACCCTAAAAGAAAAAAAATGATACAATCATTAAAAAGCTCCCAGAAATGCTTAGAATTTAAATTATCATCATGAGTTCGAATCTCATTATTGGCCGCGCCGAAGGCGCGTTCACTTTGCTGTACCGGTGAGAACAAACTCACCACAACCAGCCAGTTAACAGGAGAAAATAAAATAAATGGCGCATATGTTGTGTTGTCAGTGTAAGTGATTGTAATGAGAAAAAGAAAAGAACTTTTATTTTTATTTTGCATTACAAGGAATGCATTAAATGATCCATTTTGATTTTTTTAAATCTTTTCAGTAGTTTTTAATGGATTAAAAAAAAATATATATATATTTTTTTCCCATCACATTTGGAAATCCAGTTGCAGGTAAAAGGTACCCAAATTAAAAAAAAAATTTATACCTGTGATTGGAAGGAGGTAAGACATAGGAAAGACACATAGACATGAGAATAATTAAGGCAGTGTAATTTGTAATGAATAAAAGTCTGTATTAGTTTTATATTTTGCCCTGTAGCCTGGAAAATTTAACGCGAATGAATAATTAGCAGTTGGGAGAGTAAAAATGATTTCTTTTCTGCTATTGTAGTAAGTGACGACAGTTGAGAATTAATATCGAGGAACCAGGAGAGGAGTTCTTGATTTTCGGAGTTGGAAGTAGCAGAGGAGGATTGAAAATCCTAATATTATTTATACATAACTATACTCTACACTATTCAATCAGCCTATCCTTTCCTCTTTACACATTTCATTTCTTTTAAATCCTCAATAGCCTGTCCTATGTAACTCAATCAGGATAGCCCTCGGCATTTTTTCCAGTCCATATGTCTTTCGACGGTTGTCATTATTACGCGATCATACCTTATGTTGTTGCAGATTAAGTTGTCCGGTCTTCCACTTAGGGTTTTCGGAAATTATCACCTTTCTCCCGCTCTTCTCAATACTTCCTTACTCGGCCCATGCATTTAATGTTCATCACTCATCGATTTCTCCACTTTTCAAAATCGTTCCACTCTTGACTTTTATCTTGCCTTTGACGTCCATGGCTACCTCCCATAAAGAAAAATGCCCCATAAGTAGCACCTTTTATTTTATTACCTTACATCTTTGCTAGCATTCTTAAATGTATGAAAATTCTTCGTCGTGTAGAGTGCACTGTTCGGTGGTTCATTACACTTATTGTTAGTGCATGATACTAGTGGGCGTTTCCTGTCGTTCTCTCGAAACGGTTTATGAGCCGCGACGTCACTAACTCATAAATAGTGGGCGGTACTTTCGTTTTCTTTTAATCATAATATTGTAGAAAAGTGGCAGAATGAATATTTTTCTTATTTGTCGTATTTTTATTCCAACTTCCGAAATATTTCATGTGATTGCGATTTGGAGTGAACGGCCACTTTTTAAATTGTCATATCCACAATACCTACACCCGGATCCTGCTTGGAAAATGCGAGGAATGTATTTCGGTCGTCTCATATTTTTAATTCCAGCTAAACATTTAATCAACTACGGGGTAGTCAGAGGCTGAGGGAAATAGTCAAAACCAAGCCACATGTGAACATTGGAGTTTAAATAAAAGAATACCCATCGCTGTACATTATTCATGTCCAGAACCCATCCACCACGTGCTAAAGAGCTTGCTCCATTCCTGTTCTCTGCGCCCAATTAATTATTTTCAAGCGCTTTTAAGCGGAAAAACAAAACGAAAATGCGCTACCTAACAATGTCCAATTTCATGAATTTAGGTCAATCCGATTCAATGTGTTGAAAGGTTTCCGCGAGAATGTAATTGACGCACGCTAGTTTTACAGAAAGATGTAAAAGCTAAAAGAACTCCTCACCTTAAAAACACAAAAATTTCACAAATTTAACGGCTAAAAATACGTATTATTCTTGGATTCAGCGACATCCACAAATAACCAACAAGAAGAAGTAAAATGTAGATGAAATGAAATAGAAAAATGCGAATAAATAAAATATCTACAGTGGTAGCGGGATGACATAGGATAATAGCTAAAGGAGCACAATGATGGGTACTAAAATGCAGTAAAAATGCGAGATATATTCTAACAGCCAATGGGACGCAACAGCAAATCATTCCTGACATCTATAGCTGGGAATTAAAACGGTTACATTGAATCAGTGTAAATGCTGATAGAGCAGGGAAAACACGCCCTAGAGATGGAAAATACAAATGTGTCACCTGGTTCTAAGCCTAAAAAGAATTGTTGAATCCAATACGCCAGGAGAAACTAAATTTTTTATCACAAATTAATGACCTTAAAATTACTGCTTACATGATTTGCAAGAGGCACAGGTATGGATAGCCCTTCTGCCAAGGAAATAGAGCATCACAATATCCGGGTTATTGGAAAGCATAAGGAAAACAAGAAGGTAAATGAAAATTGAATAATAATATTGTATTCCGCACTACAAGTGCCGACTGTTGCTAAATGAATGTAGTATATACTTCACATGTGTAGGAATCCATGAAACTAATACGCATTCACAAAAAATTACGTACGTAGATTTCTGAAGAAACAGCATGCAGTCATTGCTCAATATAATCGGACTGAAGGTAGCTATAAGGGACTGAATTTCACATCAAATGGCATTTAAGGAATTTGAAGGATTTGGCTAGGAAAATGAAGGCAGTAATACCAACTACCCATGAAGTCCTACCTCAAATGGCAAGTAACTTACGATAATACGGGATAGTAATTTAGCCCACACAGGCAACTTAGAGTGGCGTAGGTATTAACAGCGAGGAAGTATTGCAGGATACACACTAGCTCGCGCTCCAACAAACAGGCGAAGATTTCCCGTTTCCCCGAAACTTCGTCTTCTCTGTGCGTAATGTCGAAACTTTCTTCCCTCGCTAATCCCACCCCGAACCGAAAAACACAACCTTTCCCACTACCACTTAATCCCTTCCCCAACACACACACACACACACAAATATCGTTCCTCCTATTCCCCGCAACAGCCTTCCCAACACGCTCACTACTCCCGCCAAAATAATCTCATTTTCCCGCGCCTCGTTTTCCGCAAGTCACCACAACGCAGCGCTGCCTCCGCGGGAGGGCGGGAGAAACACGACGAATCCCAAAGGTGGAGGGGGGGGGGGCGGGAAATAGGATGGTAAAAAGTTCAACAATTCAGACTCGGGCGGTTGTGATTGGGGTGCGGGGGAAGAGTAGGGGATTGTTGCGCGGGGATTGTTACGGGAACGGGGAGGGAGAGGTGGTATCGGTGGCGACGACAATGCCAGCGAAAGCTCTTCGACCCGAGCGCGCGCGCGCGGAAACTTTCGCTAAAAAAATTATATGAAAAGCCCATAAACGACTTCAATCAAAAAGGCATTTCAGGAGAGGCGTTGAATACATGCAGTGTGCGCGTTGTTTGAGCGCGTGTGACGAGATATTTATTCATTTTTTTGGCGTTCAAAAGGAAGAGAGAAGGGATAACAAGGAGGTATGTAAAGGGGAAGGGAGAGATACGAGTGGGGAAACAAGTCTTTTCTAAAGGCAACGGGGTAAAAATAAAAAGTTGACGAGTTGGAGGAGTAGGAGGAGGAGGCGAACGTTTTGTACAGGACCACAACAACGGGGGACGCGGTGTGTTGGGAAACATCACCACCTTTTCCTCCCCAGTCCACCGAATTCTTGCCTTACTCAAACCACCCGCAAACAACAAATCTCCCTCCCTCCCAACTCCCCAATACCGTTTTCAACTCTCTTCCCCTTCCTGCACTTACGGAGGCCGTTAACTCGCGTATTCCGCAAGGAAAAAGAATTTTTTGAGGAGCGAGCGAAAACGCGCCTCAAAGAATAGCGCGGTTCTGGGAAATATTCTCTTCCTCCTCGACAAGGTTAATAGGATTTCGGGATACTTCTGGGATCGGATCCGAGATTGCATTTCCAAAACTTTCGTATCTCTTTTATTTTTTCATGAGCGGATAAGGACAAATATTACCGTTTGGTGATAAAGTCTCTCGAAGTACATCCGTTGAGGATAGATAAGGTGGGATGAAGCGGTTGGCCCTCAATATTGCGAATGGAAAAGGCAGTGTATGATCTGATTGCAAGTAATTTCCGATATTTTCTAGCGAAATGTGGGGATTTTTTTCAACTTTCACTTATTACAATGCCTTTAAGATAAATTTTAAACTTGTACAGGTCAGGCTAATGCCAATATTTCTTAAAATCTACGAAAGGTTTTCGAAACGTTTCTAAAAGTTATTTCTGCTACATCAGGGATATTTTCAAATGAAATTAAATATAAATACATTAATAATGTACTTAAAAATTAATAAATATTTATTCTCATAGAGTACTTTATAAACTGGATAACTTCTGATTATCTACCAAAATTGAATTTTTAACTATCTGTTGATTCATCATTGCAGTTAAACAACTCTTTTCTCCCAAAAGCATAACCACAAAAAGGAATTAGCATTCGACTACCAATCACTTATTATATAATTTAATCTATGTCCAATAACTTCAAGACATTTAGAATTTTCGAGAAAACATACATCTAGTAAATATATCTAAGAATGATGATAAGTGAGATGAGTTTTACTGTACAGAAATATTCTAATAGGTACTAAAAAGAAACCAAACTAAATTGAAACATCGCAAATTCATGATGGAAATGTTAAGGAAAAGATTCAATTGATAGCCATTGCCACACGGTTATGATAATTGGATAAAGATGCTTGCTAGGAACTGTGGACGGTTCAATTTAAGTTTAGATATTATATTGATGATAGTGTCGCGGTGGAAGAAATTGCAAGTCTCTCATTGATTAGGAAGGAAAGAAAATGGCAGTTTTAAATGTGAAATCCTGGAGTAGAATTGACAACGGTAGATATGATGAGATGGAGACAAAAAACTCTAGCATATATCTGATTTGAGTATTTCAAAGCAAGAAGCAGTGCTCGCCTAACGGCCTAAAACGTGCTAAAATGGAAGTATGAGAAAATTACAGAAGCACGAATAAGCGGTAAAATAGTATGAACGACGGATGCGAAATCGAATTTCACGAATTGAATGTGTAAAATAGTAAAATTATGCCACCTTTGGTGATAAAACTCAAATATTTGGACGTGGAAACAGGATCAATTTAGAAAGCGTTAATAGTTTCGGACAATTGATGCATAGCAAATATTTACCTAGCGGAAACTTGACCATAGAATCCATTAGTATTAAGACCAAATGATGAACGGGGCTTCCAGGTATCAGTATACACTCAATAGGTTGTTTTATCAGCATGTGATACAGGAAAATTTAATAGATTGAAATGGCCTGAGGAGTTCACACTAAAATTCGATCAAAGAGCGCATTAGGACTTAGAGAATAAATTTGTTACTTTATTGCTACTTAGTGTATGATACTGTATAGTGGTATGTATTCGTAAAGCATTTGATGAATCACTCCTCCCCAATTACCCTTTCAGATTAACCTATTTATCCTATTCATCCATCCTATACCCTTCCTCTCTCTTCCCCAAAACCCGATTATTTTTCGTTTTAACACGTTTATTAGCACTTCTGCCCTCTTAGTACATGATCTATACAAACTCTCTCTCCCTCCTCAGTATCTATTCTAGAATCTTTTTTTCCTCGCCCACCTTTTCTAACGTTCTATCCTGCCTCAGTGGCGGCGGGGTAAAGTCGTAGCCTGCCAAACCAGCGATGGTTAGTTCGAGTCTCACCTGGATAGGTTGCCCCTATCAAAGATTTATGTGTACGTGTATTTATTAAAATGTTAATAAAAAAACCGACATATAAGGCCAAAATAGTTCTGTTTTAGGTGATATGTGACCGAAAATAAAAATAAAAAACACTTTGTCGTTCACGTACCACTCCATCCACTTCATCCACTCCAATCTTATCCTCTTAGACATCTTGAACTTGTTCAGTCTTTTTTCCTACCCCTTGCTTAACGCCCACGTTTCTGCACCGTCAAGCGCTTCACTCCAAAGGAGGCATAAATATATTTACAATATATTTGTGTATTTTTAGCCCTCATAAGATAATTATGGGGCCAGGTTTTGACGCAGTGGTTCGCCCTCTCACTCACTGCAGTTATTCTTTTGCAATATTTATGGCACAATGAATGAAAAATATAGTTTTTATTTAAGCAGTGGAATTAGAATTAGGAACCCTGAAACTTATTATATATGCAATACAACAAATTTAATCATGCAATTTTTTTATTTCAAACTGTCAATAAGGGCGTGGTAACCTATTAGCAAACTATGGATTTTAAAAGGGGATTAGAAATTTATTTAACCAGATGTGAATTCTGAAAAATATTCTTACTGACAAAATAATTAGCTTTCGTTAAACAATATTAAATAGCATTGAATTTATTTACTTTAACACACAAAAGTAATTGAACATTTTTCTTCTCTTAATTCAAAATTGGAGGAATGGCTCCAATGGAGGACTGGGAATATACTTAATAATAAAAGGGAGCTAGGATTGATAGAATTGGAATTTCTGATGAATACTTCACATGATGTGAGAATTATTTCATACACGACGGAGATTGGAGACACTTTTCTATGGGATATTACTGCCAAAAGATTTGGCAACTCTCGTTTTGATATCAGCTTGCTCAAAGGGCGGAAGAAAGAAGGGAAAGACGTGACGAGATGCTCTCACAGAGATAAGAGCGAAAGGCATAGATGTGTGGAGGAAAAGGGCAGATGCGGAGGAGACATGAGAGATGAGTAGCAAGTGGAGTGGTGCACACGAGGCGGAAATATGGCACGGGACATAAGACACGTAGGTTAAGTAGAATGGCAAGGGTAAGAGAGACTCATCTAGGAGCGAGTAAGAGGTAATATTTTGAATGCGATGGTGGTTGGCGTAACATGGTGAAACTCCTTCATGATGCACAAAGGTTAAGGAAACACTTAGCTGTTTCACAAAATAAAATATATTGCGACCGGCTTCGATACAGCGTATCATCATCAGTTTGAAATAAAAAAATTGCATTATTAAATTTGTTGTTTAAATGCATATATAATAAGTTTCAGGGTTCCTAATTTCTAATTCCACTGGTTAAATAAAAACTATATTTTTCATTCATTGTGCCATAAATATTGCAAAAGAATAACTGCAGTGAGTGAGAGGGCGAACCACTACGTCAAAACCTGGCCAGATGATGATACGCTGTATCGAAACCGGTCGCAATATATTTTATTTTGTGAAACAGCTAAGTGTTTTCTTAACCTTTGTGCAGGTAATATTTTCTTAACACTGGAATTTGCGAAATAAAACATTCTCAGCTGTAAAAAAACGACAGTGTTAAATCTTTCGAGGTCCATTCATTATTTGTAGAGAAAAAGGGATACAGCGGTAAGGACGTATAAAATCATTTCAAGCTCGATTTTGTGGAAGTCGATACATACATGGCAAAAGAACACAAATGATATTATCCACACTTTTAATCCATAACTCAACAACCGACCATCGCTTCAACACTTTGTGTCATTTTCAAGGTCAGTAGCGGTAAGGAAATCAGGACAAGAATTTCTTTAGAAAAAGAGGCGTTCAAGAGCATGAAACAGCTTATTTAAGAATTTAAAGAAAAGGCTGGCGAGGAGTTTGATCTGGAGTGCAACGCTTTCAGGTTTTTTACCGCTGGACTTCTATGAAGGAGGACGACAACAGACTGGAGGCATTCGAGAAGTGGATAAGGAGAAGAATTGAGATGGTGAATTGGACGGAGAGGAGCATTAACGACAAAGTGCTGGACATGGTGGGTGAGGAGAGGCAGCTGCTGGGTGATATACGTAATAGACTGAAAGTGAGGATGGAGCGAGTACTGTGCGGGGAAGTTGAAAACAGTGTTGGAGGGTAGAATATTGGGATGGGTTGGAAAGTGCCTTATTTTGAAATTAAGAGGGAAGTCAATGAAGGGAGGGTGACCATCAGAATACTTTTTCAATGTATACTCCATGAAATATATATCTTAATCGGTAGAATTTAATACTTCAATGATAATTGGGGTACCCGAACCCAGGGGCATAAAAATCCCATGCATCGTAGGATGTGGGGTTGGAAAATTATAGTGCTTGAGGGTGGGAGGCCTTGGATCGTATAAATGACAAATATGAATATTTTCTGGAACTCTGCTCTATATAAGAAGGCGGGTTTTGGTAAGGAATTGGTTTCATCCTCCCGCAATAAAATATTGCGCGGCGTTGATAATTAGAGCGGAATTGATAGAGATGAATACGCAAATTATTTTGCATATCGGGCATTGTCCATTAAAAAGCCACCCACAACCTTTGATTTCTGGGGGGGGGGGGTGGGCAAGCTCCCGCTCAATCGTTTTTCTCTACCCCCCCACTGTTGCACCCTTGCCCGCTTCTATTGGATCACTGAAGGGAGAAGAAAGACCGGCTATTTAAACATCACGACGCGGGTAACCTATCCGTATCAGCATCCATGAAGTAACATCGATGGCTAGATCGTGTTTGTGACTGAACAGGCAAAAAAGCAAGGTGATATTATGGGAGGTTTCTATGAAACATAATTAGGGCATATGATTTGAATGAAAGACATGGCAAGCAAGCACTGTAGAAGAACTGTGATAACAGAGCCAGGAGGGGAGAAACAGCCAACAGAAAGTAAAACAAAACATTGAAGTATACGAAAGGTCGGTCATGATTGACGACTGGGTCCAAATAAACTAGAAGTAAATTGGCAAAGTGGTTCAGTCAATGGAAAATAAATGATTACAGCTATGTACAAGCATAGATAATTTATTACATTTATTTCCACATTGATTTAATTCAGAAAACAGCTTCATTAATAATTATGCAAAAATCTCGAAAACAAGCAATGATAATTTTGAGCCAGATAAGTAGGAGAAGTACGTCTGATGAATTAAGTCAAGAACGCCGTACTGCCTTTTAATGAGAATCTCTCACATTTAACTAGTTAAACAATAAGGGGGTATTTTTGTTTTTGGAAGTGGAAAAAAACATAAAAGTATGAGTAATCAGCTACTTTACAGCGATAAAATGTAGGCCAAACTGCCATAAATACTATCATAATATGCGAGTCATTCATATGGACCAAACTTATACTAATATCAGAATTTTTATTTTAACAAGGAATAAATGCAACATTTTTTGCGTAGATTAAGATGATGTTATACACCCTAGCTCCAAAGTTATTTTTTAAGAAAAATAGAATTATTCACTAACTTGAGATATGTACCTTAAGTAATGATACTTGTACACCTAACACATTGATTATCAATTTATTATAAGATTAGGAGGCATAGCATTTAACCTTTTGAAAATAACAAATAAACAACCAATTTTTGGAAACACTACATTCCCACCCATAGTCAGATTTTCCCTCTTCGCAAATAGATTTCCATTTTAGCAATAGCAATCTCATATGAGATCCTTCAAATACATGTCCAGTTATCTCGACGGTATTGATTAATTATGAAAAGGAAGCTATTACGCAAGCCATTCAATAAAAGTCGGAATGTATGGCACATTCATAATCTTTCAGTTTCGCACAAGTGAAAGGCCATAAAGAAAGGAAGCCCCTTTTCGGCATGGCGTACTCCTTAATTTCATCAACCAGATGATAAGATTAGCTATCCCATCAACTGTATTTTGCGATACAGAGTCGAAACCATTAAAAACAGAACGTTTCTCAAATGTTTTGTAAGTCGGTCAACGATTTCCACTCTCACAGATTGCTTATCAGCCTTCGCAGAGCACCCAAACAAGTTCCACTTTCTAGCGAATTACCTCTCTCGAGAGAAAATACCAAAATGATTCTCTTACAAAATTACACGACGCGTGAGGATAAATGGATAAACTTTTCGCTAAAATTGCATCAATTCTGCGTAAACCTACTCAAGCGAGCATATCGCCATTCTCGGGGAAAATTAAGTGCTGTCAGTCCTGTAACCTGCCTTGCATATGGACCAAATACGAAGGCCAGTGATTTGAATGAGGTAAATATCATTCTTTTGACGGCTTTGATAAGAGTATTCAGGGATTTGGGCTGATGGATGCAGTCCCGTAGGGAAAGCGGGTTTGATATCCAGGAAACAGGAGAGAAGATTTTATAACGATATGATGGGTAAATGAAAAAAAATTAATGTTAACCAAGTAGAAGTTAGTGTTAGATCAACTGTGAGTGAAAGTCTCGTCATGAGCAGAAATTGACCTTTAGAAATCCGTAAAAGCCAGGTTTTTAATCAATTTCTCAAAATATTTATGTTATATTAACAATATAATATTCATTGTTCCTGACGTATATGTTTATGAGATGATTTTCCTTATATGCTAAGCATTTATGGAGAACATGAATATAACAAATACATTTACAGTGGAGTCATCGTGCATAACAAATGTCAAATATAAGTATCGACGTATCGTGGTCAGAAAATGGAAAACAGAGGAGATAGAAGTGAACTTCAAGACAAGAACTTGGAAGTTGAAACGAATTCATTACATTTATTCACGTTGAGAATAACTGTAAGCTTAAATTGAAATTCGTGTCGGATAAACAGATTTATGTATTCGAGAATATTGCTTTGTTGAAATCATTTGAGAGAGAGTTCCAAAACATAATAAAAACCACCATTTTGATTATAAACTACAATTTAGAATATTAGAAAGGGAATGACAGAAATTTGTTAAATAAAAGAAAGGCCTGTATCAGCCAAAATGAAGTAGGCGTTGCAACTACGGCTAGTTTCCAACATGAGAGAATAGTAATTAGTTGAAGAGTGGGAGGGGGTGAGATAGAGTCCGAGAGATTATTCTAAAAGGTACCAAGGGTAAAAACTGAGATAGTTTTTCATGGGAGGGAGGAGATGGGAGTAAATGGTGTAATCAATAGGGTGTAGGGAGTCAAAGGTGTAGTCAAGATGGTAGAGGGATTAAAATATAGGGCTAGAGGAATCTGCTACGCAACAAGTGAAAGCCGGAGGGTGCGAGGAATGGTCGTTCGCCTAGTAGGATACAAATTTATTGGGAAAATTTTATTCATCGTGGGTCCCAACATATTTAAATGGAAAAAGCTAGGGGTTGTGGTCAGGGGATGAGAAGTTAAGGATAATGAAGAGCCATCCCGTATGATTCAGCATGACTATTAAGAAGTGGGGAACGCAATAAATATTCAAGAAGGATATAACTAATAACTTCAGGCTTTACTTTGTGAAACCTCTCCATATTGAAAGCAAGGAAATAAAACTTTGTAAGGTTTACTGTTATTTCATTATGGGCTGTCACCTGACGATGTAACCAAGTTACGAAACCCGGGTCGTGCCCATAATTAAATAACAGTGAACCTTACAAAGTTTTATTTCCTCGCTTCCAATTCAAGAAGGAGTTGTCGGAGAGAAAAAGAAAAAAATGCTTTTAATATTTAAGCTGGAATATGCAGACGTTGCGAATGACTCAAGTTTCCGCGAGAGTGAAATAATTTGATCGAAATCCAGCGAGAGAGAGTGCGTGCAACCCTAAAGTGCAGGAGAAAATGCATGGACGAACTGTCAGCTGTTAAGAAAGGTTTGGGTGAGATCGCGTGGCAGAATACCTGACTAATGAGACACTTTCATACATCCAAACACATTCAAATATAGGAACCTTAATTTCCTTTCGAAATAACTTATCCTGGCATGACTTGAACCATATACACGGCCATGACCAACTTATTTCACTGATTACCTCTAGGCCAAGGAACAATTGCGAAGTCTATTTTACTAGGCTTATGATGACCATTGATCGACATAACATTTTAACAGAAATTTTAAGTTATGTTGACTTATGCCTGTCTAAAGTCAAGTTTCGGCTTATGAAGTAGTAGACCAGAAGGCGCTATTATCAAATTACCAACTCTATATTTACGTAAACTTAAGTTGCTGTGAGCAAGAATTAGTAGTCAGAGTCAGCAAGTCGAAATTCACGAAATATTTAGAAAAGTAATATCGGATAGAAACCAGGAATAACATTTAAAAGAGGTAGAGGGCACAAAGAGTAATCGAAAAGGAATTGCCACGTAGAGAAAAATATTTATTCCAGCTCGAACAAGTAGAAGTTGCGAATGACGGCCAGTCTCCGTGAGAGAGAAAGAACTTGATCGAGGTCCAGCGGGAAAGAGTCAGACCTGGGTTATCCTGAAAGATTGCGAGAGAAAACGCATGGACGGACACTGATGGGGGAGGTAAAGGTGTATTCTATCGCGACCGGACGGTTTGGAGGATGAAAAGGTAAGAGGTGGAGGAATTGGGAGTTGGAGGAGTTGGTCCAAAGGGATAGGGAACGCCAAAGCCCTGATTGACGGGTCAATGAGTCGAAAGGCATTCATTGTTGAGTGCGCTGGTCTGCTGGAGGGGAGATTGGCGGAGAGACGGGGGTTACTCAGGGATATTGAAGAGGGGAAAGCATAGTGGCTGTTTGAAATCGACGGGACAGGGGGTGTGAGGGGTTTTATAAGCTGTCAAGCGGTGGTGTGGATCGAGAGAAACGTGTGACGTGGTAGGAGAGGGAGAAATAATGGGAGAAAGGTGTGATAGGAGTGCAGGTGAACGTTGGTTGGACCCAAGCGAACATTTTTAGCACCAGAATGCCGGAGTGTATCATTTTGAGAGTAATATTTATTTATTCAAGCAATTGCTCACTTAAAGAATTTCTGCCAATTTAAAATTACGAAATAACAAACATGAAATACCAGAATGCCAAAGCGTGTCACTTTGACAATACTATTTACTTATTGAAATAATTTCTCATGTACAACATTTCTGCCAGTTTACAGGGACTCAGTGGCAAGCATGGAATGTAAAAGTACACAATCAATTAAAACAAAGAGTACTGGGTAAACATAGTCAAGAACACGAATGTAAGACACGTGAAATGGGAGGTAGCGAAAAAGATTTATTTATTCACAAGGTAATGGGACGTGGCGATATTTATAAATGAGTTTAAGAGAAAAAAAACGGATAAATTATATTTCTGTAGGAAGGAAAGGGCGTTGGTGGAGTGAGCGATTGACAAGATTGTCTAGGGATATTCACATTGAGTAAGGAATGCGTATGTGTGGATCGACAAGGGAATCTGAAATGAATAGAGGAAAGCAAATTAGGACAAGCAATGTGTGAGTTCAAAATAATGTAAATAAAGTAAATAATAAATAATAGTAAATAAATATGTTTCATTTTCTTTTATCACAGAGAAGATAGGATCGGATCTGTATTTAATCTGTGATAATAATAACATATTCGCCGTTTTTGACTTGCGAGAATAAGGAAATAGAGTCATATCCCACATTTGAAAAGCTGGACCCTCGCATATATCAATGCTCACCTAAGCGGTATTCGAAACAGCTAACTCTGTTTTAGCAGGCGATATAATTACCCTGCCGCTGCCGCGGCCAGCTGATTGAATGATTGAGTGCAGGCTTATGGAGGGTTTTTCTAGGAGGAATATTTTGTTTCACAGTTATAATTTTAAATATGACAAATTTGTTTATTCTATTTTTACCTAGGAAATTTATTTTGAAAAATTGTTGCCAAAACGGCTCAGCATAAACAAGGTATTCAATAGCATCACATCCTATAGATCTCCTACTACTGGTCCGATCCCTATATTTTTATGCAGGTACTTAATTTTAAGGACTTTATTCTCATTATATGTAATGAATTTGTTTTTGGTAATTCTCGCCACAATTGATGCATTTTTTATCACTATGTTTAATTAAATTGATTATTATTGAGCCGCAGAAAATTAGCAATATTGCTGTTAGTGGGTATTTCCAGTAAAATAAAATAAATAAAAATTTTCAAAAAATGTCCTTCGACAGTGCCACATTTTGAAGGCTTTGCAGAGTCCGTTCTTGGTCTTGTTGTGGCTCTTTACCAATTCTGGGATTTTTTTGAGTCTTTGTCAATGCCACCGTCAGTTTAAAGTAAGTAATCTTACTTTCTTGGTTTTCCGTGATGAACGTTAGTCACACTCGGATCATGCCGATATTCGTGCGATGACAAATTTCTGGTAAGAATAGAGGATGAAATATAGTAGCAATCGCAATATCCTTCTCCTTCGTTTTAATTCTCTATCCTCCCGATTAATGGAAGCATCGGTTGAAAGCATACCTATTACTGTTATGAGTAGAGGATAACAGCCAGGATAAGGTCAAGCATAGGCGGATCCAGGGGGGGGGGGGGGCACGGGGGCACGTGCCCCCCCCAGACCCTCAAAAATATGCAAGATTTTTAATACGGTCCTATTATCATTACGTTCGTTTTGTATTACGATATATACTTGTGCCCCCCCTGAACAAAATCCTGGATACGGCCTTGATTGTGCCCCCCCCAGAAAGAAATCCTGGATCCGCCCCTGAGGTCAAGTATCTCTCACCCCCAAGTAGCGGGCATATTTTTCATGCACTAAACGAGCAGGCTCGTTTGAATAATTTCTCATCCAAGCGAAAAATTGCAATTCCCCTCAGGAAAATCCTAAATACGAAACCATAAAAAGAACAACCCCGTGGTCGTGTGCACTAAGAGCCTGTACTCGCTAGCAACACGGCAATTTACTCGTTGTCCAACATGAAAGACGACCCCTTGGCCCACACCGGACTCACCATCGCAGTCATCTGTCCAATCCAGTCTCTCGAAACAAACGCCGTACGTCATGCGCTCACTCGATAACCATCGAAGAATCAAGTGTGCGGCGCTTTGGGTGCGGGGTGAGCAGCGGGAGGCGGAAAACTTCGGTTCTGAGCCGCTCCTCATCCTCATGGAACGTCAAACGCATTCACTGCAGGGTTAGAGTGGCCACTGTGGATTAAAACAATCGCACGCATACAAGACTGAAAATCAAAATGTTATAAGCTTCCTGCAGAAGAAATGTATAAAATAATTAGAACCGAGCAAAACCGAATCTATACATTTAGAAATCATATTCGCGAGTTTTATTAATATACTTTGTTGTTAATCGTCTTGATATCATTCTGCAAATTTACCATATGGTATGTGCGCGATGTGACACTCTTATTTTATGCATTTAGCCCAATGACAATCCATATGGCTAAGAGAGACCGTGTATACTAAACGAAATAAATGGATATTATTATTTCAGTTACTTTAAGTGAATTTAAATGGAAAAAGTTGTATGTAATATACAATGTATCTCAGTAAACCTTTACGTGAGTCTGGAGTTGATTTCGAGATATACGACCATTGATACGACCAGTATTTCGATACTTGGAGGCTAATGAAAATATTGAATGTCGCCACTCAATATAAAATACATATCGACGCACTCGTCAAAAGTAAACAATACCAGCAATCGCATTGATTGATTGAAATTTTTTAACCAATGAAGATTATTGCACTTTGAAACTATATGTTTTTTTACTTTTATTGATGAGTGGTAAAGTGACGTGGAGCATTGTGGCCTTCCGAATAATGTGAAATCGATTTTTGGACCTTGAATTAAAAAAGGTTGAAGACACCAGATCTAAATAATTAATAAAAATTGATAAAATGGTCATCTTCTCTCCACGACACTGCACACTAAAATGTCTCGGCTAATATCACTCACAAGGAGACATCGCCAAAGTGATGTTCGGGATCTGCATGCGGATGTTATTAACTGAAACAATATAGGTAAGGTAGAAAAAGTGTCGCGGCTTTCTTCCACATAGGCCCGGGTTCGAGAGATATTCGCTTGTAAATATTTCGCGCAGCATGACATCCCTTGAGTAATAGCTACCTCTTAACTGTTTTTCTCTCTTCTAATTTTTGAAATCACTGTTATATTTTATCCCCATTAATTTTATTTAGTTACTTCGCTATTCTTTAAATTTAATATCAATTTATGGATTTTAAACGAAACTCCGAATTGTGCCTTACCACGGCGATTACTCAAGGGACGCCATGTTGCGCGAAGTCTTAACAAGCGAATATCTATCGAACCCGGGCCTATGTGGAAGAAAGCCGTGACACTTCCCCTACCTTACCTATATAGTTTCAGAAAATAACACCCGTATCCAGATCCTGAACATCACTTTGGCGACGTCTCCTTGTCAGTGAATCGGGAAAAAACATGGCACCATATGCCACTTTCTAGCCCACACTCCGTTGGTATTTCGAAAGAGAACCCGGGTCACATTCGGATCAACGACAGAAAAACTCCGGCTCCTTTGTGTTCAGCCTAATAGAAGCAAAGAATGGGTATCGCGAGGTGTATTAGAGAAATCTGGGAGTGATTTGGGAGAAAAAAGAGGGCGTTGGGAGATAAGACGAACGCGTTCAGTGACTGGCGGATAAGAAAGAACATCTGGGCCGGCTATAACCTCGGATTGAATCTCAGCGGGAGACAGTTGAAGAAAGAAATTCGTGATGAGACGCGGGTTGGGCGAGAGAACCGTGAAGGACGGCTATATGCGGACAACCTTAAGCACCTTTTTCCAACTTCAACTCCTCCCAATCCATCAACGGTACAACAACAGAAAGTAACACATATGCCGTGACTATTCTATGCAGGTCACATTTCTTATAGCAGCAAAGGAACATTAGAGAGGCCCTCTCATTATTTGTCTCAATGCTGTCCTGGTAAACCATGTTCACCCCAACCGGCCAGTTAGCACTTTGATTTGTCTATGTTTTGGGTGTAGTGTTGTTTGTGTTAGCAGAAAATAAAAATTCACAATTTAGACAAGCAACAAAAAAGCAATTTTTTTAAACAGTCCAAAAATGATTTATATATATACCTATAATAATTTATCAAATTTTGGATTTTTTATGTGATTATTTATCAAGTATTACCATTAAGTTATCATATTTTTTTCCTCTTTTCGCTGCAAATAGCAATTTGTGCTATACTTTACGTATGTTTTAATTTTTTTCCATTTCATTATATTTTGCACGTGATATTGCGACATTAAACATTTGAATTATTGACCTTTTGTAACTATGTGTTAGGAAGATATAGGGATAGATGAGTAGCTTGGTGAGACAGTCTGTATGTAATGGGATTTGATGGATTATAATTCTAAATGTCAGTTATGAAAGTGTTTTTGGTTGCTCCAAGCCAGGATTTGAAATTATTTACAGTTGGGAGCTTATAAGCGAAAGGATGCCGGAAATTTCGGTTAATTTGGGAAGGTCGAGGAAAATGCGGAAGGGTTTATTTAGGGGATATCTATCGCTTTTTTCTGATTGTCCTAATGAAGCTAAGCTAGGGCTTAGCTTACCCTTGGCTTGGCTTTTGGCTTAGCTTACCCTTCTATATATATTAAAATATACCAATCTAATAATGACCTTCAACGTAAATAGATTTATAAGTGTATCTAACTGAAGGTCAATGCTAAGATAAGCCAAAATTTCTAATAAAGCTAGGCAGGGACACAAACGATTGAGTGTTTTCATCAAATGTTGTAGGTAGTTACGCATGATACCCGTATCTACAGTCGATTCCTTCATATCTTATGAAAAGTATTCATGAAATATAATCAAATATTTTCAATTGAAGTTCTTGGTGATTTTTAAACATTTGTAAAAAGTATATTTCTATTTGTTTCTCACAATAAGTCAACACTTGGTAATAAAAGAGTGAGAATTGAAGTAATTATGTGAATCATTCCGTCATTTACAGCTACATAATAATTTTTCAAACAGTTTGACCCATTATGATCGATAATTTAAAATGAACCAGCAATAATAAATTTTTACGAATGAATAGCACCAGAGGAAGTCTGCAGGAAATGACTTTTTGAGAAATTACATTTCAGGGAAATCAAGAGTCTTGTAATCCGAGTGTGGTCGATTGGATTAGGGTATGGGTACGTTGTTGACATTAAGATGCAGGATATGAATTGTATATACCTACCTCTAATGTATGGAAATCGAAACTAAGGAAATATATGCCGTTAGTGCATCAAAACAGTGCACACAGCGCTCAGAATTGGTGGCTGTGATATATACTCGGTTTTTCACCTATAAACCACGAAAACTGACTCATTAGGGCCTCGATTGCTGGAATTGTTTGTTACACTTAGCTGTAAAGAATCACAAACGTTGAACTAGGGGCAGCCTAACCCATCGGGAGTCAAACTGACGACCCGTGGTAAGGTAGGCGGAGGCATCAACCCACTATAACCAAAATCAGTGATGCCTACTATCAGTAGTATTTACAATGAAACATTCATTTTCCCGGGGAAAATACATTTTCATACCACATCAAAAATCAAGACCTCTTCCTCTCCATTATAGTGGAACCAATTATTTAATAAAAATTGGACTAATAGAATGAAATTGGATTCCACATTTTTTTAAACTAGTTAATTAAAAAAGGGAGTTTTTCTAATTAATGGCGCCCCAATTTCAATTTACGACGATTAAAAAAAAATTACGTTGCCTATTAATCCATTTTCTATTATACTCAATGCCTTTTAACGCGTCCCGTTAAGATCCCAGGGGCATTTGACGGATCGATTAACTGTGAATCGAAGTGAGACGCATGAAAAGATGCCCTTGGGTCGAACACGCTCTCTACTCGCGGCCAAACCCTAAAATTATAGCGAGCATCGTCGGGAGGAGATAGATTCATAGGCAACGCCCAGGGCAGATGTCGAGGCAATCAACATCCAACCTTTTCGCCTACCGTTTCGCGGAAACGTTTTCAATCAGCAGAAGACGGCTCTGCACGAATGTCGGGATTATTCACGGTCCATTAATTCCAAATACTCCTCTTCTTTCATCCCGTGTCCGCGTTTTCTGATCGCTTTCGAGAGAATTATCTTGATGTTCGTGGTAGGTATTCCCCACCACGCTTCCTCATCACGCAGAGTGCGGACCAGTCTTCATTGCCCATAGATTTCGTCTGGCTACTGGGAAAGAATCGTCCTTAAAATTCTACCCGTAGGTGAGAGACCGAGGAATGTTTAGATGATATGTACCGGACGGGATAAATTATACGCAATACATAGCGGTATTAAGATAGCGAGATAGAGAAATGTTGAAAAGGTAAAGAACTCGATGATAACGACATTTTTCAATAGAAATTATTAGACAAACCATACTCTTCATGATCAATGAATGAATTTGTGGAAATAAAGTTTACACCCTTGCAGTTTGTCATAGCTATTGAAACTCCACGCGTAAAACATTATCAAGCAATAGGTTGTCATGCACCCAGGTATGGTATGGTATTTGGAGGAGGCGACCGACAGCTGAGGTCATTTGCGCCATGAGGGAAGGGTGTGAAAGGAAGGGTGGAGAGAAACCCGGCGTCGGCGTTAGCCCACTCTTGACGAAAGGCGCCAAGGGGACCACGGCTTAGCGTCCCATCCGACGGACGAAGTGTTATGCTTGAAATGTCCTTCACGCAACACTCAAGCAGAGATTGGGCAGTCTCTGAAAATTCTCTGCCACTGCCGGGATTTGAACCCGAGCCCGCCGGGTGGGAAGCCAACACTCTAGCCACCACACCAACCTGATCCCCTTACACCCAGGTTATTTCGCTATGAGCATATAAGGGTTACTAAGGTTTTGGGTTCAAATTTCGAGAGTAGCCTTTCAACACTCCTAATCAAGAATCTCGATGCGTGAGGTGAATGGAAATAGGTCCCCTTTTGGCCAAGCTTCGAAGACCAATTAAACCTGTTATAACCTTAGAGTGGCCTTGGAAATCGCATTGTTCATGTCATAAGACCAATATATCACAAATTTAAACACAATGCTTCAATATTAACGGGAAAGAATAGTTGGCGAGCAAGAATTGAGAGATCGAACACGCATAATTACTGTTAGGATGACAGAATAATAATCTTTTGTGATATACTAAAAATTAAAAATCACAAAAATACGACAGAGCTTCCTTTATCTTACAAAGCCATCATTTGGTAACAAACATACTTGCTTTCCTGAAAGTCACTTTTGCATCACTTCTTGGAGTATTGAAAACAACGCTTCGACTCGCCCCAACCATGGTAAAATTCAAATTAACCAACCCATATCCTCACCTCAGTGTAGCCTTGATCTTGATGTTCAACCTGCCTGCATCTTGTGGAACATACAAAAGTGTATCTTCATTATGTTTCCTGCCTGCATATCATTGGAATACATCACAAATTTGAACCAATCCCGGCGTTATTATCGTAAAAGGGTTATGAATAACCACACACTTCCAATCTTGGCATGCTCAACATCCTATTGAGACGGCGCTTACGAGCAGCGAACTGAGATTGAGGCTCGGATATGCTTGCCAGTCAGACACAGCTCCTCTCTTACCCGACGGAGGCCCTTGAATGGGATAAGTCACAGCTCCGCACACGTCGGCGACTCCACAATGCTATTGCTCTATAATCGCGCTCTGCAGATGTGCCTTCGCAATGGAGGCAAGGTATAAAGGGAATGCACAAAGGGACCCGACGTGGCATCGCTATTTCTCGTCAGAAGGGGGCGCGCGCGTGACAAGGCTGGCTAATTCGTGTTCGAATGGCACGCGCGCTTCCAGAGCGCGGACTTCTGCGGATCTACCTCTACCGTGAACGTGGCCGCATCGCAGTGATCACTCAGCACTGGGTTCGTACCCGCAGACGCGAAATCACAGTTCATTGGGACGGTGGCAACGCGACTGCGGGATCCAAAACAAATTTCACATAATATTATATGCAAAACATGCTTTTTCATCAGAGGCGACTCCCACCACGGTATACCGGTAAAATTACGATACGATGATTACAGTTAATTCAATCATGATATTTTTAAGGTAATATTTTTTTCCAGCGATTTGAGTTGACCGTAGCACCATTTTCAGGGATGTGATTTTTTAGGGTATCCAGCCTTTTCGAAAATTAATTAAATA
This sequence comes from Ischnura elegans, assembly GCF_921293095.1. Lineage (NCBI taxonomy): Eukaryota > Metazoa > Arthropoda > Insecta > Odonata > Coenagrionidae > Ischnura > Ischnura elegans. Next base: position 48,236,447 of record NC_060252.1, on the reverse strand, counting down.
CTCTGGTTTTTTAATGGGAATTACGTAATTAAGTTTGAACGAAAATGTGCGATTATAATTGCCTTAATCAATTAATATTTAAGCTTGATTAAACGAGAGCTTAGAGCGAGTATCAACAATACGATTGCGCAATCTCACCCATTTTGAGATTAATTGTTTCAGGCAAGGTAAAAGGCTGGATACTGAAGAAAAAGAGTTTTCATGACAACCTCAAAGTTCATCCAAAGGAGTCTTTGCGTCGTCATCAGGCCCATGCTGGGACGCCGGGAGATATACCCGGTGCGCCCTCCAGCCTGGAAATCTTTGTTCCGAAACTGACAAAATTTACTGTCAGACTACCAACATTAACCAGTCACTTGATTTCACAATGAACACCATCTTGAGTAAACGAAATAATAATTTAAATTTACTTATTTCAATCTTGTTAGATTCAATTTCACCTGCGCTATTTAACTTATACCTACAAAGACTACCTGCCTGGACGAGGCAGAGAGCAACTTACCGGAAGCAGGAAGTAAGGTCCATGGGCAGAGGATATATAAGCTATGTTTTGCGGACGACTTAGCAGTCTTGGCAGAAAGTGAAGACCAACTACAAGAAGTGCTTAGGGAGATGGAAGTCACGCTGGCTAGATACAATCTAAAGTGAAGCAGGACCAAAACCAAGACACTCGTTGTAAGCAAAACAGGAATACCAGCACATATAACCTTGGGTAATACACAGCTGAACAATGCAGAAGAATTAATGTATTTAGGAAGCAAGATCACCACGGATGCCAGAAGCAAAAGGGAAATTAGCAGTAGAATACAAAAGGCAAAAATAGCTTTCAACAAGAATAGAAAGATTTACGTTTCAAAAAACATGAGTATCAAGATTAGGATGAATCTTCTCAAAACTTTTGTATGGAGCATAATACTTTATGGTAGTGAAACTTGGACAATAGGAGCAGCAGAGAAAAAAAGAATTGATGCTTTTGAACTATGGTGCTACCGTAGAATGTTAAAAGTTTCATGGGTAGACCGGGTTACGAATGAAGAAATACTGGACAGACTGGGAGTGAAAGCAGACCTGTGGAATATTTTAACTGCAAGGAGAAATAAATGGGTTGGTCATTTACTGAGACATGATTGATTGGTAAAGACAGTTTTAGAAGGCACCGTGGAGGGTAAGAGTGGCATAGGAAGGCCGAGGTTGAGTTACATTACCCAAGTAATGAAGGACAAAGGCTGCAACAACTACCTGGAGCTGAAGAGGCTGGCGGAAGACAGACGGAGATAGAATGACTACTGCAAACCAACCCAAGGGCTGACTACTTAGAAGAAGAAGATCCAATTCAATCTCAAGAGGGTAAGGATTAAATTTTCATAATTTATGTAGATATTATATTCCACACCCCCAGGCTACACCCCGGTAGTCCTACCCCTGCATAGTGCTAGCGCTCTCTGGGCATGAAAATTCACCGCCCTAAGAAGGGGTCCGGGCCTGGATGCCATCGATAAATAACTACGGAGCTGCGATGCCATCTTTACAGAGAAAAAATGCTTAAAATCGTCTCCCCTACCAATTACTTAAGTATTGCAGATTCCTCCTGAAATACCTTGTATACCCTGAAAATTTCTGGATGGTACTTAAAAAAGCCTTACGCGTCGGAGGAAAAATACAAAATTATTGTACTGCGGGAGCGATGCACCCATCAAACGCGAGTGTTTGTGAAGTCACATTTTTCACAATGTTTTGTGTGCAACAGGTAAAAGGCAGTGGCCAATTCAGAGTTTTATTAAATGCAGAAACGGACTTCAAACCAGCATTCTTTTTGCTATCAACAAGCTTTCGCTTAGTATGAGTACCTATCCATAAAACAGATATTATGCAGCAGCTGCAAAGGTCACGTCATTATCATTGTGAAAAGCCAGTATTGCTGCATGAATGGACATAAAACTCAAATATGGTGTATACGAAGGGATAAATCGATTTTTTTCACTCATCGTCACACGGCATTTACGTTCAGTACATGCATGGGTGCATACCATCATTCACCCAGAGATTCAATCAAAGGAAAGTTTTAGTAGGTGAAGATAGACCTCCCTCCAGACTGCCGCTGGAGGCATTTAAAAAAATGAGGGGACAGCTTCCTTAGCCTGAGCCACCTCAGTCCTTTCCATTATCTGTTTTTTATATTATCGGTGGTCTGAAGTTCAAGTCCAAATTTCGTTCAATTACAAAGAATGCGCTTGATATCTGGCAATTTTTCCGGCTATTCTTCACAAAAAAGGCGGCAAACGGGGTGTATATAAGGTGAACCACTTTCTGCATCAACACTTCAGTGGGCCTGAGGAAGCCAACTGGAACGTTGCCGAAATATTGTCCTACAAAATGGATAAACGCGGAAGAATACCCGGAAAAATCACCAGATATCATCATAATCTCCGCGGAAGCCTACTTGGAAACTTAAAGAATGCGCTTCTTTAGGTATGTGCCAAAACGAAATATCGTACATAATTCACAGTGTCCGGCGATATCTGGTGGAGATGTTTTATATCCATGAGAATAAACTAAAATAGTAAACTTCCATACAACTTTATTTACTTCAGTCCCGATCCGGTTTCGACCTTGATAATGATACTACGTGTCAAAACCGGGTTGGTACTGAAGTAAATAAAATTGTGTGGAAGTTTACCATTTTAGTTTATTCTCATCGAAATATCGTAGCTTCTGTTTGCATGCAATGTTATTGAAAATCAATTAAAAATGCAATCGTTAATCTTAATTTCACGATTTATAATCATTGATGCACCTTTCCATGGGACTCTAGTCATATCTTGGTGATAGGTCGTCTATAAGTTTGAAAAAAATCTAAGAGGTAGTTGAAATAAATCAACGGGCTACGGAAGGAATGAAATGCCTAGTACAAGGAAGGTTTGAAACTATATATCAGTATTGCATCAGAGTATCTTCATGCTAAGATAGATCGTTCCAATGAATTCACGAGCGTACAGATATAAAATTGATTTCGATCAAAACTGAAAAAAAAAGTTTAAATTCAAATACCAGAAAATATAGTCGAGCTTTTTACCCCTAAAAATTCACGCATATATTCTTAGTAGTTCAAAAAATCGATTTTGACCGAAATTTTTCCATTATCACAAGAGTGTTACACTGGGCCACCGAGGTGTGAAGCCCCCTTACAGGAAATACACAAAGGAACGCAAGATCCAAGTGCACGAGACGCGGCAAGATAATTCGTGCGCAAAAGGCACGCTTGTTTCTCCAGCTGCGGACTACTGCGGATTTCTCTTCACTCTCTGCCGTAAGCACGCTCGCATCGTTGTGCACGCCTAAGTGAGGACGCGTCACGACGCTACTACGGTCGAATCGTTAAATGCGCAGACGGCTGGAAACTGGTTACGTCAAGGCGTAACTCGCGGCGCGATTTTGAGAATACGACCGCGGAAAATGATAACCTGCTTTTCTGGACTGCCTAAGCTTGACGATAGTCGGCGCAGTATACCTTGGAATTTCGTGGATAAATGCATTGATTAACGTAATATCGGGAACCGGAGGCAGCAAAAATGTTATTCAGTACTTGAATAAGTGATAATAAATAAATAAATCTATACTATGTCTTGCCTAAGACGACAAATATGAACAAATACAAGGTCTACTCAAGTACCTAATTAATAACTAAATAGAAAAATTTATAGCTTGTGAAAAAATCACGAAAGGGAGCTTCTAAAATTTTTCGGGTAAATGGCGGATCCAGGATTTTTTCTAGGGGAGCACAAGGGTCTAACACAAAAATGGTTTCACTCTCTATTTTTTGTGGGCAATGACTGGGTTTCATTACCCTGTCATATCTTCAGGTGACTCACCATGACTGTATTCGTATTTACTTATGTAACACTAGTCTCCCTCCTCTGCAATCCATTTTTGCATAAATGCTGATGTGATCATGGTCATTCTCCTGAAAGGGTTATTATTATTATTATTGCATAAGTTACTATTTGGCAACTGGCCAGGTGGTAACATGTATTGCAGAACAGACAGATTCCGAATGTCATTTTTTCCACGATCAATAAGAGATTATAACGGCAGCAATAGAACTCGTAAATAGATTGCATGACTTGTAGTGTAGCCTACTAACCTATGTAAAACTTAATGCATGTTAATGAATTTCTATTCTATATTCTATTTCTAACAGCATATAGTAGTATAGTTTGTCATTATACGGGACGTTTTTTGGACGGTGTGGTGTGCATGTGGGAGTCCAAATTGCATGCTGCGTGCTGGTGATTGATCACCCCCTGCCAAACACCCTAGAGGTGGCTCGCAGGGTATTATGTAGATGTAGATGTATATACAAAAAAGAAAAACACAACATCCCCACAAAGTCACATATCAACTAGACAGTTGTACAAATTTTAAAATTAAATTAAAATTTCTAAAAAAAATTAATACTTTTTCAGCTTTTTCTTAAATATTTTTGCATTACTAGGAAAGGGCTCAAATAACTCTGCAGGCAATCTGTTCCAATCTTCAATTGTTAAATTCAGGTATGAAAATTTTTTAACATTGGTCCTCTGCGCCCGGCATTTGATTTTGAACTGATGATCGTTCCTACCAATGAAATTAGGTTTTCCCACTTCATTGCTTAATTCCCTCCATGCTTTATCCCCTTTGTGTATTTTATAAATACCGCAGAGTCGGTTTCTTTTTCTCCTACTTTCCAAAGATTCCCACCCCAGTATTTTTAACATGCCTGATACGCTCTCTATCCTCCGATGCCTACCCAAAACGTATCGAGCCGCTTTTCTTTGAACTCTCTCCAAGGCCTTTATATGTCCCACCTCATAGGGATCCCACACCATTGAGGCATACTCTAGGATAGGCCTAACCAGTGTTTTATACGCCATTTCCTACTACTCGTGTGCAACGGATCCCGGATAATGCCCATCCAACATACATATTGGACCTCACGTTCAATTTCTTTCATTTTCTACTTGCCGGCCATTGCTCGGGGAGAATTGTACCTAGAGAAGGGAAAAATTAGAATTTGAAATTCGTGGTCATATTGGCCTCACAATAGGAAAACATGAAATATCGTTGGAAGACACACAATTTTGCGGAATGTACGGTTAAAAGGACAGCAAGGTTATACGTGGGCCATTTACTTCTGAATGATCAAGCTGCGAGAAAAGGCAGTATTGGAACTGAAATATGCCAAAACGGCCTTCATCTCATATAAGCGTGCCCAAAGATATACAAACAAAGTCGAGTGAATTGGGGATGTTAAGTTATCGGAAGGTGGGAGAGTAAGCAGCGGGCAGGGAATTGGTGCTAGGTGGCGCAGAGCGCACTTGCAGGGTTTGGTACTGAGAAAACGACGCAAAGGACGCGTTAGGTTTAACCGAAAGTAGTACTATGGGATTCACGAGCTTGAGATGCACCTATGAACTAGCTTTGGTCGCAATCCATGAAGCCGTATGGAAATGCATAGCGGACAGAGAAACAGACATCCTCTTTTATATTTTTCTATATATCCTTTTAGTCTGCCACCACCGGGATTAGAACCCAGACCAACTCGGTGGGAAGCCAGCACTGTAGCAGCCATGCCAACACGATCGCCACTGCCGGTCGCATCCTCGGAAAAAGCAAACGAAACCCACAGCACTGAACATGTATCTATACCAGTGGCGGATCTATGGGGGGCTAAGGGGGCTATAGCCCTCCCTTGGACGTCCAATTTACACGAGATGGAATGGCAATTTTTTTCGGACCCGCAATACTTCTGGGAGTTTACCGCATACTTAGTCCCCCCCCCTTGTCCCTATCCTGGATCCACTACTGATCTATACATATTGAGGAATAGGTATTCTATTAAAAAAAAATACCTCTCCACTCCTATTTTCGATCGCTTATTCCCTTTTCACAGGCGTCATGGCTGTCCCTTACAGACCACGCCCCATCTCTTTATCTTCCATAAAACACGATAAGATCGCAGTCTTTCAGAAAGCGAACACGTGCCGAGTGATACTACTTCCATAAAAATATAAGGCTCCCAAAAGAACGAAGTGAACGTCAAAATTTCCGTTTAAAGTCCACATTTATGAATTCTATGGGGAAACCCATCTTTAAATAGATCTCATGGGAGCTAAAGAATGAGGCCTTGGAAATAGCCAACGGGTGGTACAACTGCTGTGAAAAGAAACGCTATGAGCGTGAAAGGAGGAAGCATATGGATTTAATATGAAAAGAATCCGCTTCTATACTTCGCACTTCTCCCTATAGGAATTGACATGAAATCCGATAAAGGCTATATGAGGAAAGGAATCACGCTGACCTATTCCATTGTCACATTCAGTGAGAGATGGACAACAGGCAAGTCACAGTAACAGTCTACGTAAATAATAATACATAGTACGAATTTAATGGAGGAAAAGCATGCCTGCATGCCATGAATAACAGTAGAACAGATTTTTATGAGTGCATGGATATTACGCATTATTTACAATTTCTACATTTATTGAAGAAAAATTTTCCCCCGTACGATGAAATACTTTCATAAATGCTAGGCATAAATTTTGGCATTTCCTTTATATGTGTAAACGGCTGGTGTCCTATAACCCCCTACACACGTCTACTGAGGCGGCTTACGGGGTAGTATGTACATCTACAGCTACATAATACCCCGCAAGCCGCCTAAAAGGTGTGTGGCAGGCGGTGTTAGGAAACCAGCCGTTTACAAATGTAGATATAGTTTAATATGAAGTTTGGGTTTGATTTAAGGAAAAAGAATCCATGTGGAAAAAATTCCTTGATCTCATTCCTTGTCCGTTCCTTCTCTATATCTGTTTTCCTTGCAATGACTTGCTTCATTACTCTGTTTAATACATGCATTAAAATAATCTTTTTTGGAGGTAAGTAACTGCAACGCATATATATTTGCACCCAAAGTCGAAGCGCGATCGCCACATGCGGATAAGACGTATATTTCCTCGTGAGGGATTTTGTTCTAGTTTATTCCATGAAAAACTCGATGATCTAAGGAAAAGTGTACGAATTAATAATTATTGAACAAGAAATAAATAGCTCTCACGAGTTTTATCTATTCCTAAAAAAATCATTCAATCCGAATAATTAAAACATATATTCCCTTAGCAGGACAAAGATGGAAATTGCGCAGCAATTCACCTCGAAAATTGATAAATTTTGGTCAAATTATAATATTTGACTGTAAAATAAATTGTCACATTGATTTGGCAGTTATTGTTACAAAATTACTAAAAGACTCATATGCAAAATAAATTGACAGAATTTGAAACAAATGAAGAGGAATACGGTTTGCGAAAATATGGATGTAGAACAGCAACTAATGAAATATCAAAACATTAATTTTACTTTAGACGCATGATATCCAGGCAAAGCTATATACAGATTATTATGAATAAATTAAAAGCAGGCCTTGTACATAAATTTTAACAAATGTTTTCCTCAATAAAACTGAGTTTTAATTGCATTCAAATTAGCTATTTAGAGTACTGACAAACAAATACGACCAGCTATTAGAATATTTTCTCTTTCACATCCTTCTTTACCTGTAACAAATATCTCATTGGAATTACGTCACGGAAGATACATATTTGGAATACTTAAAGGATACCATAATCTCCATAAAATAATCTAGGAAATATGGGGCCCTTTTTAACAATAATTATCCATGACAATAAACTTAAATGGTAACCTTCCACACAATTTTATTTACTAAAGTATCAACCCGGTTTCGACACGTAGTGTCAACCGGGTCGGAAGTTCGAAACCGGGTCGGTACTTAAGTAATTTCCACCAGATATCGCCGTACACTACGTGAAATATGCTATCAATAATTAGATTCCAATTGAATCCTTTAAAAAATACTCTAGGAACTTAAAGAAATTACTCCATGGGGAAACCTTGTCGTGGGGGAAGGTTTTCAAACTCGATTCGATGATGTAACAAATTATCGGGTTAAAAAAATCACTGCAGATTTTTCTTTTTATGCTCACAAAGCGCGTTCGTTCCAAATTGTTATTTTTTTACCCTATTCCCGCACCCTGAGATACATTCTATATCTCTTTTCCGGATTAAAAAATCCATTGAAGCGTGCCGGCTGATTGAAATAACTACATCTATCCAGCCTTTCGGATCAAAGAAATATTTCCCTCCTCAACGCCGTTCCCAGAACTAGCGGGGCCCTTCCATTCTACCAACCAGAGGTGCTTTCATACAAGCCCACGCTACATATTTGTATTACACGTTAAGAAAATATGCCACAGGGGAAAACATGCATGAATATACGTACGTGTGTTGAATAGATTCTCGGTCACTGAATATTAGTTATCTCTTCCTGTTCCCTTTTTATTATTGTTCAACTTTCGTTCTTTTCTCCCCTTATTCAATCACCCTTCTCCTGCTGGCTGCTAAAAGATAAATAACATCACCTCTCCATCTTTCACGTAGGGCAGAACATTGATTTTGTTATCGGTGGCAATAGGAATCTCGTGCAACCCTGTTCTTTTCTAAAGGTACCTCTCTTTTCACGTCCACTTCATGTGATTCAGCTCTGCCTTGTTTAGATTACGATTGTTCCAGCAATCGTTGGAACTATCGTGCATTCACACGACGATGGTTAAAATTTGTGCTGCCCTCTAGTGCTGACATCTATGGTGAACGAGAAATTAACGGTTAGCAAAGCTGTTGATGTATGCAGGGTCAAGATATTACTGTGTTCAACGCGTATTTAACGAATAATTTTCTTTCACCCATATTCTTCATTGCTTGGACCAATCCATTAAAAAAATAGAGCGATGGGAGCTTCACGAACTTTTTGTTTTTCTCTTGTCGCTTCCTCTTCCGGTCTCCCTGCGCCTAACCATCGTAAAGTGGCTACGTTCGGAACTACGGTAACTATTGTCAGGACATGCATTCACACTGCTAGTTTGGCCAACTATCGTTAGGAGGATCGCTCGCACAATTGTAATCTGAACGAGGCATTCCCCTCATCCTCGCCCACCTTTCGCAACCCATTTATCACATTTTATGTCCAATAGGGTTAATTTACTCCTTTTTTGCCACTTATCTTGTCATATTCTCCCAATAATTTTTTAAATATACATAATAAACCATATTGGCAGCATCTTGCTGGTAAAGCCACCGAGTGCGTCCATCGAGTTGCGGGTAAAGGGTCGGTGGGTGTAGTGCTGCGATGTGAGAGGCAGAGGAACTGAAACCAGTGTTTGTATGTACCAAATCCAGTAAAAGTAATCAGATTATCTGTAACGATTACTTTTTAAGTAACTTGTATTGTGGCGATTATTTTTTCCGAAACGTAATGTTTACTTGTAATTTACTCCTTACGGTGAAAGAGGAATCGCTACTTTCGTTGTAATAGATTCTTGTTCATAATCCGTGACTCATTTTAGCCCATACGCTTCAGCCGCGACCCCCTAAAAATGTTCGTCTAAGTTTATGTACATAGTTCAACATATTATTTGTATACATATCGCAACCTCCAGTTTGGGATCCGCTGATTTAACAGAATTTATTGATTAATCTTGGCCTACAGGTAACTTCGAATCGAGGAGAAATAATCCATAATTTGCTTGCTTAGGTTCAGCCACCCTCATTTTTTTAGATTATTTATGATAGATACAAAATTTAATACCCCTTTCTTTGTTATAGAAGTTATAATTGTATGCATCATACATGAAATTGCAACTTAAGCAATCTCTATGACTCAATAATTCCACATTTTTACTGCACTATACGACAGTGTCCAGGTCGTCTCTAGAGTGGACAATCGTACTAGATGTATTTGTAACAGCAATTTTACTTATTACTTGTTAGAATCAGAAATTTGTAATTGTTTATTTTTCACGAATTAACTGTAATTGAGCCTAGCTACTTTTTCTCAGTGCTTTTACCAACACTGACAGCAACATAGTTTCTCAAGGTGCCGCTGCCATTGTACTTTCTTGAATGTCAAATATGACGTAATGGTGTGATAAAAATTATCACTGACGGACAGATGGAACGGAAGAAAGCAGACGATAGCTTTGAAAGACAAACATAGCAGAGGAATAAGGCAAACGATAAAGAAGAAGAATTAAGCATGTAAAAATTTGAAAGAATAGCTGATTGGAAAACTGAGGGGAAAGCTGCGGCCAACTAATGTCCGGATTGATGACTGAAGGTTATTTTGGCAAATGAAAGCCCGTACCATTAACTGAATTTAATTCATTCTTAACAGTTTCCAAAAAGAACGGAAATATTATATTGAGTAGTTAATTGCTCCCATTAATGCCAGTACATTTTAAAAAGAATATGTGAATAATGTCAAGGCTGTGCCCAGGAAAAAGACTCAAGATTTTATATAATTTCAAGTGCGTATTTTTAATACAAAAAAATTATACCGAAACTTAAGAAATGTTGGGGGCTCGGGAAAAAATACATTTAATGCAGGACTATGTATCATTTCAATTAGCGCCATTGAATATTTGAATTTGAATGGAAATTTATAGCTTTTAAAGGGAATTATTTGATATCAAAGGCACCTGCATAAAAATGTGACAGCAACGAAAGAACGACAGTATCGTGAATGAGTAGTTGAGAGTAATATGAGATCCTTCTTCATTTCATTAATATTATCCGCGACGAGACACTGCTACAGTGTTTTCTTGCCACCTGTACCTTCGAAATGATTCTATTTACACCGAATGGAACGTTATTTCCCATCTCAGACATTAAGTTTACGTCCATGAACACCTGTACATTTTTTCAGAGGAATTTACAGCGAGACCTAGTAAATCCTTAAATTAAGAACAAGGATATAATTTGAAGATACGTCTCTTTCGGGTAAAACACCGCGTGGGTCCATTGTTCTCGGACGACAGTTTCGCCGGCGTTACAGTCGGCTTCTTCAGGTCAGTGAAGTGACTTGTTGACTTCACTGACCTGAAGAAGCCGACTGTAACGCCGGCGAAACTGTCGTCCGAGAACAATGGACCCACGCGGTGTTTTACCCGAAAGAGACGTATCTTCATACTCATCGACCCGCGGAAGCCTGCATAAGGAAGGATATAATTTTCTCCCCTTCTCTCAGTAAATTTTCTTACGTGAGACTCTGGGAAATAAATAATGCGAGTCATGCAACAATGTTCCCTCCGTGCAGGAATGGAGATCTATTAAAAATAGTTTTTCGCTTTCCACCGCAGCAATTTCTACTTGCCAGATATATAATAGACTAACTCCCCATTTCCGAGTAATAATATATGACGTCAAAATCATATTCCGAACTCAAACATCATTGATGACTGAACTTCCTTCACCTTCCAGGGGGAAAATTATCTTGACCACAAACGTAATGCAAAAAATTAATGATAGACCAATATCATAGTATTTAATAGTAGTTCGTTTGAAGTCGAATAGAGAGAAAATCATTCATATATTGTCCTTGAATACGCTTATTGAAAAAAGGTAAGCTTCGTGGATACAGCATTGCCTTTAATAGGAAGAAGGGCTGCAACTGAGAGAATCTTGAAAAAAAGGATGCTCCTAAAGTGAGGACATCCACTTGGTAGTTTATTGCGCTACCTACCAATCCCTGCCGTAAGCTGGGGTCTAATAAGAAAGAAGACCATTTCCGTTTGGGAAGTGTCCCGTCGACTTCGCGGCAAACACTCGGAAGATGAGGTTAGTTTAGGAGCCTTCCACCTTCACGGCGACACGACTGCTCTGGGTATTGGGCCCGAGGTTTTCCTGTGCGTCCGAAACCATCGCAGGCGCCAGGCAAGAAGGCAATTTAAGGTGAACATGCGGGCACAATGTCACTAAATGCCCCCAGGGTCTGGCTTATTGAATCAGAGTGCAGCCCGCCAGGCGTCGTAGTAGGTGATACCTTCGAAAGTATACCCCGGCTTTGTGATTTCCTTAGTTCTGGCTGACCTCTTGGCCGCAAAAATTGAAACGATAAATTCGAGACAGTGGGAACAAATTTTTATTTTCCATATAAATAAATGGAATATATTTAAATGGATGGCTTTAACTTGGCGTACGCGGAAAGAAAAGGCGGTAATTATAAGTTTCAGGATCGGAAATAAAGGCGTCAGAAAGCTCTATTACGAAAGATTGCAGCAGTCCTCAAATATTCATATTGTTGAATAAAACATTACTCCAAGTTCCTCATTCTGGATATAAATTTTTAATAAAATAAGTCCAGTTAGGCTGAAGGTTTGTTTTGATAAAATTCGAGCCATATCTTTTTATTAAGACAATTATAATCCATTAACTCTACTTAAAGTTTATGCAAACATTGTTGCTGGTTCTTTGATGTCGATTTAGTCCTTGAATAGTTTTTTCGGTTTGTTTTCATGAAAGTCGACCAAATATCTTTTACATTAAGATAGCGATAAACCATTTATTCAAATAAAATTCCACGAAATCATAGTTTCTTGATCCTATCCAATTAGTTTGCTTACATTCTCGTTCTGTTTCCACTAAAATATAAAACGCCGACGGCTATTGTTTGCCTTCCTTACTGCGAATTAAACCTCTTAAATTGAGTCGTTCCTTTACCTTCGTAATTGCAATTCATCAAAGGTATTCGCAAGAATGAAGAGAAAGATGACATGCCTACTTTACTTTGACTTATTAGATATACTACAATGCAAGAAAACCCTTCATACTGAGATATTCTCTGATTAGAAAAAATAAAGAAAATATGGAAGTTTCCCCGAAATTTTCATGAGTCGGTGACGTCATTATGAGTTTCGGTTCATTAGCATGTTCAGAGAGACTCACATATTGAGGTAAAGAATGGCTTAAGGCCTGGTTACACGGTACATTAGAATGTACAAGAATCTGTACATTTTTCTGAATGGTTTTCTGAACAGATTCTTGTACATTCTCATGGACAAGATCCACGAGTAGGTGGTTACACGGTACATTTTTTCGGACATTTTTTCGTACATTTTTTAATGCGCAACAAATTATTTCAACTTCAAATATAAACCAATGGGGAACATGCAAACTTTTTTAAAAGTACTAGAATAATACGATCCTTACCTCAAACGTACTTGCCGAAAATTTCGCGGATGAATAATGTTTTATAGCTGAGATATGAGTCTTTAAAAATAATCTTCATCGACTGTTTGAAAACACGTGACGGAGCGTGCGCGCGTTACATCATGGCCTGGAATCCACTGATGACAGACTGAGGAAGTGGATAGAAAAACTGTCTATTTTGGGACCCAAACGCAAATTTGGCGAATATAATTGCTGCTTTAACGTCAAACTTCGGATTGTGAATATATTGGGTTGCCAAGGCGTTGAGGATATAAATAAAGGCGATTCTTTGGGGGGCTTTGGAAAAATTAAATTAAAATAAGTTGATTGCAGATTGTGATCTACGTTACACACCTACATCATTTGCTTAATGCAGTAAGTATATTGTATCATGGACCTTCTATAGAAAAACGTGTGAAAACCATATAAATAGTGTATCCCATAAAACCATATAAAGTGCCCCGACGTCTAGTACCTCTATTTACTCGCCGGAGAAGTTTTTTGCTTATGTTCGAAGGGACAAAAATAAGAGTAATGAGTGGTTGATGATCCACAGAATGGAGTCAAATACATTATCTATATTGTCAACGGGATATCCTCAACGTAAGTACACTATTAAATCAGGGTTACCGCAGAATTTTATCAAGTTACTTATTTCACTTTGTAAACAACTCTATAAATGTACCTATCATTCTACCCATTGTAGGATCAAATTATAAGGAAAGTGGCTGTTTACGAGAATAAATACTGATTACGATTAAACCACGGTGAAAAATAAGGAATGTAATGGGCGGCCGGCCTCTCGTCACAAGGAGCTCCTAACAAGGAATATTCTCAAAGTGTCTTTCGCCGATATCGTTAAAATTTTGTTGGATAGTAGTGTTCCATAATAAAAGCACATTTTCAAAATTTCTCGTGCCCTTAAGCCTTGTGATATAATAAACAGGACATAATAAAGGCAGTTGAATTTTAGATTTGAAAGCGAGTGTGTCGTGATTTCTCTCCATCCTTCTCCTGTGAATCGGCGCGTACTACAGGAATATACGAGAAATATGAGGCTTTTGGCAAGGTAAATTCAATATTTATTACTGCGATGCCCATAACGTTCGCTGCATGTCAACGCAACACCTAAAATTTCGACTCGCTTTGCAGTCGGTCTCGATTCAAAAACAGGAACTTGAGTAAATACAGCGTAAATAGTACTTGAATCTTATTTCTTTGCCTATCACATGCTTTTTATAACCTTTTAACGATCATTTGGATCTCAATCTTGGACAATTCTCGCGGTTCATACATTCAGCGCCTTTCCATCTGATCCTTCATTTTACCCATCCCCTTTTCTTGTGTTCCATTCTTTCGCTACCTATATCCAATCAGTGAGATATCTAAGTCAAGCAAGATCATATAAAATCGAAATAACTATCGGGGCCGTGCGTAAACAAAGAAGTCGCCTATACAAGCCAGATGAAATGAATGTGTCGTTTTCGTATTCTGCCACCAGGTGACTCTGAGTTCAAATTGTATGATTGTTACATATTAACGTCCCTATAATAGCTGCGATTTGATTCACTGATTGTGTGATTGATACAAATTAGTAGCCAAACTGGTGATAGGTGTGGCTAAATGGAATATTGGACGAAAAAGTAAAAAAAAATTCATCGGGAGGAAAAATCTGAAAACTTTAAAAAGTCGATTACTTTTCGAGATATATCGACTTGAATTAACATGGGAGCCTTATGGGACTAAAACGTTTTCGCTTTTTTAATGTATTTTTAAATATGTGAGGAACATGAGATTCCCTTGAAGTAAACTAAATTTTTTGGTTGATTTTTTGGTGTGGTTGGCAATGCGATGAATTAATATTTAGTATTTTTTATGATTTTTTGAAAGTGCCCCATGCTTTTCTTATGGCACTACGTAAAGAATTTTTTTGACCAACTTGCAATCATCACAGGACAAATTCCTTGAAACGCAAGATAATAGATTTTTTGGTTGATTTTTTGGCTATCTCGGAATTTTCAAATGTCGAAACAATTCCGAGGAATAAACGATTTCGATTTTCCATTGTAGAGGTGGTCGAATTTTCAATCTTGGATTTCGGCGTTGAGACATGTGCCATATGAAAATTTGGAATCTCCAAGAAAAACCGTTAGAGGGTTCTCCGAACCCTCACGTTTGAGCTTACTTTCGCCGTATCCCTCTTGGTTAATTCATAATTAAATTCCGAAAAATGTCCTGCAAGCGAAAAATCATTGTCGCCATTTTTTTGTGGAGCATGCAATCTTGAATATCTTAGCAACCGTTTAAGCTAGAGGAATGAAATTTTCAGAGTAATAATATTATTAAAATGGTCAACTTTTGCAATGATGACCATTCCGCTCGATCGATTCATGTGCGAGTTATATCGATACGAATCTCCTTGGATACGCTTTAATCGCTAATAACTTTTTTATCAATCAAGTTTTGAACATGAATGTCATACAAAATACGACTGAAAATGTCATTCATCCGACAAAAGTTAAATCAGGCGAATCGATTGATTAGACTCGAAGTTATGATCGATACAAGGTTATATTCGATTGAGCCATTTTTTGGGCTTATTTACATAGTTACGGAAATAAAAATTTTAACAATATGTAAGGAAAAGAATGAATTATGCGCACACATAAATAATTTAGATGAATTATGTTTCCTACTGAAGATACATCGATTTGAATTTATATCTTTTTGTATTAGGCCCCCGTAAGAAATACATGCATCCCGTCCAATTACGTCACCAATATAAGAACATAGGCTAAATTTTGAAAGCGGGGATATTAGAGAAGGCAGGGATAAGGGAGTGACCATAGAAGGGATATCAATAGGATTGCGGATTTTACAGTACAGATGTCAGCAGTGTCTAATGTACGATTCGATTAGTATAGCAAATACGCAAATTGGCATAACTTGATAAGTGTGTACGTTGGACCAATGAAACTTGGTAAACAGGTACATCTTGGTATTCCTCACGATACTCTATGGTAGTATGTTTTGTATTCAGTCTCACGTTCGATATATATCGAATCTACTTTTTCTTAAAATATATCGAATTGCTATAACATGTAGGATTTAACATTCAAGGACAAAGTTTACTAGGGATTAAATAGTAGATACCCATAGACTGGATTTAAAACCAATAGCATTGCGGATTTTACAGTACAGATGTCAGTATGATCGAAAAATCGATTCGATTATTATAGCAAATACGTAAAGGGGCATAACTTCCATAGATTTAACGTTGGATCAATGAAATTTGGTGATTGGGTACATATTGGTATTCCTCACGATGCCCTTTGAACATTTATTTTGTAAGTAGTCTCACATTCGATATATATCGAATCTACTTTTTCTTAAAATATATCGAATTGCTATAACATGTAGGATTTTACATCCAAGGACATAGTTTACTAGGGATTAAATAGCAGATACCCATTGACTGGATTTTAAACCAATAGCCTTGCGGATTTTACAGTACAGATGTCAGTATGATCGAAAAATCGATTCGATTATCATAGCAAATACGTAAATGGGCATAACTTCTATAGATTTACCGTTGGATCAATGAAATTTGGTGATTGGGTACATATTGGTATTCCTCACGATGCCCATTGAACATTTATTTTGTAAGTAGTCTCACATTCGATATATATCGAATCTACGTTTTCTTAAAATATATCGAATTGCTATAACATGTAGGATTTTACATCCAAGGACATAGTTTACTAGGGATTAAATAGTAGATACCCATTGACTGGATTTTAAACCAATAGCCTTGCGGATTTTACAGTACAGATGTCAGTATGATCGAAAAATCGATTCGATTATTATAGCAAATACGTAAATGGGCATAACATCAATAGATATACCGTTGGATCAATGAAATTTGGTGATTGGGTACGTATTGGTATTCCGCACGATGCCCAATTAAAATTTATTTTGTAAGTAATCTCACATTCGATATATATCGAATCTACTTTTTCTTAAAATATATCGAATTGCTATAACATGTAGGATTTTACATCCAAGGACATAGTTAACTAAGGATTAAATAGTAGATACCCATTGACCTGATTTAAAACCTATAGGATTGCGGACTTTACCATACAGATGTAAGTATGATCGAAAAATCGATTCGATTATTATAGCAAATACGTAAATGGGCATAACTTCAATAGATTTACCGTTGGATCAATGAAATGTGGTGAATGGGTACATATTGGTATTCCTCACAATGCCCAATGAAAATTTGTTCTGTACATAGTCTCACATTCGATATCTATCGAATCTACTTTTTCTTAGAGTATATCGAATTGCTAATACATGTAGGATTTTACATCCACAGGCATAGTTGACCAGGTATTAAATAGTAGATACCCATAGACTGAAAATTGAACCAATGGGATTGCGGACTTTACCGTACAGATGTCAGTATGATCGAAAAATCGATTCGATTATTATAGCATATACACAAATTGGTATAACTTGAAAAGTATACCCGTTGGACCAATGAAATTTGGCGAATGTGCACATCTTGGTAATCCTCACACTGCACAACAGAAATATACTTTGTATGTTGTCTAACGTGCGATATATATCGAATATGCTTTTTCTTCAAATATATCGAACCGCTATAACATATAGGATTTTACATCCAAGGGCATAGTTGGCCAGGTATTGTATAGAAGATACACAGACTGAAAATTAAACCAATAGCATTGCGGATTTTACAGTACAGATGGCAGTGTAATCGCAAGATCGATTCGATTATTCTATCAAATACGCAAATTTGCAAAACTTGATTAGTTTATACGTTGCACCAATGAAATTTGGCGAATGGGTACATCTTGGTATTCCTCACAATGCCCAAATGAAACATATTTTGTGTATAGTCTCACGTTCGGTATTAATCGAATCTACTTTTTCTTAAAATATATCGTATTGCTATAACATATAGGATTTTACATCCAAGGACATAGTTGACCAATATAATTATGTGGAAGAAAGCCATAGACTGTAAGTTTAATCAATACCATTGCGGATTCAACAATACAAATGCCAGTATAATCGAAGAATGGATTCGATTATTATAACAAATACATAACATTGGCACAAGTTGAATAGTGTCTCCGTTGGACCAATTAAATTTGGTGCTTGGTACATCTTGGTATTCCTCACAATTCCCAAAGGTAATATGTTTTGCATGTAGTCTCACGATTGATGCATATCGAATATGCTTTTTCTTAAAATATATCGAATCGTTATAACATAGGATTTTGCATGCACGTACATAGTCGACCAGGAATTTTAGTGTTGATGATCAAAGATTGGAAGGTAAATCAATCGGATTGCGTATTTTCAATGCACGTGTCAGTATACTTGATAATTCGATACGATTATGATAGCAAATATGCCAAATCTTTTTTGCAAATTGGAATATCTTGAGAATAACTATTTTTTAAGACCAAAGAAATTAGAGGAATCGTTAAAATTCAGTATTTTACAAATTGCATTATGGACATTCGTTTTGCAAGTGGAATATCTTTATATATTTATCTAAAGAATCTGCGTTGTATTTTCAAGAGTGGCTTATCATAATGCTTATGAACTTTAACAGTTGAAAAATAACCACATAATCAACACTCTCTTGAAATTATTAAAACCTTATTCCGATTATGTGTCAATGGTTAACTTAATGGATCAAAGAATCAATTATCCGTCAAATAAAATCACATTGAAAATAACAAATATTTCTAACAGTGAAAAATTTAGTTCCTTACCCTTTCAAAAAACGGCGGGGAAATTTTTGAATATTAAACCACTTATGGGCACATGACTCGAAAATATGTGACACAACTATGTTTCCACCCCCCCTAATTACCCGCTTGAAGAATTCAAGCGCCCAATCGACTCGTTAACGTCCCTATAATAGCTGCAATTTGATTCACTGATTGGGTGATTGATACAAATTAGTAGCCTAAACTGTGATATGTGTGGCTACATGGAATATTGGACGTAAAAGTAAAAAAATATTCATCGGGAGGAAAAATCTGAAATCTTAAAAAAGTCGATAACTTTTCGAGATATATCGACTTGAATTAACATGGGAGCCTTATGGGACTAAAACTTTTTCACTTTTTTTATGTATTTCTAAATATGTGAGGAACATGACATTCCCTTGACATAAACTAGATTTTTTGGTTGATTTTTTGGTGTGGTTGTCATTGCGATAAATTGATATTTAGTATTTTTTATGATTTTTTGAAAGTGCCCCATGCTTTTCTTATGGCACTACGTTAGGATTTTTTTTGACCAACTTGCAATCATCGCAGGACAAATTCCATAGAACGCAAGATACTAGATTTTTTGGTTGATTTTTTGGCTATCTCGGAATTTTCATATGTCGAAACAATTCCGAGGAATAAACGATTTCGACTTTCCATTGTAGAGGTGGTCGAATTTTCAATCTTGGATTTCGGCGTTGAGACATGTGCCATATGAAAATTTGGAATCTTTAAGAAAAACCGTTAGAGGGTTCTCCGAACCCTCACGTTTGAGCTTACTTTCGCCGTATCCCTCTTGGTTAATTCATAATTAAATTCCGAAAAATGTCCTGCAAGCGAAAAATCATTGTCGCCATTTTTTTGTGGAGCATGCAATCTTGAATATCTTAGCAACCGTTTAAGCTAGAGGAATGAAATTTTCAGATAAATAATATTATTAAAATGGTCAACTTTTGCAATGATGACCATTCCGCTCGATCGATTCATGTGCGAGTTATATCGATACGAATCTCCTTGGATACGCTTTAATCGCTAATAACTTTTTTATTAATCAAGTTTTGAACATGAATGTCATACAAAATACGACTGAAAATGTCATTCATCCGACAAAAGTTAGATCAGGCGAATCGTTTGTTTAGACTCGAAGTTATGATCGATACAAGGTTGTATTCGATTGAGCCATTTTTTGGGCTTATTTACATAGTTACGGAAATAAAAATTTTAACAATATGTAAGGAAAAAAATTAATTATGCGCACACATAAATTATTTAGATGAAATATGTTTCCTAATGAAGATACATCGATTTGAATTTATATCTTTTTGTATTAGGCCCCCGTAAGAAATACACGCATCCCGTCTATCTACGTCACCAATATAAGAACATAGGCTAAATTTTGAAAGCGGGGTTATTAGAGAAGGCAGGGATAAGGGAGTGACCATAGTAGGGATATCAATAGGATTGCGGATTTTACAGTACAGATGTCAGCAGTGTCTAAAGTACGATTAGATTAGTATAGCAAATACGCAAATTGCCATAACTTGATAAGTGTGTACGTTGGACCAATGAAAATTGGTAAACAGGTACATCTTGGTATTCCTCACGATACTCTATGGTAGTATGTTTTGTATTCAGTCTCACGCTCGATATATATCGAATCTACTTTTTCTTAAAATATATCGAATTGCTATAACATGTAGGATTTAACATTCAGGGACATAGTTTACTAGGGATTAAATAGTAGATACCCATAGACTGGATTTAAAACCAATAGCATTGCGGATTTTACAGTACAGATGTCAGTATGATCGAAAAATCGATTCGATTATTATAGCAAATACGTAAATGGGCATAACTTCCATAGATTTACCGTTGGATCAATGAAATTTGGTGATTGGGTACATATTGGTATTCCTCACGATGCCCAATGAAAATTTGTTTTGTACGTAGTCTCACATTCGATATATATCGAATCTACTTTTTCTTAAAATGTATCGAATGGCTATAACATGTAGGATTTTACATCCAAGGACATAGTTTACTAGGGATTAAATAGTAGATACCCATTGACTGGATTTTAAACCAATAGCCTTGCGGATTTTACAGTACAGATGTCAGTATGATCGAAAAATCGATTCGATTATTATAGCATATACACGAATTGGTATATCTTGAAAAGTATACCCGTTGGACCAATGAAATTTGGCGAATGTGTACATCTTGGTATTCCTCACAATGTACAATGGATATATGTTTTGGTTGTAGTCTCACGTTCGGTATATATCGAATATGCTTTTTCTTCAAATATATCGAATTGCTATAACATGTAGGATTTTACATCCAAGGACATAGTTTACTAGGGATTAAATAGTAGATACCCATTGACTGGATTTTAAACCAATAGCCTTGCGGATTTTACAGTAAAGATGTCAGTATGATCGAAAAATCGATTCGATTATTATAGCAAATACGTAAATGGGCATAACTTCAATAGATTTACCGTTGGATCAATGGAATTTGGTGATTGGGTACACATTGCTATTCCTCACGATGCCCAATGAAAATTTATTTTGTAAGTAGTCTCACATTCGATATATATCGAATCTACTTTTTCTTAAAATATATCGAATTGCTATAACATGTAGGATTTTACATCCAAGGACATAGTTAACTAAGGATTAAATAGTAGATACCCATAGACTGGATTTAAAACCTATAGGATTGCGGACTTTACCGTACAGATGTAAGTATGATCGAAAAATCGATTCGATTATTATAGCAAATACGTAAATGGGCATAACTTCAATAGATTTACCGTTGGATCAATGAAATTTGGTGAATGGTTACATATTGGTATTCCTCACGATGCCCGATGAAAATTTGTTTTGTACGTAGTCTCACATTCGATATATATCGAATCTACTTTTTCTTAAAATGTATCGAATTGCTATAACATGTAGGATTTTACATCCAAGGACATAGTTTACTAGGGATTAAATAGTAGATACCCATTGACTGGATTTTAAACCAATAGCCTTGCGGATTTTACAGTACAGATGTCAGTATGATCGAAAAATCGATTCGATTATTATAGCATATATGTACACAAATTGGTATAACTTGAAAAGTATACCCGTTGGACCAATGAAATTTGGCGAACGTGCACATCTTGGTAATCCTCACACTGCCCAACAGAAATATGCTTTGTATGTGGTCTAACGTGCGATATATATCGAATATGCTTTTTCTTCAAATATATCGAACCGCTATAACATATAGGATTTTACATCCAAGGGCATAGTTGGCCAGGTATTGTATAGTAGACACACAGACTGAAAATTAAACCAATAGGCATGCGGATTTTACAGTACAGATGGCAGTGTAATCGCAAGATCGATTCGATTATTCTATCAAATACGCAAATTTGCAAAACTTGATTAGTTTATACGTTGGTCCAATGAAATTTGGCCAATGGGTACATCTTGGTATTCCTCACAATGCCCAAATGAAACATATTTTGTGTATAGTCTCACGTTCGGTATTAATCGAATCTACTTTTTCTTAAAATATATCGTATTGCTATAACATATAGGATTTTACATCCAAGGACATAGTTGACCAATATAATTATGTGGAAGATAGCCATAGACTGTAAGTTAAATCAATAGCATAGCGGATTCAACAATACAAATGCCAGTATAATCGAAGAATGGATTCGATTATTATAACAAATACATAACATTGGCACAAGTTGAATAGTGTCTCCGTTGGACCAATTAAATTTGGTGCTTGGTACATCTTGGTATTCCTCACAATTCCCAAAGGTAATATGTTTTGCATGTAGTCTCACGATTGATGCATATCGAATATGCTTTTTCTTAAAATATATCGAATCGTTATAACATAGGATTTTGCATGCACGTACATAGTCGACCAGGAATTTTAGTGTTGATGATCAAAGATTGGAAGGTAAATCAATCGGATTGCGTATTTTCAATGCACGTGTCAGTATACTGGATAATTCGATACGATTATGATAGCAAATATGCCAAATCTTTTTTGCAAATTGGAATATCTTGAGAATAACTATTTTTTAAGACCAAAGAAATTAGAGGAATCGTTACAATTCAGTATTTTACAAACTGCATTATGGACATTCGTTTTGCAAGTGGAATATCTTTATATATTTTTCTAAAGAATCTGCGTTGTATTTTCAAGAGTGGCTTATCACAATGCTTATGGACTTTAACAGTTGAAAAATAACCACATAATCAACACTCTCTTGAAATTTTTGAAACCTTATTCCGATTATGTGTCAATGGTTAACTTAATGGATCAAAGAATCAATTATCCGTCAAATAAAAACACATTGAAAATAACAAATATTTCTAACAGTGAAAAATTTAGTTCCTTACCCTTTCAAAAAACGGCGGGGAAATTTTTGAATATTAAACCACTTATGGGCACATGACTCGAAAATATGTGACACAACTATGTTTCCACCCCCCCTAATTACCCGCTTGATGAATTCAAGCGCCCAATCGACTCGTTAACGTCCCTATAATAGCTGCAAACTAATTCACTGATTGGGTGATTGATACAAATTAGCAGCCCAAACTGTGATAGGTGTGGGTATGTGGAATATTGGACGTAAAAGTAAAAAAAAATTCATCGGGAGGAAAAATCTGAAATCTTTAAAAAGTCGATAACTTTTCGAGATATATCGACTTGAATTAACATGGGAGCCTTATGGGACTAAAATTTTTTAGGTTTTTTTCGGTATTTATAAATACGTCAGGAACATGAGATTCCCTGGACGAAAACTAGATTTTTTGGTTGATTTTTTGGTGTGGTTGTCAATGCGATGAATTAATATTTAGTATTTTTTATGATTTTTTGAAAGTGCCCCATGCTTTTCTTATGGCACTACGTTAGGATTTTTTTTGACCAACTTGCAATCATCACAGGACAAATTCCTTGAAACGCAAGATACTAGATTTTTTGGTTGATTTTTTGGCTATCTCGAAATTTTCATATGTCGAAACAATTCCGAGGAATAAACGATTTCGACTTTCCATTGTAGAGGTGGTCGAATTTTCAATCTTGGATTTCGGCGTTGAGACATGTGCCATATGAAAATTTGGAATCTTTAAGAAAAACCGTTAGAGGGTTCTCCGAACCCTCACGTTTGAGCTTACTTTCGCCGTAACCCTCTTGGTTAATTCATAATTAAATTCCGAAAAATGTCCTGCAAGCGAAAAATCATTGTCGCCATTTTTTTGTGGAGCATGCAATCTTAAATATCTTAGCAACCGTTTAAGCTAGAGGAATGAAATTTTCAGAGTAATAATATTATTAAAATGGTCAACTTTTGCAATGATGACCATTCCGCTCGATCGATTCATGTGCGAGTTATATCGATACGAATCTCCTTGGATACGCTTCAATCGCCAATAACTTTTTTGTTAATCAAGTTTTGAACATGAATGTCATACAAAATACGACTGAAAATGTCATTCATCCGACAAAAGTTAAATCAGGCGAATCGATTGATTACACTCGAAGTTATGATCGATACAAGGTTGTATTCGATTGAGCCATTTTTTGGGCTTATTTACATAGTTACGGAAATAAAATTTTTAACAATATGTAGGGAAAAAAATGAATTATGCGCACACATAAATTATTTAGATGAATTATGTTTCCTAATGAAGATACATCGATTTGAATTTATATCTTTTTGTATTAGGCCCCCGTAAGAAATACACGCATCCCGTCTGTCTACGTCACCAATATAAGAACATAGGCTAAATTTTGAAAGCGGGGATATTAGAGAAGGCAGGGATAAGGGAGTGACCATAGAAGGGATATCAATAGGATTGCGGATTTTACAGTACAGATGTCAGCAGTGTCTAAAGTACGATTCGATTAGTATAGCAAATACGCAAATTGGCATAACTTGATAAGTGTGTACGTTGGACCAATGAAACTTGGTAAACAGGTACATCTTGGTATTCCTCACGATACTCTATGGTAGTAAGTTTTGTATTCAGTCTCACGTTCGATATATATCGAATCTACTTTTTCTTAAAATATATCGAATTGCTATAACATGTAGGATTTAACATTCAAGGACATAGTTTACTAGGGATTAAATAGTAGATACCCATAGACTGGATTTAAAACCAATAGCATTGCGGATTTTACAGTACAGATGTCAGTATGATCGAAAAATCGATTAGATTATTATAGCAAATACGTAAATGGGCATAACTTCCATAGATTTACCGTTGGATCAATGAAAATTGGTGATTGGGTACATATTGGTATTCCTCACGATGCCCAATGAAAATTTGTTTTGTACGTAGTCTCACATTCGATATATATCGAATCTACTTTTTCTTCAAATGTATCGAATTGCTATAACATGTAGGATTTCACATCCAAGGACATAGTTTACTAGGGATTAAATAGTAGATACCCATTGACTGGATTTTAAACCAATAGCCTTGCGGATTTTTCAGTACAGATGTCAGTATGATCGAAAAATCGATTCGATTATTATAGCAAATACGTAAATGGGCATAACTTCAATAGATTTACCGTTGGGTCAAAGAAATTTGGTGATTGGGTACATATTGGGTATTCCTCACGATGCCCAATGAAAATTTGTTTAGTACGTAGTCTCACATTCGATATATATCGAATCTACTTTTTCTTAAAATGTATCGAATTGCTATAACATGTAGGATTTTACATCCAAGGACATAGTTTACTAGGGATTAAATAGTAGATACCCATTGACTGGATTTTAAACCAATAGCCTTGCGGATTTTACAGTACAGATGTCAGTATGATCGAAAAATCGATTCGATTATTATAGCAAATACGTAAATGGGCATAACTTCAATATATTTACCGTTGGATCAATGAAATTTGGTGATTGGGTACATATTGGTATTCCTCACGACGCCCAATGAAAATTTATTTTGTAAGTAGTCTCACATTCGATATATATCGAATCTATTTTTTCTTAAAATATATCGAATTGCTATAACATGTAGGATTTTATATCCAAGGACATAGTAAACTAAGGATTAAATAGTAGATACCCATAGACTGGATTTAAAAACTATAGGATTGCGGACTTTACCGTACAGATGTAAGTATGATGGAAAAATCGATTCGATTATTATAGCAAATACGTAAATGGGCATAACTTCAATATATTTACCGTTGGATCAATGAAATTTGGTGAATGGGTACATATTGGTATTCCTCACAATGCCCAATGAAAATTTGTTCTGTACGTAGTCTCACATTCGATATATATCGAATCTACTTTTTCTTAAAGTATATCGAATTGCTATAACATGTAGGATTTTACATCCACAGGTATAGTTGACCAGGTATTAAATAGTAGATACCCATAGACTGAAACTTAAACCAATGGGATTGCGGACTTTGCCGTACAGATGTCAATATGATCGAAAAATCGATTCGATTATTATAGCATATACGCAAATTGGTATAACTTGAAAAGTATACCCGTTGGACCAATGAAAATTGGCGAATGTGCGCATCTTGGTAATCCTCACACTGCCCAACAGAAATATGCTTTGTATGTTGTCTAACGTGCGATATATATCGAATATGCTTTTTCTTCAAATATATCGAACCGCTATAACATATAGCATTTTACATCCAAGGGCATAGTTGGCCAGGTATTGTATAGTAGACACACAGACTGAAAATTAAACCAATAGCATTGCGGATTTTACAGTACAGATGGCAGTGTAATCGCAAGATCGATTCGATTATTCTATCAAATACGCAAATTTGCGAAACTTGATTAGTTTATACGTTGGTCCAATGAAATTTGGCAAATGGGTACATGTTGGTATTCCTCACAATGCCCAAATGAAACATATTTTGTGTATAGTCTCACGTTCGGTATTAATCGAATCTACTTTTTCTTAAAATATATCGTATTGCTATAACATATAGGATTTTACATCCAAGGACATAGTTGACCAATATAATTAGGTGGAAGAGAGCCATTGACTGTAAGTTAAATCAATAGCATTGCGGATTCAACAATACAAATGCCAGTATAATCGAAGAATGGATTCGATTATTATAACAAATACATAACATTGGCACAAGTTGAATAGTGTATCCGTTGGACCAATTAAATTTGGTGCTTGGTACATCTTGGTATTCCTCACAATTCCCAAAGGTAATATGTTTTGCATGTAGTCTCACGATTGATGCATATCGAATATGCTTTTTCTTAAAATATATCGAATCGTTATAACATAGGATTTTGCATGCACGTACATAGTCGACCAGGAATTTTAGTGTTGATGATCAAAGATTGGAAGGTAAATCAATCGGATTGCGTATTTTCAATGCCCGTGTCAGTATACTTGATAATTCGATACGACTATGATATCAAATATGCCAAATCTTTTTTGCAAAATGGAATATCTTGAGAATAACTATTTTTTAAGACCAAAGAAATTAGAGGAATCGTTACAATTCAGTATTTTACAAACTGCATTATGGACATTCGTTTTGCAAGTGGAATATCTTTATATATTTTTCTAAAGAATCTGCGTTGTATTTTCAAGAGTGGCTTATCACAATGCTTATGGAGTTTAACAGTTGAAAAATAACCACATAATAAACACTCTCTTGAAATTTTTAAAACCTATTTCCGATTATGTGTCAATGGTTAACTTAATGGATCAAAGAATCAATTATCCGTCAAATAAAATCACATTGAAAATAACAAATATTTCTAACTGTGATAAATTTAGTTCCTTACCCTTTCAAAAAACGGCGGGGAAATTTTTGAATATTAAACCACTTATGGGCACATGACTCGAAAATATGTGACACAACTATGTTTCCACCCCCCCTAATTACCCGCTTGATGAATTCAAGCGCCCAATCGACTCGTTAGATATATAAAAGCTGCAATGTCATTGATCACTTATTCATTGATACAAATTCGCAGCCCAAACTACCGGGGCGATCGAGATGAAATTTTCGGTGGTAAAACTAAAAAAAAATTCATCGGGAGGAAAAATCTCAAAATTCCGAAAATTGCGATACTTTTCGATATATATCGAGTTTAATTAACATGGCGGCCTTATGGGACTAAAACTATTTCGTTAATAACGACTTAACTAGGCGTCTTAGGGTAATCGCCTCCCACTGACGTAAACTAGATTTTTTGGTCGATTTTTCGATACCTTTGTTTTTCGTCGAACTCTTTCGATCACTGTCGAAATAATTTTTAAAAATCGACAATGCTTTTCTTATGGACCAACTTTGGAATTTTTTTTGACCAACTTGCAAAAGTAGTTGGACGTTCGCCGCCTAATACATTGTTTCTAATTTTTAGCCTGATTTTTTGGCTATCTCGGAATTTTCGTTTGTCGAAAAGATTCCGAGTTATTAGCATTATCGAAATAACATTGTCGAGATAGGACGATCGATAAATATCGATTTGAGAGCTGGCGCTTCAAAATTAGGCTATTCAGCTCAAAAAAGCATGCCTACAAACGTACCTTCGGTACGTCCAGGTTTTCATTTTTATTTAGATTTCGTAATATTTAACGACTTATTTCATTCCGAAATTTTCCCAAATTATTTTCTTGATCCCGCGGCAATCGCCGCCATTCCTCCCCGCCAAGCGGGCGGTGGTCGGTCTCCGGAAGAAATACACGCATTTCCCTATCCCATTCATGTATTTAGGCGGGTGAAATTTGCGGAGGGCTGACAGGACTATACCCAGTAAAGCATCACGGCATAACTTTTTAAAGTATTGATTTTTTAATTACGAAACCAGTATCGCATAGGCGACACTCATTTGTTAAGTATACGGATTTTGCATTGACATGGGCCCATGCTTTAGAAGGTGACTTTACTGCTATGGTGAAACGGAAATGCGCATAACTTCCAAAGTATTTCACCTTAGCCTATGAAATTTGGCGAAACGGTACATCATTGTATTGTGCATTTGACCATATAAAATGTAGTCCTGTACTGTACATTACTTTCGATATATATCGAAACTACGTTTTCTTGGATTTTATCGAAAGCTAATAACTTATTGGAATACTCATCTCCGGGGATAGTTGTGCCGGCATAACATGTGAACCGACCAACCAATGGAAAAAAAACAAATGACATGCGTATTTCCGAGAACCTATGTCAGTATAATCGAATTATTCGATTCGATTATTTTAACTAATATGAATATTGAGATAACTTGACAATTTTTTGTGGTAGATGAATGAAATTTGGTAAATTGGTACATATTGGTATTCCTCATAATGGAATGTGTAAATAAGTTTTGCATGTAGTCCCATATTCGATATATATCGAATCTGCGTTTTCTTAAAATATATCGAATTGCTATAACACATACGATTTGGCATCCACGGGCATATGCGCGATGGTAATAGATAATGCTTGACCATAGATTGAATTTCAAATCAATAGGTTTGAGCATTTTGCCGCACATATGTCAGTGTAATCGAACGTTCGATTCGATTATAATAAGAAATAGGAATATAGACATAACTTGAGAAATGTTTGAGGTAGATGAATGAAATTTGGTAAATGGGTACATATTGGTATTTGGCATAATGAACAGGGGATATACGTTTTGTATGTCGTCTCACATTCGATATATATCGAACCTGCGTTTTCTTCAAATGTATCGAATTGCTATACTACGTAAAAATTAAGCATCCACGGGCGTAGTTGTGATTGAAATAGATAGTGGATCACCATAGAATGAAATTCAAAGAAATAAATATGAGAATTTTACCATACAGATGTCATTATAATCGAAGTTCGATTCGATTATTATATGAAATACGAATATTGACATAACTTGAGAATTATTTGACATACATGCATGAAATTTGGTGAATGGGAATATATTGGTATTCCTCATAACGCACAGTGGAAATACGTTTTGTATGTCGTCTCACATTCGATATATATCGAATCCGCTTTTCATTAAAATATATCGAATTGCTATATCACATAGTATTTAGCATCCACGGTTATAGCTGTGATGGTTATAGATATTTGATGACCATAGAACGCAACTTTAATCAATAGCAATGAGTATTTCACTGTACCGATGTCAGTATTATCGTAAGATCGATTCGATTATTACGGAAAATACGTTAATTGATATAACTTGATAAGTATTTCAGGTAGATCAAAGAAATTTGGTAAATGGATACATATTGGTATTCTTCTGAATCCAGTTGTGAAAAATGTTTTGTATGTAGTCTAACATTCGATATATATCGAAACTGCGTTTCCTTAAAATGTATCGATTTGCTATACCACGTAGGTTTTAGCATCCACGGGCATAGTTGAGAAGGTGAGAGATAGTGATTGACCATAGAATGAATATTAATCAATATCTCTGAGCATTTTACATTATATATGTAAGTTTATTCGAAATATCGATTCGATTACTATAACAAATACGAATATTGACATAACTTGAAAAGTATTTGAAGTAGATGAATGAAATTTGGTAAATGAGTAAATATTGGTATTCCTCATAATGCAATTAGGAAATATGTTTTTTATTTAGTCTCTCATTCGATATTTATCGAATCTGCGATTACTTAAAATGTATCAAATTGCTTTACATCATAATATTTAGTATCCAAGGGCATATTTGAGAAGGTTTATAGATAATAGATGAATGTAATGAATCCGTATGGATATAATGATGAAAGTATGAATAGATTTGCGTATTTTTCAATACAGATGTCACATTAATCATAAGTTCGATTCGATTATTGTAGCATATATGCAAATTGACATATCTTCATAACTTTTTCAGTTAGAGGTATGAAATTTCGTGTGTGAGTACATATTAGTATTCCACTTGCTGTCAAATAGAAATTAATGAGACAATGGGCTAAGTTCCAATTAATATCAAATAAGAGTGTTCATAAAATTAATCGAACGGCTTTACCTTTGACATGGTGATTTTTTCGAACTTTTCAACAACTTATGGACCCAAGACAAAAACTCTTATGAAACCACCATATCTCCTTACCCACCACGACACGCTTGAAGAATTCAAGCATTATATACTCGTTACATATATAAAAGCTGCAAATTGGTTTATCACTGACTCATTGATACAAATTCACAGCCCAAACTACCGAGTCGATCGAGATGAAATTTTCGGTGGTAAAACTAAAAAAATATTCATCGGGAGAATAAATCTGAAAATTCCAAAAAATGCGATACATTTCGATATATATCGAGTTGAATTAACATGGCAGCCTTATGGGATTAAAACTATTTCCTTAATATCGTCGTAAATAAAAAACTAACAGACCTCTTCTCCCATTGACGCAAACAAGATTTTTTGCTTAATTTTTTGATACCTTGGTTTTTCGTCGATCTTTCTCGATCACTGTCGAAATAATTTTTGAAAATCGACAATGCTTTTCTTATGGACCAACTTTGGAATTTTTTTTGATCCACTTGCAAAAGTAGTTAGACCGTCGCCGCCTAATACAATTTATCTAATTTTTTACCTGATTTTTTGGCTATCTCGGAATTTTCGTATGTCGAGTCGATTCCGAGTTATTAGCATTATCGAAATAACATGGTCGAGATAGGACGATCGATAAATATCGATTTGAGAGCTGGCGCTTCAAAATTAGGCTATTCAGCTCAAAAAAGCATGCCTACAAACGTACCTTCGGTACGTCCAGGTTTTCATTTTTATTTAGATTTCGTAATATTTAACGAGTTATTTCATTCCGAATTTTTCCCAAATTATTTTCTTGAGCCCGCGGCAATCGCCGCCATTCCTCTCCGCCAAACGGGCGGTGGTCGGTGCCCGTAAGATATACACGCATTTCCCTATCTCATTCATACATGCAGGCGGGTGAAATTTGCGGAGGGCTAACATAGGACTATACCCAGTAAAGCCTCACGGCATAACTTTTTTAAGTATTGATTTTTTCATTACGTAAATGGTATCGCATATGCAACAGTCATTTGTTATGTATACGGATTTCCCATTGACATTGGCCATAGGCTTAGAAGGTGAATTTACTCAATGGTGTAATGGAAAAGAGCATAACTTCCAAAGTATTTCACCTAGGCCTATGAAATTTGGCAGATAGGTACATCATTGTATTTTTATTATGACCATATAAAATTTAGTCCAATAATGGCCATAACTTTCGATATATATCGAACCTACGTTTTCTTTAATTCTATCGAATGTTAATAACTTATTGGAATACTCATCTACGAAGGAAATTAGTGCCGGCATTACATGTAAAAACGACAAACCAATTGAAAAAAAAACAGATGACATGAATATTTCAGAGTTCCGGTGTCAGTAATATCGAATTTTCGATTCGATTATTATAACTAAAATGAATATTGAGATAACTTTTTAAGTATTTGCGATAGATGAATGAAATTTGGTAAATTGGTACATATTGGTATTACTCATAATTCAATGGGGAAATTTGTTTTGTATGTAGTCCCATATTCGATATATATCGAATCTGCGTTTTCTTAAAATATATCGAATTCCTATAACACATACGATTCGGCATCCACGGGCATATGTGCGATGGTAATAGATAGTGGATGACCATAGAATGATTTTCGAATCAATAGCTATGAGCGTTTTGCCGTACAGATTTCAGTGTTATCGAACGTTCGATTCGATTATAATAAGAAATAGGAATATTGACATAACTTGAGAAGTGTTTGAGGTAGATGAATGAAATTTGGTAAATGGGTACATATTGGTATTTGGCATAATGAACAGGGGATATACGTTTTGTATGTCGTCCTACAATCGATATATATCGAACCTGCGTTTTCTTCAAATGTATCGAATTGCTATACTTCGTAAAAATTAAGCATCCACGGGTATAATTGTGATTGAAATAGATAGTGGATCACCATAGAATGAAATTCGAAGAAATAAATATGAGAATATTACCATACAGATGTCATTATAATCGAAGTTCGATTCGATTATTATATGAAATACGAATATTAACATAACTTGAGAATATTATGAGATACATGAATGAAATTTGGTTAATGGGTACATATTGGTATTCCTCCTAACGCACAGGGGAAATACGTTTTGTATGTCGTCTCAAATTCGATATATATCGAATCCGCTTTTCATTAAAATGTATCGAATTGCTATATCACATAGTATTTAGCATCCACGGGCAAAGTTGTGATGGTAATAGATTTTTGATGACCATAGAACGCAAATTTAATCAATAGCAATAAGTATTTCACCTACCGATGTCAGTATAATCGTAAGTTCGATTCGATTAATATCGCAAATACGAATATTGATATAACTTGATAAGTATTTCAGGTAGATCAAAGAAATTTGGTAAATGGGTACATATTAGTATTTCATATTATGCCAAGGGGTAAAACGTTTTGTATGTAGCATCACATTCGATATATATCGAATCTTCGTTTCCTTAAAATGTATCGATTTGCTATACCACGTAGGTTTTGGCATCCACGGGCATAGTTGAGAAGGTGAGAGATAGTGGATGACCATAGAATGAATATTAATCAATATCTCTGAGCATTTTACTTTATTTATGTAAGTATATTCGAAATATCGATTCGATTATTACAACAAATACGAATATTGACATAACTTGAAAAATATTTTAGGTAGTTGAATGAAATTTGGTAAATGAGTAAATATTGGTATTCTTCAAAATGCACATAGGACATATGTTTTGTATTTAGTCTCTCACTCGATATATATCGAAAATGCGATTACTTAAGGTGTATCACATTGCTTTACAACATAATATTTTGTATCCACGGGCATATTCGAGAAGGTTTATAGATAATGGATGAATAGAATGAATTTGTATGGATATTTTGATGAAAGTATGAATAGATTTGTGTATTTTCAATACAGATGTCACTTTATTCATAAGTTCGATTCGATTATTGTAGAAAATATGCAAATTGAATATCTTCATAACTATTTCAGTTAGAGGTATGAAATTTCGTGTGTGAGTACATATTAGTATTCCACTTGCTGTCAAATAGAAATTAATGAAGACTATGGGCTAAGTTCCAATTAATATCAAATATGAGTTTTCATAAAATTAATCGACTGGCTTTACCTTTGACATGGTGAATTTCTCATACTTTTCAACAACTTATGGACCCAGGACCAGGCCACCATTCACACCACCATATCTCCTTACCCACCACGACACGCTTGAAGAATTCAAGCGCTAATATACTCGTTACATATATTAAAGCTGCAATGTCATTGATCACTTATTCATTGATACAAATTCGCAGCCCAAACTGCCGGGCCGATCGAGTTGAAATTATCGGTGGTAAAACTAAAAAAAAATTCATCGGGAGGAAAAATCTCAAAATTCCAAAAAGTGCGATACTTTTCGATATATATCGAGTTGAATTAACATGGCAGCCTTATGGGACTAAAACTATTTCCTTAATAACGACTTAACTAGGCGTCTTAGGGTAATCGCCTCCAACTGACGTAAACTAGATTTTTTGGTCGATTTTTCGATACCTTGGTTTTTCGTCGATCTCTTTCGATCACTGTCGAAATAATTTTTAAAAATCGACAATGCTTTTCTTATGGACCAACTTTGGAATTTTTTTTGACCCACTTGCCAAAGTAGTTGGACTTTCGCCGCCTAATACGTTTTTTCTAATTTTTTACCTGATTTTTTGGCCATCTCGGAATTTTCGTATGTAGAATAGATTCCGAGTTATTAGCATTATCGAAATAACATTGTCGAGATAGGACGATCGATAAATATCGATTTGAAAGCTGGCGCTTCAAAATTAGGCTATTCAGCTCAAAAAAGCATGCCTACAAACGTACCTCCGGTACGTCCAGGTTTTCATTTTTATTTAGATTTCGTAATATTTAACGAGTTATTCCATTCCGAAATTTTCCCAAATTATTTTCTTGAGCCCCCGGCAATCGCCGCCATTCCTCCCCGCCAAGCGGGCGGTGGTCGGTCTCCGGAAGAAATACACGCATTTCCCTATCCCATTCATGTATTTAGGCGGGTGAAATTTGCGGAGGGCTGACAGGACTATACCCAGTAAAGCCTCACGGCATAACTTTTTTAAGTATTGATTTTTTCATTACGTAAATGGTATCGCATATGCAACAGTCATTTGTTATGTATACGGATTTCCCATTGACATTGGCCATAGGCTTAGAAGGTGAATTTACTGCAATGGTGTAACGGAAAAGAGCATAACTTCCAAAGTATTTCACCTAGGCCAATGAAATTTGGCGAATAGGTACATCATTGTATTATTATTATGACCATATAAAATTTAGTCCAATAATGTCTATCACTTTCGATATATATCGAACCTACGTTTTCTTTAATTCTATCGAATGTTAATTACTATTTGAAATACATATCTTGAGAGTTACTTATGCCGGCATTACATGTGAAACGACCAACCAATGGAAAAAAAAACAAATGACATGCGTATTTCCGAGAACCTATGTCAGTACAATCGAATGTTCGATTCGATTATTATAACTAAAATGAATATTGAGATACCCTGATAAGTATTTTAGGTAGGTCAATGAAATTTGGTAAATTGGTACATATTGGTGTTCCTCTTAATGCAATGGGGAAATATGTTTTGCATGTAGTCCCATATTCGATATATATCGAATCTGCGTTTTCTTAAAATATATCGAATTGCTAAAAAACGTACGATTCGACATCCACGGGCACATGTGCGACGGTAACAGATAGTGGATGACCATAGAATGAATTTTGAATCAATAGCTATGAGCATTTTGCCGTACAGATGTCAGTGTAATCGAACGTTCGATTCGATTATAATAAGAAATAGGAATGTTGACATAACTTAAAAAGTATTTCAGGTAGATGGATGAAATTTAGTAAATGGGTACAGATTAGAATTCGGCATTATGTACAGGGGATATACGTTTTGCATGTCGACTCACATTCGATATATATCGAATCTGCGTTTTCTTCAAATGTATCGAATTGCTATAGTACGTAAAAATTAAGCATCCGAGGGCATAATTGTGATGGTAAAAGATAGTGTATGACCATTGAATGAAATTTGAATCAATAGCAATGATTTTTTTACCACACAGATGTCAGTATAATCGAAGTTCAATTCGATTATTATGTGAAATACGAATATTGGCATAACTTGAGAAGTATTTCAGGTAGATGAATGAAATTTTGTAAATGGGTACAGATTGGTAGTGTGCATAATGCACAGGGGATATACGTTTTGTATGTTGGCTCACATTCGATATATATCGAATCTGCGTTTTCTTCAAATGTATCGAATTGCTATACTACGGAAAAATTAAGCATCCACGGGCATAGTTGTGATGGAAATAGATAGTGGATGACAATAGAATGAAATTTGAATCAATACCTATGAACATTTTTCCGTACAGATGTCAGAGTAATCGAACGTTCGATTCGATTATAATAAGAAATAGGAATGTTGTAATAACTTTAGAAGTATTTCAGGTGGATGGAATTTGGTACATGGGTACAGATTGGTATTTGGCATACTGCACAGGAGATATACGTTTTGTATGTTGGCTCACAATCGATATATATCGAATCTGCGTTTTCTTCAAATGTATCGAATTGCTATACTACGTAAAAATTAAGCATCCACGGGCATAGTTGTGATGGAAATAGATAGTGTATGACCATAGAATGAAATTTGAATCAAAAGCTATGAGAGTTTTACCATACAGATGTCAGTATAATCGAAGTTCAATTCGATTATTATATGAAATACGAATATTGACATAACTTGAGAATAATTTGAGGTAGATGAATGAAATTTGGTGAATGGGTACATATTGGTATTCCACTAACGCACAGGGGAAATACGTTTTGTATGTAGTCTCACATTCGATATATATCGAATCCGCTTTTCATTAAAATATATCGAATTGCTATATCGCATAGAATTTAGCATCCACGGGCATAGCTGTGATGGTAATAGATATTTGATGACCATAAAACGAATTTTAAATCAAAAGCAATGAGTATTTCACTGTACCGATGTCAGTATTATCGTAAGATCGATTCGATTATTACGGCAAATACGTTAATTGATATAACTTGATAAGTATTTCAGGTAGATCAAAGAAATTTGGTAAATGGATACATATTGGTATTCTTCTTAATCCAGTAGTGAAAAATGTTTTGTATGTAGTCTAACATTCGATATATATCGAATCTGCGTTTCCTTAAAATGTATCGATTTGCTATACCACGTAGGTTTTAGCATCCACGGGCATAGTTGAGAAGGTGAGAGATAGTGAATGACCATAGAATGAATATTAATCAATATCTATGAGCATTTTACATTATATATGTAAGTTTATTCGAAATATCGATTCGATTACTATAACAAATACGAATATTGACATAACTTGAAAAGTATTTGAAGTAGATGAATGAAATTTGGTATATGAGTAAATATTGGTATTCCTCATAATGCAATTAGGAAATATGTTTTGTATTTAGTCTCTCAGTCGATATTTATCGAATCTGCGATTACTTAAAATGTATCAAATTGCTTTACATCATAATATTTAGTGTCCAAGGGCATATTTGAGAAGGTTTACAGATAATATATGAATGTAATGAATCCGTATGGATATAATGATGAAAGTATGAATAGATTTGCGTATTTTTCAATACAGATGTCACGTTAATCATAAGTTCGATTCGATGATTGTAGCAAATATGTAAATTGACATATCTTCATAACTTTTTCAGTTAGAGGTATGAAATTTCGTGTGTGAGTACATATTAGTATTCCACTTGCTGTCAAATAGAAATTAATGAAGACTATGGGCTAAGTTCCAATTAATATCAAATGTGAGTTTTCATAAATTAATCGACTGGCTTTACCTTTGACATGGTGAATTTCTCCAACTTTTCCACAACTTATGGACCCAAGACACAACTACTTATGACACAACGATACACACTATACCTTTCACTAACACGCTTGAAGAATTCAAGCGATAAAATACTCGTTTACATATATAAAAGCTGCAAATTGGTTTATCACTGACTGATTGATACAAATTCACAGCCCAAACTGCCGGGTGGATCGAGATGAAATTTTCGGTGGTAAAAGTAAAAAAAAATTCATCGGGAGGAAAAATCTCAAAATCCCGAAAAATGCGATACTTTTCGATATATATCGACTTGAATTAACATGGCAGCCTTATGGGACTAAAACTATTTCCTTAATTACGCCATAACTAGGCGTCTCAGGGTAATCGTCTCCCATTGACGTAAACTAGATTTTTTGGTCGATTTTTTGGTACTTTCGTTTTTCGTCGAACTCTTTCGATCACTGTCAAAATAATTTTTGAAAATCGACAATGCTTTTCTTATGGACCAACTTTGGAATTTTTTTTGACCCACTTGCAAAAGTAGTAGGACCGTCGCCGCCTAATACAATTTATCTAATTTTTTACTTGATTTTTTGGCTATCTCGGAATTTTCGCATGTCGAATAGATTCCGAGTTATTAGCATTATCGAAATAACATTGTCGAGATAGGACGATCGATAAATATCGATTTGAGAGCTGGCGCTTCAAAATTAGGCTATTCAGCTCAAAAAAGCATGCCTACAAACGTACCTCCGGTACGTCCAGGTTTTCATTTTTATTTAGATTTCGTAATATTTAACGAGTTATTTCATTGCGAATTTTTCCCAAATTATTTTCTTGAGCCCGCGGCAATCGCCGCCATTCCTCTCCGCCAAACGGGCGGTGGTCGGTGCCCGTAAGATATACACGCATTTCCCTATCTCATTCATACATGCAGGCGGGTGAAATTTGCGGAGGGCTAACATAGGACTATACCCAGTAAAGCCTCACGGCATAACTTTTTTAAGTATTGATTTTTTCATTACGTAAATGGTATCGCATATGCAACAGTCATTTGTTATGTCTACGGAATTCCCATTTACATTGGCCATAGGCTTAGAAGGTGAATTTACTGCAATGGTGTAACGGAAAAGAGCATAACTTCCAAAGTATTTCACCTAGGCCAATGAAATTTGGCGAATAGGTACATTATTATTATGACCATATAAAATTTAGTCCAATAATGGCCATCACTTTCGATATATATCGAACCTACGTTTTCTTTAATTCAACCTTAAGTTAATAACTATTTGAAATACATATCTTGGGAGATACTTATGCCAGCATATCATGAGTAACGACCTACTTATGGAAAATAAACCAATTGGCTTCCGTATAACAGAGTACCATTGTCAGTGTAATTGAATGTTCGATTCGATTATATAAACGAATACGTAAATTGGCATATCTTGATAAGTATTTTTGTTGGAGCAATGAAATTTGGTGAATGGGTAAATATTGATATTTCCTATCATTCCATATGCAAATATGTTTTGCATGTAGTCCCATATTCGATATATATCGAATATGCGTTTTCTTAAAATATATCGAATTGTTATAACATATACGATTTGGCATCCACGGGCATATGTGCGATGGTAACAGATAGTATATGACCATAGAATGAGTTTCGAATCAATAGCAATGAGCATTTTGCCGTACAGATGTCAGTGTAATCGAACGTTCGATTCGATTATAATAAGAAATTGGCATATTGACATTACTTGAGAAGTATTTGAAGTAGATGAATGAAATTTGGTAAATGGGTACATATATGTATTTGGCATAATGCACAGGGGATATACGTTTTGTATGTCGTCTCACATTCGATATATATCGAATCTGCGTTTTTTTCAAATGTATCGAATTGCTATACTTTGAAAAATTAAGCATCCACGGGCATAGTTGTTATGGTATTATATAGTGAATGACCATAGAATGAATTTCGAATCCAGAGCTACGAGAATTTTGCCGTAAAGATGTCAGTGTAATCGAAAGTTCGATTCGATAATAATAAGAAATTGGCATATTGACATAACTTGAGAAGTATTTGAAGTAGATGAATGAAATTTGGTAAATGGGTACATATTGGTATTTGCCATAATGCACAGGGGATATACGTTTTGTATGTCATCTCGCATTCGATATATATCGAATCTGCGTTTTCTTCAAATGTATCGAATTGCTATACCATGAAAAATTAAGCATCCACGGGCAAAGTTGTAATGGTATTAGATAGTGAATGACCATAGAATGAATTTCGAATCCAGAGCTACGAGAAAATTGCCGCATAGATGTCAGTGTAATCCAAAGTTCGATTCGACTGTTATATGACATTTGCATATTGACATAACTTGAGAAGTATTTGAAGTAGATGATTGAAATTTGGTAAATGGGTACATATTGGTATTTGGCATAATGCACAGGGGATATAAGTTTTGTTTGTCCTCTCACATTCGATATATATCGAATCTGCGTTTTCTTCAAATGTATCGAATTGCTATACCATGAAAAATTAAGCATCCATGGGCATAGTTGTTATAGTATTATATAGTGAATGACCATAGAATGAATTTCCAATCCAGAGCTACGAGAATTTTGCCATATAGATGTCAGTGTAATCGAAACTTCGATTCGATTATTATATGAAATACGAATACAGACATAACATGAGAAGTATTTGAAGTAGATGAATGAAATTTGGTAAATGGGTACATATTGGTAGTCCAAATAACGGGCAGGGGATAAACGTTTTGTATGTCGTCTCATAATCGATATATATCGAACCTGCGTTTTCTTCAAATGTATCGAATTGCTATACTACGTAAAAATTAAGCATCCACGGGCATAGTTGTGATTGAAATAGATAGTGGATCACCATAGAATGAAATTCGAAGAAATAAATATGAGAATTTTACCATACAGATGTCATTATAATCGAAGTTCGATTCGATTATTATATGAAATACGAATATTGACATAGCTTGAGAATTATTTGAGATACATGAATGAAATTTGGTGAATGGGTACATATTGGTATTCCTCATAACGCACAGGGGAAATACGCTTTGTATGTCGTCTCACATTCGATATATATCGAATCCGCTTTTCATTAAAATATATCGAATTGCTATATCACATAGTATTTAGCATCCACGGGCATAGTTGTGATGGTAATAGATATTTGATGACCATAGAACGCAACTTTAATCAATAGCAATGAGTATTTCACTGTACCGATGTCAGTATAATCGTAAGTTCGATTCGATTAATATCGCAAATACGAATATTGATATAACTTGATAACTATTTCAGGTAGATCAAAGAAATTTGGTAAATGGGTACATATTGGTATTTCTCATTATGCCAAGCGGAAATACGTTTTGTATGTAGCCTCACATTCGATATATATCGAATCTTCGTTTCCTTAAAATGTATCGATTTGGTATACCCCGTAGGTTTTTGCATCCACGGGCATAGTTGAGAAGGTGAGAGATAGTGGATGACCATAGAATGAATATTAATCAATATCTCTGAGCATTTTACTTTATGAATGTAAGTATATTCGAAATATCGATTCGATTATTATAACAAATTCGAATATTGACATAACTTGAAAAGTATTTGAGGTAGATGAATGAAATTTAGTAAATGAGTAAATATTGGTATTCTTCAAAATGCACATAGGACATATGTTTTGTATTTAGTCTCTCATTCGATATATATCGAAAATGCGATTACTTAAGGTGTATCACATTGCTTTACAACATAATATTTTGTATCCACGGGCATATTCGAGAAGGTTTATACATAATGAATGAATAGAATGAATTTGTATGAATATTTTGATGAAAGTATGAATAGATTTGTGTATTTTTCAATACAGATGTCACTTTATTCATAAGTTCGATTCGATTATTGTAGCAAATATGCAAATTGACATATCTTCATAACTATTTCAGTTAGAGGTATGAAATTTCGTGTGTGAGTACATATTAGTATTCCACTTGCTGTCAAATCGAAGGTAATGAAGATTATGGGCTAAGTTCCAATTAATATCAAATATGAGTTTTCATAAAATTAATCGACTGGCTTTACCTTTGACATGGTGAATTTCTCCAACTTTTCTACAACTTATGGACCCAAGACACAACTACTTATGACACCACCATATCTCCTTACCCACCACGACACGCTTGAAGAATTCAAGCGATAAAATACTCGTTAACGTCCCTATAATAGCTGCAAACTAATTCACTGATTGTGTGATTGATACAAATTAGCAGCCCAAACTGTGATAGGTGTGGGTATATGGAATATTGGACGTAAAAGTAAAAAAAAATTCATCGGGAGGAAAAATCTGAAAAGTTGAAAAAGTCGATTAGTTTTCGAGATATATCGACTTGAATTAACATGGGAGCCTTAGGGGACTAAAATTTTTTAGGTTTTTTTCGGTATTTATAAACGCGTCAGGAACATATGATTCCCTGGACGAAAACAAGATTTTTTGGTTGATTTTTCAGTGTGGTTGTCATTACGATAAAATGATATTTAGTATTTTTTATGATTTTTTGAAAGTGCCCCATGCTTTTCTTATGGCACTACGTTAGGATTTTTTTTGACCAACTTGCAATCATCACAGGACAAATTCCTTGAAACGCAAGATACTAGATTTTTTTGTTGATTTTTTGGCTATCTCAAAATTTTCATATGTCGAAACAATTCCGAGGAATAAACGATTTCGACTTTCCATTGTAGAGGTGGTCGAATTTTCAATCTTGGATTTCGGCGTTGAGACATGTGCCATATGAAAATTTGGAATCTTTAAGAAAAACCGTTAGAGGGTTCTCCGAACCCTCACGTTTGAGCTTACTTTTGCCGTATCCCTCTTGGTTAATTAATAATTAAATTCCGAAAAATGTCCTGCAAGCGAAAAATCATTGTCGCCATTTTTTTGTGGAGCATGCAATCTTGAATATCTTAGCAACCGTTTAAGCTAGAGGAATGAAATTTTCAGAGTAATAATATTATTAAAATGGTCAACTTTTGCAATGATGACCATTCCGCTCGATTGATTCATGTGCGAGTTATATCGATACGAATCTCCTTGGATACGCTTTAATCGCTAATAACTTTTTTATTAATCAGGTTTTGAACATGAATGTCATATAAAATACGACTGAAAATGTCATTCATCCGACAAAAGTTAAATCAGGCGAATCGATTGATTAGACTCGAAGTTATGACCGATACAAGGTTGTATTCGATTGAACCATTTTTTGGGCTTATTTACATAGTTACGGAAATAAAAATTTTAACAATATGTAGGGAAAAAAATGAATTATGCGCACACATAAATTATTTAGATGAATTATGTTTCCTAATGAAGACACATCGATTTGAATTTATATCTTTTTGTATTAGGCCCCCGTAAGAAATACACGCATCCCGTCTGTCTACGTCACCAATATAAGAACATAGGCTAAATTTTAAAAGCGGGGATATTAGAGAAGGC
Organism: Ischnura elegans; assembly: GCF_921293095.1. Taxonomy (NCBI): domain Eukaryota; kingdom Metazoa; phylum Arthropoda; class Insecta; order Odonata; family Coenagrionidae; genus Ischnura; species Ischnura elegans. Next base: position 48,192,961 of record NC_060252.1, on the reverse strand, counting down.
AGGGATAAGGGAGTGACCATAGAAGGGATATCAATAGGATTGCGGATTTTACAGTACAGATGTCAGCAGTGTCTAAAGTACGATTCGATTAGTATAGCAAATACGCAAATTGGCATAACTTGATAAAGGTGTACGTTGGACCAATGAAACTTGGTAAACAGGTACATCTTGGTATTCCTCACGATACTCAATGGTAGTATGTTTTGTATTCAGTCTCACGTTCGATATATATCGAATCTACTTTTTTTTTAAATATATCGAATTGCTATAACATGTAGGATTTTACATCCAAGGACATAGTTTACTAGGGATTAAATAGTAGATATCCATTGACTGGATTTTAAACCAATAGTCTTGCGGATTTTACAGTACAGATGTCAGTATGTTCGAAAAATCGATTCGATTATTATAGCAAATACGTAAATGGGCATAACTTCAATAGATTTACCGTTGGATCAATGAAATTTGGTGAATGGGTACATATTGGTATTCCTTACAATGCCCAATGAAAATTTGTTCTGTACAAAGTCTCACATTCGATATATATCGAATCTACTTTTACTTAAAATATATCGAATTGCTATAACATGTAGGATTTTACATCCAAGGACATAGTTTACTAGGGATTAAATAGTAGATACCCATTGACTGGATTTAAAACCAATAGCATTGCGGATTTTACAGTACAGATGTCAGTATGATCGAAAAATCGATTCGATTATTATAGCAAATACGTAAATGGGCATAACTTCAATAGATTTACCGTTGGATCAATGAAATTTGGTGAATGGGTACATATTGGTATTCCTCACAATGCCCAATGAAAATTTGTTCTGTACACAGTCTCACATTCGATATATATCGAATCTACTTTTTCTTAAAATGTATCGAATTGCTATAACATGTAGGATTTTACATCCAAGGACATAGTTTACTAGGGATTAAATAGTAGATACCCATTGACTGGATTTAAAACCAATAGCATTGCGGATTTTACAGTACAGATGTCAGTATGATCGAAAAATCGATTCGATTATTATAGCAAATACGTAAATGGGCATAACTTCAATAGATTTACCGTTGGATCAATGAAGTTTGGTGAATGGGTACATATTGGTATTCCTCACAATGCCCAATGAAAATTTGTTCTGTACAATGTCTCACATTCGATATATATCGAATCTACTTTTTCTTAAAATGTATCGAATTGCTATAACATGTAGGATTTTACATCCAAGGACATAGTTTACTAGGGATTAAATAGTAGATACCCATTGACTGGATTTAAAACCAATAGCATTGCGGATTTTACAGTACAGATGTCAGTATGATCGAAATATCGATTCGATTATTATAGCAAATACGTAAATGGGCATAACTTCAATAGATTTACCGTTGGATCAATGAAATTTGGTGAATGGGTACATATTGGTATTCCTCACAATGCCCAATGAAAATTTGTTCTTTACAAAGTCTCACATTCGATATATATCGAATCTACTTTTTCTTAAAGTATATCGAATTGCTATAACATGTAGAATTTTACATCCACAGGCATAGTTGACCAGGTATTAAATAGTAGATACCCATAGACTGAAAATTAAACCAATGGGATTGCGGACTTTACCGTACAGATGTCAGTATGATCGAAAAATCGATTCGATTATTATAGCATATACACAAATTGGTATAACTTGAAAAGTATACCCGTTGGACCAATTAAATTTGGCGAATGTGCACATCTTGGTAATCCTCACACTGCCCAACAGAAATATGCTTTGTATGTTGTCTAACGTGCGATATATATCGAATATGCTTTTTCTTCAAATATATCGAACCGTAATAACATATAGGATTTTACATCCAAGGGCATAGTTGGCCAGGTATTGTATAGTAGACACTCAGACTGAAAATTAAACCAATAGCATTGCGGATTTTATAGTACAGATGGCTGTGTAATCGCAAGATCGATTCGATTATTCTATCAAATACGCAAATTTGCAAACCTTGATTAGTTTATACGTTGGACCAATGAAATTTGGCAAATGGGTACATCCTGGTATTCCTCACAATGCCCAAATGAAACATATTTTGTGTATAGTCTCACATTCGGTATTAATCGAATCTACTTTTTCTTAAAATATATCGAACCGCTATAACATATAGGATTTTACATCCAAGGACATAGTTGACCAATATAATTATGTGGAAGATAGCCATAGACTGTAAGTTAAATCAATAGCATTGCGGATTCAACAATAAAAATGCCAGTATAATCGAAGAATGGATTCGATTATTATAACAAATACATAACATTGGCACAAGTTGAATAGTGTATCCGTTGGACCAATTAAATTTGGTGCTTGGTACATCTTGGTATTCCTCACAATTCCCAAAGGTAATATGTTTTGCATGTAGTCTCACGATTAATGCATATCGAATATGCTTTTTCTTAAAATAAATCGAATCGTTATAACATAGTATTTTGCATGCACGTACATAGTCAACCAGGAATTTTAGTGTTGATGATCAAAGATTGGAAGGTAAATCAATCGGATTGCGTATTTTCAATGCACGTGTCAGTATACTTGATAATTCGATACGATTATGATAGCAAATATGCCAAATCTTTTTTGCAAATTGGAATATCTTGAGAATAACTATTTTTTAAGACCAAAGAAATTAGAGGAATCGTTACAATTCAGTATTTTACAAACTGCATTATGGACATTCGTTTTGCAAGTGGAATATCTTTATATATTTATCTAAAGAATCTGCGTTGTATTTTCAAGAGTGGCTTATCACAATGCTTATGAACTTTAACAGTTGAAAAATAACCACATAATCAACACTCTCTTGAAATTTTTAAAACCTTATTCCGATTACGTGTCAATGGTTAACTTAATGGATCAAAGAATCAATTATCCGTCAAATAAAATCACATTGAAAATAACAAATATTTCTAACAGTGAAAAATTTAGTTCCTTACCCTTTCAAAAAACGGCGGGGAAATTTTTGAATATTAAACCACTTATGGGCACATGACTCGAAAATATGTGACACAACTATGTTTCCACCCCCCCTAATTACCCGCTTGATGAATTCAAGCGCCCAATCGACTCGTTACATATATTAAAGCTGCAAATCGATTGATCACTTATTCATTGATACAAATTCACAGCCCAAACTACCGGGCCGATCGAGATGAAATTTTCGGTGGTAAAAGTAAAAAAAAATTCATCGGGAGGAAAAATCTCAAAATCCCGAAAAGTGCGATAATTTTCGATATATATCGAGTTGAATTAACATGGCAGCCTTATGGGACTAAAACTGTTTCCTTAATATCGTCGCGAAAAAAAGTCCCAGAGACGTCTTCTTCCATTGACGTAAACTAGATTTTTTGGTCAATTTTTTAATACCTTGGTTTTTCATCGATCTCTCTCGATCACGGTCGAAATAATTTTTAAAAATCGACAATGCTTTTCTTATGGACCAACTTTGGAATTTTTTTTGACCCACTTGCCAAAGTAGTTGGACTTTCGCCGCCTAATACGTTTTTTATAATTTTTTACCTGATTTTTTGGCTATCTCGGATAATTCGTATGTCGATTACATTCCGAGTTATTAGCATTATCGAAATAACATTGTCGAGATAGGACGATCGATAAATATCGATTTGAGAGCTGGCGCTTCAAAATTAGGCTATTTAGCTCAAAAAAGCATGCCTACAAACGTACCTCCGGTACGTCCAGGCTTTCATTTTTATTTAGATTTCGTAATATTTAACGAGTTATTTCATTCCGAATTTTTCCCAAATTATTTTCTTGAGCCCGCGGCAATCGCCGCCATTCCTCTCCGCCAAACGGGCGGTGGTCGGTGCCCGTAAGATATACACGCATTTCCCTATCTCATACGTGCATGTATACGGATGAAATTTGGAGAGGGCTAACATGGTTATGATCCCAGTAAAGCCTCACCGCCTAACTTTTTTGAGTATTGATTTTTTCATTACGTATTCGGTATCGCATATGCAACAGTCATTTGTTATATATACGGATTTCCCATTGACATCGGCCAAAGGCTTAGAAGGTGAATTTACTGCAATGGTGTAATTGAAAAGAGCATAACTTCCAAAGTATTTCACCTAGGCCTATGAAATTTGGCAGATAGGTACATCATTGTATTGTTATTATGACCATATAAAATTTAGTCCAATAATGGCCATCACGTTCGATATATATCGAACCTACGTTTTCTTTAATTCTATCGAATGTTAATAACTTATTGGAATACTCATCTACGAAGGAAATTAGTGCCGGCATTACATGTAAAAACTACCAACCAATTGAAAAAAAACAGATGACATGGATATTTCAGAGTACCGGAGTCAGTAATATCGAATTTTCGATTCGATTATTATAACTAAAACGAATATTGAGATAACTTTTTAAGTATTTGCGATAGATGAATGAAATTTGGTAAATTGGTACATATTGGTATTGCTCATAATTCAATGGGGAAATTTGTTTTGTATGTAGTCCCATATTCGATATATATCGAATCTGCGTTTTCTTAAAATATATCGAATTCCTATAACACATACGATTCGGCATCCACGGGCATATGTGCGATGGTAATAGATAGTGGATGACCATAGAATGATTTTCGAATCAATAGCTATGAGCATTTTGCCGTAGAGATTTCAGTGTTATCGAACGTTCGATTCGATTATAATAAGAAATAGGATTATTGACATAACTTGAGAAGTGTTTGAGGTAGATGAATGAAATTTGGTAAATGGGTAGATATTGGAATTTGGCATCATGCACAGGGGATATACGTTTTGCATTTGGTCTCGCATTCGATATATATCGAATCTGCGTTTTCTTAAAATATATCGAATTGCTATAACACATACGATTTGGCATCCACGGCCATATGCGCGATGGTAATAGATAATGGATGACCATAGATTGAATTTCGAATCAATAGCTTTGAGTATTTTGCCGCATATATGTCAGTGTAATCGAACGTTCGATTCGATTATAATAAGAAATAGGAATATTGACATAACTTGAGAAGTGTTTGAGGTAGATGAATGAAATTTGGTAAATGGGTACATATTGGTATTTGGCATAATGAACAGGGGATATACGTTTTGTATGTCGTCTCACAATCGATATATATCGAACCTGCGTTGTCTTCAAATGTATCGAATTGCTATACTACGTAAAAATTAAGCATCCACGGGCATAGTTGTGATTGAAATAGATAGTGGATCACCATAGAATTAAATACGAAGAAATAAATATGAGAATTTTACCATACAGATGTCATTATAATCGAAGTTCGATTCGATTATTATATGAAATACGAATATTGACGTAACTTGAGAATTATTTGAGATACATGAATGAAATTTGGTGAATGGGTACATATTGGTATTCCTCATAAGGCACAGGGGAAATACGTTTTGTATGTCGTCTCACATTCGATATATATCGAATCCGCTTTTCATTAAAATATATCGAATTGCTATATCACATAGTATTTAGCATCCACGGGCATAGTTGTGATGGTAATAGATATTTGATGACCATAGAACGCAACTTTAATCAATAGCAATGAGTATTTCACTGTACCGATGTCAGTATAATCGTAAGTTCGACTCGATTAATATCGCAAATAGGAATATTGATATAACTTGATAAGTATTTCAGGTAGATCAAAGAAATTTGGTAAATGGGTACATATTGGTATTTCTCATTATGCCAAGGGGAAATACGTTTTGTATGTAGCATCACATTCGATATATATCGAATCTGCGTTTTCTTCAAATGTATCGAATTGCTATACTACGTTAAAATTAAGCAGCCAAGGGCATAGTTTTGATGGTAATAGATTGTGGATGACCATAGAATGAAAATGGAATCAATAGGTATGAGATTTTTACCATACAGTTGTCAGTATAATCGAAGTTCAATTCGATTATTATATGAAATACGAATATTGACATTACTTGAGAAGTATTTCAGGTAGATGAATGAAATTTGGTGAATGGGTACATATTGGTATTTCTCATAACGCACAGGGGAAATACGTTTTGTATGTCGTCTCACATTCGATATATATCGAATCCGCTTTTCATTAAAATATATCGAATTGCTATATCACACAGTATTTAGCATCCACGGGCATAGTTGTGATGGTAATAGATATTTGATGTCCATAGAACGCAACTTCAATCAATAGCAATGAGTATTTCACTGTACCGATGTCAGTATAATCGTAAGTTCGATTCGATTATTACGGCAAATACGTTAATTGATATAACTTGATAAGTATTTCAGGTAGATCAAAGAAATTTGGTAAATGGGTACAAATTGGTATTCTTCTTAATCCAATAGTGAAAGTTGTTTTGTATGTAGTCTAACATTCGATATATATCGAATCTGCGTTTCCTTAAAATGTATCGATTTGCTATACCACGTAGGTTTTAGCATCCACGGGCATAGTTGAGAAGGTGAGAGATAGTGAATGACCATAGAATGAATACTAATCAATATCTATGAGCATTTTACATTATATATGTAAGTTTATTCGAAATATCGATTCGATTACTATAACAAATACGAATATTGACATAACTTGAAAAGCATTTGAAGTTGATGAATGAAATTTGGTAAATAAGTAAATATTGGTATTCCTCATAATAAAATTAGGAAAGATGTTTTGTATTTAGTCTCTCATTCGATATATATCGAATCTGCGATTACTTAAAATGTATCAAATTGCTTTACATCATAATATTTAGTATCCACGGGCATATTCGAGAATGTTTATAGATAATGGATGAATAGAATGAATTTGTATGGATATTTTGATGAAAGTATGAATAGATTTGTGTATTTTTCAATACAGATGTCACTTTATTCATAAGTTCGATTCGATTATTGTAGCAAATATGCAAATTGACATATCTTCATAACTATTTCAGTTAGAGGTATGAAATTTCGTGTGTGAGTACATATTAGTATTCCACTTGCTGTCAAATAGAAATTTATGAAGACTATGGGCTAAGTTCAAATTAATATGAAATATGAGTTTTCATTAAATTAATCGACTGGCTTTACCTTTGACACGGTGAATTTCTCCAATTTTTCAACAACTTATGGACCCAAGACACAACTACTTATGACACCACCATATCTCCTTACCCACCACGACACGCTTGAAGAATTCAAGCATTATATACTCGTTACATATATAAAAGCTGCAAATTCATTGATGACTGACTGATTCATCATAATTCCCAGCCCAAACTGCCGGGTCGATCGAGATGATATTTTCGGTTGTAAAACAAAAAAAATATTCATCGAGAGGAAAAATCTCAAAATTCCGAAAAGTGCGATACATTTCGATATATATCGAGTTGAATTAACATGGCAGCCTTATGGGACTAAAACTCTTTCCTTAATATCGTCGCGAATAAAAGTCCCAGAGACATCTCCTCCCATCGACGTAAACTAGATTTTTTGGTCGATTTTTTGATACCTTGGTTTTTCATCGATCTTTGTCGATCACGGTCGAAATAATTTTTAAAAATCGACAATGCTTTTCTTATGGACCAACTTTGGAATTTTTTTTGACCCACTTGCAAAAGTAGTGGGACGTTCGCCGCCTAATACGTTTTTTCTAATTTTTTACCTGATTTTTTGGTATCTCGGAAAATTCGTCTGTCGAATAGATTCCGAGTTATTAGCATTATCGAAATAACATTGTCGAGATAGGACGATCGATAAATATCGATTTGAGAGCCGGCGCTTCAAAATTAGGCTATTCAGCTCAAAAAAGCATGCCTACAAACGTACCTTCGGTACGTCCAGGTTTTCATTTTTATTTAGATTTCGTAATATTTAACGAGTTATTTCATTCCGAATTTTTCCCAAATTATTTTCTTGAGCCCGCGGCATACGCCGCCATTCCTCTCCGCCAAACGGGCGGTGGTCGGTGCCCGTAAGTAATACACGCATTTCCCTATCTCATACGTGCATGTATACGGATGAAATTTGGAGAGGGCTAACATGGTTATGATCCCAGTAAAGCCTCACCGCCTAACTTTTTTGAGTATTGATATTTTCATTACGTATTCGGTATCGCATATGCAACAGTCATTTGTTATATATAGGGATTTCCCATTGACATTGGCCATAGGCTTAGAAGGTGAATTTACTGCAATGGTGTAACGGAAATGAGCATAACTTCCAAAGTATTTCACCTAGGCCAATGAAATTTGGCGAATAGGTACATCATTGTATTATTATTATGACCATATAAAATTTAGTCCAATAATGTCCATCACTTTCGATATATATCGAACCTACGTTTTCTTTAATTCTATCGAATGTTAATAACTATTTGAAATACATATCTTGAGAGTAACTTATGCCGGCATAACATTTGAAACGACCAACCAATGAAAAAAAACAAATGACATGCGTATTTCCGAGAACCTATGTCAGTATAATCGAATTTTCGATTCGATTGTTATAACTAAAATGAATATTGAGATAACTTGATAAGTATTTGAGGTAGATGAATGAAATTTGGTAAATTGGTACATATTGGTATTCCTCATAATGCATGGGGGAAATATGTTTTGCATGTAGTCCCATATTCGATATATATCGAATCTGCGTTTTCTGAAAATATATCGAATTGCTATAACACATACGATTCGGCATCCACGGGCATATGTGCGATGGTAAGAGATAGTGGATGACCAAAGAATGAATTTCGAATCAATAGCTATGAGCATTTTGCCGTAAAGATGTCAGTGTTATCGAACGTTCGATTCGATTATAATAAGAAATAGGAATATGGACATAACTTGAGAAGTATTTCACGTAGATGAATGAAGTTTGGTAAATGGGTACATATTGGTATTTGGCATAATGCACAGTGGAGATACGTTTTGTATGTCGTCTCACATTCGATATATATCGAATCTGCGTTTTCTTCAAATGTATCGAATTGCTATACTACGTTAAAATTAAGCAGCCAAGGGCATAGTTTTGATGGTAATAGATTGTGGATGACCATAGAATGAAAATCGAATCAATAGCTATGAGCATTTTGCCGTACAGATGTCAGTGTAATCGAAGTTCAATTCGATTATTATATGAAATACGAATATTGACATAACTTGAGAAATATTTGAGGTAATGAATGAAATTTGGTGAATGGGTACATGTTGGTATTCCTCATAATGCTCAGGGGGAATATATTTTGTAAGTTGAGTTACTTTCGATATATATCGAATCTACGATTGCTTAAAATATATCGAATTGCTATACCAGGTAGAATTTAGCATCCACGGGCAAAGTTAAGAAAGTAATAGCTAGTGGATGAAAGGAATGAATAGAAATGGAGAACATAATAAAAGTATGAATTCATTTGCGTATTTTTCAATATAGATGTCACTCTCATCACAAGTTCGTTTCGATATTAGTAGAAAATATTCAAATTGACATATCTTCATAACTATTTCAGTTACACCAATGAAATTTGGACTGTGTGTACATATTAGTATTCGGCTTACTTCCCAATCGAATTTAATGAAAATAACAGGCTAACTATCGATTTATATCGAATATAAATTTTCATAAAATATGTCCAATTGCTATAACCTGACGTGGTCGAATTTTCAAACATTTCACCAACTTATGGACCCAGGACTAGGCAACTTCTGACACTACTCGATCTCAATACCCTTCACTAACACGCTTGATATATTCAAGCGCATATCGACTCGTTAACGTCCCTATTAAAGCTGGAAAGTAATTCATTGATTGGGTGATTGACACAAATTAGTAGCCCAAACTGTGATATTTGTGGGTATATGGAATATTGGACGTAAAAGTAAAAAAATATTCATCGGGAGGAAAAATCTGAAAAGTTGAAAAAGTCGATTAGTTTTCGAGATATATCGACTTGAATTAACATGGGAGCCTTATGGGACTACGACTTTTTCGCTTTTATTTTGTACTTTGAAACGTCCGAGGAACATGATATTCAATGGACATGGACTAGATTTTTTGGTCGATTTTTTGGTGTGGTTGCCATAGCGACGAATTGATATTTAGTATTTTTTATTACTGTTTGAATGCTCTCAATGCTTTTCTTATGGGAAAACTTTAGGAATTTTTTTGACCAACTTGCAATAATCGTAAGACAAATTCCTTTGCCAAAAAGTTAGATAATTCTTTGGTTAATTTTTTGGCTATCTTAAAATTTTCGTACGTCGAAACAATTCCGAGGAATAAACGATTTCGATTTAACATTGTCGTGATGGGCGAATTTTCAAACTCGGATTTCAGCCTTGAGACATGTGCCATATGAAAATTTGGAATCTCCAAGAAAAACCGTTAGAGGGTTCTCCGAACCCTCACGTTTGAGCTTACTTTCGCCGTATCCCTCTTGGTTAATTCATAATTAAATTCCGAAAAATGTCCTGCAAGCGAAAAATCATTGTCGCCATTTTTTTGTGGAACATACAATCTTGAATATCTTAGCAACCGTTCCAGCTACATGAATGAAATTTTTAGGGTAATACTTTTATCAAAATGGTCAACTTTTGCAATGATGACCATTTCGCTCGATCGATTCATGTGCAAGTTATATCGATACCAATCTCCTTGGTTACGCTTAAATCGCTAATAACTTTTTTCTAAATCAAGGCATGAATGTGAAAGTCATATATAATACTACTGTTATTGTCTTTTCTTCGACAAAAGTTATATCAAGCGAATCGAGCGATTACAGTCGAAGTTATGATCGATAAAAGGTTGCATTCGATTGAGCCATTTTTCAGACCTATTTACATAGTTACGGGGATAAAAATTATAAAAATATGTAAGGGAAGAAATGAAATATGCGTACACATAAATTATTTAGATGAGTATTGTTTCCTAACGAAGATATATCAATATGAATTTATATCTTTTTGTATTAGGTCCCCGTAAGAAATACACGCATCGCCCTATATACGTCACCAATATAAGAACATAGGCGAAATTTTGAAAGCGGGGATAGTAGAGAAGAGAGGGATAAGGGTATGGCCATCGCATGGAGAGGTTATCAATAGGATGCGAATTTTTCAATACAGGTGGCAGTATAGTCGAATGTACGATTCGATTTTTATAGCAAATACGCAAATAGGCATAAAATGATAAGTGTATACGTTGGACCAATGAAATTTAGTGAATTGGTACATCATGGTATTCCTCACAATGCGCAATGGAAACATGTTTTGCACATAGTCTCACGCTCGATATATATCGAATCTACTTTTTCTTAAAATATATCAAATTGCTATAGCATATAGGATTTTACATCTTAGGACATAGTAGACAAGGAAATACATAGTAGATACCCATATCCCAGAAATTAAACCAAAAACATTGCGAATTTCAAAGTACAGATGTCAGTATGATCGAAAAGTCGATTCGATTATTATAGCAAATACGTTAATTGGCATAACTTCAATTGTGTTTCCGTTGGACCAATGAAATTTGGTGAATGGGTACATCTTTGTATTCCTCACAATGCCCAATGGAAATTTGTTTCGTATGTAGTATTACGCTCGATATATATCGAATATAATTTTTATTAAAATATATCGAATTGCTATAACACATAGGATTTTACATCCAAGGACATATTTGACCAGGAATTACATAGTAGATACCCATAGACTGTAAGTTAAACCAAAAGCAATGCGGATTTTAAAGTACAGATGTCAGTATGATCGAAGAATCGATTCGATTATTTTAGCAAATACGTTAATTGGCATAACTTCAATAGTGTTTCCGTTTGACCAATGAAATATGGTGAATGGGTACATCTTTTTATTCCTCACAATGTCCAATGAAAATATGTTTTGCATGTAGTCTCACATTCGATATATATCGAATCTGCTTTTTCACAATTTATATCGAATAGCTATAACATATAGGATTTTACACCCATGGGCATTCTTGACCAGGAATTATATAGTAGATGACCATAGACTGGATATAAAAAAAATGTCATTGCGGATTTTTCATTACAGATGTCAGTATAATCGAAAGATCGAATCGATTATTGTAGCAAATACGCAAATTGGCATAACTGGATTAGTATATACGTTGGACCAATGAAAATTGGTGAATGGGTACATCTTGGTATTCCTCACATTGCCCAATGGAAATATGTTTTGCATGTAGTCTCACATTCGATACATATCGAATCTGCTTTTTCACAAATTATATCGAATAGCTATGACATTTAGGATTTTACACCCATGGGCATTCTTGACCAGGAATTATATAGTAGATGACCATAGACTGGATATTAAAAAAATGTCATTGCGGATTTTACATTACAGATGTCAGTATAATCGAAAGATCGAATCGATTATTGTAGCAAATACGCAAATTGGCATAACTGGATTAGTATATACGTTGGACCAATGAAAATTGGTGAATGGGTACATCTTGGTATTCCTCACATTGCCCAATGGAAATATGTTTTGCATGTAGTCTCACATTCGATACATATCGAATCTGCTTTTTCACAAATTATATCGAATAGCTATAACATTTAGGATTTTACACCCACGGGCATTGTTGACCAGCAATTATATAGAAGATGACCATAGCGTGGAAATAAAATCAATATGGTTGCGGATTTTACAGTGCAGATGTCAGTATAATCGAAAGATCGATTCGATAGTTATAGCAAATGCTGAAATTAGCATATTTTGATTAGTATATATGTTGCACCAATGACATTTTGTGAATGGGTACATCTTGGGATTCCTCACAATGCCCAATTGAAATATTGTTTGTGTTTAGTCTCACGTTCGATATATATCGAATCTACTTTTTCTTACAATATGTCGAATTGCTATAACATATAGGATTTTACATCCAAGGACATAGTTGACCAGGAAATATAGAGAAGATTTCTATTAACTGGAATTAAAATCTACGGCATTGCGGATATTACAGTGCAGATAGCAGTTTTATCAAAAGATCGATTCGATAATTGTAGCAAATACGCGAATTGGCATAACATGATTAGTATTTACGTTGGACCAATGAAAATTGGTGAATGGGTAAATCTTGGTCTTCCTCACAATGCCCAATGGAAATATGCTTTGCGTGTAGTCTCACGATCTATATATATTGAATATGCTTTTTCTTAAAATATATCGAATCGTTATTACATACAGGATTTTCTATCCACGTACATAGTTGACCAGGAATTTTAGGGTTGATGATCCAAGACTGGAACAGGATTGCGAATTTTCAATACACGTGTCAGTATACTTGATAAATCGATACGATAATGATAGCAAATATGCCAAAGCTATTTTTTTCAAATTGGAATATCTTGAGAATAACTATTTTTTAGTACCAAAGAAATTTGGGGAATCGTTACAATTTAGTATTTTACACACTGCATTATGGACATATGTTTTGCGAGTGGTACATCTTTATATATTTATCTAAGGAATCTGCGTTTCATTTTCAAGTTTCGCTTATCACAACGCCTTTGGACTTTAAGAGTTGAAAAATAACCACAAAATCATCACTGTCATGAAATTTTAAAAACCTTATTCCAATTATGTCTCAGTGCTAAACTTTGCCTATTCAAATAATGAAGTATCCGTCAAATGAAATCATATTGAAAATAACATTTCATATTGAAAACAACACAAATTATATCGAATAGCTATGACATTAAGGATTTTACACCCATGGGCATTCTTGACCAGGAATTATATAGTAGATGACCAAAGACTTGATATATAAAATTTCATTGCCGATTTTACATTACAGATGTCAGTATAATCGAAAGATCGAATCGATTATTGTAGCAAATACGCAAATTGGCATAACTGGATTAGTATATACGTTGGACCAATGAAAATTGGTGAATGGGTTCATCTTGGTATTCCTCTCATTGCCCAATGGAAATATGTTTTGCATGTAGTCTCACATTCGATACATATCGAATCTGCTTTTTCACAAATTATATCGAATAGCTATAACATTTAGGATTTTACACCCATGGGCATTGTTGACCAGCAATTATATAGAAGATGACCATATCGTGGAAATAAAATCGATATCGTTGCGGATTTTACAGTACAGATGTCAGTATAATCGAAAGATCGATTCGATAGTTATAGCAAATGCTGAAATAGGCATATTATGATTAGTATATACGTTGCACCAATGAAATTTTGTGAATGGGTACATCTTGGGATTCCTCACAATGCCCAATTGAAATATTGTTTATGTTTAGTCTCACGTTCGATATATATCGAATCTACTTTTTCTTAAAATATATCGAATTCTATAACATATAGGATTTTACATCCAAGGACATAGTTGACCGGGAAATATAGAGAAGATTTCTATTAACTGGAATTAAAATCCACGGCTTTGCGGATATTACAGTGCAGATTGCAGTTTTATCGAAAGATCGATTCCATAATTGTAGCAAATACGCGAATTGGCATAACATGATTAGTATTTACGTTGGACCAATGATACTTGGTAAATGGGTACATCTTGGTATTCCTCACAATGCCCAATTGAAATATTTTTTGTTTATAGTCTCACGTTCGATATAAATCGAATTTACTTTTTCTTAAAATATATCGAATTGCTATTACATGTAGGATTTTACATCCGAGGACATAGTTGACCAGGAATTATGTAGTAGATACCCATACACTGGAAGTTAAACCAATAGCATCGCGGATTTAACAGTACAGATGTCAGTATAATTGAAAAATCGATTTGATTATTTTAGCAAATATTTAAATTGGCATAACACTATTATTGTATCCGTTTGACCAATGAAATTTGGTGAATGGGTACATCTGGGTCTTCCTCACAATGCCCAATGGAAATATGCTTTGCGTGTAGTCTCACGATCTATATATATTGAATATGCTTTTTCTTAAAATATATCGAATCGTTATTACATACAGGATTTTCTATCCACGTACATAGTTGACCAGGAAATTTAGGGTTGATGATCGAAGACTGGAACAGGATTGCGAATTTTCAAAACAGTATACTTGATAATTCGATACGATAATGATAGCAAATATGCCAAAGCTATTTTTTTCAAATTGGAATATCTTGAGAATAACTATTTTTTAGTACCAAAGAAATTTGGGGAATCGTTACAATTTAGTATTTTACACACTGCATTATGGACATATGTTTTGCGAGTGGTACATCTTTATATATTTATCTAAGGAATCTGCGTTTCATTTTCAAGTTTCGCTTATCACAACGCTTTTGGACTTTAAGAGTTGAAAAATAACCACAAAATCATCACTGTCTTGAAATTTTAAAAACCTTATTCCAAATATGTCTCAGTGCTAAACTTAGCCTATTCAAATAATGAACTATCCGTCAAATGAAATCATATTGAAAATAACAAATAATTTTAAAAGTAAACAATTAAGTTCCTTACCCTTTCAAAAACCGGCAGGGAAATTTTTGAATATTTTTAACACTTATGGACACAATGCTCGACAACACGTGACACAACAATGTTCTTACCCTCCTAATTACCCGCTTGAAGAATTCAAGCACCCAATCGACTCGTTAACGTCCCTATAATAGCTGCGATTTGATTCACTGATTGGGTGATTGATACAAATTAGCAGCCCAAACTGTGATATGTGTGGGTATATGGAATATTGGACGTAAAAATAAAAAAATATTCATCGGGAGGAAAAATCTGAAATCTTTAAAAAGTCGATAACTTTTCGAGATATATCGACTTGAATTAACATGGGAGCCTTATGGGACTAAAACTTTTTCACTTTTTTAATGTATTTATAAATATGTGAGGAACATGACATTCCCTTGACATAAACTAGATTTTTTGGTTGATTTTTTGGTTTGGTTGTCAGTGCGATGAATTAATATTTAGTATTTTTTATGATTTTTTGAAAGTGCCCCATGCTTTTCTTATGGCACTACGTAAAGAATTTTTTTGACCAACTTGCAATCATCACAGGACAAATTCCTTGAAAAGCAAGATACTAGATTTTTTGGTTGATTTTTTGGCTATCTCGGAATTTTCATATGTCGAAACAATTCCGAGGAATAAACGATTTCGACTTTCCATTGTAGAGGTGGTCGAATTTTCAATCTTGGATTTCGGCGTTGAGACATGTGCCATATGAAAATTTGGAATCTTTAAGAAAAACCGTTAGAGGGTTCTCCGAACCCTCACGTTTGAGCTTACTTTCGCCGTATCCCTCTTGGGTTATTCATAATTAAATTCCGAAAAATGTCCTGCAAGCGAAAAATCATTGTCGCCATTTTTTTGTGGAGCATGCAATCTTGAATATCTTAGCAACCGTTTAAGCTAGAGGAATGAAATTTTCAGAGTAATAATATTATTAAAATGGTCAACTTTTGCAATGATGACCATTCCGCTCGATCGATTCATATGCGAGTTATATCGATACGAATCTCCTTGGATACGCTTTAATCGCTAATAACTTTTTTATTAATCAAGTTTTGAACATGAATTTCATACAAAATACGACTGAAAATGTCATTCATCCGACAAAAGTTAAATCAGGCGAATCGATTGATTATACTCGAAGTTATGATCGATACAAGGCTGTATTCGATTGAGCCATTTTTTGGGCTTATTTACATAGTTACGGAAATAAAATTTTTAACAATATGTAAGGAAAAAAATGAATTATGCGCACACATAAATTATTTAGATGAATTATGTTTTCTAATGAAGATACATCGATTTGAATTTATATCTTTTTGTATTAAGCCCCCGTAAGAAATACACGCATCCCGTCTATCTACGTCACCAATATAAGAACATAGGCTAAATTTTGAAAGCGGGGATATTAGAGAAGGCAGGGATAAGGGAGTGACCATAGAAGGGATATCAATAGGATTGCGGATTTTACAGTACAGATGTCAGCAGTGTCTAAAGTACGATTCGATTAGTATAGCAAATACGCAAATTGGCATAACTTGATAAGTGTGTACGTTGGACCAATGAAACTTGGTAAACAGGTACATCTTGGTATTCCTCACGATACTCTATGGTAGTATGTTTTGTATTCAGTCTCACGTTCGATATATATCGAATCTACTTTTTCTTAAAATATATCGTATTGCTATAACATGTAGGATTTAACATTCAAGGACATAGTTTACTAGGGATTAAATAGTAGATACCCATAGACTGGATTTAAAACCAATAGCATTGCGGATTTTACAGTACAGATGTCAGTATGATCGAAAAATCGATTCGATTATTATAGGAAATACGTAAATGGGCATAACTTCCATAGATTTACCGTTGGATCAATGAAATTTGTTGATTGGGTACATATTGGTATTCCTCACGACGCCCAATGAAAATTTGTTTTGTACGTAGTCTCACATTCGATATATATCGAATCTACTTTTTCTTAAAATGTATCGAATTGCTATAACATGTAGGATTTTACATCCAAGGACATAGTTTACTAGGGATTAAATAGTAGATACCCATTGACTGGATTTTAAACCAATAGCCTTGCGGATTTTACAGAACAGATGTCAGTATGATCGAAAAATCGATTCGATTATTATACCAAATACGTAAATGGTTATAACTTCAATAGATTTACCGTTGGATCAATGAAATTTGGTGATTGGGTACATATTGGTATTCCTCACGATGCCCAATAGAAATATGTTTTGTATGTAGTCTAACGTGCGATATATATCGAATCTACTTTTTCTTCAAATATATCGAACTGCTATAACATATAGGGTTTTACATCCAAGGGCATAGTTGACCAGGTATTACATAGTAGATACCCATAGACTGAAAGTTAAACCAATAGCATTGCGGATTTTACAGTACAGATGTCAGTATGATCGAAAAATCGATTCGATTATTAAAGCAAATACGTAAATGGGCATAACTTCAATAGATTTACCGTTGGATCAATGAAATTTGGTGATTGGGTACATATTGGTATTCCTCACGATGCCCAATGAAAATTTATTTTGTAAGTAGTCTCACATTCGATATATATCGAATCTACTTTTTCTTAAAATATATCGAATTGCTATAACATGTAGGATTTTACATCCAAGGACATAGTTGACTAAGGATTAAATAGTAGATACCCATAGACTGGATTTTAAACCTATAGGATTGCGGACTTTACCGTACAGATGTAAGAATGATCGAAAAATCGATTCGATTATTATAGCAAATTTCGTAAATGGGCATAACTTCAATAGATTTACCGTTGGATCAATGAAATTTGGTGATTGGGTACATATTGGTATTCCTCACGATGCCCAATGAAAATTTGTTTTGTACGTAGTCTCACATTCGTTATATATCGAATCTACTTTTTCTTAAAATGTATCGAATTGCTATAACATGTAGGATTTTACATCCAAGGACATATTTTACTAGGGATTAAATAGTAGTTACCCATTGACTGGATTTTAAACCAATAGCCTTGCGGATTTTACAGTACAGATGGCAGTGTAATCTCAAGATCGATTCGATTATTCTATCAAATACGCAAATTTGCAAAACTTGATTAGTTTATACGTTGGACCAATGAAATTTGGCAAATGGGTACATCTTGGTATTCCTCACAATGCCCAAATGAAACATATTTTATGTATAGTCTAACGTTCGGTTTTAATCGAATCTACTTTTTCTTAAAATATATCGTATTGCTATAACATATAGGATTTTATATCCAAGGACATAGTTGACCAATATAATTATGTGGAAGATAGCCATAGACTGTAAGTTAAATCAATAGCATTGCGGATTCAACAATACAAATGCCAGTATAATCGAAGAACGGATTCGATTATTATAACAAATACATAACATTGGCACAAGTTGAATAGTGTATCCGTTGGACCAATTAAATTTGGTGCTTGGTACATCTTGGTATTCCTCACAATTCCCAAAGGTAATATGTTTTTCATGTAGTCTCACGATTGATGCATATCGAATATGCTTTTTCTTAAAATATATCGAATCGTTATAACATAGGATTTTGTATGCACGTACATAGTCGACCAGGAATTTTAGTGTTGATGATCAAAGATTGGAAGGTAAATCAATCGGATTGCGTATTTTCAATGCACGTGTCAGTATACTTGATAATTCGATACGATTATGATAGCAAATATGCCAAATCTTTTTTGCAAATTGGAATATCTTGAGAATAACTATTTTTAAGACCAAAGAAATTAGAGGAATCGTTACAATTCAGTATTTTACAAACTGCGATATGGACATTCGTTTTGCAAGTGGAATATCTTTATATATTTATCTAAAGAATCTGCGTTGTATTTTCAAGAGTGGCTTATCACAATGCTTATGAACTTTAACAGTTGAAAAATAACCACATAATTAACACTCTCTTGAAATTTTTAAAACCTTATTCCGATTATGTGTCAATGGTTAACTTAATGGATCAAAGAATCAATTTTCCGTCAAATAAAATCACATTGAAAATAACAAATATTTCTAACAGTGAAAAATTTAGTTCCTTACCCTTTCAAAAAACGGGGGGGAAATTTTTTGAATATTAAACCACTTATGGGCACATGACTCGGAAACATGTGACACAACCATGTTCCCACCCCCCTAATTACCCGCTTGATGAATTCAAGCGCCCAATCGACTCGTTTTTACATATTTAAAGCTGGAAAGTAATTCATTGATTGGGTGATTGACACAAATTAGTAGCCCAAACTGTGATAGGTGTGGGTATATGGAATATTGGACGTGAAAGTAAAAAAAAATTCATCGGGAGGAAAAATCTGAAAAGTTGAAAAAGTCGATTAGTTTTCGAGATATATCGACTTGAATTAACATGGGAGCCTTATGGGACTACGACTTTTTCGCTTTAATTTTGTACTTTTAAACGTCCGACGAACATGATATTCAATGGACATGGACTAGATTTTTTGGTCGATTTTTTGATGTGGTTGCCATAGCGACGAATTGATATTTAGTATTTTTTATTACTGTTTGAACGCACTCAATGCTTTTCTTATGGGAAAACTTTAGGAATTTTTTGACCTACTTGCAATAATCGTACGACAAATTCCTTTGCCAAAAAGTTAGATAATTTTTTGGTTAATTTTTTGGCTATCTTGGAATCTTCGTACGTCGAAACAATTCCGAGGAATAAACGATTTCGATTTTCCATTGTAGAGGTGGTTGAATTTTCAATCTTGGATTTCGGCGTTGAGACATGTGCCATATGAAAATTTGGAATCTCCAAGAAAAACCGTTAGAGGGTTCTCCGAACCCTCACGTTTGAGCTTACTTTCGCCGTATCCCTCTTGGTTAATTACTAATTAAATTCCGAAAAATGTCCTGCAAGCAAAAAATCATTGTCGCCATTTTTTTGTGGAGCATGCAATCTTGAATATCTTAGCAACCGTTTAAGCTAGAGGAATGAAATTTTCAGATAAATAATATTATTAAAATGGTCAACTTTTGCAATGATGACCATTTCGCTCGATCGATTCATGTGCGAGTTATATCAATACCAATCTCCTTGGTTACGCTTAAATCGCTAATAACTTTTTCCTAAATCAAGGCATGAATGTGAAAGTCATATATAATACTACTGTTAATGTCTTTTCTTCGACAAAAGTTAAATCAAGCGAATCGAGCGATTACAGTCGAAGTTATGATCGATAAAATGTTGCATTCGATTGAGCCATTTTTCAGACCTATTTACATAGTTACGGGGATAAAAATTATAAAAATATGTAAGGCAAGAAATGAATTATGCGTACACATTAATTAATTAGATGAGTATTGTTTCCTAACGAAGATATATCAATATGAATTTATATCTTTTTGTATTAGGTCCCCGTAAGAAATACACGCATCGCCCTATATACGTCACCAATATAAGAACATAGGCGAAATTTTGAAAGCGGGGATAGTAGAGAAGAGAGGGATAAGGGTTGGCCATAGAATGGAGGGGTTATCAATAGGATGCGAATTTTTCAATACAGATGGCAGTATAGTCGAATGTACGATTCGATTTTTATAGCAAATTCGCAAATTGGCATAAAATATTAAGTGTATACGTTGGACCAATGAATTTTAGTGAATTGGTACATCATGGTATTCCTCACAATGCGCAATGGAAACATGTTTTGTATATAGTCTCACGCTCGATATATATCGAATCTACTTTTTCTTAAAATATATCGAATTGCTATAGCATATAGGATTTTACATCTAAGGACATAGTAGACAAGGAAATACATAGTAGATACCCATATCCCAGAAATGAAACCAAAAACATTGCGAATTTCAAAGTACAGATGTCAGTATGATCGAAAAATCGATTCGATTATTGTAGCAAATACGTTAATTGGCATAACTTCAATTGTGTTTCCGTTGGACCAATGAAATTTGGTGAATGGGTACATCTTTGTATTCCTCACCATGCCAAATGGAAATTTGTTTTGTATGTAGTCTCACGCTCGATATATATCGAATATAATTTTATTAAAATATATCGAATTACTATAACACATAGGATTTTACATCCAAGGACATATTTGACCAGGAATTATATAGTAGATACCCATAGACTGTAAGTTAAACCAAAAGCAATGCGGATTTTAAAGTACAGATGTCAGTATGATCGAAGAATCGATTCGATTATTCTAGCAAATACGTTAATTGGCATAACTTCAATAGTGTTTCCGTTTGACCAATGAAATATGTTGAATGGGTACATCTTTTTATTCCTCACAATGTCCAATGAAAATATGTTTTGCATGTAGTCTCACATTCGATATATATCGAATCTGCTTTTTCACAATTTATATCGAATAGCTATAACATATAGGATTTTACACCCATGGGCATTCTTGACCAGGAATTATATAGTAGATGACCATAGACTAGATATTAAAAAAATGTCATTGCGGATTTTACATTACAGATGTCAGTATAATCGAAAGATCGAATCGATTATTGTAGCAAATACGCAAATTGGCATAACTGGATTAGTATATACGTTGGACCAATGAAAATTGGTGAATGGGTACATCTTGGTATTCCTCACATTGCCCAATGGAAATATATTTTGCATGTAGTCTCACATTCGATGCATATCGAATCTTCTTTTTCACAAATTATATCGAATAGCTATTACATTTAGGATTTTACACCCATGGGCATTCTTGACCAGGAATTATATAGTAGATGACCATAGACTGGATATAAAAAAATGTCATTGCGGATTTTACATTACAGATGTCAGTATAATCGAAAGATCGAATTGATTATTGTAGCAAATACGCAAATTGGCATAACTGGATTAGTATATCCGTTGGACCAATGAAAATTGGTGAATGGGTACATCTTGGTATTCCTCACATTGCCCAATGGAAATATGTTTTGCATGTAGTCTCACATTCGATACATATCGAATCTGCTTTTTCACAAATTATATCGAATAGCTATAACATTTATGATTTTACACCCACGGGCATTGTTGACCAGCAATTATTAAGAAGATGACTATAGCGTGGAAATAAAATCAATATCGTTGCGGTTTTTACAGTGCAGATGTCAGTATAATCGAAAGATCGATTCGATAGTTATAGCAAATGCTGAAATTAGCATATTTTGATTAGTATATACGTTGCACCAATGACACTTTGTGAATGGGTACATCTTGGGATTCCTCACAATGCCCAATTGAAATATTGTTTGCGTTTAGTCTCACGTTCGATATATATCGAATCTACTTTTTCTTAAAATATGTCGAATTTCTATAACATATAGGATTTACATCCAAGGACATAGTTGACTAGGAAATATAGAGAAGATTTCTATTAACTGGAATTAAAATCTACGGCATTGCGGATATTACAGTGCAGATAGCAGTTTTATCGAAAGATCGATTCGATAATTGTAGCAAATACGCGAATTGGCATAACATGATTAGTATTTACGTTGGACCAATGACACTTGGTAAATAGGTACATCTTGGTATTCCTCACAATGCCCAATTGAAATATTTTTTGTGTATAGTTTCTCATTCGATATATATCGAATCTGCTTTTTCTTAAAATATATGGAATTGTTATTACATACAGGATTTTCTATCCACGTACATAGTTGACCAGGAATTTTAGGGTTGATGATCGAAGACTGGAACAGGATTGCGAATTTTAAATACACGTGTCAGTATACTTGATAATTCGATACAATAAAGATAGCAAATATGCCAAAGCTATTTTTTTCAAATTGGAATATCTTGAGAATAACTATTTTTTAGTACCAAAGAAATTTGGGGAATCGTTACAATTTAGTATTTTACACACTGCATTATGGACATATGTTTTGCGAGTGGTACATCTTTATATATTTATCTAAGGAATCTGCGTTTCATTTTCAAGTTTCGCTTATCACAACGCTTTTGGACTTTAAGAGTTGAAAAATAACGACAAAATCATCACTGTCGTGAAATTTTAAAAACCTTATTCCAATTATGTCTCAGTGCTAAACTTAGCCTATTCAAATAATGAAGTATCCGTCAAATGAAATCTAATTGAAAATAACAAATAATTTTAAAAGTAAACAATTAAGTTCCTTACCCTTTCAAAAACCGGCAGGGATATTTTTGAATATTTTTAACACTTATGGACACAATGCTCGACAACACGTGACACAACAATGTTCCCACCCTCCAAATTACCCGCTTGAAGAATTCAAGCACCCAATCGACTCG
Source organism: Ischnura elegans (assembly GCF_921293095.1). Taxonomy (NCBI): domain Eukaryota; kingdom Metazoa; phylum Arthropoda; class Insecta; order Odonata; family Coenagrionidae; genus Ischnura; species Ischnura elegans. The sequence goes on along the minus strand of NC_060252.1, from coordinate 48,169,092 downwards.
TTGCGTATGCTGCGCATATATAAAGTGGGAAAGTAATTCATTGATTGTGTGATTGACACAAATTAGTAGCCCAAACTGTGATATTTGTGGGTATATGGAATATTGGACGTAAAAGTAAAAAAATATTCATCGGAAGGAAAAATCTGAAAACTTGAAAAAGTCGATTAGTTTTCGAGATATATCGACTTGGATTAACATGGGAGCCTTATGGGACTACGACTTTTTCGCTTTAATTTTGTACTTTTAAACGTCCGAGGAACATGATATTCAATGGACATGGATAAGATTTTTTGGTCGATTTTTTGGTGTGGTTGCCATAGCGACGAATTGATATTTAGTATTTTTTATTACTGTTTGAACGCTCTCAATGCTTTTCTTATGGGAAAACTTTGGGAATTTTTTTGACCAACTTGCAATAATCGCACGACAAATTCCTTTGCCAAAAAGTTAGATAATTCTTTGGTTAATTTTTTGGCTATCTTAAAATTTTCGTACGTCGAAACAATTCCGAGGAATAAACGATTTCGATTTAACATTGTCGTGATGGGCGAATTTTCAAACTCGGATTTCAGCATTGAGACATGTGCCATATGAAAATTTGGAATCTCCAAGAAAAACCGTTAGAGGGTTCTCCGAACCCTCACGTTTGAGCTCACTTTCGCCGTAACCCTCTTGGTTAATTCATAATTAAATTCCAAAAAATGTCCTGCACGCGAAAAATCATTGTCGCCATTTTTTTGTGGAGCATGCAATCTTGAATATCTTAGCAACCGTTTAAGCTAGAGAAATGAAATTTTCAGAGTAATACTTTTATCACAATGGTCAACTTTTGCAATGATGACCATTTCGCTCGATCGATTCATGTGCGAGTTATATCGATACCAATCTCCTTGGTTACGCTTAAATCGCTAATAACTTTTTTATAAATCAAGGCATGAATGTGAAAGTCATATATAATACTACTGTTTATGTCTTTTCTTCGACAAAAGTTAAATCAAGCGAATCGAGCGATTACAGTCGAAGTTATGATCGATAAAAGGTTGCATTCGATTGAGCCATTTTTCAGACCTATTTACATAGTTACGGGGATAAAAATTATAAAAATATGTAAGGGAAGAAATGAATTATGCGTACACATAAATTATTTAGATGAGTATTGTTTCCTAACGGAGATATATCAATATGAATTTATATCTTTTTGTATTAGGTCCCCGTAAGAAATACACGCATCGCCCTATATACGTCACCAATATAAGAACATAGGCGAAATTTTGAAAGCGGGGATAGTAGAGAAGAGAGGGATAAGGGTATGGCCATTGAATGGAGGGGTTATCAATAGGATGCGAATTTTTCAATACAGGTGGCAGTATAGTCGAATGTACGATTCGATTTTTATAGCAAATGCGCAAATTGGCATAAAATGATAAGTGTATACGTTGGACCAATGAAATTTAGTGAATTGGTACATCATGGTATTCCTCACAATGTGCAATGGAAACATGTTTTGTATATAGTCTCACGCTCGATATATATCGAATCTACTTTTTCTTAAAATATATCGAATTGCTATAGCATATAGGATTTTACATCTAAGGACATAGTAGACCAGGAAATATATAGTAGATACCCATAGACCAGAAATTGAACCAATAGCATTGCGGATTTTACAGTACAGATGTCAGTATGATCGAAAAATCGATTCGATTATTATAGCAAATATGTTAATTGGCATAATTTCAATAGTATTTCCGTTTGACCAATGAAATTTTGTGAATGGGTACATCTTTGTATTCCTCACAATGCCCAATGAAAATATGTTTTGCATGTAGTCTCACATTCGATATATATCGAATCTGCATTTTCACAATTTATATCGAATAGCTATAACATATAGGATTTTACACCCACGGGCATTGTTGACCAGGAATTATATAGTAGATGACCATAGACTGGATATAAAAAAAATGTCATTGCGAATTTTACATTACAGATGTCAGTATAATCGAAAGATCGAATAGATTATTTTAGCAAATACGCAAATTGGCATAATTGGATTAGTAAATACGTTGGACCAATGAAAATTGGTGAATGGGTACATCTTGGTATTCCTCACATTGCCAAATGGAAATATAGTTTATGTTTAGTCTCACGTTCGATATATATCGAATCTACTTTTTCTTAAAATATATCGAATTGCTATAACATATAGGATTTTACTCCCACGGGCATTGTTGACCAGCAATTATATAGAAGATGACCATAGACTGGATATTAAAAAAATGTCATTGCGGATTTTACATTACAGATGTCAGTATAATCGAAAGATCGAATCGATTATTTTAGCAAATACGCAAATTGGCATAACTGGATTAGTAAATACGTTGGACCAATGAAAATTGGTGAATGGGTACATCTTGGTATTCCTCACATTGCCCCATGGAAATATGTTTTGCATGTAGTCTCACATTCGATACATATCGAATCTGCTTTTTCACAAATTATACCGAATAGCTATAACATTTAGGATTTTACACCCACGGGCATTGTTGACCAGCAATTATATAGAAGATGACCATATCGTGGAAATGAAATCGATATTTTTGCGGATTTTACAGTACAGATGTCAGTATAATCGAAAGATCGATTCGATAGTTATAGCAAATGCTGAAATTAGCATATTTTGATTAGTATATACGTTGCACCAATGAAATTTTGTGAATGGGTACATCTTGGGATTCCTCACAATGCCCAATTGAAATATTGTTTATGTTTAGTCTCACGTTCGATATATATCGAATCTACTTTTTCTTAAAATATATCGAATTGCTATACCATATAGGATTTTACATCCAAGGACATAGTTGACCAGGAAATATAGAGAAGATTTCTATTAACTGGAATTAAAATCCACGGCTTTGCGGATATTACAGTGCTGATTGCAGTTTTATCGAAAGATCGATTCCATAATTGTAGCAAATACGCGAATTGGCATAACATGATTAGTATTTACGTTGGACCAATGACACTTGGTAAATGCGTACATCTTGGTATTCCTCACAATGCCCAATTGAAATATTTTTTGTTTATAGTCTCACGTTCGATATAAATCGAATTTACTTTTTCTTAAAATATATCGAATTGCTATTACAAGTAGGATTTTACATCCGAGGACATAGTTGACCAGGAATTATGTAGTAGATACCCATACACTGGAAGTTAAACCAATAGCATCGCGGATTTAACAGTACAGATGTCAGTATAATTGAAAAATCGATTTGATTATTTTAGCAAATATTTAAATTGGCATAACTTGATTATTGTATCCGTTTGACCAATGAAATTTGGTGAATGGGTACATCTTGGTCTTCCTCACAATGCCCAATGGAAATATGCTTTGCGTGTAGTCTCACGATCTATATATATTGAATATGCTTTTTCTTAAAATATATCGAATCGTTATTACATACAGGATTTTCTATCCACGTACATAGTTGACCAGGAAATTGAGGGTTGATGATCGAAGACTGGAACAGGATTGCGAATTTTCAATACACGTGTCAGTATACTTGATAATTCGATACGATAATGATAGCAAATATGCCAAAGCTATTTTTTTCAAATTGGAATATCTTGAGAATAACTATTTTTTAGTACCAAAGAAATTTGGGGAATCGTTACAATTTAGTATTTTACACACTGCATTATGGACATATGTTTTGCGAGTGGTATATATTTATATATTTATCTAACGTATCTGCGTTTCATTTTCAAGTTTCGCTTATCACAACGCTTTTGGACTTTAAGAGTTGAAAAATAACCACAAAATCATCACTGTCTTGAAATTTTAAAAACCTTATTCCAATTATGTCTCAATGCTAAACTTAGCCTATTCAAATAATGAACTATCCGTCAAATGAAATCATATTGAAAATAACAAATAATTTTAAAAATAAACAATTAAGTGTCTTACCCTATCAAAAACCGGCAGGCAAATTTTTGAATATTTTTAACACTTATGGACACAATGCTCGACAACACGTGAGACAACAATGTTCCCACCCTCCTAATTACCCGCTTGAAGAATTCAAGCACCCAATCGACTCGTTACATATTTAAAGCTGGAAAGTAATTCATTGATTGGGTGATTGACACAAATTAGTAGCCCAAACTGTGATAGGTGTGGGTATATGGAATATTGGACGTAAAAGTAAAAAAAAATTCATCGGGAGGAAAAATCTGAAAAGTTGAAAAAGTCGATTAGTTTTCGAGATATATCGACTTGAATTAACATGGGAGCCTTATGGGACTACAACTTTATCGCTTTTATTTTTTACTTTTAAACGCCTGAGGAACATGATATTCAATGGACATGGACTAGATTTTTTGGTCGATTTTTTGGTGTGGTTGCCATAGCGACGAATTGATATTTAGTATTTTTTATTACTGTTTGAATGCTCTCAATGCTTTTCTTATGGGAAAACTTTGGGAATTTTTTTGACCAACTTGCAATAATCGCACGACAAATTCCTTTGCCAAAAAGTTAGATAATTCTTTGGTTAATGTTTTGGCTATCTTGGAATTTTCGTACGTCGAAACAATTCCGAGGAATAAACGATTTCGATTTAACATTGTCGTGATGGGCGAATTTTCAATCTTGGATTTCGGCGTTGAGACATGTGCCAAATGAAAATTTGGAATCTCCAAGAAAAACCGTTAGAGGGTTCTCCGAACCCTCACGTTTGAGCTTACTTTCGCCGTAACCCTCTTGGTTAATTCATAATTAAATTCCGAAAAATGTCCTGCACGCGAAAAATCATTGTCGCCATTTTTTTGTGGAGCATGCAATCTTGAATATCTTAGCAACCGTTTAAGCTAGAGAAATGAAATTTTCAGAGTAATACTTTTATCACAATGGTCAACTTTTGCAATGATGACCATTTCGCTCGATCGATTCATGTGCGAGTTATATCGATACCAATCTCCTTGGTTACGCTTAAATCGCTAATAACTTTTTTATAAATCAAGGCATGAATGTGAAAGTCATATATAATACTACTGTTTATGTCTTTTCTTCGACAAAAGTTAAATCAAGCGAATCGAGCGATTACAGCCGAAGTTATGATCGATAAAAAGTTGTATTCGATTGAGCCATTTTTTGGGCTTATTTACATAGTTACGGGGATAAAAATTATGGCAATATGTAAAGGAAGGAATGAGTTATGCGTACACATTAATTGTTTAGATGAGCATTGTTTCCTAACGAAGATATATCAATATGAATTTATATCTTTTTGTATTAGGTCCCCATAAGAAATACACGCATCGCCCTATATACGTCACCAATATAAGAATATAGGCGAAATTTTGAAAGCGGGGATAGTAGAGAAGGGAGGGATAAGGGAATGGCCATAGAATGGAGGGGTTATCAATAGGATGCGAATTTTTCAATACAGGTGGCAGTATAGTCGAATGTACGATTCGAATTTTATTGCAAATACGCAAATTGGCATAAAATGATAAGTGTATACGTTGGACCAATGAAATTTAGTGAATTGGTACATCATGGTATTCCTCACAATGTGCAATGGAAACATGTTTTGTATATAGTCTCACGCTCGATATATATCGAATCTACTTTTTCTTAAAATATATCGAATTGCTATAGCATATAGGATTTTACATCTAAGGACATAGTAGACCAGGAAATATATAGTAGATACCCATAGACCAGAAATTAAACCAAATACATTGCGAATTTTTAAGTACAGATGTCAGTATGATCGAAAAATCGATTCGATTATTATAGCAAATACGTTAATTGGCATAACTTCAATAGTGTTTCCGATTGACCAATGAAATTTGGTGAATGGGTACATCTTTGTATTCCTCACAATGCCCAATGAAAATATGTTTTGCATGTAGTCTCACATTCGATATATATCGAATCTGCTTTTTCACAATTTATATCGAATAGCTATAACATTTAGGATTTTACACCCACAGGCATTGTTGACCAGGAATTATATAGTAGATGACCATAGACTGGATATAAAAAAATGTCATTGCGGATTTTACATTACAGATGTCAGTATAATCGAAAGATCGAATCGATTATTTTAGCAAATACGCAAATTGGCATAACTGGATTAGTAAATACGTTGGACCAATAAAAATTGGTGAATGGGTACATCTTGGTATTCCTCACATTGCCCAATGGAAATATGTTTTGCATGTAGTCTCACATTCGATACATATCGAATCTGCTTTTTCACAAATTATATCGAATAGCTATAACATTTAGGATTTTACACCCACGGGCATTGTTGACCAGCAATTATATAGAAGATGACCATATCGTGGTAATAAAATCAATATCGTTGCGGATTTTACAGTACAGATGTCAGTATAATCGAAAGATCGAATCGATTATTGTAGCAAATACGCAAATTGGCATAACTGGATTAGTATTTACGTTGGACCAATGAAAATTGGTGAATGGGTACATCTTGGTATTCCTCACATTGCCCAATGGAAATATAGTTTGAATGTACTCTCACATTCGATACATATCGAATCTGCTTTTTCACAAATTATATCGAATAGCTATAACATTTAGGATTTTAACCCCCAGGGGCATTGTTGACCAGCAATTATATAGAAGATGACCATAGCGTGGAAATAAAATCAATATCGTTGCGGATTTTACAGTGCAGATGTCAGTGTAATCGAAAGATCGATTCGATAGTTATAGCAAATGCTGAAATTAGCATATTTTGATTAGTATATACGTTGCACCAATGAAATTTTGTGAATGGGTACATCTTGGGATTCTTCACAATGCCCAATTGAAATATTGTTTGCGTTTAGTCTCACGTTCGATGTATATCGAATCTACTTTTTCTTAAAATATGTCGAATTGCTATAACATATAGGATTTTACATCCAAGGACATTGTTGACCAGGAAATTTAGAGAAGATTTCTATTAACTGGAATTAAAATCTACGGCATTGCGGATATTACAGTGCAGATAGCAGTTTTATCGAAAGATCGATTCGATAATTGTAGCAAATACGCGAATTGGCATAACATGATTAGTATTTACGTTGGACCAATGAAATTTGGTGAATGGGTACATCTTGGTCTTCCTCACAATGCCCAATGGAAATATGCTTTGCGTGTAGTCTCACGATCTATATATATTGAATATGCTTTTTCTTAAAATATATCGAATCGTTATTACATACAGTATTTTCTATCTACGTACATAGTTGACCAGGAATTTTAGGGTTGATGATCGAAGACTGGAACAGGATTGCGAATTTTCAATACACGTGTCAGTATACTTGATAATTCGATACGATAATGATAGCAAATATGCCAAAGCTATTTTTTTCAAATTGGAATATCTTGAGAATAACTATTTTTTAGTACCTAAGAAATTTGGGGAATCGTTACAATTTAGTATTTTACACACTGCATTATGGACATATGTTTTGCGAGTGGTATATCTTTATATATTTACCTAAGGAATCTGCGTTTCATTTTCAAGTTTCGCTTATCACAACGCTTTTGGACTTTGAGAGTTGAAAAATAACCACAAAATCATCACTGTCTTGAAATTTTAAAAACCTTATTCCAATTATGTCTCAGTGCTAAACTTAGCCTATTCAAATAATGAACTATCCGTCAAATGAAATCATATTGAAAATAACAAATAATTTTAAAAGTAAACAATTAAGTTCCTTACCCTTTCAAAAACCAAGAGGGAAATTTTTGAATATTTTAAACACTTATGAACACAATTCTTGACAACACGTGACACAACAATGTTCCCACCCTCCTAATTACCCGCTTGAAGAATTCAAGCACCCAATCGACTCGTTTTAATGAAATTAGAGCAAGCGTTCAGAAATTCATACATTCTTACATTTTGCGTGGTTACACGGTGCATTTTCGCGTTCATTCTGAGATTCAGACATTCTCACATTTTCTTGTACATTCTCATGTACCGTGTAACCAGGCCTTTACGACAGTAGTAACAACAATGAACCACTTAATACCAATGCGCTAGGCCGGATAGGAGTTGCAAAACGGTGAATTGAAATACATGAGTTTGTGACGAAGGAGTATTTGAATATTTCCCGGTGAATGGTGGCTATTAATGTATCTCGGGCTTTCCACCGGGTTAGGCACTCCATTTTTACCGACGTTTCGATGAAATACTTTTTTATCTTCCGCAGGGCTAGTTGTAGGATCATCTCATCAACCAGCCCTGAGGACGATGAAAAAGTCTTTCGTTGAAGATTCGGCAGAAATAAACTGCCTAACCCAGTGGGAAGCCCGAGAGACACTCAGAGCCATGAGTACGTGACTTCATAATATTATCGGCGGAAAGATGAGGGCTGTCGATTTTTATCCGCGAATAGGTCAAGACGTAAGCGATAGATGTAGAAAGAGAAAAATTCAGGTCTCTCTATTTCATAAATCATTCATAATCGACAAGTAAAGAAAATTGGCGAACTTCGTAGAAACCACCTCCCAATGCCCTCAACTTTTATTAATATTTTTTTGCTCAGTTCGGATTTATTTCCACAGTTTACCGTGTTTCCAGAGAGGAGATTGTAGGAGAGTTAACTAAGAGTCGGTGAGAGCAGGCACAAATTTTATGTAGGGTTCCTCGGATCAAGCGCAAAAAAATTGTTTACAACATTTCACTTCAAAAATCTACTTTCGTCTTTCTTTTTTACTATTCTATAGTTTTAAGCCCTCTTTCTTGGCAGCTTACTTTCTACCGGTGACATTTGATCTTCACCATTTCCATTCTCTGGATCAGAAAATCTAATTTAAAAATACCGGGACCAGCCACGGTGATATCTTTACGGAGTCACCCGCAATGTCAAGTCAAGGCGAATGATTTTTTCTCTGTGGATCTTTCACACATAAAATCTATTCTAATGACTCTGTTGTTGTACTCACTGTTTCTCAAGTAATTTTTAGCTACACCGGTTAGTTTAATATTGCAATGATATTATTTACTGCTCCATTAGTTTAAAAATATGAGTAACAAACAATTGCATGAATATTTTTATACGGGTAATAAATATTCCACGCTACAACACAAAAAGCAATTATGAGCTACGTTTTACTCCAGCAATTGTCCTCCCTTTTAAAATATTACCCGGTAATAATGATGTAGTATTAGGCTTAGCGAAGAGTTGATCTTACGTACCTGAACCACGAGCTGACACGATCAACTTTCTACTCTTTGAAGAGAGATTAGGACCATGGCGTCTTTAGGAAGGAGTGAAATATGAAAGAAAACTTATGATATTCATCAATTTGATTCAGTTTTAAGGAAAGTTTCTTTTTCAACGCTCAAACCGGTAGTAATGATTAATGACTCTTGTGAAAAAATCCCGTTTCCCCATTAGCTCCGCTCAATCGCGACACATGTTCTAAAAATTTCAACCCTTCCAGGGGAAAAGGCAACAAGGCCTTCTATAACCGGATCACGGTTAAGATATCCAATGGCAGCTGCCCCACATACTTTAGCAAGTTAACGGCAATCACCGGAAGCTACTATAGGGCTTATTTCTTGATTCTCGATAAGTCCATAATTGCAGGATTAACGTGATTTTAAGGGACTCCATAAATTGCAAAAAATGCAAGAGTGGTTAGTTCTTAATTAGCACAAAACAAGTAAAATAATTGCCTTCGCTGTCCATTAACGGACTCTTAATACAAATAAGTATTGATCTAAAGACACTACACAAATGGCTTGATTGTGGACTAATTTAAAGAAGGTGAACCAGTAGGCATATGGTTGAAGTGGCTCCAACTAATTACAAATAACCACAAAATACATGCATATGTATCTGTCGACACGATTACTAAAGCAAAGGTAAAACCAAAAGATAAGAATTTCAACTACTTTGAAGAGTGTATGAAGTAAAATATTAGAATTCCCAAAAAAAAATATGGTTGTTCCAATAGGGTGGTTTCCTATTATTTTTTTATTTCCTATATCGGAAGATTATTACTCCTGGAGTACGTATTTCACGCATTTAGATTTTTAAATGACGATATCTATTTTTTGCGATTAAATGAAAAGTGAAAATTTTCAAGCGCGCGAAAACGCGACGGGTAAGGAAATCTCTCCGTGTGACGTATTTCTGGTTCCCCCTCCCGCCTTGTGAGGTGACCTTGATCGAGGCTCTGAGCGCTGATAGGACGCAGGATGCTAGAGGGTAGCTGAGTACCTTGCTGTCTGGTAGCGCTTGGCTTAAAAAAGGTTTATTAATACCTTATTAAACGAAGGAAACTTTCCGACCTTAGCTAGTTTTAATAGGTGATTATTAAGACATGTTTCCCTGAGCTCTGCGCCTCATGCATGCATTGGTAATCTCAGACGATGTATAACTCCTATCTTCTCCTATAGAAACTAGGTCCCTGTGACGTCACGTGGAGTGGCATCGCATGGGCGCCAATCTGGCCCTTTTCAAATGAGGATAAAAATGGACCATTGCCATTCGTCTAAACCGGTATTTCTGAAACGAAATAATTTGTATATTATGAATACAGTAATTGTGGATAACAAATCGCAATCAATGCCTTTCGGTTTCTTTGATGAAGGAAACTACCCTATTGGTTATCGGTTTCTACATAAGTGTCTTTTCGAGCTTTGATACCTTTAACTCCTAAGACACTCTTTTATCACCAATGCATCTTTCTTTATGTATTTTGTATCCTTAAATTATTGGGATTTTTTCACTTATTGTACTATCTAGGAATAACCTATCCCAAAGGAACCAAAATAAAATATACTTTCTTTTTCCGTATTTCCATCACCAGATTGAGAGTAACATTCCTAATTTTAGCTTTCATAAGTCCTTCACATATCGACAATGAACTTGGAACTTATTCGCCGACCAATCTGCGCATGGAGTTACTTCGTAGGCTTACTTTGGAAATGGCAGTGCAAATATAGACGGATACCATTTATACACGCGGAAATACGGGACTATTATATAGTTTTTTTATGAAAATAAGTGGGAAGGATTCTATTCTTAAAGGGACAATAAGTGACATATGTCAGCTTTAAAAATACATGCAAAGAGGCGTGAAGAAAATAAAAACATACTTTACTTTGATTCTCATAAATGATTATCAACTACTCACCAGGGAGACATGGCGATTTCCTCTTACCTGAAATAAAGGGAGAAGAAATAATAATGATGCAAGTTCTGTATCAAGTCTACCACATAAGTCATAAATTTATATTTATTTCTCAAGAACACAACGTTTCTATGCGCATAGTGCTTCACTGTAGACATGCTCTACCCGTTTTACAGTTTAGAACAGAATCACAGAGATCTAAAATATTTAATTATATAGGCCATTTCTGACAGAACAAGAATACCTACACTATGTTTAAATTCGAGAATTTAATTTTGGTCAGCCTCATTTCGATTTGAGATCCGCTACCGTGATATGAGCCGACAATGACACCGAGGAAGGAACATGTGGAGCAAAGGAACATACGGAAGGCATGGAGAGAAATAGAAGAATTTCGCGTCGTAATGTTAGCGACGCGAGAAACCACTAGTGGTACTGCACTTAATGTTAGAGAAAGAAAAGGTCATGAATAGAGTGATCAAAAGCCTTTTTTTCTCTAGATGGGATGAACGAACAGTAAATTTCTTACATTAAAAATACCGTTGAGAGGACGATAGACCCTGCTCTAAATTTGCTTGTGTCTTACTCATGCAAAAATGCACCTGAGAAAATTATTAAATAAGGTTAAATTATAACAATTGATATAGACAAATTTCGACAACGTTCTCATTCATATGACCAGAAATTTTCAATATGATAACACAAGTTTTCACTGGATAATCCGCAATAAAAACGAGGTGATGTGATTTTTGTGAGATGATGTCTGGTTCCGCGGTAGATCTAAGATGCTTACTTTGTCAAAGTGAGTAAAAGTAAGTAAAAAACAATACTTGGCAAATTGGGCAATTTAGGCGTAAGGAAACAATAAAATTTGACGAGAAAAATTTAGTTCCTGGTTGAAACACAAGAAGATAACACTTTTAACACGATTTTCAGTGACCTGAAGAAAGCACCCAGGAACAAGAGATGATAATCATTGCTTGTATAACATGGAATAGAAGCTGCTGATGACAAGTTTGAGTTCCCGTATTTGAGCCGCATGACGGATGGAGACGCTCAAGGTACTTTTCACGACGCCGTGAAAAGGCGCCGCAATTAAACCGTGAAGTCTCTCGTGGTCGTTGCAAATATTTGCAGGCGAGAAGGAAACAATTTTAGAGACAAACACAGGCACATAAAGATAAGGTGGTGGTAGAGGTTCTGTTTTAGGGAGCTATGAAATCCCAAAGGCTTTTTACCTCTAAGTTCTCGCGAAGGGAAGATACCGGACAGATAGTGTGCGAAAAGTGCTGGAATCATGGGAAGAGCTAAAGGCAGAGATCCAAAAATACGGCTTGTAAAATTATTATCTTTCGACAAATTACACTGGATTTCATAAAAAAAAGTTGTGAATAGGAGGAAATAAAATGGGGGTTTAGGGTTCCAGGCCCTCTCGCCGAAATGAGAAAAATGAAGAAAAAATTTAGTAGATTTGTTCATCTATAAATTTGTTCAATTTTTCAAAAAAAGCCGATAAGGCCTTTACATATAATCTAAAACAAATAATATGAAGCTTTAACAAATATAAAATACAAACAGGCCACCCGGCGTTACTCGGGATGGATAGTTCTCAGAGATGAGGGAAACTTGGAATCCATGGTCACTTAGTAGGATTTTTGGGTAAAGGGACAAAGCAAGTACGATGTTGGTATACATATGTAACAGCAAACAATCGAAAGAACGATTTCCCTGTACCCTTGATGGCCCGACGGTTAACTCCATGACCTTTGGACCCCGTGATAACCTTCGAAGGTCAGAAAATGAACAATACGGATCCATGAACTGCAAAAATGACCCGAAATGTGAGGCAAAAAGGCACAATTATTTTTACACTCAACGAAATTTGGACCTTTCCCCATAAGTATGCCAATTTTCATGCATATTGCTCTATGTGAAGTTACTAAAATTAGAGGTCAAAAATGACACACGACCTGTGGGACAGTCTGTATAGATTTATCAAAACCAGCCGATAACAGTACTTAAAACTGAATAGGAAATTTGAAATCTGAAGCTTTAATAAGTATAAAATAGATTAAAAACTATGAAAAGGATGTAACAAGGATTAAGGGGAATACCGCTATTCGAAACTGCCTCTTGCATGACCCGAAGAGCATTGAGAGACCAGGGGAAGGGTACGTAGACGAAACGGTGTTGAACAAGGTAGGAAGTCTATAAAAAAGTGATAACTGGGAGATAAAAAGACGGAATTTAGGTTGGAGTAGCAGAAGGTTATTATGAAAGGCACGTGTGGTAATGTGGAGAGAAAAGAATGGGAGAATTTCTGAGGATCGGTACTAACCATTTAAAACATTGTAATGAAAGAAATTTCATTAATATTCCTACGAGTGGATTGTGGTGGGAGACTTATTTTTTTTAACCGAGAAAATCACGGAGATGAAGAACGTGGTGTCGGACGACTGAAATGAAGAGTTACTTAAATTATGTATTGCAAAATTTCCACTGGATTTAATTGAACACGACGCGTTTCGTTGTTACAAAAACATTAGAAAGTCGTTTGTAACGACTAAAAGAGTCGTGTCAAAATCAATTCAGTGAAAATAATGCAATGTCTCACATAAATTATATTCAAAACTTCCACCACATCGTACTCACATATGGAATGAAGAAATTAGGTAGAAAAAATCTTCTCGGGTTTTTATAACGGGTATGGTTATTCTAGGCCAACGTTTCGATGAGAAACTACCCCATCGAAGCGTTCACCTTAATCAGCCTTACCTGGTACCAAACCCGAGAATATTTTATTCTCCGATGAAGCCTACGATCTCTTAGCAAACATTTAGCACCTGGCGTGATCTGATTCAGCTGATGATCAAGAGTCAGCCCATTCGTGCCTAAGGCATTGACTACGGCATGAAGTGATACCCCGTTATATTATATTAATACTGTTCATGGATATTTTAGTATAAAATATTACGCTTTGTCCTCATTTAAAATAAGTGAGAAAAAGTGTGCATATAATTTCGACCCTATTAAGTTAATCAACCCATCAGCTTTCGCTATTGCTAGCCACTACTGCTATTACGCGTGAGAGATAGAGGTAGGCAAATCACGGACGCGATAACCTATCGTCCCAAGGATACGTTGTTCATCGAGATCAATTAAATAAGTAGAGCTGCTAATGCAATGTTTACATTAGCTAGTCCCCTGAGGGGTTAAAATAAGGGGTATGTTCGCCGAGACCCAAGCCTCCTCCTAAAAAAGAATATATACATGCCAGAGGAGATGCATACCTAAAAAATGTAGTGAAAAATGTATCATTAAGGAATTTAATTAATCGACGTATTTGAAATTACTAAAGATTAAATTGAACTTTGAAATGGCTGAAAAAAGCTAAAAAAATAAGAAAAATAGTAGGGCATTAAGTGTAAGATTTAAAAAAAAGGAGAAATATGGTATAAAATGACTACAAGAGTCAACCGGGTTTTAGAAACGCATAGAATCCTTGAAAGAATGCCTTTTCAGTCAAAAGAATTTCGCGGTGATTACCGCCTAACTTTTCAGGTTCATTCGATTCTCTATGGAGATATTTAGCTTCATTTCATACCCGAAACAAACTGATTTACCACGCTAAATTCAAATACCGACCGCACGCAGATGAGCTAAAATAATGCGGTTTTATTTCAGGAAAACTTTTGACCAATTCGGAAAAATCAGGAGTAAAATTCGAAATTAGGAGTGATATAGCTATCGGAAAATACAGTTTGGAACGAGTAGATTATCGGTTTTTCAGTTTGAGAGTTGCAGAATGCTCTAGAGCTATTGACTATAAAGGGGTGGGGTAAACTCTGACGGATGGGACACAGTATCGGATACAAAGCTTAATTTAGATCCGACCGTGACCGCAAGAACCAAAATAAATGATAGATACAAGCAAAATACACAGAGTTTGACCTGACAGTAAATATTCTCAGCCTTCAGTGATAAAACTCTCTCATGGGAAAATATTATGCGTACTCTGAGAATTCCGTGTATCCATTTTCTGAGTGTAGCCTTCGTTTTTGATTACTATCCTTTTCAAACATGTAAATTGTTTGCGTTCGTTTTCTGTTTGCATCCGATTCAGAAGGCGCATCCATTCCTCTTCACCGCCCGTAATTCACCTTTTCCGGTGATGTAATACTTATGCTTTCATCTACATATACGAGGTACCGAGAAAGCCACCATCAGGGTGTGTGGTACGGATTGATTCTAGTGGTGTAGAGAGGGGTTTCCGGACCTCCCCACCCCCGAAATATTTTAATTAAATTATTTTGCCCTATATGAGGATTAATCAGAAGAAAACTAAGGTAATGCGGTTTTGTAAAGCATCACGAGCGAGGAATGTGAGACTCAAGATAAAGGTGGTGGTGAAAAACTTGAGCAGGTTGAGCAATTCAACTATTTAGGCAGTACGTTAGAGGAAAACGGATACAGTAGTAAGGACATAAGGAAGAGAATCGCATTAGCGAAGGAGGCATTCATGAACAGGAAGGAGCTTCTTAGAGGATCGTTGTGTAAGAGTTTAAAGAAAAGGTTAGTGAAGAGTTTGATCTGGAGTGTAGCTCTCTACGGTGCGGAAACGTGGACTCTGAGGAAAGAAGACGAGAGAAGATTGGAGGCGTTCGAGATGTGGGTATGGAGAAGAATGGAGAAGGTGAAATGGACGGAGAGGAAAAGGAATGACGAAGTGCTGGACATGGTTGGCGAGGAGAGGCAGCTTTTAGATGAGATACGCAGGAGACAGAAGGTATGGATGGAGTTAGTGCTTAGCGGTGAGGGGATGTTGAAAATGGTGTTGGAGGGTAGAATGTTAGGGAAACGAGGGAGGGGAAGGAAAAGAATAGGATTTTTAGATAGATTGAAAGCGAGTAGGCCTTACAGTGAATTAAAGAAGGTAGTGCTGGAAGGAAAGGGAGGCTCCCAGCTCACTTCTTGAATACTCCATGAAAACCTACCTTAATCGGTAGAATACTAATAATAAAAAAAAGAAAACGAAATATTGAAATGTCATGAATTAAAAGATTTCTTTGAAAATGAAGTATTTCCGATTATGAAAAATGTTAAAATTAGCTTAAAACCATCTACTTAGTAATCTGTTTTTTTTTTGTTTCAACCCCCCACTCCACTGGTTATGGATCTCTCCGAACGAAATTCCTGGCTACGCCACTGGCTGATTCCACACCTGTCATGAAACACTCATCTTAGCCTTAATCAGACACGTACCCGCTTTCTGGACCCAGGCCAAGCTCAGACGACAGCGAGATGAGGTCAGATCAGAAACTAGGAGAGTGCTAAGGATAATAACAAGCAATTAAAACTAGCAGCAATAGAAAACGATAAGTTAGCTTAGTAAGCAATTCATGTATGAATTATAACTTGCCAAGAAATGCATGCAAGTATTGACAGTTTTAGTAAGTTAAAACTTTAGGACATTAAGAGGCTATTTAATTATTAAGACTTTTTTATCTAATCCAAGCTATCTTCGAGCTAAACTATCGCAGTTTTTATGGTCCCTTATTGTACGCGTAAATGAAAACATCTTAAATCTATTGGATCTGTATCCTATGTTCCTCATCTTATCCTCGTGATTACAATTAGGCTATCTCAAAATATCTAGAACATCAGACAAAAAGTATTCTACTTGAAATTTCCGCAAAAGGATTTCTATATCTTTTTCCTTTCTATCGCCTATTCTAAATTTCTAATTAATTTAGTTAAACTACTATGTTTATCAAAGCGATTTTTAACATATTTTGATGCTCGCATTTTATATTACATCTACAACCGAAACCATTCTTTTTCATCCTGGTCCCATATACTAGCTCATCCTTAAATTTCATGGTTTATAGGGCACACCTCAGTCTACTCCTAAATTCTCATAAAATATTTAAAGACAAATTAAGAAAAATGTAACTTAGAAAATACAGGGATAAAAATTTTCAAATTTGAGACAGAAACTTTCTACATAACTGCAGAAACGACTGTCGGGATCTCTACCGGGTAATTGGCAGCATGTCTAACAAAGTTTCAAAGAAAGACTTGTTATTATCATATTATCTTCAGAAGTTAGGGCTTAGAAACTTCTGGTCACCTTCCATCTGTCCAGGGTTGACGAAAGAGAAAAATGAGGGGCGCCTGCATATATTGGTATAGAACAAGGGCATGGGCTTAAGTGGTGGATAAGAGAAGGCTATCGCCACTTCAAACACACCCAAACTGAAGCTACTCCCTCCAACTTCTGAAAGTCTCCTTTACTAACGCAATTCTTTGATAATTTCTGATCCATGGAATACCTCCTTAAATTGGGCAAAAGTTGTTCATCGAAAAGTCGGGAGACATGCAGCCAATTGCCCGATGAACAGGCCGAGAATCCTTACTTCGCCTGATACTCCGGAAAATCTAAGTTCCAACTCATTTTTACCTAGTTTTACTTTTCATTTCCTGAATTCGTCAAAATGTTAGCTTGGATTTTCAGTGAGTTATCCGTCACCAAAGACTACCAGTTGGGCGGGAGGCATGCGTTATCTTGAATGAGGATATACAACCTTTCTAAACTTTCGTGCGGCAGACACTTAAGGGTAGGCTAGGGAAAGACATGGACTGGAGGGCAAAATACATTCCCCAGAGCAAGGGAGTAAAAGCGTCGCGAGGGCAGTGCGATTGGGTGGGGAGGAGAATGGAAAGGGAATTAATGGAACGGAAATATTTTCGGAATTCATTAATTTCCGTTCCGCTTGCCCCCTACCAATAACGCTCCAGCCTTCAATCCATCAACCCCTCATTCCAAACGAACCACCACTCCCAAACGCACTAAAAAGGCATGCCACCCGAAAAGTGTTTTCCTTCGTCCGACAGGGACCGAGCCGCAAAAGTAATTGAATTTCGGTGAGATATGCCGATTGACTCTAAGTCAGACCGCCAGGATTGTTTGTTTAGTCACAAAAAAGGAGCATATAAAATAATTAATTTACACCCCAAACATATTTAATCTCTACTAATAATCAAATAATTAATGGACTCCCTTTTCATATTTACAATCAAGAGTGCTCCGTGCTTTTTTTTTTGTTTATAAACACATTACAATACATCAAAAATACATATCTCAAATATTAAAATATATATAATACATTAAAAACATTCCCTTTACAAATTCTTAACACGCTTTTATAACACTATATAACCAACACATATTCTGACTTATTGGGCAAGAAAAGATAAAAGAGAAAAACCCTGATATTACAATATTTTAGAATAAAAAAATATTTTTACAATTTGGAGACCTTCTGAGCCAAAACAGGCTCATCAGCAGGTTCTCCATAATTCATTTACAAGAAGTTAAAAACATCTAAAAACAATGAAAGAGACGATAAAAAACTTATGTCTTAAAATTAAAAATTAAAGTCCTCAAGTAGATAATTTAAAAGTTTACTTTTGACATCCGAATATGTGGTTAAACCATGCATTTCTTTAGGTAATTTGTTAAACAATTTAGGAACACTAACCACCATTTTGTTTTCACCGTATTGATTGAAGCATTTGGGGATTTTATATTGGTATAGATTCCTCTTTTCCATTTTATGAAAATTGTCTTTCAGTGTTTTGTATTTATTGGAAAAATAATTATCTATTACTAAAATATAGGTTAGAAGTTTTTCGAGTGGTAGTATTCTTAGTGTTTTATAGAAATTATTTGTATCGTGAGAGTCTGAGTTAGCTGACAAATTATTATCATTTTTTTGTGGTATGCAATCGCTTTGATGATCCGGTTTTGTGTACTGTATAGTTTTAATTTATGTACCCTACAGGTTTTACCCCAAATAGTAACGCCATATCTTAATATTGATTCAGCAGTTGCGAAATACAACATCTTTTTAACTTTAATATGCAAAAAATCTCTAATATGATACATTTGATAACTAACCTTTCGTAATTTACTACATATCTTCTCACAGTGTTCCCTAAATTTGAATGTCTGATCTATTATGATACCGAGATACGTATATTGTGTTACTTGTTCTAATTTGTTGCATTTACACACAGACTTGGTTATTTCAGTATGCAGGCATTTATAATCATGTATTGTTATGTGAATCTGTTGAACGTTAGCTGCATTATTGGCTATGGACATAACTTTGGACTTCTTCATGTTGATGGAGAGGTCATGGTCATGTGACCATTTTGTTAAGTTATTTACATCATTTTGCATGTAGGCAATGGCAGTATTTAAATCTCTATGAGCAGATATCAATACAACATCATCAGCATAAAGTAAAATATTACAATTTAAAATACATTTAAATATACTATTAATATACACAGTAAAAAGGATTGGTCCTAAAATAGAACCTTGAGGTACACCATATTCTACATTTCCTTGGTTTCCAATACAGTTTTTAAATTTCACCCTGATACTCCTCTGCAGGAGATAGCTTCTAAACCATTTCAGGATATACCCTCTAACTCCAATATCCTGCAGTATATGCAGCAATGTGGGCAAATTGACAGAGTCAAAAGCTTTTTTATAATCCACATATGTGACTACTACTTTATTATTCTTATCAAGGTTGGTATTTATTATGTCGGCAAAATTTTCAAGTGCATCTTTAGCTCCTCTACCTTCCACAAATCCATATTGGTAGTCTGAGATTATTTTATGTTTTTTCAAGAAATTTGTTAGATACTGTGCCACGTATTTCTCCATAATCTTATTGATAGTTGGTAGCAGGGAGATAGGTCTGTAATTCGCAAAATCTTTGTAGGATCCACCTTTATAAATAGGTCTAACCAATGCAATTTTTAGCCCATCAGGCACTCTACCTTGGGTAATGCTTCTTTTTACAAGAGTAGTTATAATAGGAAGAAGTATAGGGCTTGCCTTGATATCTCTGATTCTGATTCTATCTTGACCAGGTCCCTTATTTTTAAGCTCTTTTATAATTTTTTAAATGATATCTTCTGTGGGTTCCGGTAAATAAATACTACATAAGTTATGGAAATGAATGTCATCATAAAATTTCTGTCCACAAGTACATTTAGTCTCTTCACTTCTTATTAAAAATTGTTTCAAAAACTTATTACATATTTCTTGCTCATTAAAATCATTAACTACGTGGCTAAATATTGTATCATCATTACATCTGCTAATATTCCTACCTGTCATTCTATTAATTTCATTCCAAAGTGTCCTATTATCTTGTATATTTGATACCTTTGTATTCAAGTGATCAATTTTTGCTTTCCTAATATGTTTCACAGTTTTATTTCTTATGGTTTTATAATTTTCTTTGAGAAAATTATTTCTGGGGCTATTTTTCCATTTTTTAAAGGCCTTATCTCTTTCTAATATTAATTTGTAGATAGTTTCATTCATCCATTTATTTTCTTTCCTTCGCCCTATAGGCTTGAAGGTTACCTTTGATTTTTCATAAATGTCATTGAATATCAGACTAAGTTTTGCAAACATAATATTTGGGTTGTTCTCCTCCACTACAATGCTCCATTTATAATAATTTATTTGTAGGTCCACCCTTCTATTGTCAATATATTCTATTTCCCTATGTCTATAATTTTTACAATCAGCTGACTGACCCAGACTTGTTTTTTTCTTTTGGTCTATGAAGGACACACCGATTAAGTAGTGATCTGAAAGTCGATGTCTTATCATAAAACTGTTAACTAAGTTAGAATGTCCATTAAAATGTATATGATCTATACATGATTGAACCAGATGACCGTCTTTGATCTCTTCCCTTGTATATGCATTAATTAATGACAGGTACCCATGTGACAAAAGAAGTTCTTTATATTTTACAGTATTTGCACAGTGCTTATTTTTAAGATTTATGTTTATGTCACCTATGATGATGGACTTCTTGTTTTTGGACATATTGACAATGTTTTCTAGCTCCTGTAGGAAATGCAAAACATTTTGATCAGGAGGCCTATATATAGCCATTATTTTTATAGTTTTACCTTTTATATTTAGGGTCCCTATAATTGATTCCGAATTTATCATCTTAAAGTTTTCATCAGTGAACTTAAAATCTTGTTTTATGTACAGTAGAATACCTCCACCTCTTCTACCTTCCCTTAGTGAGGAGTAGACATTAAAACCATTTATTTTGTACAAGAAAGTTTCATCAGTTGTGATGTTCACTTCTGTTAAAATGACCCCAGCAACTTCTTTTTTTATACATAGCTTTTCAAGTAAAACAAGGAAAGAATCCCAATTTTTTTTAATCGACCTTATGTTCAAATGAACTATGGTGAATTCCTCATCAGTAGTTTTCTTACATGGGACATCCAATACATTTTCATGCGCTTCAAATTCAATACAAGGACTCTTGATATAGGAATAATCCATTACACCTTTTGAATTTGTAATTACCCTTCAAAACAAAATAACCAGATAAGTTAAAGATTTAAAAATATTTTTTCATTTGTTATTCTGACAGCCTCTGAGAAGGATAAATCAGTATTATTTATAATCTAGGTATTTATATTAGAAATGTTTTTCAATTTCCTCTATTGTTGAGATTTTAAGAATCGTTGAATTTTCATCTTTTTTAACCAGTACCTTCCCATCTTTATACCATACATATTTATATCCATATTCTTTTGCTTTAACTTTCACATTCCATAACAAATTTTGATTGTACCATGTAAGCCTATCGTTTATGTATAACTGATGTCCATATTTTTCTTTGATAGTGTTTTCTCTTGTTAATTTTCTTTTGCCAATTACATTCTGTTTACATTTTCTAGAATTAAATTTCACTATGACTTTGTTAGGCTTTAGTGCATTCTTTCTGATAATAAATACTTCCTCTAAGTCACTTTCATTAATATTTTCTACCTGTAAGTCTCTGCATAATCCAATCACTTTGTCCCGGACTTCATTGTTTGTATTCTCAGTAGAGCATAAACCTACTATTTCCACATCACAGTCATACTGTTTCTGCTCTAGCGCATTTACCTTTTGCGAGAGAACTTCAATTATCTTGTTTTTATCTGTAATTTCCCTTCTTAATTCTACAATAACACCTTTTAATTCTTGTATAGTTTCGTTATTACTATTTACTGTGGACTTAAGTTCTTCATTGGACACTGTAATATTACCAATTGAGTCCTTAAGGTCCTTTAAGTCCTTGACAATAGTTGTAAGTATTGTCTTGATGTCTCCTTCTGGAATTGTGGACACTAACCTTGTATCTGCAGAATTTTTATTCTCCTCGTATTCTTCTCTTCGGCGACAGTCCAAACAGCGCCATTCCTTCTTCCTTGCTTGAGATTTACCTCGCCAGGTTGTCTCTGCTATTCCCGAGCATTTGAAGTGGAGCTTACTATTACAGCCTATACATAACACAAAATTACCATCCTTCGGTAGCTCTTGGTCGCACTTCACACACTGCATAGTGAAACGAGGATAATCATCATATCCTTAGCGTGCAAGCATTCACTTTAAGATATTTTAAGTGAATTCGGTTTTGTTATAAGCTATCCTATGTCACAATAGCCAAAACCACCAAAAGCACCATAACACCAAAACAAAAGCTGC
Organism: Ischnura elegans; assembly: GCF_921293095.1. NCBI lineage: Eukaryota > Metazoa > Arthropoda > Insecta > Odonata > Coenagrionidae > Ischnura > Ischnura elegans. The sequence goes on along the minus strand of NC_060252.1, from coordinate 48,146,320 downwards.
AACTTCCAAGACTCCTTAGCTCGCAAATATAACACAGTTAGCAAAGGTAATATCTCTCTAGTTCGTCCAAATAGCTAAATTCACTATTGATAGTTTAGCATTTAATATTAACGTTGAAAAAATATCGATAGTCAATTGTCACCTATCGGAATGTAAACAACTCTCAATCGTGGACGAAAATATACGATTTTGAGATAATTTGGGCAAATTATCACTTGCTAACAACCACCGGGTTAGACTGTAACAACTTGTAGCGTGCCACCTCAAAATATAGCTCACATTCTAAAGACTTTTCGTATATTTCACAGAGATAATCGGAGCTCATACACAACACACCATCACACTCATAACATAAATCTAAAAATTTACTACATGTTGCCTTAATTTTCATGATTGAATTCCATTTCCCCCTTGGTTTAATAGCTAAATTGAAATTTGCTCCAAATTAAATTACCTGTCTTCAAGCAGGAGTAGTTTAATGCATATTTAAGCAATATATACATTTATCTTTGCCAAGAATTTCTAGACGCAAGTATTAGAAGATAGCGTCCGGTGTGCCAGAAGAAAAAACGTTCGAAAGACATTGGAAGAAGGCACTTGTATCTGAAAAAACGTGGTGGTTGAATTTGCTGACGAAGTTTCGTACAGTACAATTGGAATCTATTGTATTAAGGAATGCAATTATTGTTCTTTATTGTACGTAACACCGTTCGTCGCCCTACCCTGATATTTTCGTAGCCACCCATCACCATCAATACCAAAAAAATCACACTACATCAACTTTTGGCAATCTAGCCCGCATTTTTAAAAATTCTAATGACTCCCGCGTATTAAAATAATGAGACGATGCTCATAACCGCTGCAATGCTATGCTTTAGACGAAATGAAACTCGCCATAATTAATTACGCAGTACTCACATCACGTACGTTCATTATCATCACGTATTAGCATTCCAGAATTAATTCCTGCAAAAGTAATCGAATTCCGGTGAGATATGCCGATTGTCTCGACGTCATACCGCCAGGGTTGTATGTTAAGTTTAAAAAAAAGGAGAATGTCAAATAATATATTTAATACTTTAATACTCTGTATTTAAACAGGAGTAGTTAAATGCATATTTAAGCTATATTTACATATGGCTATGCCCAGAATTTATAGACACAAGTATTTAAATTGAGGATAGCGTCTCGTGTGCTAGATGATGAAACGTTCGAAAGAAATTGGAGGAGCGTACATACGACGAAATTTAGCGCAGTAAAATGGGAATATATTGTATCAAGAAATGTAATCATTATCATTCAGTGTAAGAAACAACGTTCGCCACTCCTCCCCACTTCTCTTGTAGCCACCTATCCTAACTCGAATGCCAAATCTTATAAATCAACTGTTGACTGCCAATCTCACATTATAAAAAATTCTAAAGATCTTTGTGCATTTAAATAAGACTGAGCAACTCGTCTATACTATAATGGTTTGCTCTAAATACAATAGAACTAACTTACTTACTTCGACTTACTTCCGCTATAATCGCATCACGTACAAGCGACTAATGAACAACGCCAAGAGTTCCAGGAAATCATTAGGGATACTGTGAATATCGGAGTCATAGGTGCTATTGCCTCGTATTCAGTTTCTCGATTTTCCTTTTTTTCCGATAGATCTCTTTATAATGAGAGTGCTCTGCGCTTTCCGACAAAATGCCCTCAATTCCACAACTGAATTATGTTTCCTCATGGTTTGATAGAGGGCCAATATAGATTGTTATAATTATTATTATAGTATTCTATCGAGTAAGGTAGGTTTCCATGGAGTATTTACGAAGCATTCTGGGAAAATCCCGGTCCTTCATGCACCAACCTATTCAATTTAGACCTCTTTCATTCAATCTAAAAATCCTATTCTTTTTCTTTCCTTCTCTTCCTACTCTATAACTACGTATTCAGCATAGCATCCGCACTAAGTACTCGATCCATCCATACCCTCTGTCTCCTCCTTATCTCCTCTAAAAGCCACCTCTCTTTACCCACTATGTCCAGCACTTCTTCGTTCCTCATCATCTCCATCAACTTCACCAACTCCATTCTTCCAAATCAACATCTCGAATGCCCCAGCTATAATCTAGAGGAAACTCTTCACTAACCTTTTCCTTAAACTCTTACAAAACGACCCTCGCATAGGCTCCGCCCTGCTCATGAAATGCCAATGCAATTCTCTTCCTGATGTCTCTCGTACTTATTCGTTTTCCTCTAATGTGCTGACTAAATAGTTAAATTGCTCTATCTGCTCATTTTATTCCCTAACTACATTTACCTTCAGTCTCACATTCCTCGCTCGCGAAGCTTTGCAAAACCGAATTACCTTCTTCTAGTATGTACTTCTCTTACACATCCACTAGATCTTGCAATCCCGTTGCTGACTGGCTAATCAACGCCTGATCATCCGCGAACCAAACTGATTTATTTTTATTTTTTATTTTACCACTCAAACCACCGAATACAGCTCATATTGCCCATTTTATATCGGGATATTCAACAAATTTAACAATTAAACGTACACGAGCAACCCTGCTCTGGACAGGGGAAATCTACCCGGGCGGGGCTCGAACCCGCGACCTCTTTTTTGGCAGGCGAGGACGTTACCCCGCCGCCACCGAGGCCGGCAAAAGTTTTTACATATTACAAAACGGCGGATTTAAACATTACTCCTCCAACTTTTACTCCACCTTCCAACTATTCATTACCATTTCCTCACCATATACTTTAAAAAGCAGTGGCGATAAAAGACAGCCTTGCCTCATTCCTCGGCCAATGATTGCCTAACCAGATTCTACCATCACGTAAACAAACTTTCGTCTGGCTCCCACCCTTCGACCTATCTGGCATGGTTGGCCCTACCGGGAGTAATTTAGAATTAATCCCGCCAATGCAGCTCTAGTGGTCATAGGATGGCGCAAGCCTTTCTACCACGACAACGTTGTAAGCCAAAGGGAAAGGGGGCGTAAATTATTAACTGAAAATAAAATTAATATAAGTTAAAAGAAGAAGCGGCATAAGCAATAGTTATATACAAAAAAAACTTATAAGCCTGTTAAGGAAAGTTTTGGACTCACAAGAGAAACTGATACTTGGAGAATAAAACATAATAGGGAAATTAGGGATCTTTTTAACTCACCAGACGTTGTAGCTGAAGCTAGAAGCCTGAGATTGTTAACGTCAGGGCTCTTGAGACGAGTACAAGAGACCTTATTAAAACAAGTCTTAACACAGTTTTCTTGGATGGATAACTACCACTATCACCACTCCATTTTTTAAAATATGACGACCCGGCTTTTTTTATACTTTCTTAATTTTATTCTCAAACCACCAAATACTGCTCATTTTGGCCAGATTTAGATGAATAATTCATGATCCTGAGTTGTAAATTGTAATCCGTAAACAAAATTATTTTTAATAAAAAAAGTGGCATAAGTAATTGTTATACATTCAATAATGGTCCTGATGGATGTAAAGACATTACGAGACCTTAAAATGGAAACCACAGGGTTAAAAATTAGTCAGCGAATTTTATTTCCTTCACACTTTATTTTCAATGGTAATTACCTTCCTTTCCGTACTTTTGCCGATAACCCATTCGAAATTCAGTTCATAGATAAGAAAAAAAGACGAGAAAATCTGAACGATCTGCCCACATGAGAAACTTTCTCCTCTCGCCGGCCTTTCCTGCCTCCTCGGAGAAGGAAACAAATAGAGCGTCGGAATGTAGGGCTTTTTGGGTGTTGACCTGGATCAATATTGCCTTTGCGGGGAGCGAGCCTAATATCGGGTGCAGGGAGACGGGTGCGGCGGGTGCGGGAACACATCGTGTGCCCGAAGAATTCCCCTCCGCTACACGGGTGCGGATGTGGCGAAGGAAAAGGAGAATAATAATAAAAAAACGAAAAAAAGCCTGTTCTTCAGCTTCCTCATCGTTATGAATATATAAACTGAACGAGTAGAGATGGAGAGTATGTACTTTCAAAAAGAAAGAGTCCAGACTATGGTGTATCAGGCCACTCGCGAAATAGGGGTTCTCAGATCCGAGGTCATTATCGTCCAATGAAGTGGTTCTTAAGACTTTCCTTTTGGATATTTAAGCCTCTTCCACGACTCTATATGTTTTCTTCTAGCTTTTTAAGGAACAATGAGTCTTATGTGTTCTTTGGCCAATACCAGGGCTTCTCTTCCTTGCCATTGTTAAGCAATTATGCCAGTATATTACGAGAATTATGTGGTACAAATGAAATAAATTTTACGAAGCAGTTGACTTGAAATCAATTTTTTTAGGAGCTTATACGTAAGTCTTTTAGTTTTAATCTAAGTTTATTAGTCTTATACATTTTCCTTCATTTCATAAACATGATTTGAATTAAATTGAGCTACATTACTAAAAAGCCCAAAAATGTAAAAAAACTTAATGAAAGGTCATATAGTTTTTTAATATAATTTTAAGTGGATTAATAATTTTTAGCAAACAATTATGAATTTTCACAGATACATTTGTTGGGAGCCATGTGACACCACGAAATTAAGGTAAAACTTGTGAAAAAAGTAACAATTAAACCAATCGATGCTGTGCCAACATGTTCATTTTGAATCGTCTCTCTCATCAAATCCAACATCTATTACTCTAATAAACTACACAAAAGTGTAAATACAACCCTTAGCTTAAAAAATGAAGGAAAAAAGTGTTACAATAATTTACAGCAGTCGAAACATTCGAATTTTCCAAAAAAATTAAGCCAATTTTGCTCTTCAATTATTCCATGCCACGTGCAGCCTTCTCTGTTGTTCACATTTTCCTGTAACGTGTTCAATAAAATTGCCATTCGTAAAGTAATAAGCTTTGGCTGAAATTTAGATAAAACAAATTTAAGCAGCTTAGTGACTGCTAATTATCATTAAAAATACTACAACCTCATTTCAATTCCTAACATGTCACACCATTTCTTTTCATTGATTAAGGTCGCATTACATCTACAAGGGATGATTTTTTGGTGTGAAACCTCAATAGCTCATGTATTTAAAGGTCTTTCTACCTAAACATACATTTTCTGCAGGAAAATAAAAAAAAATTGTTTATAGAAGAATCAAAAATGTGTAATTACAATTTGTCTTTCTTACAAACTAATGACGTAAGTGGCAGAGATCGTAAGTAATATTTACACTGTTTTTTTATTATTATTCCTTTTGTGTTATCTACGGACATGATATATATGTCCAAGGATACGGATGAAGAGGAATATTGCGTTTATCACGGAAAAACTCCAGGGTTCACGGACATAATGCCCACGGACATGTCGTCCACGGACATGATGTCCACGGAATTGACGATTTCCTCTAAATTAGTTTTATTTTGGACTGACACTAGGTTAGGACACTGTTCTTACAGCATTGAACTTGCTACTTATATCCGCAAAAGATATGTCAATTGCAGTTTGTAAAAGGTGCAGTGTTACTTCTTTTTACTTGTCCACGGATATGACTGATGATCTTGACTCTTTCAACAAACTGAACCGAACTTTTTCTACCCCTATTAAAAAAATTTAATAAACCAAGTATAAACTCAAACAACCCAATACAGCTGACAATTTTCTTCTCTACTCTCTGGTTGTACACGGCTGCCACCATCTCCTATGAATAATTCCCCCTTTTTCCCTTGCGTCCACGGACATTGCTTTTCGGGGTAGAATAAATGTTTTTTTATTTTATAAAAAGTATTATGAAATAAAGGCAACCCAAAAAGGCTATTTTGGAATATTTATATTGTTGTTACTTGTTTCTTGATAGATATTATAGTGAAATATTTATTAAAGGCTGTTAATACAATAAACACCTCTTCGATATTCTATGTGGGACTTTTCAAGGACATGGCGAATCAAAGTCTGCGGACATCAACTTTTTTCTTTACTGATGTGTCACTAAAGGTAATAATTGGGTACATAAAATAATATGCCAATTTAGTTTAGTTTTAATATTATTGTTTTTTATGGCAACCCATGGACATAATTTTGTACGATAATGAGAGAATGACCCTTAAATATTTTCCATGCATAATAATCAACATTGATCACAAAGAAATCAGTAATAATGATAAAAAGATCGAAGAATATCTAAAAATTAAAAAATATGATAAAATTCAATTGCAATTTACTTTTCCATTGGAGGTTATTTGTTTCCAAACACGGCGAAAAGGTAAGCAATTTACTCTGCAGGCCTACTTCACACTGCAAAAACGACCCTCTCGGTAAGTCCAAACAACACCCTTCCAAATCAATGAACGACTCCCGTAATAAACTACCCCATACCTTGTTTGACCCAACGAGGCAATTTCAGACTTGATCAACCCGGGCAAGGGAGAATACATGAGCGCTATCATACAGGAGTTTGGCATACTGCGTGGAATTCCCGCAAGATGTCACGTCAATAGATGGAAGTTGCACCTGGTCACAAAACAAAATAAATTTTCCGAAGTTCAGAGTGCAGTTCTTGAATTTTATTTCGATTCACTGCACCATATGTCCGTCCTTTGTCTGAAAGCTTATCGATCTTTACACTTCGATTCAATGAAATAGGACTCGAGATTCATTCAGACGATTTTACGCTGATATAGTCGGTGGCTGCGTCAGTCTTCCTCGTAAATGTGGAGGCAGCTGAACTCAGGAGGGAGGTATGTTTTTCACACGTGAACATATATCATCCCCAAAAAAATCCTCACAAAACATGGATGGTCTTCTTTGGAACGACGTTTGTTATCACCACCATAATTTTGAACAAATTATACACGTGCAAAATATATTTCAGTTTTTTATCTGGGTGCTGAGGCACGTGAATGCCAAGGTTTCGATGAAAGAGTTATAAGTCTTTATACGGCAAGACGGAGTTTTTACGAAGAGTTCTGACAGTTTCCCCTCACTTCATGGACCTACCTCTTTAATTCACAATAAGGCCTACTCCATTTCAATTTATATAAAAATTCCTATTTTCTCCCATCCTCTCCCCCGCTTAGCCAATATTCTAACCTTTAGCACTTTTTTCAAAATCCCCTCCCGAGAATAAAAAGTAGTCGCTCCATCCATACCTTCTGTCTCCTCCGTGTTTCATCTAAAAGCTGCTTCCCCTCACCTATCACGTTCGGCACTTTTTCCTTTATCATCCTCTCCGTCCACTTCACCTTCTTCATTCTTCTCCACGCCCACATCTCGAATGCCTCCAGTCTTCTCCAATCCTCCTTCCAAAGTGCCCATGTTTCCGCGCCGTACAGCGTTACACTCTAGACCAGACTCTTCCCCAAACTTTTCTCTTATAAGCTCCTTTCTGTTCATGAACGCCTCCTTTGCTGGTCCAATTCTCTTCCTAATGTCGTTACTGCTGTATCCGTTTTCCTCTAATGTGCTGCCTAAATAGTTGAATTGCTCTACCTGCTCAAGTTTTTCCCCACCAACTTTTATCTTGAATGTCAAATTCCTCACTAGCGATGATTTCCAAAACCGCATAACCTTGTTATCCTTGTGATAAATCCTCATCCCATACTCCTCGTATCGCTTACCTATCGCATCCAATAGAACCTGCCGCCCCCTCTCTGACTGGGTAACCAACGCCTGATCATCCGCAAACCTCACTGATTTAAACATTAACCCCTCACTTTTATTCCAGCTTCTAATTCATTCATGCCTCTCTTAACATCTCCTCACCGTGCACGTTAAAAAGATGCGGCGATAGTGGGCAACCTTGCCTCACTCCTAGGCTAATGCTTGCTCACCCAAATTTTCCGTCCATAGCCTGACTTAAGCATACAGCAATCCTCACTTGCGAAGCCTGGACTACATACATATTACAAATGAGCCACCTGTCCCTCCACTCTACGCCTATGTTTTGAAAATATCCATATACTTTACGCAGCCCACTCAATCAAATGATTTTTCAAAATCCACGATGCACGCATAAACGTCCTGGTCATATTTTAGGTATCTCTTCACTCACTTCCTCATTAACGCTATTTCATCGCGAGTTGATTTTCTTTTTCTGAAATTAAATTAATTGCTGGCCAAATAAACGTATACCCTAGCCTCCATTCGGCTGTTTAAAGTCCTCAGTATCACTTTCTAGTCCAACATTCCTTCTCACAAATCCTGCGCATTATTCCGAAAAATGTTCTCTTACCATCTCTCCCTAGATTCTTCAGAAGGCCTCACGGGATATTTTCCACGCCCACCACTTCCCTAGATTTCATATTACGAAAGGCTCTCTCCATTTCAACGTCTATGATCCCCGGCCCTAGATTATTCTCCTTCACTGCGCTTTCTTCCTTCTGAAGTCAATCTTTCTAGTCTGTTCCAACTATCATACAATTCCTCCAGAGATTCCTTCCGTCTACTAGAAACCTCGTCTTGCTTGTTTAGCATCCTTTCATTTTTAGCCTTAGTCATGTTATAAAACATAACAGACGCTTTAAGTTTGAAGAGCATATATTGGAGCGATATCCCAACACGCTATTGGTCCCATAGGTTATTTTAGGATTATTTTCGTAGTATATTTATTTATCAGTCCAGCGTATTTGTAAATGATGGAGGCCATTACACAGATACTCTTCAATGGCTAGTACCTAAAGTTAATCTCGCATGTAACATGTACTTTAAATTCCTATAAGTATGTATTCAGTAGAAGTGATTAATCCATATATTACTGTTACCTGTAAAAATATTAATCGATCATACATAAATTGATTTAGGATAAATAGTCTTTATTTCCTTCGTCTGGTAAAAACACTCAATCATTAAATGCTGATATATTACACTGATAATGCGCTAAGTAACTTATATTAATGCGCTGCAATACGACATCCATCGTAAGGTTAATATTTTGATATTTTCCTAGTGGTTTTAGCGAAACTTGTTAATTTATACTTATTATAAAATATCTGTAAAAACTTAGTTTCCGAAAAAAATGATGTAATTTCCGCGGCAAAGAAGAATACACACCGCCCATTTTGGTAAGGTAAGTACCAAGAGGGAGGAATGGGAAATAAATGTTTTTCAGGGCACGAAACCAGGAAGTAAAACACGCGTTTAATGGGTTCATTTGTTATTTTCATAACATACACAATGCGGCACTGAAAAGAGGTTGTTGTTTCGTTGCTTTTTGCAGAAGTGAGGAAGTTTCTTTCACTTCAGTTAATAATTCATCACCTTCATCATCAAAACTGCTCTCTTTGGCTTCTTCGCCAAGTCCAATAGCCAAAGGGACTGCTCCAAGCCTTTTTAGCTGGACCTGTCCGAAAGCGAAGCCAAGGAACATTCTTAAACACTAGCTGAAAGACCTACACACACAAACTCGCTACACCAAACAACCAGAATTTCCTCTATCCCTTCCTTTCGGTGTACCATGGAGAAATAAAATAAAGCCTTGTATCCAGTACCTTTAGGCTGACGCAGTCGCTTTTTATTGGATTTTAATGAGATTTGGGTAGTGAAAAGAAAATAATATATAATTACTGCCTACGACGTCAACAAGGGTATACCATATCGTTTTCCATGCTCGAGGCGCGGAGCATAGAGCTCAAAGTTTGAAAATGCAACGCACTGAAAAATGTTTGTTTAATACGAGAAATATATTTTTCCGGTGAAACAAATAAAAAATCCCTGTAGCTTAATGTGTTCCTTTGAATGTTTGAAGTTTAACGTCACTGCGATAAACGGTTCAAATAACAATTTTGTTTTATTGCATTTAAAAACTACCGTATGAGATATTTTATCGTGAAGTAAGAAGCAATTTTATTCGTGCGTATGCTAATAAAGGAGCAGGATATTTGCTATTTTTTTTGTAAATAACGAGATATATAATTTTATGTTTACTATGAGAAAGATGTAAAATACCAATAATTTCAACTGAGTATAGTTGATATATAATGTAGTGAAAGAGCAAAATTAAAGTGGTTAAGGGGGTAGGGGAAGTTGAGGGGGGCAGGTTTGGAACTATGAGAAGTATTTTCCTTTCAGCACATCAATACATTTTATTAGCAATGGAATTTGTCATTGTAAACCAAGAGTTCAAAACAGAAAGCCAGGAATGATTACCCTGTAAAAATCGATTCGTTAGTGGGGCAATTGAGTGTGTTCCGAATGTTAGAAATAGTATCGTGAAGAAGGATAGATTTTCGTTAATTGAATTTTTGCCTCACTATGCGGCACCTACGAACAGTTTTGATGCATGCTATAATTATTTGTCGCTAATCCAACGTATTCTAATGGAAGAAATATTCAACGGTAAAGAATTTGCAGTTTACCAATAGTACATGAATGGCATTGGCTAAGACCTCTTTTTTTAACGAAGGCATGTCAGCAGCAACATTAGGAATCGTGAATGATGATTTCATCATCTCACACATCAAACAAATGTAAAAAATCGTTAATAACCTCTCTCAGAAGGGTGTAGAGTGGATTTATAAATATTATTTTTTATTTTCAAAAATGAAAACACTATTTTAAACTGACAAAAACATCATATTCACGGTTTGGTTTCAGGAGGTGATTTTAAGGAAAACTATCACTATGAATGAGAAAAAGTGCCTCTAAAAAATTCAATTTTATTAGCTATTACTTTCAATGCTCTATTCGTACACTTTTACCTACTTCATGGTTAAACCTCGATATGGATGTGAGGGTAGGCCTCATCTTAGTCTAAGTCGCGGGTATCTACACTCCTCCAAGTAAGCTTTGCTACTACATCATTAAAGCATAGAGATCATATTTTTTACTTTTCATTAATTTCCGCCAGCTTTAAAAGGTCAAAAAATCTATGCCTAAATCACTAAATTTTACCAATTTTTTTAAGAATACGAAAACCAAAAACCATAAAATTGATACTTAACTTATGGTAATTTGAAATAACTTTTCCTCTCCTTTTACCACCTGACCTTCAACACCCCTCTCACAATTAACTTTTTAACGATTTTAATTAGCTGAATGCGGTAAAAAATCTGAACCTTTGCCAAATAAAATTTACCTATTGTTTTAGTAATGGGAGGATCACATGCCGTAAAACAGAAACTAAATATCGTGCATTTTTTAAAATAATGTTTTCTATATCCCCTGACCTCCCCACACCCATGTCGACCTCTGCCACCCACCCTGAAAACCCTGGGGTAGCGCAGGGTTTGGGGATGGGAGCCAACCACTGCCCTTCCAATTTATGGCCGCGATAAATCTTCCACGCGAGTGCGGGCCCACGGCCCAGTGTATCTGCATCGAAGCGATTTAGCGCCTAGCCTGGAGGCGGATAGCGAAAGGGAATCCCTTCTGCGCGAAAGGAGATCGGCTCGGGGAATATCTAAGTCTCCTTACTTGGTGTACTCTAAGCGGACGTTGGTGTCTCGTGGACCGCACAGTGGACGCGTGCGCATAGTGAGCATGTAGTGCACCGGCAAATTCAAAGGAAAAGTAGAAAAAAATTAGAAAAAAATAAAAGAACCAGATTGGTACAAAATGTATTAAAATTGAAAAAATAAATAAATATATCAAATATTTGCGTTGAGTTAATATTTTTTCAATTAATGGCTTCTTGAATGTGTTCTCACGTTTATAATTTTAAATTACATACACACAGATTTTTTTTCACACAAAACCTTTCCTAAAAATATCACATTACCATGACAATGGAAACGTATGCGCCATTTTTTGAATTTGTTAGATGGCTGGTTGAGGTTACTACTACTAAACGGTACAGGTAATTGGAAATGCGCCATCACCGCGATCAATGACTTGAGTCGGATGCACCGCCAAGTTTCAATTAGTTTCTCATGTACGAGTGTTCGGCATATCTTAACCTTGATAGACCTTGATTAACCTTGAAGAACGTGATATTTTATGACCGGTAGTGTGCATGTGGCGATTCTCTTGCATTCTGCATGTTGGTGATTGATCAATCCCTGCGAAAAACTCTAGAGGTAGCTTGTAGGGTATTATGTAGATGTAGATGAATGTCAAGGGAGAATTGCTGTGGACAGTTTGGCTGGAAAGAATGACCCAAGTAGCTTTATCCGGGAGAAATTACTCAGCCACGCGGGAGCTTCTCGTACCACTCCTCAAAATCTGGCCATCCACGACAATAACAGTGCGGCGATGAAGCGTAGAAATTTGAGAACACGAATCTAGAAGATGAATGTGCGAGATAATAATAATAATAATGAAAAGGAAGAGTGGAAGGTTGATTAAGTTTTAATTAATTAAATTACGGGAATGTAAGAGTTCGGTCTAAAGATTTAAAATGTGTAACCGTAATAACCGGAGCAAATGGGAGAGGTGATAAAGTCAAAGATAGGAGAAAGGATTTAAAGGGGAAAAGTCTAATTTTGACTCAGCGGACAAGAATTGAGAATTTTAAATCATACGACAGATTTTACACGCTAAAAATGACGCAATATTAGTCGAAAGCAATTAAGAGTTCGTGGAAAGGTATTTTTTCTGTACATTCAGGGTTTTAAAAAAAAATTAATACGCCTCCTACAAGTGGCGGAAGTAGGGGAGGGAGGTCACAGGGGTCATGAACCCCCCAAATTTTTAAATATATATTTTTAATTAGTTTAATAGCTTTTCATCCTTAAATGCTAATAAGCGTTCATTTTATTTGTTATTAAGAATTAAAGTGAAATTTCAGGTTCCAAAATGCCTTAAATACGATTGTCTTCATCAGGGAATCATGTCTCAAGATATGGCGAATAAGGTATTTCTGTCTTCTGGCCAAGGTTTTCATGAGGCTTCTTTTTCTCTTCCACTTCTTAGGACTCCCTCATTACTTACTCAGTCGATCTATTTGATCCTCATAATTTTTCTGCAGTACCACATTTCGAAAGCCTCTACCCTTGATTAATCCGCGTTATAAGTCTCATCCACTCGAAACCGGAAGGTATCGGAAGGGTGCCGTGAAACCGGTAGGAAAACGCCAAGTATTAGGTCAGTGTCTCCCAAGAATTCTTCCCGCCCTATCTCCGCGAGTGATCTCGTCCCACCGTCCGGTTGCAAGCGGATGAAAGGCGGTCGCAAACAAAGACGAAAACAAATTGCCCGACAAGGACAGCTAAACTTGTGGTTGAAGCTGAGATAGGGGATCACAAACGACCAGAACTCGAAGGTGTGGACCAAGAAGTAGGAAAAGCTGCACGGCCGGGTACACGAGGGAGTATTATATGAGCAAATTTTATGGCCTCGCCACTTAGGGCTGATAGCAGATATCAGCAGACGGCGCAGGGTGGTCAAATTATTTTGCGAGTAGTTATGACGAAAGTGTAAGATTATAAATATGCTGGGCGAGTTAGTATTGGAATCTTCAAAGCGGCATAGAGTATAGGCTAAATTTATTTGATAAATTTGGATATTTTTTCACAAAAATGAGAAACATATCCTTCGTTTCCCTTCCTAATAATGGTACGTGATCTTGAGTAGAAAATAAAGGAAATAGACTACAAAACAGAAAGATTTGAAATTCCATTTTTTCTTCCTACTATTAAGGATAGCAACAGTGTCGCGATAAATAGAATTAATGGCGTCACTCTCCAGGTCGGATATTGCGGATTTTTTTTCCATCGTTCTAATATTGCATGGATTTGCTTTTGGAATTACTAAAACGTTGGAAATTTTTGCCTCTTCATGAATGTGTACGTAATTTTTTTGTTAAAATGCGTGATATTTTATGACCCGTAGTGTGCATGTGGCAGTTATCTTGCAATCTGCATATTTGTGTTTGATCACCCCCAGCCAAAAACTCTAGAGGTAGCTTGCAGGGCATTATGTAGATGTTGATGAATGTCAAGGGAGAATTGCTGGGGACAGTTTGGCTGGAAAGAATAACCCAAGTAGCTTTATCCGGGAGAAATTACTCAGCCACGCGGGAGCTTCTCGTACCACTCCTCAAAATCTGGCCATCCACGACAATAACAGTGCGGTGATGAAGCGTAGAAATTTGAGAACACGAATCTAGAAGATGAATGTGCGAGATTTGAGCAATAAAGATTTCAGTGCGCGCCCAAATACTTGCAATGAAAGCTACCTCGAAATTCTCCCGCGTAATCTCAAGTGAAAACTGTCGGACAAAATAGATTATGAATACGTGTATTTCAAAAAGGGAGAGAACATAGAAGAGGTCCAATTCCATTCGTAGAAGCTGAGTCTACGCCGCAAATTTATTCGATTTTCAAAAATGCCTGCACCGCGGTGATAAGCGCATGGCGTTTCATTTATTCTCACCGTTTGCGATTGAATATGAAGACAATCGTTGAGGGACTAGCAGACGGAAAGAGTGGGAAAGGATTACCTCAAAAAAAATGTATGGAACAGAAAAAGAATGATGTGAAAGAGAAGAAATAAATGCGTGTGAAACGTTATTTGATAACAGCATTGAGTGGTGAACTATGTCAAATTACTGTGTGCAATCTATGAATTGTTGACCAGTGAAGATGATGATTTTCAATCGCAAGGAATAGGATATAAAAAAGTTTATGAATACAATGGATCACATCATTACAAATATAGATTCCGGGTAGCATTAGTCATGGGTGCAAGTGGTAACTTTTACTGATCCATGTCAATGCGCATGGGTACAGCGTACCTAGTCTCCGAATAAATATTCCTCTATGGTACGTGGTATTCATAACTTAAACGCTGAATCGAGAAGTTTTCATCAATATACCTGGCAAGTAAGTAAATAGTGAAAGATTCATGCGATAAGATAAAGCTCGATGATCCCAATTCATATTTACCTGGGAATTTATGTGCAATATTAGTTAGCACCGTATTTGCGCGAAATCTTATATTGCCGAAGACTGTATATGAGCCTGATTTGCAAAAATAAAATCACCAACAAAGATTTTGAACCAGATTTTTTTGATGGACCTAATAAATTGCTCCTATGTTACTACGATATCTTTGGAACACATTTTACTCATAAAAATTGCATTTCGATGCTATGCCGCTGTAATAGCTCCTAGGTAGAGCCACTAAACCATCATTCCGCGGAGTCCCTAGCCTAGGGATCTGCAAGTCCTACATTTGCTGTAGTGCTATGGGTACCAACGCCTGATTGACCAAAACTTGCTTCGGTTACGTAACATGGCCCGTTATTTAAGCAAAATAAGGGATCGAGCAAATACGAATCACAACCATTTTATTCGAATAGAATGTGCTCTTTCCCAAGCCACTGACACTGAAGTTGAGTTATAATATTTTCGAGGCCAAGATCGCTAATTGGGCGCAGGTATCGTTCAACCGGCGTGGATTTCTGCGTTCGAATACTCCTATACTTGGTCAAAAGACCACATACAGTATGTTTTCAGGAATAAAATTCGTAGATGTACTACAAACGGTTACAAATGCCTGGCAATTCTCAGAAAAGGTTTGATTACTTTCGATATACAGTTCCTATAATCATTGATTGATGATCGTCACATGTGTATCATCGTCAGGTGGCAGTAAAAAATTAACTTTGATGGAAAATGATCAGTATCTTATATTATGACTTAAATATCTAAACGAAATCGTCTTTTAACAAATACAACAATTAAAGAGAACATAAACTTTTTGATTAGAAATTTAATCCCTATCGGTACAGACTGTGTCATCGCTAACTAATAGGCAGTTAAAAATGAAAACCTTGTCCCTGTAGCCGGAATATGAACAGATAAGAAGGCGAATTATAAAACACGCTAGTCTCAGAAGCAACCATGATGTGACCTTCCCAGAAAATCTTCCCCGTAGTAATTAAAATTTTGATTGCAAATAATAAGTCTATTTTATTATGATTAAGTCTCTAAACTCCATCGTTGATTAATAAATACATTTATTAGTTATAAAATAAACCTTTTGATTTGAATTTGAATCCCTATCGAGATAGATCGTGTCATAGCTACCTAATCGGCAGGTAACAATGAAAAAATTCCCCCTGAAACTAAGATGTAAACCCTTTAAAAGTCGAATTATAAAATATGCTAGTCCACAGGAGCAACTAACCGTGTGATAGCAACGTAATAGGTAGTTCGCAATGGCCTTGCTCCTGAAACCAGGTTATTAGCAGTTAAGAACGCAAATTATAAAATATTCTTGTCTTCGGGAGCAATCAACTGCATCATGGCTACCTTATAGCCAACAATGAAAATTCTGCCCCTATAACCAGGATATAAATAGTTAAGAAAGCGAATCATAAAATGTGTTAGTCATCAGCAGCAAACATGAGGTGATCTTACCAGAAATTTTCGAGACTTTGGACGAGAAAGTATTCCTCGGTCCACGGCCCTCCTACCACCCAACTCGCTGTGAAATAAATGTGGCTGTCATTCCATCTTGACATCATTAAAGGTACACGGAGGGAGTTTCCTGGGAGCGAAACGCTTGGCGACACAGCCAGATGCAGGGTGACCCGGAAAAGTGCCTTCCCGAAGCGTATATACGCCCGATTAATCAACCAAGGGACACCGGAGACCAGAAGACAGCTTTAATCCGTGGACCTCGCTGAAGGAATTTTGGACGCTGAGGATGAAGGCCCTTTTCACAGCCCACCTTGGAGTTCCACTCGTATAGGAACACCGAAAGTCTGATTTTCCACTGACTGCTCCCGAATAGAGGTTTTACAAACGGGCCGGGTCCACGGCGCACCTTTCAGCACGGTCACAAATCACCAATTACTTATTATTATCAGCCTACGTTGTATCGAGCGTATCCCCATTCTAATGGTGTAGACTCTGCGCGTAAAAAGGGATGGCGAAGAACCGACCATCCTGATATTTGTTTTACAAAGATGAAGAGAAAATTAATTTACAAAATACAAAGAAATGGAAAAAAGAAATAATATAATAGAATTTCGAAAATTGCAACTTGCATTGTAAGAGGAAAATAAATGAAAAATAACAGAAAAAATATAAAAAATATTAAAATGAAAAGCAAAAAATAAATATTTGATCTATGTTTTGTGCTAAAAAAAATTGTCTTTTTGATTCATGTCTAAATTATTAATTTTAAGTTTCTGCGAACACAAACGTAAAGTCATACCTGCAACACAGAAGCATGGGCACAATAGTATTTAATTGTTAAATGGTTGTTAGGGGTGAACATGGTTTACCGTGACATCATATAACGCACCAGCGGCGCCTCAAATGATGATAGGACTAGTTTAGGGAGTATAATAATTTCTTAAGTGTCTACACTTAAGAAATAGGTTCTACACAAATAGGTTCTCTTAGGAACAAAAAATAAAGCGTAGTGAATGTTTAATCCCACGATGGAACATCAATAGATTCCTTAACTAAACACCCATCACCCTAAGTCTCGCAAATTTTTCTAAGAAATAATCAAGTACTATTTTTTTCTACAAGTGACATAAAACACTGAAAACATGGAATGGAATGTTAATATTAATAAATTTAGACATAAGGCTCATTGAAATTATGGCAACACGTGGTGAGCATGGTAAATTAAATTATCAACTGAAACAGTGGGCTCGCATAAAGTCGAAGGGATAACATTATGCACTACTTGTATCTTGCATATTTCCATATCTAAAATTGAAAAGACCTTGTGACCGAAAAAGCGCACGATCAATTTCTTTATCTAGAAAAATTTGTGGGAGCGATGAATCCTAAACATTTTTAAGAATTAATCTCAATAAAGTTGAATGAAAAAAGTTTTAAAATAAAATAAACATAATATAATTATTCCAGGTCTGTGGTTAGTTCACTTGACCGAGTATATCCACTCAAAAACATTCATTTTTCGTACAAACAAAGGAAGGATGACAATTAGTAAGAGAAGACTATACTAAAGGGTGGAAAGGTTAGAAAGAGAAGATTTGAATAATATAAAGTCAAGTAATGTCAAGATATTTTCTTTTTAACGGAATATAAATAGTTATCAATAAAATTTAAGTGGTCGAAAGGGAATGATTTTATTCCTTTGGCGCCCATTTTTCGATGTAATAATTTAATTTGACATTTACATTGTAAATTGTTTTATTTAGTATTGAATTTTATCTGAATTATCAAAATTAACTCACCTAGCCAAATTTTTTCAGCGATTAAGTAACGTTTATAAAACAGCGCTGTGAAATCTTTGAGATGCGTCCTATTAAGCCTTTTAGTACAGGACACAATGCTACAAAAATATTGGTGAGCGAGGGGAATACTCGTTATATTTAGGTAGGTAGCGATTTTAAGACGCAAAATTTCCTCGAGTAGATATATCTGCGCTCTCCTGTCCGGCCACAGGGTCAGTGGGACAAGAGTTCGCGGTATATCAATCACGGGATGGAACACAAACTCTCAGCCCAGCATTCGGTGGAAGAGTCCGGCCACCTAATCGACCCCAATCCTTGATGCAGCGCCGTACGATGAAAATTTTTCTCCCGTGCCTCTTTCGAATAATATTTTCGCCTCGCTAACAAATAAGCCGCTTTCACGTTGCGCAACAAATAACCAAAGAAGCCAAGTAAGTCACGAGAGAAGGATACGCAAAAGCCTTCATCGTTCTTACTCGGACGGCAATATGTTGTTGTAGAGTGTATCTCAGTGCTATAACTTAGTGATAAGAATAGGATTTTGAAAAGAAATAACACCAATATGCAGAGGAATATCACTATTTATGGAGGTTCTATCAGAAAAATGAAAATTTCAAATTCAAAAAGTTTATTTTTGTATTATCATATAAATTGCCAAAACCTCTTCTGTGAGTGCCTACTTTGCTCACAAGAAATACGAAAATTTTGGCCTTTCGATCAATACTACCGGAATATTGTTCCATAAGTCACAAACTAAACACAAAAGATTCTATTTCAGGTCGTTGCAAGTTCAATTGGAAAAATTGATTTTTTTCTATTTCAGAAAATAGTATTTCTGAATTATTTAATGAGTTGACAAAACCACTTCTTTGAGTTCTTCACTCACTAAAAATATGAAAATTTTGTCCTTCCAACCTACACTACCATAAATTTGTTTCATAAGTCTAAATACATTGCATCTAATAATAATGTGAGCCAAAACATACGGAAATGTTGATTATAAGAATATGAATGTCGGTGAAACAAAATGGAAGAGAGGTTAACTAACTCATAACCATATGCTTCTCTGAGGCTAGGAGGAGTGGACAGTGGCAGCAGCAGAGAAATGAAAGTTGGATGAATGTGTCGCTATGAACGAATGATGAAAATAGAATAGATCGACTTTGTGAGCAATAAGGAAGTCCTAAGACGAGTAGGAGGGAAAAGAAGCCATATAAAACCTTAATGAAGAGGTGAAACAACTTTATCGCCAAATCTTAAGCCACGATGGCCTGATGAAGACAATCTTCCAAGTAAAAGCGTTAAGCATGAAAGTAATAGGATGACATCTAATAAAATTTACGAAACAGTTAACGAAGAATGTGAAACAAAATAAATACTTGGGCGTGAAAAAATTATCTGATTTAAAATTATATTGAGTGGAGAGCTGCGTCAAACCAATACTAGGATTGTTGAGAATATTTAAGTCATCTTTTTCTAGAGAGATATCATGAAACAGCATATCAAATGATAATCAAAGATATAGTACTTCCAAAGTTAATTTATTTCACAGTCCTTCAAAGTGTGTTTCGATTGGCTAGCAATTATCATCAAGTACCTGATTTTCAGTATCTAATGACGATGGCAAACCAATCAAAACACGTGTAGCAGAGCTGTGAGATAAATTTAAATGGACTGTACGATATCTTTGTTCACCATTTGTAGAAAAGATAATGCTATATATACATGAACTGCCATTAGAAAAAAATCCCCTGTATCGGAAATCAAACCACGGACTTTTGGCATTGAAAGATAACATATTCCTAGTGATACACGTAGCTTTAGGGCAGGCCTGAGGCTTGAGCCGCGAGGCTCTAGTTGTGCCTTCATTGAAGTCCTTTATCCTTCGCGTTGCCATCGTTGATGGACCTCGAGGGCCAAACATCTAGTACCATGAGGCTCGTTGCAACTTATTTGGAAAATCAGGAACCAGGATAGCGAGTGATCGGCACAGTGGCCCGGAAAGCAAAAGGTCCGTGGTTCGATTCCCGGTCCAGGGGAATTTCTTCTCATGGCAATTCATGTATATTTCACCACCGTTCACGCGGAAGGCTTCGAAATATTACGCATACACAATGATAGTCTAGCTGACTGGCAATTGGGAGATCCGGAATCGATTCTAGGCTGAGACAAACAATTTTAAGCGGGGCGAACTTTTATCTAGGTAAAATAACTTCTTCTAGTGCGCGTGAATCCGCCTAGAGCTAATTGTCTAATCCAATCAACATTACAGACTATAGAAAATGACATCGCAGTGGATTACCTTCATGAAATAAAACAATTCAAACATACTCTGAAGCATACAAATGGGGAATGATGATATAATATCGATATCTGCGTGTAACTAATGCTGGGATTCTTTATCGGTGATGATAATGGAGCTAATCTTAAGATTCTTGGTAGCATATTCCGCAGCAGAGTCGGCTAGATGCATGAAATTCAGCGCCACAAGATGGCGTTGAGGCACCTGTCCACCTCACGGAACGATTTTCAATTCCTATTAAATAGTATTCATAATTTATAATAACTGATAGCGACTGTGATATATTAAAATGAGAGGGGTGCGTCTAACTGATGTAGGAATTCTTCAATCTTATTCAAACAGACTCCGAAATATAGAAATGGGGAATGATGATTTAATATAATAATTTATTGGAAATCCGCGTGTAAGTAATGCTGGGATTCTAGATCGGCGATATTGATGAAGCTACTCTCAAGATTCGTCGCAACATCTCTCTCCAGACATGAAACTATTTACAGAGAGTCCTGGGTTGGGGGAAGATTGGGCCACCTGACCTCACCCAACCCAGGTTAAATAAACTAAAGTCAAGTCAAGTCCAGATTCGTTGAAACATTGGCTTGCAATTTCCGTCAGTTACCTAATGATGGTTGCAAGCCAATCAAAACTCATTTATTAGACCAGTTAAATAATTTTAAGTGGGCAGAACGACACTTTAGTTTGTCATTTCTTGACAATAGATAATGATGATCTAGCACAATACTTAGTGCGAGAGCTGCGTCTAACTAATGCTGGGATTGTTGATCGGTGATGAACCTACTCTTAAGTTCGTTTTGACATATCCAGCACCAGCGTCGGCAAGGTGCGCAAAAGAGTCAGCGCCACAAGATGGCGGTGAGGCGCCACCCCGCCTTAATGGAGTGGTTTTCACGCCTGCCGAAGTTTTGATGACTCCGTGAGTTGGGGTGTCCCGCTTAAACTGTTGTGACCACGTCCGGAGCCATATTCCCCCGTCACCCGTGACACGGCGGAGATGCCCTCCTCAGTTAAGCTCCCCCTAGGCCGAGAGATGCCAAGAATTTTCCCTCAACGCCCAAGATTATCTTTCCGACGAAGTGGGTAATTAGCTCCGCAATTTGCTTCGCGCCCCGTTCTCCATCACTCGAGGCGCCTACCTGCCGCCATGCACTCACTCACTCACACTTTCCCAAAACCTCACGCCCCTTAGTAAGTCGGGGAACTCGATGAAGCCCGACTTGTAAATCTACCGGAGTTGTTCGGTAAACTTTTGCCGATTCCCGAAGTGGCAACCGTTGTCAGTTGGAGGTAAATTCGATGCAAATTGATTCTGAGGAACGTTTTTTGTTTTCTTTCTGGTTCGGCTACCACCTCTTCGTAGAGTGATGGCGTCTTGTAGCATTACTGTGACTGAGGCCGGAGTGACCCAGTTACCTTTCTTATTGAATATAGTTCATAATTTATAATACCTAATTAGAAGGCGGAACAACTCAATTGGCCATATTTATTGTAATCATGACCTAATAAAGACAATCGCCGAAGGAAATGTGGATAGCAAGATCGAAATAGGAAGAACTCGGACAAAATAGGTGAAATAGGTAAAGACAGATGTAAAATACAAGAAATTATTGGATGTAAAAGGATAAGCTGATGGGATAATAGAGTGGAGGACTGCGTCAAACAATTCTTTGGATTTTTGAAAATAGATAATGATGATTTAGTGCTATATGTTCAAAAATTTTGCTTTTCTGCCAGAGCGAGTAATCATCTCCTTATTAATCTAAAATCAAACAACCTCATTCACGCTTTAAGTGCAGCAACGTTACTGCTGTTTCTTGGGTAACTAAAACTAATTAAAACGTAACAAAAATTATCAATTAATGTAAATTACCATATCTTCATCATTTTTTTAAAATTAATCTATCCATACCTACCAATTATGCTATTATACTCTGTTAACATGGAATAAAATTCTGAATGTTATCCAGACTGACTGACTGTAGTCTCTGCTGGCCAACGATTCACCACCTCAACAACGTTACATTCTGACCCTACCAGCTCCGATATTTTACGATCATTTCTAGGATGCATCAGTTACATTGAATTTGAATAATGAGTCAGAAGCCAAATTTGCTGTTGACCTTACATTTTCTTACCCGGTTGCGAGCCCAAGAACATTCCTTCATATCATTCGTCATAATTTGTAAAATCTAACACATGCAAATTATTCGATAGGAAACAGTCCACTAGTACCCAGGCTGACGATAAAATTGGAAGAAAATGGATGAAATCACGATACAACTATAGTTTTAATTTCTCTAATTAACGAAAAAAGATTAAAACGGAAAGGAATTTCCATTGTACTGTGTAGAGGTATCGGATTCTGTTAAAAGTGGCTAGTGAAGTGAATGAAATATAGCGTTCTAATGAAATATGGAAATAATTAGGGACCATATTTCTCTTGGATAACAAAACATAAAGTATACGTTCGTCTCAAATCACATCAACGCCGTCATAAATAGTAGAAAAAGAACTAGGAAGATGGTTTACGCACGAAAATGATGCGGAAACACTGAAGTGAGATAGTCAAAAGATAAAAATATGAAATTAATGGTTAAAATGAAGACTGGCCATGTCTATTCCATTTATTTTGTCTTTGGGCAGGGTAAAGGCCTCGCCCAAAAACCAAGAGGTCACGGGTTCGAGCCCAGCCGGAGTATGCTGCTCCTATCTAGGACATAGTTGTTCGTGCACGTGAAACTGTTGAAAAAACCTATGCAAATGGCGAATATGTGCTGTTTTCCGTGATTTGGGAATATATAAATATAGAATCACGAATGATGTACTGGTAATATGTTTGAGAAAAAATGACATTAGGAAACACAAGACAAAATGTTTCTCTATCTAAACCTTTGCCTGATATGATTTCTTTGAGTTAATTCGTCGTTCATGGAAGTTTACATCGATCTGTTTTCATAAAAAAATCTTGTTCTCATATTTTAGTGATGTTTGAAGTACAAGTTTCTATTTATCCTCAGGGTAAACAAAGCAGTGACGACGAAAAGATGTTGAAGATTTAAGTCTCTTAGAGCTCTTATTTCGTCCTTCATTCATTTTAATCAGAGCAGGCCCGCTTTACTCCCAGTTGGCTTTGCCAAGAGAATTTCAACGCACCGTCTCAGCCGTCCTCGTATAAATCTCAGCGCTCAAGACCGGTCGAAATAATTCATCAACCTTCTTCTACAGTGTATGGCTTCGTGATATTTAAACTGCGGCAAAATATCGAGTCACACTCGAAACATATGCTACTAGAAACAAGGGAGGCTTGTGTGAGAATGCTCGTACTTGAAACGATGTAGATGGAAGATAATTCGCTTAGATAGAATGAACCGTCGCGAAAACCGAGGGGAAGCTACAACAATGGGAAGTACACCAATATCCTTTCATCACTGAAGGCAGTAGCGTTTTAAAAATCAGGAGAACTGTTTTTTCTGTTTTCCGATCTATTCGTGGCGAAGAACCTAATTTCTCTAACCCTTCATAGATAAGTTACGAACGTACCATGCTTATACCGAGCGAGTCACGCCATCTCAGTTGGTTCTACGTCAATACGTAAACGGCTATTTCGTAACCGACATCTCGTAAACCGAAAGTTCGTAACCACTTCTCGCACCCCAGACAATTCGTAATCAGAAAATTTGTAACTTACTATTTCGTAAATGCGAAATAGTCAGCTACAAATTGTCTGGCTACCAATAATCGTGGTTACGAGATGTCGTAGTAACGAACTGTCCGTTCATGAGATCCCGGTTGCGAAATAGCCGTGAACGTATTGACGTGATACTTTCTCAGTTACTCCCAATCCAGGTTAACGAGCCTGGCGTGGGTTGTCCTTGTTTACACTCTTGTGAGCCTTTCCTTCCCACAATTAGGGGTTTTACCCGAACGAGTCCATACACTAGAAATGTCTTGACGTCACCAACTCATGAAAAGTGAGCGGCAATTTCCGCTTTTTTATTTAGAACTTAAGTGTTAATGGCTGAATGGGATAGAGTTGCTTACCGTTGCTTGCCGTCACTTATATTTTCTTTTCTTTTGCTGAATTACTGTAATTAAATTCGTTTTAGAGTCCGAGTATACGACTACATTAATAGTAAAAATTCCACATAAGTGTGTCAATTCAACTTCTCACCTCTTCAGTGTGTCCAGCATCCGAGTATTTGAAAATTTCATGAGATTTATAGCTTTTTCATTCATAATTGGAGTTGATTCAAATGGGAATATTAATATTTTTATTGTAAGTTATAAAAATAAGCTTACCTTTGGATTTTTTTACGTTGAAATAATTTTTGATTCTCGTAAGCGAAGTAAAAATGTACACAAAAGAATTAGTAACAACTGCAGTTCAGTCTGAAAAACCTTCATTATAGATCAGTTCTAGCCATAGGTTGGAGATAGAAGTAGTGGTTTCGCAAAAGGGGAGTTGGTGTATTTCCTCAGTGCTAGTTCAATAAAAAATGAATTAACTCACTGGCGACTTGAGCCACCTGCACTACGGATTGTGGTGGCATTTAAGAGAAATTTTAGGAATATTGCAACATAAACCACATATTACAATATCATTCAAAGCCAAAACTGGTCTCTGTCACGAGATAAGAATAAAATCTCGGGAAAATAGAAAACCCATTCACGAGCGCTTAAAAATCATCCGCGGGGGTGAAGACAAGGAAGCAGGTTAGCACTTTCTCATCTTGGAGCACATGGGCATATGCGTATGTGGCCACAGTGGTGGACGAATGGACCAGGTCATTAATCTTTCGACTCCTCCAGCGCCATAGCGTACGGAGCTGCTCTAAACATTCTTCCTCTATACCCCATCCTTCTCTCGAAGACTTCTACCTCCATTTTCCTCATTATTTAGAGAGGTTCTGCCGAAGAAATATGTGTGCATACATTTGTCCCCCTTTTTCTTACAATAACCAAGATATAGCCTAAAGACTCATCTGAGATTTATCATTCCTTTCCAATTGCTTTACTTTTTATTAGTTCATGTTCGCACGATACTTGTGCATTGACTCATATTTAATGATTACCACATCTAGAGTTATTAACCCATTAACATTAATTTTTGCCATGTTCATAGTTTTATTCTTTGCAGTACCGCATTTATTTCATTAAACTCTTTCGAAAATTGGCAATGTTAATTAAATCCGAATTTACTATAATGTTTTCTCAAATAGGGGCAATCGTATACTCCACCAACTTAGACTTATGATGCACATTCTGATGATACACAGTAAAAACTTGTTGATAACGATACTTGTGTTACTGCACTCTGGCTATTGCTCTCAGGTCTTATGTGATTTCTATACCAAAAAGATGTACTTCAACGCTTTTAATATAATTCATCATAGTAATTCAATGTCACATCGATCACAGCTTTTTTGGAAAGACCTCAAGTTTTCACGAAACCTGGTATGATGAATATAAGCAGGACTCTCAATTTTCAGAATTCAAATTTGAAAGTTGTCCTGATGATCATATTACGAGAAAAACGTTTTTCCTTAAAAATGACCAACTTTAGTGTGCATTCATAAATTTATGTTATAATTAGGATATATCAATAATGTACTCTTCATTCAACAGCCCAAATCTAAATCTATCGAATAATATGCTTTTAAACCGTCTTTTGATCGAATGAAGCTTCACAATCAACCACGGCAAAGTTTGACTTCAACATCACAAAACAAACATCATATAAGCAATTATATAAATAATATATTTACTGTTGCAGGACTTTATTTTCCAAGCAATATGGTTAATGCTATCCTAGTGAATATTCGGAAATCTCGAATTTCATATGAACGACCAGATGTCGACATTCATTCTTTGAGCTATTCAATGAACGTCAAAAAGACCCAGTTTTTGTAGCTGTTGACTCAGTTTTGTAAATCCAATTTTAAAATATTTACTCTGTAACTAACTGTAGATCATCATTATCATCATCATCACTGGTCAACAATTCTACGATTGGTTTGACGCAGCTCTCCACTAGATTCTCCTACCAGCTAATCTTTTCACGCCTATGTATTTCTGCTCTTTCACATTTTTCTTTGCCTGTTCTACATATTGTGTTCGAGGTCTTCCTTTTCCGTTTTCGCATTATCTTTTTCTCCCTCGACTATTGTTTTCATGAGGGCTCAAAAAAAATATGGCCTATAAGGTTGTTCCGCAAACTTATCAACGTTTTCACGAGGCTTCTCATTTCTCGTACTCTTCTTAGGACTTTAAGATTGCCTTTTTGAGATGTAGCCCATTTTTGACATAGGTCTACTCTATATACTGAACTCAAAAATCTCCTTTCTTATGGTGAGGATGACGTGAAAAGTATTTGTTTTTAAATGAGCAGTGATGGGCCTACCTCTGAAATGATAATGATAATAATAATGATAATAACAATAAAATAATGATAATGTGTATTACTCGATATTATTTACAAAAAGTTATAAATAAAATATTAGGAGCGTTATATGACCTAGAAGGTGGAATTTTGTTTAGTTTACCATAATTGTTGTAAACAGCAGAAAATACATGCATTGTTTTAAATACCATAAAACAAAATTTACCAACAGTAACAAAAATTTCTTGACTATATATATTATTATTTTTTCATAAAATTTGAATCAACAAAGTACTTCTTCAGTTTTAGAATAAGTAAACAGCCAATTTTTTTATGGAGAAGGGGCTCTTGGGAAACGCTGCACAGGCATAATTCCCTCACGCCTTCGACCACACGGCTTCAGGAGTCATGGGGTCTTGTTAGGGGACAATGAGAAGACAAGGAGGTCCCCCATAAGGCGGACAACAAGGCCCGAATGGTCTCTATTCATCTCTCCTACTCCCACCCGTGGGGGATAAGGGGCCGAAAACGTCCGCTGCAGAACTGCACCGAGCGTCTTTGAAATTGAAGAAGCAAAAATCCAGCCACCGGAACTAATGCCGCTCAACCTTATTTATCCCTGCGTAAATCTCCCAAAACTGAACCTCATTCTCCTCATTTAAGAGTTCATGAATATCTAAAGTCAGCCACCGCCATGGTGAGTTTAGGCTAGGAGCACCTCTGGGTAATAATGAAGAGAATGAAGAGTTCTGGAAACAGCTTTAAACCCTACCGCAATTAGATGGATCACTCTCCCATAGTCGTACAAAATTAAGTCCATGGACTGCCATAAACAAACCGATTCTGTTAAATCAAAACTAAACGGCATATTATTTAATGCACCTTTTTACTAATTTCAGTGAAAAATTAGCTAGGAAAAAATTATATTCCCCAAATTTAATGGCCACAGCCTATTATTCGTAATGACCATGGAAAGCTCCACATAGATTTTCGAAGAGGTGTTTATTGTACTAACAGCCTTTACTAAATAGTGTACAATAAAATCTATGATTAAACAATTTAAAACAACATAAACATTCCGAAATAGTCATTTTGGGTTGCCTTTATTTCATAATGTTTATTATAAAATAAAAAAAAACATTTGTCCTACCCAAAAAAGCAATGTCCGTGTGCACACAGGAAAAAGGGGGAATTATACATAGGAGATGGTGGTAGCCCTGAAAAACCAGTGTTTAGAGAAGGATATTGTTAGCTATATTGGATTGTTTGAGTTTATGTTTTAATAACTGAATGTTTTGACGATGGAAAAAATTATTTCAATATTTTGAAAGAGCAAAGATCATCAGCCATGTCCATGGACAAGTAAAAATTAGTAGAAGTAAAATAATTTACTAAGTTGAGATGTCTTCCACAGCTTTCAGATGCAAGTTCAATGCAGTAAGTACAGCGTCCTAACTTATTGACAGTCCAACTGTAACTCAATTTAGAGTAAATCGTCATATCCGTGGATATCATGCCCGTGGACATTATTTCCGTGAACTCTGTAGTCCATGGACATGACAGATTGTTCCGGACATGATGAGACAACATGACTTGATACAGAATGTCCAATGACAAATTAAACAAACTATTTCTTTTGAGTAAACATATTTTTCCTTTTCTGCTGTGTCCGTAGACATCACAAAAGTAAAAATTCAAAAGAAAAAGTGTAATATTATGCACTAAATATCTCTGCCGCTTACGCCATTAAATTGTATGATTGACACACTATAATTACACAATTTTGGTTCTTATTATTATTATTATAGTATTCTACCGATTAAGGTAGGTTTCCATGGAGTACTAAAGAGGTGATCTGGGAGCCTCCCTTTCCTTCCAGCACTGCCTTCTTTAATTCACTGTAAGGCCTACTCTCTTTCAATCTATCTAAAAATCCTATTCTTTTCCTTCCCCTCCCTCGTTTCCCCAACATTCTACCCTCCAACACCATTTTCAACATCCCCTCACCGCTAAGCACTAACTCCATCCAAACCTTCTGTCTCCTGCGTATCTCATCTAAAAGCTTTCTCTCCTCGCCAACCATATCCAGCACTTCGTCGTTCCTTTTCCTCTCCGTCCATTTCACCCTCTCCATTCTTCTCCATACCCACATCTCGAACGCCTCCAATCTTCTCTGGTCTTCTTTCCTCAGAGTCCACGTTTCCGCACCGTAGAGAGCTACACTCCAGATCAAACTCTTCACTAACCTTTTCTTTAAACTCTTACACAACGATCCTCTAAGAAGCTCCTTCCTGTTCATGAATGCCTCCTTCGCTAATGCGATTCTCTTCCTTATGTCCTTACTACTGTATCCGTTTTCCTCTAACGTACTGCCTAAATAGTTGAATTGCTCGACCTGCTCAAGTTTTTCACAACCCACCTTTATCTTGAGTCTCACATTCCTCGCTCGTGATGCTTTACAAAACCGCATTACCTTAGTTTTCTTGTGATTAATCCTCATCCCAAACTCCTCGCAACGTTCGTATAACGCATCCACTAGGGCCTGAAGCCCCCTTGCTGACCGACTGATCAACGCCTGGTCATCCGCGAATCTCACTGATTTGAACATCATTCCTCCCACTTTTATCCCAGCTTCTAACTCATCCCACGCTTCCCTTACCATCTCTTCAGCGTACACGTTAAAGAGCAGCGGCGATAGAGGATAGCCTTGCCTCACACCTCGGCCAATGCTTGCCCACCCAGATTCTCCGTCCGCTATCTTCACTTGCGCAGTCTGGGCCATATACAGATTACGAATCAGTCGTCTATCCCTCCAATCTACACCTATTCTCTTGAGAATATCCATTAACTTTACCCAGTTCACCCTATCGAACGCTTTTTCAAAATCCACGAAACACACATATACGTCCTGCTCATATTCTAGGTTCCTCTCCACGAGGGACCTCATTATTGCTATTGCATCACGAGTTGACTTCCCTTTTCTGAAACCAAACTGATCTTCGCCCAAATACTCGTTTGCCCTCGCCTCCATTCGTCTGTTCAATATCCTCAGCACTACTTTAGCCGCATGGGATATTAGGCTGATAGTCCTATAATCTCCGCATTCCACAGCTTTCTTCTTTTTCGGAAGCGGAATTAAAACCGTCTTCACGAAATCCTCCGGCCAACATCCCTCCTCATAGATCTTGCGCACTAGTTCGAAAAACCTTTTCTTACCTTCCTTCCCTAGATTCTTCAGAAGCTCACACGGGATGTTGTCCACGCCTACTGCTTTCCTAGCCTTCATATCACGGAGTGCTCTCTCTATTTCTGAATCTAATATCTCCGGCCCAAGATTATCCTCCTCCACTGCACTTTCCTCCTCTAGAGTCAATCTCTCTGGTCTGTTCGTTCCGTCATACAGGTCCTCCACGTATTCCTTCCACCTACCCTGTACCTCTTCCCGCTCGGTTAGCATCCTCCCATCTTTAGCCTTAATTTTAGACATGGCTTGTCCTCTTTTGCCGCCCGATAGCGACTTAACTATGGCGTACAACGCGCCTACTTCTCCATCCTTCTGGAACTTTTCCATTTCCTAGCACTGTCTTTTCCACCAAGCCTCCCTTGCCCTCTTAGTTTCACGTCGTAATCGATTATTCAATTCCCTATACATTATTTTGCCCTGTTCTGTGTCCACGTTCTTCCACTTCCTCCTCTCCTCCATTTCAATAACCATTGCCTCCGTTATCCACGGCTTCTTTATCCTTCTACTGTCAACGTAACCAATTGACTTCTCCGCCGCTTTGACTATTCCCGTTTTTATATTATCCCATCTTTCCTCTACCGTCTTGGTACTTTCAATCTCCCGTATACTAATGTCCACTAGCTCCTGATATTCTCTCCTCATACTCCCCTTCAGGGCTTCTACGTTCCATTTCTTCGCCTTCCTAACTCTCATAAGTCTTTTGAATCTTACGTTGCATTTCATGAGCACTAGATTGTGGTCCGAATCCGCATCCGCTGCAGGGAAGCTGCGCGAGTTTTTCACACTGTTCCTAAACCTCTGTCTTACCATAATGTAATCTATTTGATATCTCCCCGCATCCCCTGGACTTTTCCACGTGTACCTTCGCCCTTTATGATGATTGAACCACGTGTTTGTGATGAATAATTTATTTCTCCTACAAAATTCTGCTGCTTTCTCTCCCCTGTCGTTCCGTATTCCTAGACCAAAATCTCCTATTTCGTTTCCATCCCTCCCTTCCCCGACTGAGGCGTTCCAGTCCCCCATCACTACCAGATTTTTCCTACCCGGTGTGTCTCTAATTATTTCCTCGAGCTGTTCATACACCTCGTCTACTTCTTCCTCCCTATGATTGCTAGTGGGCATGTAAACCTGGACCACCACAAGGTTGGTGGGCCGCGCCTCAATTTCTACCACCAGAATCCTATCGCTTATCTGGTCTATACCTACCACACGCTTACCCATCTTCCCGTTTGATACTAAAGCTACCCCTCGCTGGCTTTCTTCCCCTCCACTATATATAACCCTATACCCATCACTCCAATAATCCCCCCCATCCCTCCACCTCACCTCGCATAATCCTAAGATATCTATCCTCCCTTTATCCATTTCCCTTTTGATATTTTCTAATTTCCCCGCCCTCATCATAGTCCTCACATTCCACGTCCCCACATTTATAGCAGACTTCTTCTTCTCCATCTTCTTGGTCTTCTTTTCTTCTTTCTTCATTGCTGCTGCCACTGATGTTGATGATGATAAGTCTCTGCAAGGATTTCGCATGTTGGCGACCCCGAGGACCTTGCCGACCTCGCTGCCGTGCCCGACACCCGCCCTTTGCGGACGGGTCCCGGGTGATGAGATTCCGAGGCTCATTTAGTTGTACTCCATGTGTTCAGGGAAAAGATAGTTGGTAGGGTTTCCCACTTCCATTACAACAGTGTTTTTTACGTGACACCATCACGCGGACTACCTTTCGTCTGGCTCCTACCCTTCGACCTATCTGGCATGGGTGGCCCTACCGGGAATAATTTAGAATTAATCCCGCCAGTGCAGCTCTAGGGGTCATAGGAGCGCGCAAGCCTTTCCACCGCGACAAGGTTGTAGCCCAAGGGAAAGGAATACATGAATAATGACAAATAAAATGATTTTCTCGAGGACGAAGTTCCACCAAAGAAAGTTTTTAAAGGTCTTCGAGACATTGGATTTCTTCATGAATTATGAAGAAAAAGACGCGGGCTACGACATGAAGTTTATGTTCGATCAACTAATTGATCTAGCTTTAGTGGAAGTCAAGCATTCCAATATTTATTTTAATGAAAAACAAATAAAGAAGCCTTACATCTCCTTCTGGTATTTCTTTGATGAATAGAATGAATAGAATGCCGGTGTTTAGTCGTGTTACTACCTAAAAAATAATCGAGCTGTGGAATATGGACTAACTGAATGTTTGCCAAAAACTTTACCTATTAAATTCATTTTATACTTCAACCGATCAATTACCAGGTAAGGGATCAACTATTTTTAACGATTAACGGAAAAACTGTAACCAAGTCAGAAAATACTATACTTATAAATATAAATAATACAAAATACTTTATTCCCGGCCAGATAGTTACGATGGTATACTGAAAACTTTTCACAGGACACCAAAAGAAACAATGTTCGATCTAGTACCATTTAATTGAGGTAAAATCAGGATAATATCCCCAGCCAGCCAAAAATAATCGAAATCCTTCTCAAAACAAGACGAACAAGTCAGCAACGTCTGCTCCGCTGCGGAATATGCCCCGAGTAGAGCAAGCATAATAGTCGAATTAAGTCCGGAACGCACATATACGGAGGTTTAAATTTGAATTTGCGTCCCTAATTAGAATAGGACCGTGGTATTTTCACGACTAGAATGAAACTCTAGGGAAAATATAAGACCATATTTACCCCTTAGGGATAGAGAAAATTTAAATGACCAGCGGCGATGAGGAAAAATACAAAATGGAAATAGCAAGTACAGTGGAGAGAGTTTAAATGATTCTCAGATATGCCGTAAAAGTACATTTCAGCGTTTCATCCGAGAGTTATCTTACGATACTTGAGTTTACATAAGAATGCAAAAGAGCGAGGAATGCACTCGATATGGAGAAAGGAAAACGTTTTCTTTATTTTTAAAAACATTTCCTCGAAGATCACAAGCATTTCAGTGTGTTAAGGACAACTAATATTGGGAACAGATTCAAGCAGCACTGATGATTTCCAACATTTATCTCTCAAGCATTCGGTATATTTCCTCATTGAAGCATATTATTCATGTATTTAAGACCTAAAACTAATTTTTGATGCAAACTACTAGGTGCAACATTTCTCTGTTTATTATACTGATTAGCTACATTGCTAAAAAAATTAACAGCAAACTCACAGCATATAGGTATAGAAATCAATTAAATTAATTAATTACTATTTCGAAAGGATTTAAAGGAAATTGAAAATAATAACGGCGTTTCGAATTGAGTATTATCGTCCAATCGAATTTTTTATTTATTTATGGCGCAACCTTTTTCTATTTGGATAACTCGGATCATTAGTTGAGGTTTGGGCTTTATAAATACGAATCGGGGTGTTTAAATAAATGAAAGCCAATACCGAGCTGATTGAAGTGAATCATGTCCAGCCATTAATGAGAATGCATTTACATCCAATTTGAACTGTGGTTTCAATCCGTAGCACTATAGGTAAAATTGATTTTTTTGCTTGACTTGGAGGAAATTTTGTGAACTCATATTATAAATGCTAATATTTTTATTTTCCATAAAAATGTATTTAGTTTTAACCACATATACACATAACATTCTTTTTGCTTAAGAGAAATCATGGGAAGATAAGCGTCACCTTGCATGTTTAAAAAATAAATTACCATAAAAATTATGAAAATTTTGAGCGACAAACGCTTTCTCCCACTCCGTAAAAATCACGGAAATTTGAAATATGCTGTTTCAATGTTTCAATGCATTCAGTTTTTTTGTTTATGATTTAATGAGAAGGTACTAATTGGATCATATTTCAATTAGATAATAAATTGTGTTAGAGCGTAGGTTTCCGCGGCGATGGTTTGATCTGTGCATTTCTCCAGGGTTTTCTTCCGCGTCATAGTATTCTTCCTAGATAGCCAGCGAAACTGTTGTCAACCAACAATCTGACGCGGAAGAAAACCCTGGAGAAATGCAGAGATCATAATAAATTGTATTAAAACGTCAGATAGTAAGAGAGCAGAAATTAGGACTTGGCGAAAGACTATTTGTGCAGCACTTTATATGGTGATACATAACAGGTACTTAGGATTTAGATATTGTATTTGTACAAGATTCTTCCAGTTAGGTCAAACGCGTTCGATGACTGAAAACTATATTTCTGAGGAGAATGCAAAGTTTTGCCCTTTTATTAGCACATCTTAGCATGAAAAAGCGCTCACACCACATCGATCCGTTACATCCTCTTCCATGTGTCAACTTATCCCTCCACCTCATCCCAAAACAGTTGAAAATATATAAATGAAACTGCTTTTCAGAGCACATGCGAATTGCTCACCTTTCATTTTTAGCTTAATTTCATATTTCATATCTCATTAAATGCAGGTAAATTTTACTTATTTGATGGTCAATGATCACTGAATGGAAATCTAAAACTAACTTGGAATTAGCTTAACTACCACGTATGCAACCCGTTCAAATGACTTGCTACTTAGCCTGTGCCTACTCCATGGAAGAAATCTTGCTAATATCGCTAAATCATAATTAAAACACTTGAATTTTTTAAATTAAAATTCCAAATTAAAACTTCAGCTGCCAAATTAAAGAATAAATTAATTTTATTATTTAATTATTTAATTATACAAATAAGTCTATCACAATAGCCATCGATATCAAAAATTAAAAAGCAAATATGAATGTATTAAATTACTCTTTTAACGAAAACATAATAACTCAATGAGTTACCACTAAAGGTATTATTTAAAAGAATTTAAGCCAAATATCTATTTATAACCGATGGAAAAAACGAACTTCACCACCTTGTTATAAACTACATTCGCTATATACTTTAGTACTAATTCATGGCTGATGACTTAAATAGCACACGCAATTAGGAAGTAATATATGTTACTGATGGAGGGTGAAATAGTATGGAGTAAAACGAAAAGCGAGACAGTGAAATAATTACAAATACCCTAGACATCAAGTCATCTAGGTTCACTTAATTGGAAATGTCAAGTAGAATTATCCGGAGTGTCACTGTATACGACTCCATTGCATTTCTGCGTGAAGACCATCGCGTTTAAAGAGGAAACTCGCAAAAATACACCTAAAATTCCGGAATGTGAATCGCGCTCTTTAAAATGGCTGTCTGATGAAAACCTACGCTCGTAAAAATAATTTCGCCAACCCTAATTGAGTGTGAGTTTCCCCGCGGAGAATATCTGCACGGCGCGCCACAGAAAATGCTTCGATAACGGCTCGTGGAAGCGTGGGAAAAAAAAGGTTAGGGCCGACTATAAAATGGGCCGACCGACCCATGAGCTTGCGCCAAAAAAGAGCGAGTCTTAAAAGTGCGACCGTCACATACATGCGGTTCCCTTAAGTAGCGCCCTTGGAAAAGCGAACGGGGTCTGAATGTTTGTAGTACCCACGCCATATTAACATCATTCCCTCTACCTTTACTCTTCTATTTCTACGACCTTTAACTCTCGTCTACGGTACATTTTCTGGTGCCCAAAGCACCCCACCGTGCTGACCTGGTTTGCATAGTTGCGCTAATGCTTTAAAAGTATTTGTTTCACCGACTCTAAGGCTCAAAAGTGGACTCCAGTGAACATAGAGTATATCACGAATATGGAACTCTCTCCCAGCCCAAATAAGAAGCAGTACAAATATCAGTAGGTTTAAACACAGCACATATGGGTTTCTGAAGAATGCCTCCTTATCCCCAAGTTAAATTTCTTTTGTTTATGTTAACTTTCTTATGTTCATATTTATTGTTTATATTCACTGTCTTATGTTCATATTTCTTGTTCATATTTCTTTTGTTTGTCACCTTAAATTTTGTAATTAGTGTGTTATATCCAAGTGCGATTATTTATTTTTTTGTCGAAAATATTGTATTTTTTTCATGCACTAGGCGATATGCACTGTTCACATTTGACTGTATATGTATACATATTTATTTACTTTTTTCTTTTATTTATCTATCTCAATGTGAAATGTAGAAAGCTGTACTTATATTTTCTCATGGGCCCAGTGCCTACGAAAATAAACGATATTATTATTATAGATTATATGTTCTCATAAATCAGATACCGTAACGACACGAAAATCACTTTGATATGAGATAAAACGAAGAAATTTGAGTAAAATTAAGAACACTACCGCTACACAGAAAAGCTATCTCATATGAGAGCTAACTTCCTCGACAGCTTAAAGTGGGAAAAATAGTTGGCATATACAGATAGCGGCCAGTCAGCCGATGCATTCAGGAATGATTAATTCTATACGTGAAAGGGAAAAAAATAACTATTTTCTCGTTGATGTGAATAAAAATTAGAGCAACTGGATTTAAATCCTAATCAAACACAAACAGTTTCGAGTGTAAGGCAAAGTAAAAATATTTTTCAGATATTCCAACCAAGCGCACGACCCATACAACGTTCTTCAAAACATATTTCACCTTCCGTCCATGAAAACACGGTAATTTAAGCATTATTGAGTTGCTTAAACAATAAATTAGGACAATAATTTCAAAATTTTTAAGCAAAAAAAGGCTTCGCTCGACCCCATACAGATCGTGGAAAAAACATTAATATTGAAATTTTAAACGTACTCAGCACTGAGTTATTAATATTATGATGGCAGGTATCAATCAACAAAAAAATACGATTAGGCCATATATTGGTGGCATAGAATTACATACGATTCAGTGGGTCAGCAAAGATAGGTAACTGGAATATATTATAACATAATTAATATTGCGCTCTACTTAGATTGCCCTCGTGAGTTCTATCAATTGCATAAGGGCGCTTTCCAAGTTGCTCTCAAATCTCACCGGGAAGAGAGAAATATAGCATATTATTGTCAGAAATACTAACGGGAACAGAAAAAAAAACATGTTGGTCTGAGAAAAGATTTTAGACTTACTTATTCCGGCAAACTTGACCTTTATTTTCAAGTGAAACTCCCCAGTCTCGAAATGGTTGAAAGTTCAAGTTTTTCCCAAGAGAATGGGAGTATATCTAGCATTTCATCTTTCATATCTATACATAAAATCTTAGATGAAGGTATGGCAAGGCGTACAGTTAGGATTATCAGAGGAATCAACTGTTTGGATCGGTAGAACCTGTATTAATTTTTTATACCCTGTGTATTTAGTTTTCCTTCCAAAAAATGTTTTCGTAAATTATGAGGGAAGCATTATAAAAGATGACGCTTACGCTGTACTTCTAATTTTCAGAGGATTTTAGAATCTGATTGAGTCTCAACTAACACCTTAAGCGGTCGCAGCCTGAAGTTTGCTAATAAGAAAATAATATAAGTGAAAAAATGCTTTTATCAATTTAAGGATATGGATCATACACACCATTAAATGCCCAAAGAATATTCTTAACTTGAGAGCACTTCATTGAGAAATCCAATCAAGTGGGATAGGTTAAATTAAGAATATATTTAGTACACCTATTGAAGTGGATCTCTCTATAATATCAAGTGGCTACCTCTAGATATGATAAAATCATACTCTCGGAGAACCAGCCTCATTAAAAACGATTTAGTACTAAATATTCATGATATGGCTCGTCTTCACTCATCAATAAGAATCACGTGCTTAATGGTTACAGAGGGAGTGGATAGGGATTATTAAGGAGTGAAAGGCTGCAGCATAGTTGAGACAAAAAAAGGATAGTCTGAGGAAAAGATCCTTCATCAGAATTTTCTAAAAAATGCTGAGAGTAATAAAAATTATTAACCACACTCAATGCTTCAACTCTTAGGACGGTTTGAATAGATTAGTTAGATCTCATCCTATGGTAAATGAAAATTACTTCTATTATACGAAAACAAAAATCAATAATTGTTTGTTCCACTAATATCAGGGTGCAAGGAAATAATATTAATGATGAACAAAACAACGCTTAAATGAAGGGAGTCCCATGCATAAACTAAATTAAATTAAATTAGCACTATCAATTAGAAAAACGAAATTGAAATACTTTAAAGCCGACATTTAGTGAATTTAAAAATGAAACCTTTACGAAAACCTATGCACAGTTATGGGTTAATATTTTAATTCACAATTTATTTGTGTAAAACAAAGATCATTGAATTGACCTATTTATTGTATCGGTGAAAAAACTCAGTGTTTTATGTTTATCTAGGAGATTAACTTCACCATCATAACTTCACGTCACATACACTAATCGATAAAAGGCCTCTGAATCACGCATCATAAATATTGTAAAAATATCAACTATGATGGAATCTACGTCTACATACTGCCCTGCAAGCCGCCTAAAGTGCGTGTGGCAGGGGGTGTCAGGACACCAGCCATTTACGCATAAAAAGGAAATGCTCAAACGAAATTACGAGTGGCATTTATTAAAGTCCTGTATGGTTCGGGGGAAAAAGGGATTCGCATATCTATCCGTTCGGCAAAATACCTCTCTTAATTTATCGCTTATGTCGGACCTGGAAATATAGTGGGGCTCTAGTATTTTTTTCTCCGTGTCGCTTTTAAAGATATCCATTCTCAATTGTTCGTGCAATCTAAGCCTAGCGCGCAGCCTTCGAGTATCCAGCGTCTCCCAGCCTAATTTGCGCAACATCTGGGTAACGCTAATGAGGAAATGGGAGGGATT
The DNA here is from genome assembly GCF_921293095.1 of Ischnura elegans. NCBI lineage: Eukaryota > Metazoa > Arthropoda > Insecta > Odonata > Coenagrionidae > Ischnura > Ischnura elegans. The sequence continues at coordinate 48,107,667 of NC_060252.1, read as the reverse complement.
GAGTAAGAAAATTGCGGAAAGGAAAGCTCAATGAAATGAGAGTGCCCGAGATCGGCTGAGGAGAGCGTATAGGACTTGAAAGAAAAGAAAAGTTATGCTACGTAGTCATTTTGATTGGCGAATGGGCCAAGATTTTTATACATCTAGGCCCACTCACCAATCTAAAATTCGAAATATTCGAAGAAGAGCCCTGAAGAAGCCAAAATTCATAAGCGCGTTGTAGGAAGGCTTTCAGATCAAATAAGTTAAAGAAAGGTGCTATTTCGTACTCGTCAGGCCACATCCTGAGTATGCAGTGAGCGCATGGAATCTGGCGCAGAAGAAAAGGGTATCCCACTAGAATATCATTATAATTTATGGGTTATAACGTTTAAGGTAGGTTTAAATGTAGCATTTTGCATAGCAGCGGGGCCTATTACCAGGTTCCTCGGAATAATTTATTTTTTGATATTTAAGGAAATAGTTCATCAGATACTGCATATTGAGCATATTTCTTTTTGGGAGCGAGGCTTGGACGTTGATAGCGGCAGAGAATTCAAGAGTGGAAGCATTCAAAACGAGATGCTAACGAAGAATGATGAAATTATTTGACGGAGACAGTAATGAGGTAGTCCTAAAAAGAATGAAAAGTAAGAAAGTGAGAAAAGTGAAGTCTTCTAAAAGCCTCAGGGAGAAGACTAGAAAACTTATTTGACCACATTACGAGGCATTATTTCCTGATGAAAACAATCGCAGAAAGTCATGTGGAATGGGAGAAGTGCAAGAGACGGCCCCAAATGATTTACATAGGACATGTTTTAAAGGATAAAAAAGAGAAGATTGGAGAGCGACATCGAACCAATCGTACGATTGCTGACTAATGGTGATGGTGATGATTGTGTAATATATTTTTGAAAAATGTTGCCAGATTACCGGCGTCCTGCGTTGCCAGGTTAATTGGCTTATGCGGCACGTAGATATGAAATGCTCTGCGACACCTTCCATAACACAGGTCAACAGTGGTTTTGGTGCCGGAGCTATTTAAAGCTGATTCCAAGTATAATTGGGGTGCTGAATCCAAATATGATATTAATTTTTCCTATCAGCTCTAGTTTTCAAGATACAGATATGTTGTTACTTACGTAAAAAAATGTGCAATATGATGATATTACATAAATGGTAAAACCCACAAAATATAAAGACTTGATTTATTTATAGGAATGTTAAATCACCTACAATTACAATAGTTTTACAATACAATTGAATACAAATAGTAACATTTTTCACTGAAATAAAACAATTTAAAGAAAAAAAAAGACGTAAAAACGTCACTCAACATTACGGAAGCTCCTTTTGCGCGATTTTCTTGCGTGCACTTTGTTAAAACAGTCTCGTTTTAAGCACCAGCAGTAATCTGCCATCATATATTTATCTTCCTTGGTAGCGATCTTACATTGTTTTGATTTCCTGGTGAAATCATTCGCCTTGTTTTTCACTTGTGTCGCCTAAATTTTCAGGAAAACAGTCTAAGTGACTGTGTATAGTGAACTTTTATGCTAATATTACATCCAAGTGGTTTAAAGTTAGTGAGCATATTGTTTACCAGCTCAAGATTATTTCTCTCGCTTGTGATTTCCCAGAAAAAAATTTATTACCTCAACAAATGAAAGCCAACTGTTTTTTTAAATCTCATTCAATGGCTTGACAAAAGCAGTTTTGTGGCCCATCTGTGTGTGATTTGTTGCCCATCAAAACTACCAGCTTTAAGTTTTTCTATACTTATCTGCGGCATTTTTATTCTTATGTAGCCGAAGCATGGTTCATCCTTGTCAAGAACCTTTACAAATTGCTTCATTAAGCCTAGTTTAACATGAAGGGGTAAGGTGATTTTCTCCCGTTCACCAAAGACTTAGCAATAATGTTTTTACCCAATAATTAAGTTTTCTCCTTTTGACCACTCCTTAATCCAGTGGTTTGTCTGTCCCTGCTAGCACAGAGGCACCAGAAACAAGGATATTTTGTGTTGCTAAATTGCTGCCCAAGAAGAAAGTTCACCAATTTTAAATCTACACAAATCACCTAGCGATGTCCCTAGTATTTTATCTTCTGTAAGGCCAATACTATTGTATCATATTCTTCTTTCGTTTCAGTTGAATGAGCGATTGGTATTGAGCCAAACTTGTTAACATTGTGAAGAACACATTTTAAACTACGCTTGGAGCTATCAATGAACAAACGCCAATCACTAGCTTCATATTGCGGTAGTCCCATTCCTTTCAGAAGATCTCTAACGTCTAAACAAAATGTAAGATTGTCTTCTTGAGTAAAGAGGGGTAGCAGATCCTTTTCAATTGTGGGATAAAAATTAATTTTTTGTACCTTGTTCCATTAAATTCTTTTCATGCATCCTTGAAGCTAGTAGTTCAGATGCTTCCTTCGGTAAGTTCAATTCTCACAAGTGTGCTTAGTTCATCTTGATTGATGTTGAGGATTTGTTGATACTGCCTCGTAGTCACTGCCACTATCGTCAATAGAATCAGGCTCATATTTATCCTCACATACATCACGTAATGTCTGAAATATTAGGATCGGGATTTCTTCTGAATGGGGTACCGGGTGTCTAGCTGAAGGCAAATCTGGATATTTCCATTTGTGGCGATTGTTTCGATTAATTCCCGAAACATTTACCATGCAAAAATAACAGTCGTCAATATGGTGTGTAGGTTCTCTCCAAACCATTGTCACACCAAACTTTAAACTTTTCCTTTTTCCTGTAGTTCAATACCGCTGATGTTCTGTACATGTTTTACACACAACATGCGGTGCCTACTTTTTACCTTGGTCACCAAGCTGAACACCAAAATATCCTAGGCATGCACGTTTCACAAAGTCTGTAATGTTTTCCCTATTTTCTTTTAAAGTATATTCGCCACAAATGTAACAAAACACATCTCAATAATTTTCACAGCTTCTTCGAATTGAGCTCATTTTTAGAGGCTACTTTACAAAAACTTTGAGAATTTGACCATTTGTTTTCGGAAATCCCCTTACTGCTTACTTACTCCCGCCTCTCCATTTTCAAAGACACACTCTCTCTTTACCCTATCCCCCCTTTGTTACTCTTCTCCACTTATCTGTGATTCTTCCCACGTGTCGTTATTCTACAGTTATGACTAAGGTCCTTTTCCACCGTGGGTTTCCTACATCCCTTAGTTGTATCTTTTCCCACTGCCTCAGCTCTGTGCGCCTGTCTCCCCCTTCTTCAAACACGCCAAATCCTCCTCAACCCCTTTCTCAAAGGTATAAAGGTGATTTTCAAAGTAAATACTGCAGAGTGATTATGAATTAGTTTATTTATAGATTGATTTAAATTTGAAAAATATTTTCTGAAATATATCAAAAATTTGAAAGAATATGATCATAAAATGCACCGTATCTAAAATAGTAGAGCTGTTACATAAAAACGGATATCATATTTGGTTTCAGCACCACTAATATTGTTAATATCAGCTCAAAAACTCCCGGCACCAAAAAAAAAGTTTTTTTTTGTTGGCCTGTGTAATCTATTTCTCTTCTCCGAAGATTTTATTTGTTTCTTCCTCTCATCCAAGTGCGGAGGAGAATTAAAAACGGAGGGTACAGGCATGGATATGTAATGGTGCAAGAAGATCCGCGAATTATCCGACTCACGGGGAGTGCGCACTAAGTAAGTGGGGTAGCTACGTGGCTAATCTAGGCTAATGCCAGGTATTTGAACATGGGTGGGAGAGAGAGATATATATAAATGCGGAGGACTGGGGCGTAATGGCGGCGTAATGCAAGGCGAAGATGAGACGAAGAGAAGAGATTAGAAATGGATGCTGAGAGAGCGTAGAGAGCACGTTTACGCTATAGAACGTTGCTTTAACCCTCGCTTGGATCGAGCTCGGATTAAATTACCGGGAGGCTCCAGGAAACACATGTAAGAAAAAAATAATGGTACCCATGAATCTCTGTCCTTTTCATCGCCACGTCATCAACCAAATTTGCCTGAAAATTAATAGGATGAATATTTATCTACGACAGAATGTTTGATTTAAGACAAATGTCTTAAAAACAGATTTCTCATGCAAATTTTACTTACAATATGTGTCTTTGATGGGCGTTTGGGATAGTTTACGTTTGGTCGAAAAGAATGGGTGTCTGGAGAAATATTTCCATATGTATTTCTCAAAACATTATATAAAAATCAATAAAGTATGTGCCAATGTTAAACCTCATCACCGAACTGTCATTTACCACAAATCATTTACCGTTACTGCATGTAGGGAATATGATAATCTTAACCTTTCAACAAGGAACTCATAATCATCGGGAATCTTTTAAGATAAGGCTACACAGAGCACTTTTCTCTACACAACTAGCTGGATATTATACACGACACTGAGCAGCGGCTACGACCAAGTGATATGTATCACTGATTGTTTATATATATGTTATATTTTATGTCTTACTTGCATGTGTAATATTTGTGTATGTTATTTACCTCATTAATTACGTTGTATTTTGCATGTTACATGACATTAGTTTTCACTCAGAAGGGTGTCGCAGGTTTTTCACGCCCCCCTTCTTGTGTGGGCGTTTTCCTGCAGTGTGTTTTTTCGCTTAAGGATATTACTCCATTATCCTCATGTTTTCCCATAAAAAGAAATCTTTTTTCCAACAGAAATTTCCACATAGACTTGTTTATCTTAATTGGAATTTCACCAATAGAGTACTTTGTATATCTTTTGTATTGTAAACTGTTATTTACCGTTTTTAATTGTTTCCAATGACGCTATCAACGGATTAGGTGGAAGAGGGGTTCTTAGTCTCAAACTAGCTCGAATAAAGACATATTATTATTATTATTAATGTGACCATATGTCTAAGGCCCATTTTCACGCATCTGAAGAATGGGTTACTTTTACCAATTTTCTTTAATTGCCGATTGTGATAGAGTTTAAAAATGAAAGGACCCGTATTTTTCAGTTTTTCCTGATCCGATGACTTCTCGAGCGATTCGTGACGAAGAATCGACGGCCTAAACCATTTCCCAGACATGTTGATGACGTCACGAGATTACGCCCAGCAGGTCACTTATTCTCTGCCGCTCCTCGGCCTTTTGCATTCTCTCCTCAATTAGCGGTTCTCCATGAATGAGCGACAAAGCCGAAACTGTAATTACGTCACCAACACCATGGAAAGAGGTTGTTAAATTCACTTTTCCATTATGAAATTATTTTTTAATGTTTTTTATTTATTTATCTCAATTACTCCCGAAAACAGCAGAATGTGGCCTTCACATCGGGAGTTTAAACGATCAACATTAGATGATCACACACCCATGTCCTGGAAGGGGAAAATTATCCAGGCAGCACTCGAACCCAATATGGTAGGCGAGGCCTTAACTCCGCCGCCACCGAAAATTTTTGATGAAAATGCTGAGGAAGATTTATTTCTTAGTCAAAAATAATATTTACTTTCCTTTTGCCGTATTATTTTCATATACTTAGATTTTTCGTTTGAGTGAACGACCCCTTTTGGCAAAAACAGTTTTCAGGAGCCCCCCCTTTTCAAGCAAAAAATGCTTTTGCTATCTTACATATTACTACATCTTATACTTGTAAATAACCTCTAATATTTTAAAATTTGAAATAATTTTAGGCATTAATCATTTCGAATCCAAAATTTTATCACTTTTGAGTCTTAAATACTTTCCTATTTTATGATTGTCGGGAAAGAATAAAACTTTGCTTGTTCCCCGATAATTTTTCACACAAAGGTCATTTTCGATACAGTGTATCATATTCTGGTACAGTATACAAAGTTTCCTTCCTTTTCCTTGTCCATATACTTATATAACATGAGAGAGTTTTGTAATCTGTACACTGTATCGAAACTGGTTGTGAGTACATAAATAATTGTGGAACTTGCAAAGTTTTATTCTCTCCTGATAATCGTGAAGGAGTTCAATCAAGTAACGCATCAAACAAATGCATATCCTATTTTAGGCTCCTTCTGAAGTATATACACCAAAGCATTAAGTAAGTGCAAGTAATGTTCTTCTAGGAGCTTATTAATAACAAATCACAACATACAAAAATCAAGTAAGTCACGCAAATTGTCTGGAAAAAAATGTCGATGAAGACGTTATACAAAATATTTAAATGAATTATTTCCTAAATTGAACGTAAAAATCAATCATCGTTTATTCACCAATACCAGGGTGCAGTGATTTCTATCTTGCGGTGAACAAAACAATGCTTTAAAGAAGAGAGATCTATGTGTAAACTGAAAGAAATTAAAATACCACTAAAATAACCTATAAATATGTTGTTCCACCATTTAGTGACATTATTGATAAAATCTTTTCAAGAAACCATGGCTAATCAAATGAAATTTTTTTGAATTTTCAATTTTAATTTTGCAATTCACTGATAACTAAAGACATAGTACCACCGAAAAACATAGGGGTTTCTCTCTGTCAAGGAAATTGACGTCACCATCATCATTAATTCAAGTTATATGCCCTTACCATTAACCCTCGCATCTGGATTTCCTAACAAATAGGCACTCCCAAGTACCATGGTACCCACATAGATAAACATTTGTAGATGGGATAGTTATGGTTTATGCGGTGATTTTTTTATTTTGTTCTTAGGTTAATTTTATTTGCATTTTGACGATGAATTAAAAATTTCATAAGCGTATGTGCGGCTCTTCGATCCAGAACACAACGAATGAAAATACAAATATTAATTATTAAAATTTGCTAATATGTAAATGTTATTAATTACCCCTTGTGCGTTTCTTACGGAGAAACGAAAAATAAAAATACGAAATGATATAAATAGGCGTGGATACACGATTGTTGCTGGGAAGATCACTTTTAAAAAAGCCACCGGATAATAATTTATAAGATAAACTGAGCGTACGAAGTATTTTTATTTGCTTTAACCATAAATCGTAGGAATTCGGGTGCTCAAGGGAATATACATCTTATAAAATTTAAAATTTTCAAGTTTCTAGGTTATAAGTATCCCGGTGCCATGATGCACACATACTTAAAGCCAATACCAGCCATACTTAAGGAGGGCAATGAGGAACAGCCAGGAAGGCAGAACTCTGGACTAGCAGAGTGCTTGGAAACGACGTCAGCGTGACTAACGATTCACACGGAGGAGATCGGCATCACCCGAAGGAGGAACTATTTTATCTCGATCGGTCATTAAAATTTTTATCTTTAGACCATCCCGTAAATTAAATGGGTCGGTATTTGGAATGAAATAGAACCAAGGTCGATTTCTTCGCGCCCTAATTCTCACGTTCAAGTGCCCATTTCCCCGACCATTTGCTTCTTCAAATCCACAGATATTCACTCCAACCGTCTAATCCAGCCATTCCTCTTTCCTCATTCCCAAAAGCATTTCGTATAAATTCGAGGTGTGGTCTTGTAGAAAATGTGCAATTAATGGAGTGGAAGTGAAGTAAAGGGCTCCAAGTATTTAACGATTTTTATTGAAGTATTCTACCGATTAAGGTAGGTTTCCATGCAGTGTTTAAGATGCATTCTGGGAGCCTCCCTTCCCTCATGTACTTCCCTCTTTAATTCACCGTAAGGACTACTCCCAACCATCCCATCTAAAAATCCTATTCTTTTCCTTCCTCTCCCTCGTTTACCTAACATTCTTCCCTCTAACACTGATTTCAACATCCCCTCCCCGATGAGCTCTCGCTTCATCTATACCTTCTGTCTCCGCCGTATCCCATCTAAAAGCTGCCTCTCCTCACTCACCATGTCCAGCACTTACTCATTCTTCCTCCTCTCTGTCCATTTATTCTTCTCAATCCTTCTCCATATTCACATGCCAAATGCCTCCAGTCTTATCTCTTCCTCCTTCCTAAGTGTTTTTGTTTCCGTATTGCAGAGCGTTACACTCCAGATCAGACTCTGCTCTAACCTCTTCTTTAAACTCTTATGTAATGGTAATCTCATAAAATTAGTTAGTTCAACAGAAGTGGTGTTGTGTCATAGTTGGTAGTTTACTTAGCTTCTGACTTGAGGGTCCAGGTACAAATGCCAAGAGAAACCTTCTGACAACAACGAACAAAAGCTATTAAAAACCGAAGCTGCTACATTGAAGGACCAGGTCTCTTACCTGACACTGAATGCGCGAGAATTGAAGTCATACTCACGCATCACATGGTTCCTCTGTACTCATCAATTAGAATCAGATAATTTCGTTTAATTCAGGAAGGAAATGACAAGGATTATTATATACATCAGGGGAGAAAAGAAGCAGCTTTATGGATTTAATAGTACATTTAACGATTATGTGAACGTCACGACGTGTCGTCATATTAGGTGGTGCACTGAAAGAACAGCCGCACTCACCAGTAAGGGAGAGCATAAATGCCGACACCCGAGATGGCCGTGATGAAAAGTATCACCTCAGTGATTCAATTCTTAGTTTTGGCTTGGATAGGTGAGGGTAGACCTTACTCTATTCTAACGCACGGGCGAGTGAATTTCACACATTCTCGAAACCTCACGTGTGAAGGGAATGAGGAGAGGGAGGAACTGAGATCTGAGTAGGAAAAAGGTGAACTTACTCGATCAAAACAGAAGATAAACGGTTATTCTCGAGCCATTTTCATTAGTGAAGGGCCACAATGTACTGAATGTAGGATTTCAGACGCCGTATTGCCAGCTTCAGCGTTACTGTTGGATAGGTGAGGGTAGACATCCCATGTTAATCTATTACCGCGTGAATAAAATCAGAAGAACCAGCGATGGAGCGTAATTCTTCCATATTTAAATGAACACTTGCAATTTTCCACGATTATTAACTTTTATTCCGACCTTGGTTTCGATGTTACTACAATATCTTCAAGGTACAAAATGGTTCTTTTGTACCTTGAATAAGTTGTAGTAACATTAAAACCAAGGTCGGAATAAAAGTTTATAATCGTGGAAAATTGCAAATGTTTATTTCAATACCGCCTGAATCACATATTTGTGGTATCAGCTCCTTTCGATGGACCACCTCGTACTTCCAAGATTTTTATTTTGAGTTGTCCGAAGTCTTCACATTGTGGGCGCCACCCAATTAAATAAAATATTTTAATTTCAGTGAAATTAAAGGAAATTGCAGATATCGTGGGAGGCTGAGGGACTACACTCATCACGCTTCAACGTTCCAAAGCTACCGCGGTCGATCCAAGCAAAAATCCACGCGGGCAATGAACGGGCGGGCACCCTACCATCATTCCTCGCGCCGACCCGTCCACATAAATCCCACCTGTTCGCGCTCCCACCGAGAGGCGTCACCGAGATATTTGTCAAAGGTAAGAAATAATATAAGCAAGAAAGACGTTAATGGCTGGGTGTAGCTGAATCCAGAAATTCCGGGGTGAGGAAAGTTTGGACTCTAACGATTGACTACGCGATATTAAATGGAAGAGTTAAGGTAACCCTTAATTGAATCGATTTTACGAATAATAACGTGAATTTATGAACACTAATGTTGGGGTATTTCACTTAGATCCTAAGCCGTTAAAGGAAATCAGAATATGGGTTACTACGCCAAACATTTTCCCCATTCAGTCATTCCTCTCTGAAGGTTAAATTATGAGCACTTTTCAAAAGTTGGTGACGTCATTAGATTTCCGGCTCATTTAATAGTTCCAGAAAAACTTTCGTTGAGGATTGAACACGTTCATAAGAGTGTAAACAGTAAAGAAACATGTGTGGCTCGTGTACGAGGCGAGGAATACCTGAGATCCGCTCGACAGGAGTTCGTGACGTAATCAACTCATTTGTAAATGGCCGTCAATTTCTCACCGCGAATATCTCGAGAAGCAGACAATGGATCGAAAAGCAGAAAAAGTGTGTTTATCCCTGTTTGTCACCATCTATTCCAATCGACAATAATGAAAAAATTCTGAACAAGCTTATACAAGAAAAGAGTAACAGGTTAGTGGTACCTGCTGGTTATCATTTCTGATCGGTCACTTTTAATAAATATGTAATATTTTCACACAAAATAACAAATCAAGTTAGATTATCTTAGATATTTAATCATCATCACTGGTCAACAATACTAAGACTGGTTTGCCACACCTCTCCACTCAATTCTTCTTGCAGCCCATCTTTCCTCTCATGCGTATTTATTCTCCTTTACATTCTTTTTTACCTGTTCAATATATATTGCTCGAGGTCTTTCTTTTCCGAACTTGCCATTCACTTGTCCCTTGATGATTCTTTTCATCAGGCCATCACGTCTCAAGATATGCCTGTAAAGGCCGTTTTACACGGGTCACGGAATTGCGCAGGTTAAAGCGGCATTAATTTCTAAATTGGCGTGGAATTGCGCGAATGCATGGACGAAGTTAGAACAGGGGCAATTTTGCCGTCTCGCATCCACGCATTCTCGCATGTGTTCTAGCAACTCACCGCTTTACACGACGCAATTTTTGATTGCGCCTTCGCACGTACGTCAGATTGCCCAATTCCGTGTACCGTGTGAAACGACCTTAAAGGTTGTTTCGTCATATTGTAAAAAGGTTTTAATGAGAATTCTCTTCTCTCCTACTCTTTTTAGGACTTCATTATCACAAACTCGGTCGATCAAAAAGATTTAATATCATTAGGATTTTGCCAAAATTACAGTACGCACTGCCGAATTCATAAATGAGTGCCTCAAGAATTTCCGTTGGAAATATGGATTGAATCTAATAAGTTTGATTAAGAGACTTTCACTTTGGCGTAATGCCGCTCTTTCTACAAAATCCACGACTCAAGCGGGAACAATGACAAAAAATAAAGGGATGAAGTGGGCTTTCTCTGGTTAAGGCTATGTCACAATGCTAACGATACTCGGAAAGATATGAGGATTAAGCAAGATTCATCCAAGAGTTTGCACCATAAATTACGGCAAGGTTACGACTCATCCGCATACTTTGGAATTTTACAAATACCACAAAGAGACCGTTTAAGGACATCACGGAAATGATGTGTTGCTGAGAGGATATGAGAATGTAGCCAGTAGATTTCTGGGGAACGGCGATGGAAACTCTAGCCAAAAAGAAACGACCGACATCCTCATAAATCTAGGAGAAAAATTCTAGGATTGCCAAGGAAATAAAAAGAAAAGAGAGAACTGAAAAATGGATGACATGGGGTAGTAGCTAAGCCAAAAAGTATTAAGAGAAGAACACAGAATTTGAAATAACAGGAGGAGGAAATGAGGATTAAACGGTAAAATTTTAATACGGTAAAAACACTGCGTTTTGCAATCGGGAGCTTAGTTTGCTCTCTGTAAATATAAATAAAAATACGCATCAAGGCTCAGGTATTTATGATATACTCATTGGTGTTATTGTTGTGATTTCAGACAGTTGACGAACGAAAATTTTGCTAGTAAGAAATCCTCACGACCCGGGTCGCGCTCTGATATAAAAAATTAGTGGTATAAGTAATTGTGTATATCCAGGAAAACTTTTAATGGAATAGCAAAAAGTAAAGCAAGAGTTAGTGAATTTTGTTATTAAGAAATCCTCACGCAGGTACCTCAAGTAAGGCTAATTGTTGTTGACCTCCTTATTCCACCGAACTTTATAATTACCGATTGGAAAAATTCTGTCTCACTAAAAATGCTGGGTATGCATCAAAAATTTTATAATGGAGGGGAAAAAACAAAAAATACAGATGAATGGGAAGTGGGTTAGATAGTATTTTAAATAAGAATTACTTGAAGAAATACTCTCTAGGGACTCATTTCAGTTTATCGTAGTTTGGCGGTGTCCCAGGTGTACGAAACCAAATCCGGGGTTAATTACAATGGTTCCCGCTAGAGCTCGATCCTATTCCGGACCTGAGCTCCGAAAGATAAACCGGGTCGTCGGGAGACATCATCCACAGAGTGAAATTCCCCTGCATACTTGACCAGTCGCAGAACATTTTGTATTGTACCAATTCAGACATTTAGTTCAAATAAATACACAAATCGCATTCCTGAAGGCGGAGCGATTAAGTCTTTTGATCAAAGTTCTATGAATAGAAAAAACAATTTAACGGAAACCGTTCAGATTTTAGCAGAGGACCTGCAGAAAATGGGAAACTACCACGTGTTCCTTAATACAAAAGAGATGTATATTTTAAACTTTTGAATTCCTACGTTTTTAGCTTGAAGAGGCAAAACTTATGGAGTAATTATAACTCCTGAACTCTTCCTATTTTTCACGCTTATGAGAGCGATTGTCATCAACATGGCAGCTAATAGCACATCAACAGAGAATACATGGATTAAAATATGGTGCCTCCGAAGAATAACGGAGTTATGGAATACAAAGAAGTCAACAAGAAAGGAGAAGTCCTCCGAAAATCCTGAGAAATAATATAATTATGATTTAGGAATAATATTCGATATAACGAGGCATATATGCCGTATGTACGTGAACGCGAAACACGGCTAAGGAAGGCTTTGTATTATGAGAAACATAGAACCAGGTATGAGGACTCTAAGTATATGAGATTAAGATTGTGTAATAATATAGGTACTGAGATATCTTTTTGTATGGCTGGGTCGAACGGCGTCGGGTTGATGACTGAGTATTACATTATACATATCTGGAAGTAGAAATTCACCCTTAACATAGAGTGACGCGTACTCAAGGTTACCCCAATGTATTCAACGTCTCCGTTCCATGAATTTCGATTCTAGGCATCTGATAAGTTTGAATTAATTTCTTGTTGCGAATATCAAAGATTATAAAAAAACTACATACTCACTTTTATTGAGATTCCCGCGGTTGCAACATTAAAAAAAGATGAACTTCGGGCTGTTTTCATCCAAACAAACTCCCTTTTTACTGCTGATATCTTCTAATAACAGCAGAGTACCATGAAATTACAATTAGAATACTTCTCTTATGCATTTTTCCATGATTTTTGATCAATTAATTCTTCCAATAAGCGAGCATAAAATCCTCCAAGCTTTAGTCGAATCCTGCAACCGTCGAGTGGTGATCACTGGTCTGTCGTTTCTATTAGCATGCCTTCACGGGGACGTAAAATCCAACGACCACAGAAACGGCATATTTTTGAGTACCTACCATCCTAAATGGGGGATTGGATTCCGGAATCGTCCTAATTGGCCGGCTCTGAATTGTGAAGATCGCTCTCCGGGCAATGCAGTTGGGAAGAAGAGATGGAGGAACTACATACATCGAGGGGGAGAGGTTGAAAAAGGTAAATTGGACCACGACGGAAGGGAAGGAAGAAAGGCCCGAGAGAGATTGGGATGTGGAAATTGCTGTCGGAGTGAAAGCGTGCTGCCCTTTCCACGCTGGTTTTACACACGCCGGGAGCCGTTCATCCTCGCGAACACGGGAATATGCGAGGAATAACAGTTTCTCTGGGCGGGGGCGCGAAAACTCTCGACGATTCCGGAGGCTTTTATGATTAATATACGCAATAGAACTTGATCGTGGACCCGCCCTCTCGGGATGAATGGCGATGATTTAAGGGATTCAAACGTGATCAAATAAAGTACTGGTCGCTACGGAGGGAAAAATGTAATTGAAAACGGAGGGATTCGAAAGGTTGGCGAAATGAAAGCCGGAAAATCGTTTCGGGAAACAAAAGGTTCGCACACGGGCATTGTGGTTATGAGCATAACGGTCCAATGGTCCGTCCTTATGAGAAGCTGAGGATTACCGAGCAGCTAAATTTCGGAATGCCTGTGACGCCTACCGGTTTGGAGGTAAGTTGATTCTTGTAAGTATTCCCGTACATGTATGAAAGCAAAATATTAAGAAAACTAATGCCGATATCATACCACATGAGTAGTGTCACAAAAAAGTGATATGATTCACCAATAAAACATTAAAGTTCCGTAATAAATATCACTAACAATGAGTACAAAAGAGTCTTAATTGATTTACAAAATTGGCATCTTCGGTTAGTAAATCGAATATGTTTTAACAACGGTGATAAAAAAATTTCTAGAAATGTTTTTTTTTTCGGGCATTGTGGCTATGAGCATAATGGTCCTTCTTTAAGGGAAGCTGAGGTTTATGAAGCCGCTATTTCCCGAAATGTCTGGAACTCCGCCCCGTCAGGACGTAAGTTAATTCTTGAAAGCATTCCTTCTGACGCATTGTGCGAAAGCAGAATATTAAGAAAATTAATGACGTTATGCAATGCATCAAAGGCGTCTTTTGATGGAACTCTTTCATGACTACAAGTAAAGAATAAAACTTTGCTATGTCCACAATGATTTATTCACTTGCAACCGGTTTCATTGCATTGGTAGCAAGAAGATGATACATTTTATCTGTAACCGGTCGCAAGAGAATATATTATTGTGGAACCAGCAAACTTTTATTCTTGCCTGATGATAATACCGATATCATGCATCATGAGTAGAGTCAAATAACAAAATAAAAGCGATTGGAATCGCATAGAGAACATTAATGTCCCGTATTACAAATAACTAGTAATGAGTACAAAATAGTTTAATTGATTAACAAAATAGACATCTTCGGTTAGGGGATTGAATGCATTTTAACAGTGGCAACTAAGACATTTCCTGCGAAAGTTTTTTTTTTTCGAGAATGGTGTTGTAGTGTTGATTATAACGGTCCTTCGGATTAAGTTGGTCCTTCCTTATGAAGAAGCTGAGGATTATCAACCAGCTATTTCCCGAAATGTCAGGAACGCCGCCCCATTTAGAGGCAAGTGGATTCTTTCAAAGTATTCCCGCACAAGTATTTTACGAAAGCAGAATATTAAGAAACCAAACAACGGTATTCAATGGTTTGAGTTGTTTCTTGATGAAAGTCTTTCAAGACTATCGCGAAAGAATAAAACATTTCTTGTCCCACAAAAATGCCGCTATCGTTAAGAAAAGAGCCGGAAGGGACGACGAGCGTGAAAGATCCAAAGGAAGAATCCATTATTTTGTTGATTTAAAGAAAGGGATTGTTTTGGTGTGTCAGACTTTTTTCGGTGCTTCGTATGCATGTGACAACGTTGCATGAATTGGCGAAGGTGTGAGGTGCATTTGGGTAATTTTTTCATTAAATTTGATGGTCTCCGAGATGGAGAAGTAGTGAGACTTAAACAAATTAATTTTTAATTTCCCATACTGAGACTGGAGACGTTCAAGATGTGGGTTTGGAGAAAAAATGGAGAAGATGATGGATGGAGAGGATGAGAAACGACGAAGTGCTGGACATAGTGGATGAGGAGAGGCAGCTTTTAGATGAGATGTGAAGGAGACAGAAGGAATGGATGGGGTAAGTACTGAGCAGGGAGGGGATGTTGAAAACAGTTTAGAAGGTAAAATGTTGGGTAAACGAGGGAGTAAAAGGGAGAGAAAGGAAGAGAATGTGATTTTTGATAAAATGGAAGGTAGCAGGTCTTACTATGAATTGAAGAGAGAAATACATGAAGGGAAGGGAAAGAGTCAGAATACTTTTAAAATACTCAAAATTACCTTTGTAATCTTAGTTAATATTGCATCTATCTTAACCGATATAATTCGAGGGTAAGTTTATTATTATCCGCAATGTAGTTATAAAATTTTGTATCTATAATACTGTAATACCTTGCCTAATTTGCAGACGATGTGCCACTTCGTCAATATCGTGTCTAGGGGGTGAGAGGTTGAAGATACACGCTTCTGTCAAAATATATGACTAACGGAGTCGTATATTCGTGCTCTGAAACGCAATTTCGCAAAAGGATAGTGAAGAGTCTGATCTGAAGCGTAGCGCTATGCGGAGCGGAAACATGGACACTTAGGACAGAGGACGAGAGAAGAATGAAGTCATTCAAGATGTGCGTGTGGAGAGAAATCTAAAAAGAGAAGTGGACGGAGAGGATGAGGAAAGACGAAGTATTGGAGGAGGCGGGTGAGGAGAGGTAGATTTTAGATTAGATAGGGAGGAGACAGAAGGTATGGATGGAGGGAGTAATTACCGGCGAGACGATGTTGAAAACAAAGCAAGTGGGTAGACTGTTGGGTAAACGAGGGATAGGAAGGAAGAGAATAAAGTTTTTAGATAGAGAGAAAGAGAAAAGGCCTCATTGTGAATTGAAGAGGGAAGTTAATGGGGGAATGGTAGGCTGACAGAATACTTCTTGAGTACTCCATGTAAATCTACCTTAATCGGTAGAATAGTATAATGAATGAATACTAAAACTCGAGTAGGGCTTTTATGTTGACCTCTGCTTAACTGGCACCGAGCAGCCACCTCGAGCGCTTTTGTATACATTAACTCTCACAAGCAGTTATCTTTCGCGAGCTGATGGATAATAAAACCGCTCCGAAGTGAGCATTTTTTGCCTTATTTCTCGTGAGATTCGAAGAATTTCAACTCCCGGATGAGAGAAATTTCGGAAACGCAGGTGCAAGCAAAAGAATTTTTGCTGATGCACAATGGTATTTGTATCTCCAGGGCAAACGAAAATTCCAGAGGGCATTCTTTGCAAGGAAGGGGATTGAAAGTAACCAGAGGAATTAACATAAAGGAGAAACCAATCTAGTGATACATAAATTTCGATGGAAATCGATTTTTCGAGCAATCTATTTTTAATCGAAATGAAAAGGTCGATATTTCTAGCAAAATCTAAAATTTAACCAAACGATCGGTTGATCGAAAAATCGATAGTTCTTTAGAATAAAAGCAGTTCGTTCAAAACATGTTTATTATTCATTCGAAAAACACTCAAAATACACTTTTGAAAAGTATAATAAGTCTACTCAGAATACATCCATGATTTATACGTGAAAAATTTAAATGCACGCACGTCAAAGTTTGTGATCACCGCTTGAAACCATATGGCTTCAAAAATTGTTTAAGAAAATTCAACTGATCCAGATGTTTTCTTGATGATTGAAAGCGTGCCTTCCCAATTTTACCAGCCTCAAGAAAAGTCTTTCACATGGGGTGGATGACGTTATCATAGACGGGTGGTACACTGCTATGGTCAAACGATATGGTCAAGAATGAAGTTGAGTAGTTGAGTTTGGATCGAAACTTGGAGATCACGTCTTGATCTCGACTTCCTCAATTTCATATTTTAATCCAAATCGATTTTTCCATCACTGTTCCAGTTTATCCCATATTAGCTTGATTCTTGTTGTCACTATGGATACAATGTAATCGGTTTTCAAAAATGTGTACAACGCAGCGATGAGGTGAGAGTGATACATTTACTTTCAATTTTCGTAATATAACATTTAAAAACATTGAATTATATGGAAGAGAAAAGAATCTTACAGAAATCGGTCTAAAATAAAAGAGTCCAACTTATTGGGCATATTATGATGCGCGGAGGAACCCAATTGACAACCCTAAAGGGATGTTGATGGAAAAAGGCCCAGAGGGGGCACCAGGATCAAATAGTGATGTGTGTTGGGTAAAATAGCTACAAGGAAATGAAGAGCAAGGCGGAGATACGAGAAGAATGGAGAGGGCCAATCATTTAAGATACTGTCAACAATCTTAGGATTGAGTGCCGGAGGAGAAGGAGGAACAGTGAAAACCGATAGGAAAAACAGTATAAAGTTATATATATGGCCATTTCCAAGAAAACGTCAAGTTTTTCTCTCAAAGTAAAATTTAGATAGGGAATATTTTATCTTGATAAATCTACAGCTAAATGATTGAATTTCACGAAACCAATATTTGAAAGATTATTCAGAGCCTCATTAAAAGTTTTCAAATTATACTTCGATTCACAGAGTTTTAAAGATGTTTGAAATCATTACACTAAGGAGGTTGACCTGGTAGTAATTCCGTCACGTGTTAATTTTGGGCCTACTTAGATGGCATTTCGATAATTAAGTTAGTTTCTGTACATGAACATCAACTTCATAAATGTTTTTTGATCATACATAGTTGGAAGGTTTCCAATTTTTTTGGATCATACAATTTTAACGAAATATCCTATTACATAATTTTCACTGGTGGTAATTCCGTCACAAATGGAATCGCCCATATGATAAATCACATCGTCACAAATATAAAGTTCGGTTAACAGCCCTAATTTTGGCTTATTCCTTCCTGGAATTCGAATCGTTTTCTTATCGGCGACGCGAGTGGCGACTTTAGTAAACCGCTTTAAATCTTTCAGTTGACGCGGACGTCAGTGGCGAGTGGGCAAGCCTCAGCCTAACGGAAGATATGCGGGCAAACGTGGACCCATTACCGATGGCAGAAAACCGAACCCTCTCATGACTTTAAGTCTGGTGGGGCGTATGAGCCAGCGCAAGATTAATCGCCGACTTTATTTATCGCACCAGGTAGAGGCCTGAGTTTGTCCGCATAAAGCTGACAAAATTATACAGTAAATGCTTCGGCTTGAAGAGTTTTGAATGCGATTACGCACCACTCAATCAGCTAGTTAAGACGATAAATGCATACAAATACTTCACCAAAATCACTCAAGTCATATATTTGTTAGCACTGAAATGTAGTGTCAAACAGTGCCAAAAGATGGGAATCTCACCAGAGATAAGGGACTATCTCTTCTAGTCTACATACATAGCGAAAGCGAAGCGACCTATTATTTAAGCGAAAATATGACCAAAATTTGATTAATACGGCTATTGAAAGGCGTAGATTTGGGTATCTTGTGTCTGGCATGACTTTCACTAGCAGAATTCATTAAAAATATTTGGAAAATATGTGATAAATCATCATAATAAGAAAATCCGAATTTGCGAAAGCTGAACCAAAATAAAGAGTATTACGGAAAAAGATAATGGCATTTCAATACTGGAAAAAGATTGAATCAGTGATCAATTTTATATTTTGCATAGAAAAAATAAGGTTTTTCACGCGAAACAAAAAACTTGACATCATTTAATTTTTAATATACTGACTTCTTTAGATTTCGTACATTATAATGAAGAAATAATAATAGCCTGAGATATCTACTGAAACTATACAATGAGGCGACTTCATATTATGTAATTATATTTGAGACGTGATTCGTAAACGTTTTCTTACACAGTAATAAACGTTAAAGCTTTGAAGCTGTATCAAAAAACATGAGTCAAAGCCTCTGTAGAGTGAGAGCAGTAGATGTAGATCTGTACGGCAAGAACAAAATGGTGACCTTAAATGACCGAAAACGACTCAATTGGAGAAAATGCTATCGCCTTTATAGACGTTGGCATTATACTGGTGAGGTGGGACATGAAAACCGGACAAGCAAGGATTGGAGAAAGGGCGGAAATCCAAAATAAGGACAGCAACTTAAGTTTATGGGTGGTCAAATAAACCAAGCTAAAAGAAAAGAAAATCACCAACTTATAAAAAAAGTTAAATATAACTTGGATAAATATTCAAGTTGGGATAAAAATGAACCGAATTTATCATAATACCGTTAGGGTTTAGATGTGCCAGCATCACGGGTTAATATAAAAGAACCTTAATAAATCGCCTCTTTAATAAAAATTATGCATAAAAATGCATTTTGTGCACACTTAGCGTTTGTTTGACACCACTTAATTCAATCGCCAAAAGGTGCACGCCCTAAATGAATTTATTTTCGCGAAAATGAACTTCCAGCGATTGAGTTCAGTATGGACATATCCAACGAGTCTTCAAATCCATAAAGCATCAGTTATTTATTGAAATGCAGGCATCGATGTATTGAGGTATCCCAATGGTTTAGGCAGATTTTTGTGGACTGTTTTGCGAACCACTTCCTCTCCTCCTCTCAACATCGAATTTCCTTTTTTGTTTCCCTCTGGGATCTATTTCCTTTCATTGTACTTATAATTTCTATTTTATTTATCCCATTTCCCCGCGTACTTAATATTCTTCCCTCTAAAAATACACCCACACCTAACTACTAATTGGCTCTTTTATACTAAAAACTACACAATTTTTTGTGCACATCTATTTCTGATACCCTTCCTGTTATGTAATTTCTCCCATGCTTTCCGAATTCTCAAATTGCTCCACTTGACCTCCTACTTTTACTTCCAGCATTACATTCTTCGCTTTCGATTCTACGTAATATCGGTATAGATTGTTCTTCTCGGTGCCATAATTCCAGTAAATTCAAGTTAAAAATTGCGAAAATATATATAAGGAGAAGATAGATATAGGTCGAAATAAACGGCCATTTTGAGGTGCAGCTCCGGCAGTTTTCTTGCCACGGAGAGATTTTCCCGACCTTTCTAAGATAAGGATCGAATTAACAGATACTTTTCAAAATCTCCGAAACGCCCGTGGAATGGGAGAAGCTCCGTGTGGAGGCGAGTCTTTAAGCGAAGCCTCCGAGCATTTCACATCCCCCAGGGCGAGACTTTTTTTTTCTCTCTTGAAAGACTCTCCAGTTTAAGGCAGGCAAGCGAGGGCGTGTGAGAAAGCTCATACCAGGTTGGACTGTTAAGGTGTGGCGGTGTAAAGGGAGGTGAGACGTTGTTGAAAAAAAATTAAAAAAAAACACCACGAGGAAATAAGAGGTATGGGTTGAAGATGAGGACTGAGACCCACTTTTACTTCGGCCTTGGAGGCAAAGGGGCATTGAGCCTTGTCGCTCGCGGTGCACAAGAATCAATGATAGGCTCTATCTATTTTACATAAATTTTACATACTACATGCTCATAATATATGAACACATGTTAATATGATGAGCATTAGATGATCTACATTTGCTTAAATCTTATTTGTAAAATGTACCGCCGAGCATTATCTTATTTTCATTGAATGCCAAGCCCGACACAAGATTTTATCTTCAAGAGTGCCTAATTTCACTGATTTTCTATGTATTTTGGTCTGATTTTTCGGAAGTAAAATAAATATCTCCATTAAATATATTTAATATATCTACGAGGTACCCAGCAAGCCACCACCAGGTTGTGTGGAACGAGGTGATTCCACATCAGGCATGCAGAACTAATCCTAGTCTTACTTGGTCAGAAACGCGATCGCTTGCTGAACACAGTCTATGCGCACAGGACAACGACACGTGGTCATTGTAGAAATTAGGATAGTACTAATGAAACTTAATGTAATGTATTCAATTTCATATTTTATGTTAATTTCTGTTTATGTAAAAAGGAATTTATTTCTAAAAGGTTACCCTGGAGCCCTGCCGATTGTTGAGTTGTTGAAAAAAACAAGCTTGCAAATGGTTGACGGTTCTAGAGATTGTAATTATTCCCTTCGAAAAGTATCAGAGTAAAAATAGTAGTAAGGTGGAGATATCACACTTACGTACTACCTTGCAAATAAACAACCAGTTAGAAGTAGAAAACGAAAAGCTAGAGCAGTAAGTGATTCATGCATGCTGGACGAGAGGTAGTGACATCTTAACGAAATTTAAAATTTCCATCCACAAATAACTTCGATTCTGACTTCTTAACCTTTACTCCTCGTAACCATTGCTAGAATTGCTACCGTAATATCTTTCTATTACTTAATCACATGCGTTCCAATTGGAAACAGGTTTATCGCATCATTCGCTTAAAGTAACATTGTAGACTTGTGTGTAAGTAGGTAGAAGCTACCAAGAGGAATTACTAATTTCGCGCGTTTACACGTTATAAATGGATACGGAGACACTGAAGTAAAATCCTAGAACTGAACACTTAGATAAATGCAAAAACTGCATGCATTCATTCTTGTAAATAATACATATGTATAGCATGAAATCATTTGCGAATAACGGCTGTTTAATACAATGAGGAATACTTTATAAATAATAAACCCATTATATCTTTCCATGTGACACCTATCTAAATCACTATTTGCTTTCAAATAAGTCTCCAAAGGGTAATAGTGAAATTATTTACAGTTATTTAACTAAATATAACAATAGTTAACTAAAATTAAGAACAGTTTGGGAACCAAAGGGCTGAGAAATGGTAAGCAAACTCTTATTCATTAAAATATCTTTTGGATGCAAAGATAATAATTAAGTATCATATTACCTCGGCCATATAGTCAATAGAAAGTGCTAATATTCCTACACCCATTTGAAAATGTGGAAAATCATTTGAAATATATAAATTTGCTGCATAAATGACTGTAAACAACGCTGCGTCACTGTGATAAAAATTGCAAAGCTACCGGTTCTCATTTATCAATTAATTATGATATGTTTCAATAATTTAATATTTCCTGGACCATTTTATGTAGACAAATAAACTTACTTATACGTCTTTATTCCCGTATAAATTCATTCTATAAAACATTCATTAAATCCTTTTATGGTTATAGGAATTAAATTTTAGGAAACTAATTTTGCTCATTAATTGCATTGCAAAAAATTTATTTGCAATATATCGCCCGCCGATAATTTTTAATTCAGCTCATTTATAAGCAGTAAATCAATGTGTTTAAATAATTAAATGGCAAAACACTAAATTTATCCTGCTGAGATTTATTCCCAAAGAAATATCTCGCAAAATAAGACCAATAATATTTATGTAATGAAGTCCATTTCCTCCTATTTGATGACGAAAACTACGGACGATGCCTCTCACATACTGTTACAAGCTCTGTAAATAATACCACATGAATATAATTCACAGATTTTATTAAACTATGGTCTATGAATTAAAATGTAGAAAATTTCGGCGCAGGCCAAACTTCCAACGAAACTTTATCCTCCAAATACTCAACCTCTAATTTAAAAATCAGTTGAAGTACACCCACATTTACGTCTGTCCACCATCTCTTTTCATATCTTATATTTCAGTATCACAAATCATTCTGTCGTTCGAATGTTAAGAGCTTTCCGTCGAATACAAAATAGCCTGCCATTCACCCGAAGCAATGCAAAGAATCTCATTGAAGCGAACCCTTATCGCGAAGCTAATGGCCCGACGTACATCAACGACAATACCTGCCAAATATGGCGTTACCAGTCAGAATTTCTCGTCATTGACGTAGGCTCTTGAGATTCTGTCTTCAAATATATTTCCGTCGTAAGATATCGGATGAATCGTCTGCATTCAAAATTCTAAGCCAGTAATAATTTTACCGTAAACTTGAATGAACAATGGCAATCGCAGAATTCAGCATTTGACGTTGCCGTTAGCAACCAGAGAGGCCCCAGGGCAGAATTCATATTTTTTTGAGGCATCTAATGGGAGTGCCTTTTTTTATCTCTAGTATAGCTCGCGGCGATGTAGCGTTCGTCTGGGGGTGTGGAAAGTGTTTTTTTTTTTCGTGGCTGTTAAGATACATGTACTCGCCACCTTCTCATCCGGCTCCTGCAACACGATTCCGCTGTATTCTCGCCTTTAATTTCTCCGAGCGAGACAATTGAAGAGCTTCTTTATGGCCACGCTAAAAGAACCTCCTTACTCTTAAAACACATACGCAGAGAATTCGTGCGTGCATGGGAAGAAATTTTTATACCAAAGCTTCAGAAGCAGGTTTGACAGAGAAATCTGGCGTGGTTTTCGCTTTGAAAGTAAGCTTTTAGTAATGTGAGTTTAGAATTAATGCGTAGCTTTATCACGTGGAAAAAGAGCCTGATGGATTCGGTTACATTCGGACATCGCGTCCTGGCGTGCTCTCAGATGTCGGACAGCTGAAACTGCCTGTTGTTCATAGCTCTCAGGTGAACTTTCAATGTACGGAAAGTCTCGCCTACGTATGAATTCCCGTACGAGCAAGGCACATGAACAGTTAACTAAACTAGCCATCTCCTCTCCCATCTAATTTCGTCATGAAAATCCCTCTTCAATTACCAATAAGGCCTACAACACATACATTGACTGAGACAGGTGATATTTAGTGGAAAGAATAGATGGTTGACAAAAATATAGCACTTTTTCCGCAAGTTTTACTTTGGTACCACAAACTTCAACCGCTAGGTCATAATATGGCATGTTCCTGATGGTGATATAGTGGTTGAAACGCGTAGTACCAAATTAAAACTCTTGGAAGAAGTGCTACCGCGTTTTCTGCAACCAAAGCGAGGTTATATTTTTATTCCTTTTTAAAATCCTATTATATTCATCTCACCTAACAAGCATTTTTTCCTCAAGCATAAATTGTAACACTCCTTTCCCGCACAGAAATCGCTGAATCCAAAATTTTATTCTTTATAAATTTAGATTTCCCTCCTCACCCACCGTGTCAACTATTACACTTCCTTATTCCCTTTCTTCTCCGACCAATTCACCTTTTCCAGCCTCCTCCACACCCAAATTTGGAAAGGTTCTAAGACTCTATCGTCCTATTTTTTCAACGTCCACTTTTCCGCACTCTATACGCTACTCTCTACATTAGATTCTTCATTTGCCATTTCTGGAGATTTATACAAAATTATCCTTCCTTTTCTATCCAACTACCTCTTTTGCTCTGTCATCTTGATATCCTTTTTGCTGACTCCGTTTTCATAAGGTGCACTGCTCAAATATATACTTTCTGCTACACATTCTCTACTTACTACCCACTTATTTTTACTAATAGCATCACTTTCCTAGCTCGCTAAACTTTCAAAATTGCAGGGCTTAAAATTCCTTATGCTCAATCTTCACGCCATATTCCATTCACCATTCACATAAAGAAAAAAACCAGTGCCCGTAAACCTTTTCATAACTGTCTAATAAATTATTATATGCCTAGTAATCTGCGAACCTATCTGGTATTTAACATAAATCCTCCAACTTAATGGCCTTGCTTTAATAATATTCCTGGAGTTATTTGCATTAGAGACTAACCTTGCCACCCCCGCGTAACTTTAGGATTTACATTCATTCCCATCTTTTGCATCTAGGCAGGGCATCGAATGTTTTGCCAAAATCGTAAGATGGGATGAGATCCGGAATACTTATTTCTTTTATTTTATTCTCAAACTACCGGATGCAGCTCCTGTTGGCCATTTTATACCGGCTATTTAACTAATGTGACTAGTAAACTTACATGAACAACCATACCCTGGACCGGGGAGATCTACCCAGGCGGGACTGGAACCCGCAACCTCTTATTACGCGGCAGGCGAGAACGTTACCCCGCCGCCACCGAGGCCGGCAATGTACATAACGTGTATTGGTTGAAAGAAAAAAATCTACCAAGACCATACTTTATCCTTGACTAATAAGGGGGACATTAAGGGGGAGGGGGGTTGGAAAGTTATATAATATGCCAATGCGGCGAAATACAGCAATTTAAACTGAAAAAAAGATTAATAAACTCGCTCACAAACTCACCTAGTAGAGTTGCCATGGGAAAAATTTCCACTTAGGTCTCAATCGCACAATCACCCTGGTTTACGAAGCTTTCGCTTACGCCAGTAATCCTCTCACACTAAACTTATAGGAATGAAGCAATAGGGTGGTTTCTTATTATTTTTTTATTGCCTGAATGGAAAAATTATTACTCCTGGAGTATTTCACGCTTTTAGATTTTTTAATGACGATATCTATTTTTCGCGATTAAATGAAAAGTGAAAATATTCAAACGCGCGAAAAGGCGACGGCTAAGTAAGAATACTGGGAAAAACCCGTGTGACGTCATACTAGTTCCCGCTGCTGCAAGTGAGGTGACCTTTGGGCGAGGTTTGAGCGCTGATACGATGCAGGATGTTAGCAGGTAGCTAAATACCCTGCTAGCTGGTAGCGCTTGGCTTAAATAAGGATTATTAATACCTTATCAAACGAAGGAAACTTTCCGACCTTAGGCAGTTTTAATAGGTGATTATTAAGACATGTTTCCCTGAGCTCTTTGCCTCATGCATACATTGGTAATCTCAGACGATGTAAAACTCCTATCTACTGGTATAGAAACTAGGTCCCTGTGACGTCACGTGGAGTGGCATCGTATGGGCGCCAATCTGGCCTTTTTCAAATGAAGATAAAATTGACCATTCCCATTCGTCTAAAACGGTATCTCTAAAACCAAATAATTTGTATATTATGAATACACGAATGGTGGGAAACGAATAGCAATCAATGCCTTTCGTTTTCTTTGATGGAGGAAACTACCCTATTGAAATTTAAAAATGCATGCTCATAATCCTTGCGGATTTGCTCTAAGGAACATATTTCCGCGTGGCAAAGACGCGTGCGTGTTGTATATAACGCGTCTGATTAATCGCTTGCCAGTCACGTCAGTGAAAATATGCAGGTAAGTAAATAAAAATCGCCCAATTCGTGTCTCATGCTCCTCCTTCAACGGCACCAACAGCCGTCTGCAATCTCTCAACCCATCCTGCACTTCTTCCTTCTCGTTCGACCTCCCGTCACCTCACGGGACGGACGCAGACTCTGATTCCCCCACACTCCTCTCTTTTCTCCTCTCTTTCTCTCGAATATTTTCCTGGGCCTTTTCACGCGCACCGGACGATTTATCTCCCGCAAAAACCCGCACTCCCTTGGCGTCCATGCAGATCTCACTCCGCGCGATATAAAACCAAAAGGAGTCACGTCTTTTACGTCGTCCAAGGAGGATTGGGATGAAAGGCATGCAAGGTTCAATTGCCTCGACTAGTTCATATGTACCCCTAGGTTGAATAACTTTCCTAACAAAAGAAAAGGCGACAATTTCTAAGTTACTTTCTCTTACATAAAGTCAAGGTCAAAATTTGACAAATTTGATTGAAGATTAAAGATTTTTGCATGTTAATTTCAATAGGGCATGCAGAGTCTAAGCACATCCATCTTCAATCAATGATTTAGGCATATCTACTCAACCACGGGAGAAAATTTCGGTGTTTTAATGAAAATGATATTCCCTTTTGTTTTCAGATGTTAATGAGGGGCTTCAGATAATCTTCGTTTTTTGCGATTTTTCTCAAAGTACAGTGGAACTTGCATAATTTTAACATCAACGGACCAGTTAAGTACTTCGAATCATCCAAAAATTCTAATGAAAGAAAGTCTTTAATAAATAGGTCCAAAACAATAAAATTCATGGTATGGTGTTTGGAGGAGGGGACCGACAGCTGAGGTTATTTTCGCCATGAGGGAAGGGTAGGTAAGGAAGGGTGGAGAGAAACCTGGCGTCGGCATTCGCCTGCTCTTTACGAAAGGCGCCAAGGGGACCACGGCTTAACGTCCTATCCGACGGACGGAGTGTTGCGCTTGAAATATCCTCCACACAACATTCAAGCAGGGATCGGGCAGTCTCTGAAAATTATCTGCTGCTGCCGGGATTTGAACCCGGGCCCATTGGGTGGTAAGCTAACATTTTAGCAACCACACCAACCCGATCCCCGATAGTAATAAAATTCATATTTTCAATAAAAACTATTTATTAAATTGACACTCAAGAAGTATAAATACTTTGATGAACGTCTATTGACAAGATTAAAGTAACCTTAAACAGGAATATTTATTTCAGCAAACGACGAAGTAAACTATGGTAAGTAACATTTTTATTCTAACCTTAAAATGTCCTCAGCAACATTTGAACTACTATGCACTACCAACTAAACTCGTATTCGTATACTTTTGGACAAGATGTCATAGCAAAATACACTGAAATAGAGTCATAATAACCAAATAGATTAAAAACATTGAACACATACTTTATTAACTAATAGGACATTAAAAAAATAAACATAAAGACTATAATTTATACCTTAATTTTACACACCGAAAATTCGCAAAATCCACGGTTTTTAGCATCGTTTCAACACAAACTGCTTGGGACTAAGAGAAACATTCGAATAAAGGAATATTTCAAATTGAAGAAGTACGAATTTTCCAGGTTCCACTGTATCTCAATCCTTGCTATAACACGCTGGTGGCTGCTAATATAGTACGCTAAGGGGCAAGATGGTTGGGACGCGAGAGGGTGGTGGGGAAGGAGGGTGGCTGAGAGAAGATAAGAAAACGCTGAGACGATTAATTGGGCCCGGGTGTTAACCGCACAACCGTAAATTCGCCTTGCGACTGCCGGCTTTTTTCGGGAGGCCCCCGTCGCCATGGGAGTCGTGAGGGACGACCTTTAAGTTCTCGGATTTCCCGCTATGCTAAGATATTCTCTCTCTGGCTGCATGTTCTTTCTCGGGATGATTCGACAGGTGCCAGCTGGCTTGGCTGCGGAATGATTTGGTGTCGTTCCCCGAAAAGTGCTTTTATCCCCCTTCACTTTTTTGATTTCTTCACCAGATACACACACATGATAAAGGGTTGAAAATTTCAATTTTATATCGATTCACTTATATTCGTGGTGAGTAAGAATTACTGAAAGAATTAATAACATGTTACATGAAGAAGGGGAATTTCCAAAGCATTTTCCTATGTATGATAATTACGTAAACATTTTCATTTTTAAAAGTTCTTTTGGTCAGTTACTCCTCAGCCACGAGGTGGGTCGTAAACAAATGGAAAAAATGGAGAAAAGGGCACAAAAGAACCCCCCTATGCCGCAATCGAGATGGTTTAGTCTTCAATGGAGAAAGTAAAAGAATATGGTTAGAAAGAAGCATTAAAAATTATTCAAATCACCTGCTAGATATATGAAAATATTTCCAATATATAACCCATGAAGTTTTTGCGTAACCGGATGTTAAATTGAATGTTGCTTACAATTTTCACTATTAAAAAAAATACTTTTTTGCTCCTTCATTTATATTTGTGCTTATATATTAGAACATTTTAGATTAGAACACATTAGATTATTTTTAAAAGCGTTCAAAATAATTTGTAAATAAAAGTTTCTCGTCGCATAGTTATTTTTCAAAAGTGAACAAGTTACGATGTAAAGTTTATATTCCATTGTTAAAATTTCAAGTTTGGTAAGCGATATAATAGCTTTGGTTGTATGCGATCACGGTTGCAAAGTTTTCAAGATAATCGTTAAATTACATGCTGCGATAATCTTTTCATATACCTACTGCGTGTTACTTTTCTTTATGCAATGTAACACCAGTTATATCCCTGCAGGTTCACAAATAAATAATCTAAAAAGTTGGGAAGATGATTAGTACATTTTATTATTTACTTATCTCTAAAATAACGGAAAAAATAATATTAATAAGAAGGTCGATAAATCACTGCTAATCAAAAGTTCAACTTTTTGGGTCGGAAGTGAAAAAAAACTAACCTATTAATTGCAAAAAACTTATTTACGAGTTTTGCAAAGAGAGTTACAGAGTCTAAAAAGCAATTCACTCCGTGTAATTGATTAAAAGAACCTTTCCTTGGATTCCCAAATGATTATTCTTCAATGCGAGATTCGATTTCTCCCGTTAAACTGAAAGCTTAAACGATTTTAACCAAGGTCCTAACTCATGTGGGATGTTGCCTTAAATCTCTTGCGACTATGCTTTATTT
Source organism: Ischnura elegans (assembly GCF_921293095.1). Taxonomy (NCBI): domain Eukaryota; kingdom Metazoa; phylum Arthropoda; class Insecta; order Odonata; family Coenagrionidae; genus Ischnura; species Ischnura elegans. The sequence goes on along the minus strand of NC_060252.1, from coordinate 48,078,394 downwards.
TCTTCAGCGTGAATATCTTTCCCTCAGAATCCAAAATGAACCTGCATGAGCAATTTTTTATTCTTCCTTACGGTAGTTCTGGGCTAATTCCTCCGGCCAGGACATCAACACTGAATTATCGCAGCTTTACGCGTCGTCGGCCAAAAAAACTGACTACGTTTTCCGTCCAGCACAGGTCGAGTCACCTGTTTTCTAACATGTTTTAGTGGTGAAATTTAAGCTGCGAAATTAAGTCTTATAGACACAAGAATCGCTTTACAATTGGGTTTTATTTGACGAAATAATAGACGCTGAAATTGTCTTTAATGCTTTCCAAGAAGTGAAGAAACAAAAGGTACCAAGAAACGATGAAGAACTTTATTATCTGGAAATGCGCCATAAGTGCAAGATATAGGTTTTTTAAAAGACATTGATCGCCATAAAATCAATAAACTAGGACCTCTACAAACTTCAGGGATATAGACACGATTCTACAAGCATATAAATTCGTAATGGACACCTATAAATTGCAATAACTGCCAAAAAAGCGAAAAAATTACTAATAATTATATTTATGAAATCCCTTCAAAACATGTCTCCCTTCTAGGATAGTGATAAGAACATACGCTTCCCGTCGACCCAGTATTTCACTGATAGATTGTTTTTCCCTTCCAAATGAGTCTAAATGAAGGTTTATGACGAAGAGATATAATGTTGGCCTCTGAAAGTGCTAATGATGTTGTGCTAACAACACAAAGATCATTGATTTATTGCCTGGCGGACGTATCCTCAGCACTGCCCCTTAAAATACATATTTCATGGTATTATAATTTTAGGCCTAATATTCTCTCTAAAAATTCACACCTTTGTCTCCAAAGTGCAATGGAAATAATAAACTCGTATTTAGATGATAGGAATTAAAAATCTGAAGTATGACGTTAAATATGGTATTTAAATAGCTATATAATTCTCTCTACATTAGCCGCAGCCTTGTATGAGGGTATAAGTAGAAGAAATTGCTCCAAAAATTACGTTTATCTATTCCCAATATTCAAAACTCTACAATATCTAAACTCCATGAAATGATCATCGATCGAAGAGTAGATACTTTAGCAAGAACACTTACTCAGTAACTAAACCCTGAGGTTGATTTGGATAGGTATTTATTACAGTACAGAAGAAATAATTCTATTCATTTTCAATTGCAAAGCTATGCACATTCAAAAGTATCCTGAGGTATCTCAGAGAAATCTGTAGGCTAATCTTTCAACACTAAAAAAATCTATGCCGACGATGACCTAGCTAGACTGAGAACGGATGTTGGGAGGCAGGGGAGAAATATATTAATTTTTTTGAAATCCGCTACTTGAAAGGCGCTTTTGAGGTTACTTCAAGAGAATTCTTATCCCAGGGGAAAAAAGAAAACAGCTAAGGACCTCTGGAGACGAGAGCATTTCCTGAGATAAAGACCGAAGTATGAGACAGCGAGGGAAGAGGGGGGAAAGGAAGTCCTCCGAAAACGTGTGCGAGCGAGATAATGCGGCATAAAACTTTCACGAACGTAAAAAACAGGACAAATCTCGGTTCTGAAATATTTCTTTGGAGTTTTCTCCATCCCCCCTCTCTTCGGGGTCGGAGAGCTCTTTGCTGTCACTTCCTTCAAAAATACGCATACCTCCCTCTTCAAAGGTCGTTTTTTTTCTTTTTGTCTACTAATATAACATTCAAAACTTTACGTAATCAGCTTGAAATTATTAGAGCATACAGACTAGACTTTATTCTAACATTTTTCTCTTCGTATTATATAATAGACATACATCTGATAGAAATATTGAGGTACAATTGGGCTGAAGTGTGGGAACGAGTGTTAAATATTGACCAGTGTCTAGATAATTAGTACTGAAAATTTCAAGATGGTAGCAAATAGCTAAGAAAGTAATTGTTTATTAAATTATTGTATCGATTAAGGTAGGTTTTCAGGGAGTAATAAATAAGCACTCTCGTTTCCCCTTTCTTCATGTACCTCCCTCTTTAATTCATAATAAGACCAACTTCCCTACATGCTATCTAAAAAATCCTATTTACTCCCTTCCCCTCCCTCGTTTACCTACCCTAACATTCTACCCTCAATCACTGTTTTCAACATCCACTCCCCGCTATGCACATGCCCCATTCATACTTTGTGCCTCTTCCGTGTCTCATTTAAAAGCTACTTCTTCTCACCCACCATGTCCAGCACTTCGCTGTTCTTCTTCGTCTTCTATACCTTCTCCACACCAACATGTAAGCGAGTAATACGTAATAAAAAGATCAGTCGAGTGGGTGCGGTGTATCCTCTGAAAGAGGTAAAATAATGATGGCGCAACGTAAACACTTTCACGAATTTTATTGAGAATTGTTTTGCCTTCATGGACAGCAGAAATTGAGGGTAGCAAGAAAAATAAGGATAAGCAGAGTATGGATAATTTAGTCCTTAAATTTTTAATTTCACAATATCCCATCTTTTCCGCGAACTAAAGTGTAGCACTTTAGGGTGCTGAAATGTGGACGCTGACGAAGGATGACGAGAAGAGACTAGAAGTGTTCGAGATGTGGATGTGGAGGAGGATAGAAAAGATGAAGTGGACAGAGAGGAATGAAGAAGTGCCAAATATGGTGGGCGAGGAGAGAAAACATCTACATATGAGACACAGGAGATAGAAGCTTTGGATGGAACTAGTACAGAGCGTGGAGGGAATGTTATAAACCGTGCTTGAGAGAAGAATTGGTGACGTGAGAGAAGAATTCTTGGTAGGCGGGATAGTGTGATGAAGAGAATAGGATTTATGTATGAAATGAAAGGTAATAGGCCTTTTTGTTAACTGAAGTGAAAGCGGAACAAGATGGGTGGGTAAACGGTAGGAATAGTTCGCTAATGTTCAATTCAAACCTATTTTAACAGGTAGAATATCTTAAACATTAATCTCCCATCTAGTCTAGCTCCAGTAAAACTACTCCCTTATCGCTGGAATGCGCCTGTGAAGCCTGATCAAAAATAGCTAAAAATAGATTAAAATATATTTTTGTAAAATATCCACCAATACCAACCTCTTATCCCTCATCATCTCTAATCTCACTACGCCTCACAACTCTCTTGAAACTTATTTATAATATTTTAACTCCATCATCGACTGCCATGAATTGCTCACCTTCACAAAATTAAGCGTTCTAACCCGCCACACTTGCTTTCATCATTGTTTATAATCCTTGTCCTTTGAGTATGTAACCTAAATAGTGTTCCTTCCACACTAGACATCCTCTTTAATAATTATCAATGCTCATTTCAATTGCTAAATTTGCAGTATCTTTCTTACTGTACTGCTATTTATACGAATTTTTAAAATTTTTATCGTAATTTAAGCACCGTCAGCTGTCTCTGTAGAAAGAGGTACCTTGCTGTGTGCTAAAATACCTCATTAAAACAAAATTAAATTTAGTAAATTAAATTCTATTTCCAGTTATTTTAGCCAACAGGAACGCCATTTGCCTGTAAAAAAACGTACTTTGACTTTAATTATAGCAATGTTTTCATTAACAACTTAATAAAGAGGCTCTTGATGAGTTCATGTTTTGTTATTACCATGATTTCAAATTATGAAAGGCAATTTATTTATTTTAAGGAAATTTTTCAAATGTTTAGTCAAGTTTCGCCTTTTGTATTACAAAAATGCGTATTTTCAAATCAAATTTCTAGAATATTTTGGACGGATAGTCTATTTTTTTTTGTGGCCGCCATTCGACGAAAAGCAATTAGAGGATAATATTTTGAAATGATAATGTAACTGGCACATGCCTCGTGTCTCGCACAGTCCCCCACAACTTCTCTCCCTTACTATCTGCAAACAAATAGTCCCCTCTATGCCTTCCTTCTACTGCTGTGCCCATTAGGCGAGAATTCCGTTTTTCACTGAAATTTTCATCGAAGATTACGTTTTTTTTTCACTCTCCAGTTTTTATTGTAATTCAAGTGGGAAACCTAATTTTACTCCATTTTGTAGGAAAATTTAAACTTATTAGTTTATTCCCATACCACCGACAACAGCTCCTATTGTCTTTTGCATCGGGATTTTCCAACATGTTAAAACTTTTAACATACGCGAACAACCATGCCCTTGATACGGGCAACCTACCAGGCAGTACTCGAACGACCTCTTGCTTGGAAGGCGAGGACTATCCCGCCGCAACCGAAGCCGGCAAAAATAACATAAATGGCCCTTTCATATTTTTTATGCACCAAATAAAATAGTACTCATAATAAATTAAAAATATTATACTTTTTATTATACTCGACTCATGGCTTTCAGCTTGTGCTCAGTAAGACCTTTTTCTACTTTTTAATAATTTAATAGGCATGCACTATTACAGGTAGGTACTCATCTTTAGGGTAACCCTAGCTTTCCAAATTCTTCCATTAGAACCCTTCTACTTGTATTTTTTTTGTGAAGTAAATATTTTTTTATTAAGGTAACTGATGTTTAAGGCTCCATTTTTTTTACTATTTTTATTTTAATTAACGCGGCGAGAGCTAGAATATTTAGAGGATACTGAGAGACCCCTTACTTACCGCCTACTCTTACCTACAATTCTGTCAAAGCTTCATATATTTGATCGAGCACCATTAATTTCATCATTTACATCCACCATCGGGAAACTTCCTTTTTAAAACCCTCTTCCTTATCCTCTTCCTCCCTAAATTACAAAATAATCATATACAGCGGTCATATAAGTGAAATAATATGTGATATCATAGTTTATTTAATGTTAGTTTTTTGTCGCTGTTGTTATTTCTTGTTTTACTTTATTATTTAGCCCTATGTTTGTAAATCCAATGTGAAAAGTCTTCGAGACATTTTTCGGATTTAATGCAAATAAATAAAACAAATAATAATATAACATCTAATTATAATAAATAAATAATGAATTTAAATAAATTAAATAAATGAAATAAAATAAATAAAAATTGATTAATTAATTCATGTCACCAAAATAATGCAGCGAATAGTCGCCACCACGTCAACCTTCCCAACTTCTTCCGTCGCACAGTATTCACAGGTGTGCAGCTGAAATCCGTGGAAAGAAGTTCCAGCAGCATCCCATCCCCTCGAGACTTCCCAACCTCCGGACAACACAAGAATTTCCTCGTTCTCCTAACCTTAGCGCACTTCAGCTTCGTGGCGGTGTGGGAAAGGGGTTTCAAAGCGGGAGGAGTCACGAAAAAATAACTGGGAAGAGAGGATTTTAAACTCTTTCTCGAGGAGTATGAGGGGGGGGGGGAAGCGAAATAAAAAGAAAACACGAGACAAGCGGCTCCCGCAGTCGTAAGTTAACCACTTAATCTGGCTCCTACGTCTTTCTGCTCTCTACATCTTTTTAAAATCCCCGCTCTCCCAAAAAAAATCTCAGCACGTTCTGTCCCACGTGGCTTTCTTAAAATTCTTTCCTTTTTTGAGTGGGGGAGGGAGAGAAAAATAATTTTCGCCACACTTTCCTCGACTCGTCTCTGACCCATCTTGCGATTTTGCATTTGGACTTTTGAACTCGCTGCGGTCGTGACCCGCACTGGGTGGACTACGTCAAAACGTCGTCGGAGGGAAAGGGATAACTCGTGGATTAGGTAATTTAATTCCCTCCCATCCAATTCCCCGAAAGTGAAACCTCTAACACTGGATAAATCCACGGGCACCACACCGTGAAAGCAAATCACATTCTGGCTGTATCTACAAATAAGAGTCATACCAGTGAAATTAACCCCGATTGAAATGAAGGAGGCATGGTATGTTATGTGTGGAAATCTCCAGAATAATTTTTAATAGCAATTGATTCCAAAGAAGCGAGAAGAAAGTTTTTCTTCACACCTTTAATACAATTTTTCTCCCTTCATTGATATCCATTGTTATTAAATATTATTCTGGGGATTTGCGCACATCATATACGAGACCTCATTCATTTCAATTAGAGTTGATTTCACAGGTATGACTCTTATTGGTAATTACTACCGATTAAAATGTGAATTTCTTTTACCATGAAATGACGATTATTCAAAGGATGAGGTCCAAATACACTCCTCACATTTTTTACAGCAGCGAAAAATATTTCAGCCGGCATTCGTTTTCAGAGAAGCGCTGAAGATCTCTTGTACTGTGAAGATAAATATCAAAAACTTTATCCATTTGACTCAACAGGCGGATATTTCATCAGGTTTATTTTATTACATGGGAACTGGGCCCTCCTCTTAACCTAATTGTTAGGTATTATTGACCAAGGAAACTAGATAAGTTAATATTTGCAGAACATAAAGAGAATTATTATTAAAGCACTCCACCAATTAAGGTAGGTTTACCCGGAGAGAATGTTTTACAAATTCTTCTGTCATATCTCCCCTACGAATTTGGACGTTATTTTTTAATTCATAATGAGACCTACTCCCTTTCATTTTATCCATGAATATTATCCTTTTCCTTACCTTCACACACACACACGTAGTATTCTTTCGTCCAATATTGAAACTACATCCGATCCCCGCTCAATACGTCCCTCATGCAAACCTTCAGTCGCCTCCGTGTCTCATCCAAAAGCTTATTCCCTCGTCCACCACGCCTTGCAGTTCTTCGTTCCTCTTCTTCTCCACCCACCTCACCAAGCCACTGAAGTTGCTGCAAATTTTATTCCATCATTTTATTAATCCCAAAAACTTAGAATTCTACCCAGAATGACGAGGAAAATTGACCAAGCAATGCTTATTAGTTACCATTGCCGGCTTGCTAATAATTTTACTGATAATTTAGTAACCCCTCTGCCGAAAGCAGATGTTCCACTACTTTATACATCACACGTGATATCTTTCTTTCAAATATGAACCAGCTAATTTTCAGTTCACTTATCCCGAACAAAGTTTAATGTTTATTAAAACAGTATTTCCAAAGAAAGAATGAAACAAGAAGATATAGCATAACTAATCGAGAAAGAAAGAGCCATACAACATGACCATTAAAAATTAAACATTTTAGTCCTTACCTGCAGGATTTCTCATAAGAGTAGCAGCTAATAGCTTGATACGATAATTTTGCTTCAACACACCATGTAAAAATGAAGAAATTTGGGTTATCTTAAAGAATAATTTACGAAATATACCTATAACGGTGTTACAAGCAAACGAGCTGCCTTTTACTTAAATTGAAACGAATTAAAGCCATCTACTTCGACAGCCAAACTACTTGAATATTGTCTAATTAGACAAAAACATGTAAATAATAGGGTACAAGTGGGAAATGTTTAATCTCTTAACATGCTTTTTCCATTCATGTAAATACAAGGCACGTGTAAGCCTTCGATACTGCGATCTGAGTATCGTCCAATCCAGTCCAGAATTCCTGAAAACCATTGCTCACACGGCCTGCAGTGGTGAACTAAATTTCCTCACTTATATGAATAGCGGCCCATTCATCTCGATGGCAAACAACTGCGTGGGTAATTGGGATCGATTCAGTGAGATTAGGTGGAGTGTTTGGGGGGGGGGGGGGGAAGAGAAAGGAAAACAGAAGACAAACGAAGCTCGCCAATAATGGGCATCCTTTAATCAATCTTTACCCTATCCCGAACCCAATATTATCCTCTTCCTTTCTCCTTTTACCGAGAGCCATATATCACTTTTTTCGAAAAAAATTAACAGCAACGTTTACAAGAGGGGCAAAAAGTTGAGAAGGGATAGATAGACCTGTGCGTTGCCGACGAGGAATACTAATCCGTGCCTCCTGGAAAAAAGATATTGTCCCTCCCCGTTTATACCTAATACAAGGATGATATCTTTTTAACGTTAAATTTTAATTCAACATGTCAAATTAACACAAATTCACTAAACACAATAGCATTGGATAATTCATTATGAACGAATTCGACGAAGACGACACGTACCTTCCTTCACAAATCAAAATACACACTGTTTGCGTCCACAATTTATATGTCCTCCATAAATGATTGCATTTTCCATCTGGCAAAACATCGGGAGTGACAACGTGTCCAACCGAATGCCTCTGTTTTCATTTTTTTTTTATTTTAAACCTCCACATAAACAGCACATTAATGTTTCTATAACGGAGGATTAACAAAGTACCACAAAAATCCGTGCCTTGGATAGGGACCACCTACCAAGCGGGATTCAAACCCACGACCTACGGCTTGGCAGGTGAGGACTTAATTGGACTATCCGATGTTAGATCCGCCTTTAAACTCCGCTCCATAATGGAATTAATTCCCCAACTGGTTGATAATTTTAAGTTCAGGCTGAAGGTGACTAAAAACATATTTCTTACAGACAATTAGGATTACAATCTAAGTATCTCAACAACACATACACGGCCCCAACTCTTCTATGAGTATTTCGTATTTCATAGGCAACTTCTTGTCATAGGTTATTATTAGTGCCGCTATGTTTTTTTATATTTGAAAAATGAAAAATAATGCCAGAAAAGTTTAAAATATATCATAAAGAGTTGCAGAATTGGTAAAAATAAGTTATTAAAAAAGAAAAAAAAACTATACAAATATGAAATCATTGCAGTAGCTTACACTTTGTTCTATTTTTCTGAATAAAAAAATTAGATTAAAGTGTCCTCTTATAACGAACATCACTTTTTCGTGAAAACGCAAACATGTGCTAATTTAAACTGTCTTTTGTAAACAGGCTAGCTGGGGTAAGTCTTGAGTTCACTGGAACAGCAACTGGAGACGCGCCTTCGGCGTGGTCATTGAAGTGGGTACCGTCATTGAATTATTTTTATCAGCGCATACACCTAGATTAAAATTGAAGCAATCATGCAATGGATAGAACTCAGGAATCTAAATCAGGAAGGAGTCCGTTAGTTAGTTCGTAATGTGGCCAGTATAATCATCTTCAACAAGAGAAAAATAAACTCCCGGACGCTATTGACTCTTTACTGCCGACACACCGGTCTAGGACGCCATTAAAATCCATGAACGAGGGTCAATACATTTTTATGTATGGAAGACCCTCGCTTTACGATATTAATCCATGATGGAGGGCCGATCGCAAAGCGATTTTCCATCCAATGTTGAACGGGTATTATGTCGTCACGAGAAATTCTGTAGAGATCAGGAAAATATGAATAAACTATGTTAAAAAATGCATTTCCTTAAGAAATTGGGCGAATAATTATAAACTTAGGACCCAGTGGGTAGAGCATTGGGCTACTGAGAGGAGGATCCTAGGGACCCCAAACAAAACACTATTGAGAATTTCGAGGTGGCTTAGGGAACGGAAATAGCCCCCCTACCCAAAATATTTAGTACTCACACGTCTGAGGCTTAATCTGGGGTGAGCTCTGACATCACCAAACCACTCTTTGGGTTGAATTACTGAGTGAATTACACAAATCATGACATATTCATTTAATTATTCTACCGATTAAGGTAGGTCTCTATAGATTACTTTGGAAAGATTTTGGCAGCATTATCTTCATCATGTACTTCTCTCTTCAATTCACTCTAAGGCTTAATCCCTTAACTATACCTAAAAATCTCATTCTCTTCCTTTCCATCCCTCGTTTACCCAGCATTCTAACCTCCAACATTATGTTTAACATCCCCTCCCCGCTAAGTGCTCGCTCAATCCATGCCTTCTGTCTCCTCCGTATCTCACCTAGAAGCTGCTTCATCTCTCCCACGGTGTCTAGCACTTCGTTGACCCTCTTCCTTTCCGTCCACTTTACCTTCTCCATTCTTCTCCATACCCACATCTAGAACGTCTCCGGTATTCTCTTCTCTCGTCCTCTCTCCTGATTGTCCATGTTTCAGCACCGAAAAGCGCTTCACTACAGATCAAGCTCTTCTCTATTCTTTTCTTTAAAATCTTTCATAATGATCCGCTGATTAGCTCCTTGCTGTTCATGAACACCTCATTTTCTAAGGAAATTCTCCTTCTGATGTCTTTACTGCCGTATCTGTTTTCCTCTAATGTGCTTCCCAAATGTTTGAATTTGATGACAGTTAGTGGAAATAAAATCGATGAGATTTAAAAAACTCGCGCAAAATCGGCACGTATGCCCGGTTCATTGTAATTCAAACAAATTGTATAACGGGGGCGTACCGTAAGCGGGTGTTTGCACATACGTAACTCAAAAATGAAAAGAGGGTGGAAGAATGGAGTGAAAAATAAATATCCTCAATCATTTCATTAAAAAATAAGAGCGAGAGAGAGATTACGAAACTAATAAACGCCTCGGGCCGAATAAAACACGGCCGGGATAATTACGAGTCTCGGATTGAACGGCTCGTTAGAAAGTGGAACACTTTTTTTGCCGAAGAATGCGTGAAGCGAGAAAGGAAAATCCAGCTCTTGTTGCCTACATGAGTGGTTTCATTCGAAGCTCAGGATGAGGAAGTTGGGTTCAAGCTTATCGATTAATGAAAGCGAGGAATCGGCTCAGGAAACTGGCCCATTAAAGGAAATATATTTCGCAGAGGAGCTTGAGGGGTCGGCAGTGAAGGTAGAGCCCTCACCCCCTCTTCCCTGCGGACAATAAAATGATACATCATCATTATTCAAGCAACACTCAAAAGAGGGATGTCTTTTTTATCAGAAGATAACGGTCCTACATAATTATAGCTAATTAAAGGAGAGAATTATAATTCCTACTTTGCTACCGGCAATAAGGTGGTTGCCGCGACCAAATGAGTAATAAATTGCTTGCTTGATCCCGCTTGATTTTCTCGAGTTCATAACTTAGCTTCTTAGCAGGCTGAGCTGAATTTTTTTCTTCTATCTTTCGAATTCGTCTATGTTGCGGAAATTAGTATAGAGTATGAAATTTGTGCGTTAGAAATATTTCATGAGTGCAGTTATAAAAAGTTAAGTCAAATTTTTACGTAATTTTAATGCTATTTTTTAATTTCGAATAATACATAACTTTGACTTGATATTTTAAAGTAAAATCGTACGCTTAGATGTCAGTGTTTGTCCGGCGATTTCATTGGGCCCTTGAATGTAAATGTTATTCCACGCAATATGAACAATATCATCAAAACCTCCGCAAGAAATGAATGAGGGAACATAGCTTTGTTCTATTCTTTCCAATCATTTCGATGGTTCAATAAACGTGTTTAAACCAATGTGAGGATTTTCGTGACTTATAATCCATTCCACGTTTCCTAATAATTTTTCCGGGACATTTTAAAAAGGGATAAAATAAAAACGGGCATTTTCTACCATAGTGTCCGTTCAATGTTACCCGTTTTCTGCTCTTAAGATATAGGTTTTGTAGAGCACAGGCCTGCAAACTAATTGAACAATTGTTTCATTTGTCAAGGGAAGGCGTACAATTTCAGGAAAAAAATCCTCGGCGATCTACAGCAGGACTCAGTGGCGAATCTAACGATTTTTCATGCTTACCGATGTGACAGTCTTCGCACGGGGACAGTTATGTTGTGTTCACGAAAAATTTCCGAGCCCCTAGAAGAGCAATGCTATGAGGGCTGGAACACTTTATTTTTTTGGATGCCCTGAATTGTCGGGTCCATTCTATTTGATCCTCCTATGTGCGCTCCCACTGCGAATTGATTAATCTTCGCCCGTTCACCCCTGAATGGTTAATTAATTACGAACGTTTTTTTCCTCGCGATAGTGCTTTCGCGAAATACGTGAAGTACAACGAGCGCGTGCGTTATCCGTCATTGCTGATGCCATTCCATTAGCGAATGAATGTTTACCCATTAAATACTTTCGTCCGAAGCCCTCACTCATTAGAAAAGTAATATGTGACCCATTTGACGTGTTTACTACATTATAAAACTGGTCCCATTGAAAAAAAATAATGAAAATGGAAGAATTTCTCGGGAAACTGATTTCAATTAAGTTTAACAATCATCGAAAATAAAATGAATGCACCAATATTGTTGAGTGGTCTAAATGTTTTGTCATAGTAAAATAGTGATCAACATGCATTGTTTTAAATGACCAAAAAAACGATAACCGTGCTTAAAATTTAAATAAAAAATTACAAATCAAATGAATAAAATGAAAACTTTTCTGTCAAAGATATTGCGTGAATCATATTTGCCAGAGTTAATAAAATAACGTAAAATAAAAGGACCACCCTAATTCATAATAAATTTTCTATGCTGTTTCACTTCATGGTTTTCTCGAAATAAGATATACGTTTCGGCTCTTACCGGAGTCGGTGCTTACTTCGGAGCCAAACCGATAATTTTCAGCGATTTCAGGTAGAACTTACTTGGTTATACTTATACGTAACTTAAATGGTTCTTAGTGTCTTCCAACTCGGTCTTACACATTTTCTTGCATGCAAATTTAATTTTTTGATGTTTGCATAAAATAAAAAAATGAGCAAACGCGTAATCCTGCAAGTATAAATAAATAAAATTGGACCATTCGTAGTTACTTCTCCATTACTTCTCGTAGTAAACTCGTTATCCCCTTCCATACCCAGTTTTCTCATTTCCAAAGATGGTTCGCCTAGTCCTAATGACGGAGCAAGATTATTTCTTCCCAAAACACACCTACCTAATATTCAATACTATCCTAAACCGACGAAATCCTTTTCCATTAATCCTATCCGAAATCCAGAACTTTCTAAGGACGGAGCCTAAACACCAACCGGTGACTTGTAGACCCAGCCTCTGGAGTGTATACCCGAAAGATCAGAAGGCTTTGATTACGTCCCACAGTATTAGTACATCTTTGGCAATCTTTGACGGATAAGTCCACAAATCCATTCCTTCTGAATCATTAATTAATTCCGTATTGTCACGTTTTTAGTCCACAGGGTGATTTTCAACCGCATTTTTACAAGAGGAAAAATGCGAACCATTTGAAGGTATCCCTTTGACGGAATAGCGACAATCAAAAAATCGTTCCTCACCATTATTTACGGGCTAAGACATAGATTCTAAGGCTATCGAACCGTTTAGCATCGAAATAAAAAAATTAACCGAGGCCAATTTCGGAGGGAAATTGGTCGTAATGGGAAGAGAGAATGGACTTTCCTCTTGTAATCGGCTGATCGGCGCGACAGAAGGGCGCATAATTGGCGGATAAGCAGCCGAATGAAAGAGATGGAACAAGCACCACTCAGGCGATCGGAGTGTGTTTGAGGAGGGCAGCTGGATTACTCTAGTTACGGAAAGGAAATCGACCAAATTAAGGAGAGGAAAACTCCAAACTATTGGACTTAAAGGAAGCAGTTGCCAGCTCAAAACCGCCACATCTAGCAGCCTTTCCCAGTGCCTCCTCTTGTCGATCGAAAAAATTAACATGTTTAGTTATAAAAAAATTGTTCAAAATACTAAAATTACGAAAATACGGCATAAAATGATTGTAAGATACTGTGAAGGAAGAAAAATATGCATAAAAATCGTTATTGGCAGTTCTAAAATGTGAAAAATATTTTCATGCTCCAGTTTTTCTTTTTTTGTTCTGCTCAACATATATTTCTGTTTCCATTTCCACCCAAACAACTCACAGATTATTTTAACTCAGCTACCAAGCATAGTTCTAGTTAATTACGCTGTCGCTGGTGGTCAATATCTATCAGTACTGTGTTAATTGAGCCCTCGGTGTTAGAGCGTCACTTCCTCAAAACGGATACTCTTAGATCAATTGTCAAATTCTCTTCACATATAGCCATTACAACTCAAAACGCCACAACACGTAATTCCACCGAGAGCGAGAAAGCAAAGCAGAGCAAAGTACACGGGGAAATAGTCTACAATTAGGCTTCTTCACCAACATTTATATTTATATCGCCATTTTGGCAGCGAGTATTGCCACGGGGTGATTTTCGTGGTTTAAGTAAGAGGAACAACATAAAAATGTCCTTACATGAAAAGTTTAGAAATGTTCTTTTAGCTGAGCATACGTAAATTTGATATTCATGTACTCTTCTACACGTGGGAAATCGATACCTTTCGGCCATGTAAAAAATCAAAGAATGGGTAAAATTTAATTTCAAAAGGTCTCTGTGATGCGAAGAAATTGTTTTCTCTACAAAAAGTGAGAGGAAATGCATCAATTAAATATTTTGCCGCGACGAGATGAAGAAGACGACCGTTATGCTGTTCTCATACTTTTTTGCGTGTCATTCTTCACTCTTTTGAACGCAGTTTTGTGTTTAATGATTCATTGTAGTAGTCGATGAATGGGTGAAACCAGTGGCGGAACTCTGGGGGGGCTAAGGGAGCCATAGCGCCCCCCCTTGAATTTTACCCTAGATAGAATGGAAAGTTTTTTCGGACCCGCAATACAGCTGGGAGGTTACCCCTTGTCCCTATCCTGGATCCGCCACTAAGGCCTACCATATACGTTCCGTCCCGGTCTCAAGGCCCGGCCTTGAGACCGGAACTGCGCAGTTTGGCCGGAGCCTCAGGCTCACCATACACGTTCAGTTTGGCCTCAAGGCCTGGACTGTGCAGTCCCGGACTGATGGCCGAACTGACAGTGTGTGGCGATGCCTTGAGGCGGATCCCCGACCGGACGGCCGGATGGGAATCCAATGAGGTCCGGCCTCAAGGCCAATCAACAGTCCCATCCGGCCGTCCGGCCAAGGATCCGCCTCAAGGAATCGCCACACACTGTCAGTTCTACCTTCAGCCCGGGACTGTACAGTCCAGACCTTGAGGCCAAACTGAACTTGTATGATAGGCCTGAGTAAATCCATATAGGACACGACTATATTCAGCTTCGGCGGAATTTCACACAAATGCCTAAAGTTCAGCGTTCTACCTTTTATGCGCCGATTGTGGAACGCTTGCGAGAACGCGTGGACATGAATTGGAAAAATTTCTCATATTTTAATTTCGTTCCGGCATTCACGCAATTCCACGCCATAATTAGTAATTAGTAAAGTTCTAACCTGCGAAATTAAGTGCCCCAGGTAAAACGGCCTTTGAAATCCGATTGAAATTGCGCTCAAACTGGTGACATAAATCCAACATCTACTGGAGGTACTGGGACCTTCCCTACGTAAGCCCTCTTGATCTCGTCATTGACAAACTCCACACGGAAATAATTGGCACTTCCTTCCTTCCCCTTCAGACGTGCAGACATTTTCCGGTCTAGCGCTTCAATTGTTCCACTGTGCAGGGCGAAAAATTTAATGCAGGTGTGTTGGAAAGAAACAGGAGAGGTTTTTGGTGCGGCAGACAATAGAAGTGGGGAGCGCATTTGATGCGAGAGGCACCACTTCTACACCCGACACTCAATGGAGACGAAGAGAGCGACAATAAAGGCTCCGCGGCGAGAATCGAACCAAAAAAAGAAAGAATCTCATATTTAGACCGCTCACGCAGTTCCCTTTCGAGTGCTCCAGCCACTGTCTCGTTTATTCCCGGTCGCCAATAAAATCACTCGAGATCTCGTGGCGAGACGAGAGAATATAAGAGGGTTAGTACACACAAAAAAATTGAGTGAGCCCTAATAACTCAATCGGACTTTCTATTGTCTAAACGGGAGTGTGGGAGAATTCAAGGGCGGTAATCAGAACGATTAAGACCGATTTCCCAGGCCATGAAATGCACTCAAAGAGTGGCTATCGAAGAAACGAGTGAGTTTCAAGAGAGTTGGGAAAGGCTGTGCGCTATTTCTAGAATGCTTAATTCACCGACCGGTTTCAGTTGACTGAGCGAATTTCTTGTCACGATTGACGAAGATTGGGAGCAACTGAAATGCATGAAAATATTTTACTAAATATTAAATGAGAAAAGAATTGCACGCATTAAAATTCATTTTATCGCATAGATATTCTGTAAAAAGAGAATCATGGTCTCAGCGAATGTTGACAGTGACTTTTTCTCTAGGTTTCCGTCGCTCAGGGCTTACTGACACAAAAGACAATTATCTTTTGACCAGAATTAAGAATTTGCAAAGTTTATTTCGTCATGATCTTCTAAAATTAATAATTCTTTATTCTCACGAGAACGTAGACAACTGAAATAACTGCCATACACCTGTTTAATCAAACTTATCCCTTTGACTACGAATTTTGCCGATTTCGTCTCGTATACTGCTGAAACCGTCGACTACAATGCTAAACACCTCTAAAATAAACATTTAAATTTCAAAATAAGGTTCCAATAACATGAAAACTGAAATTATTATGTTATTAAATAGTTAATATTAGCATTATTATTATGTAAACATTTACTACCTGTATCATCACAACATAACAAATTGATAAATATATATTTGTCAATATGCACACGTTTCTTTTCTTTTCTATTCCTGAAATCGGTCGATGACGACAATGAGCCTCAGCCAAACTGTTTTCCATTTGGAATCAAAATATAAAGCCCTTCATTTCATTTCAATCTTCACTTCCATTTCAATGCCCTGGACAGGCGCAGAACATGTCACAGGGTAGAAACGGGAATAAAATAGGAACCTGTGAATAATCACTAATGGTAATTTATGCTATTGCTTCATAATGAACACAACGAAATTAAACTAATGCCTTGAAAAATGAAACAAACTAACCTAGTTTAAGGCAAAAACGATGAATCAATACAAATTGACAGCTCAGGCCCCTTGCAAATACACCAATTTTTGACGGCCGTCCACATTCCAATAGTGAACAATGGGAGGGAATGGGAGATTGCACACTGACCGACCACGCACCGGCACCGGTGAAATGCCGGTTAGCTGCCGGCAATTGCCACTGTGGATCACTGGCGCCGGCATAACAACCAAGCAAATGATCGTTTGACCGGCAAAAATACGGCGTGTGTGCAAGCAGCACTTCACCGGTAAAATATCGGCCGGTGTTTTACCGGCCGTCCAAAATCGGTGTGGAAACCGTGGAAACAGGATGAGTAACTACAACACCGATATGATTTGGCTCACATGGGGCCCTATCCACTAAGGCAATCTCTCGGATAGTTCGTGGCTGATTCTCGGAAAGACGTCTTAATATCGGAATGAGATATCCACTAAGGTCTATTCGAACTTTCCGTCACGGAAACCCGTCCGAGATCGCCCGATGAGAGGGAGGGTGTCGGAAAATGACTTTCTGCTTCTCGGAATCGGAAAGTGATATGCCAGCTGGTAACTTATGGAATATTTTCATATCGAAAGTGGTTCTGCAGATTCTGGTAAGAGATGATAAGGAAATTTGCACAACTGGCACGATATGTCCACTGAAAGTTATGTGCACTGGGAAATGAATGATTATGGACGGAATTAAGAAGTACATAATGTTCGACACGAAAAAAGTTGAAAAAATGTTGTGTTAATCTAAGTGAATGAATGCTGATCTTAATAAATATTGTTGTTTTAGGTCGTAGACAATTATATTAACCAATTCTCTCAGTTTTGGGTCATCGAAATCCAAATGCAATGTCAAAATTCAAAGCAAATTGAGAATACAAGGCATTAACGCTTTTAAAATTTCAACCCAAACACCTAAGGCGTGACCCGTATTTGAGCACCCAACTGTAACTGTATGGCAGACACGACGAAATGTAGCTACATCGAAAAATTGAGTGCAAGAGGATAAATTACCCTGAGATATTGGTCTCCTTAGCATATGTATCGCGGTTAGCTGCCACAAGGGAAAATGATTTGAAGGGGGCAGAAGGAGGGCTGAAGCCCCCCATTCCCCTTACTGTCGACGTGCTGGCGAGGTGGTGAGGGAAAACAGGTTGTTACAAATTATGAATAGTGAAAAGGACTAGCCACAATGGGCTAGTTCGACATTTTTTTAAATTTGAAATACAACGATTTTGCTGGTGGCCAAACCCGGAATTTCCGCTATGAAATTATGGAGCTCTACCTTCTACTCCTATGACACCCTGGGCGTCACCCGTATTAGAGAACCACTTTGGCCAGTATCTGTAGTGAATTTGATTAACTTCAGTTATTGAGCAAATTATATGATTACAAAGATTCAGTATTAAAATCAAGTTAGGTCACCAGGAAAAATCCATCAAAATATTAAAAGTAATATCAAGGATTTAAAGAATAATACCAAGCAAAACTCTCACATTTATAGCTCTTAATCGTATATCAATGTCAGCTCATATGACATGCGAGTACTGATTTGGACTACTATAACATTAGACATACACATTGGCCCTGGGCATCGATATCTTCCGGAAGAAAATATGAGATCAATTTTTACATCTCAGAAAATTACATTCCTAGGCAGCATACGTGACCTGATGCGCAAAAATCGTAGTAAAAGGGTTAAGTTTAACTAAAACGGGTGTAGGGCAGGTAGTTCAGTTGTCAAATTTCTCGCGTGAATTAAGAATTATTCATTTTAATAAAATTATGAAAAAAACTTTGCAAATTCATTTCTCTGTCCAATTAAAATTGTCTTACAATGCCAGTAAGAATTTTGTACGGAAAACTGGGGGATAATTCACCGTAACATTCAATGGGTATGCAATGCTCTCTCCACAGAATTTGTGCATTAATGATACTCTTCAATGTTAAAAAGTAAGAAAGGGATGACGGAAATATATTTTTCAAATGCATGTTTCCAATACAGCAGGCACCTTGTTATTTTTCAGACCAGTAATATATAAGTAACGGCAAAATAGATGGTGAATGAGTTTGAAACATTGCTCTTCCTCATAATTGAAGTAAAAAATAGAAAAGAGTATTTGATGCACGCTAATTAGCACTTGCGAATCCTCAACCCCTATCCATGGAATGAAAATGAATAGATATCCCAGTGATAAAATAGAGTAAAGAGGCATACGTTATCGTTTTGTCCTAACTTAAACCAGGTCACCCTTAAGTACCAGCATTAATAGATCGAACCCCACTTTAAAACAAAAAAATTAAATTTGCAATTAAAATGCCATTACAGAACTAAATTAATACTTGTTTCCCTTTTTCGTGGAATTCCACTGCCATTGAGATCAAGTTGAGTCTAACAACTTTAAAAACTCATAATTAATCAATTAAAACCGTATTCGAATACCACTTAAGGGAATTTAATTAATCGAGAATCGATACAGTCATTTCCATTGTAACTAATTAACTTCCATCAACACAGGTAGTGGTATATTGTATTGCTACAAGGGTTCATTTTTTAATGTATACGATAATATTAATTATTTCGCCATAAAAGTTACGAGAACATTTCCGAAAATATATACAGGTAAATTGTTAAAATGTAATTTTTACATAGATAGAAAAACTAATTCACCGCTCTTCTAGATATTCTTCAATTAACCATTCAAATAAAACCGTATCCCATCATTCACAAAAATTTCCTACCATTTTCATTGCACCGATGAGGCAATTAGAGAAAAATGACGAATATCAATATGCGTGCCTCTCCGCAATATGAGCAATATTTTTATTTACTGTTAACATACTGACTCGCTTATTCAAATGGGAAGTCTAGCAAATCATAATTGCGGAACTACTCGTACAATGATCATTGAGATATTTATATTTATGTGGGTCAATAAATGGATACCAACGTAGAAATCAAAAGCCAAAATGAACTGCTACACTCTATTTTCAAATTGGCATAAATTCCAATAACAAATAATACAAGTAATGAGGAATTTGTGGACATTAATTATAGAATATATTGCTGACATAGAGTTATAAATAAGAAATACTATGGATACTCAAGCTTGAGCTATAATTCATTGTAACTACTTCAGCAGTCCTTGGCGAAGTAAGTTATCCGAAATCATTTTATTTCCGCATATAAAAGAGACAATATACTGCACCAAGGAAATTTTGGGAACATCAGAAATAATACACTGAGAAATTCCCAGCCAAAATAAAATACCCTGAGTACAGGTTTTTATTATGTACTAAATGCGGCTAAATTGGGAATGTTAGTGCTGAAATTTTTTAATGCTGTAACTCCCGTTGTAAAGACCGCTATGCCCTGTTTATAGGGGATTTTAAAATATTTAAGTAAATCACTTCAAAAGTAGGAAAATTCACCTATTTGAAAACTCAGATGCAGATATATTTAAAAAAATATTATGCTCAGTGTAATATCGTTCTTTTTGCGATGACAAGCTGGAACTATACCACAGAAGTGGATTGTATGTCATCTAGATATCGTAACTGTGCGATAGAATCAGATTGGTACATAATTTTGCCCTGCCACTCACAAGCCGGCACGGCTGTCACCCGCAGTTCCACCAGAGTCCCAAACCTGCTCCCGATAGTCAAGATAAGGACAAACATGCACACGTTTTCAAGTGCGGCTATAAACTGTCTCGAGCGTTATGAAATTTTAGGTTCAAGCCAAAGGTCACGAGCGGCAATACAGAGTTTTCCACGAGATCTCGTTATGAACTATTTGATCATAGTAATACTAAATACAATTACAGCGACAATATGATGCATTATCACTATAGCTTGCTTATTCCAAGTAATCCTTAATTATAACACTATATCAGCAACTCATTCAATAATACATGCCCACCAATTCATCAGTGCTTTATTCTTTGTTGCATTTAGAGCAATACTCGGTATGCCCATCGGATGTCGCTTATCCACCTAGGATACATATAAAAATACTTTGAGTTGAGAACAAAAGCAATAATGAGATAATTTCTGGGATCTGGAAGATAATATTTAGGCAAATTTAGCAGTACTGTAGGAATCAAATGACCGAAAATTATTCACTGCTACATCGACCTGAATGAGGCCTTAATTTGAATTTTCCGTTTGAATTTCGAATCCGGCGAAATAGATCATTGCACTGTGAAATTCTCCATTAATTATTTAATTGAGATTAGAGAACCAAAGCTGTGCAAACTTTCCTTCGGCATTAATTTGGGTATTTTATTTATCTTTTATCATTCAAAATTATTTCAGGTAAACGTTCTTGAAAGAAGTAATTGCGTGCAGTGAAGTACCCTTCGACTTTTTAGTTCACCTGAAAATTTGCATGCATAATTTAAGAGGACTATTGCTCATGCATGACGATGCTAAAAAAATATTTATTTGAGTCAATCTTATATCAATAAAACTGAAACTCATGTATCATTGCTGAATTAAGTATGTTTCGTGCAAAGGTTCTATAAGTACGCAATCTCAGAACAAAAATAATATAGATACTTTGCACTTATCCAATTTTTAATAATGAGCCATCATGTTTCACTGCACTGCGGCTTCATAAGGTCTGAACAAAGAAGTTTACTATGCCAGACTAGGAAGCTAAGCAAGGAGAATGGGGTAGGAGGGATGTTGTCCACTTCTCTGATTAGAAGGACAATACCTGACTGTTTATTTTGACATAGTAAACTTATATATTAGTCCTGACGATGTTGCAAAGCATTCAAGTATCTTGACTCAGTTTTAAATAAATATGTATGTGGAATAGTACATACAATCATTACTTCATAATGTACAATGGACTTCTAAAAAGTATCAGCAATCACCTCCAACAAGCATTTCTTCAAAAAAATTCACCGAATAATACAGGATTGCATTATAGAAAGGATAAATAAAATTATAAAACGATAAGGCAAACGGATAATGGTGGTGATAAATGATGCTTTCTTTAGAGAAAAAACGTTTTGAAGGTAATAAATTTGCGTAGCTACATGCGAGGTTATGGAAATTACGGTATATAAACATAATTGTGGTTCACAAGCATGATGATGATATGCTACGCAAAAATAGGTCACTTGGATCACTTCCGATGCACATATTCATCCGATGAAAATAGAGAAAAAGAGAAGAAGTTCACCGAGTCTACTCCACAAAGTAAACCTTGAGGGGGAGGTTATGAAGGCATATGAGGGGGTGGAAAATATATATTTTTTTCGAAAGCCAAATCCAGGAGCTATACGAGAGATTCATGGAATGGAGGAGGAAGGTTAAGTGGAGATAGGGAGATGGATGTGCTTCAGGGTCACGGGGATGGAATGGAGGAGAAGGCCGGCAAAGGACCGCGTTGCTGCCGCCAAAAGACGGCGTACGAGCGCCGAGCTAAAAGCTCTCCGCAAAAATACGAGGAAAGAGGGTGAGTGAAGAGGGGGAGGGTTTTGAATTGACCCTCCACTTTCCTTAACTTATATTCCATTGAGAAGCCTTTGCTGAAATCCTAAAGGCTCTTTATGTTATAAGAATATTTTTCTAAAGATGATGGAAATTCTAAAAATACGAGAAAAAAATCGAAAATTTTTTGCAGCATCTTTAGCAATCTCGCTCAGGACGGATTACAAAAATGGTTCCTCCCACTAGTTTAGGTCAACTTTTTCACGATATTCATTGGGATTACAGCAGGGGCTTACCCAGGGTCAAAACTAGGGGGGGAGGCAAAACATGGTTGTTCAAATTATAGGTAAGATTTAAGCATGGAAAATGTGAATGAAACCAACATTTTAAGGAAACTGTAACATATTTTTATTAGTTTTTAACATTAATTGCTTGAAAAAATATTATTTTCCTTAAAGACATTTGCGATTTTTGCTTCAAGAGGGTGGCAGCTGCCCTCTGCCCCATCGCTGGGTACGCCTACGGATTATAGGGAACTCATTCGCAATAGAAACAGTGGATCGTAAAATTGAAGTTAAAATTTCTAAAAACTGAGCGCTGGAGAAGAAAATATGAACAATAGCACTCAAAATCTTTGTGAACGAGAAATCTTTTATAAGATAGGCGAAATGAATAGCTATAAGCTAAAGAAACACGCCTTTAAGGAGAAAAGGATTGGAATTGGAAATTGAGCCTCGATTTTTTTTCATTCTCACAAAATTCTTTTTTCATAAGAAATGTACCCAAGATCATTCAATCAGTATCTAGCTTATCCGATAAGGCGCCACGAGCCTAAATTAAGGTATTGCGTACTGAGAATAATTTTTCCCAGAACCATTGTGAAAGCGAATACTTCCTGTTCCAGACTGGGAAGGCGTTGTAAAAGCAAAGAATGAGAAGCAGAAAAAAAGTTTGCTTGATTGATAAGTTTTCATCCACCAGTCGATATCAAGAAAATCTCTTCTTGCAGTAAAAATGCGTCTATAATGCATGAGATTGGTCACTAACAATTTTTCTATAATGAGCACTGGTAGTCGTAGCAATGTGAAAAATCATCATTAAACTAATTTAGCTAGTAAGGAGATAATTGGATTAAAAAGTTACTTTTTCTGTACCATTACCCATATCGCAACGGCCAAAAGAACAAGAAATGATGAAAATGTCATTAAAAAGAGGAGAGATTGATGTATGTATTTATGTATTCCCATAAAACCGAAAAAAGCTCTATTTGGCTTCTTATATCTGGGTTTTCAACATATTAACAATTTTAACCTACAAGATTAACCATGCCCTAAAGAGGGGAAACCTACGCAGGCAGGACACGTACCTGCGATCTCTTTTTTGGCAGGTGAGGACTTTACCCCGCCGTAACCGAGAAAGCCGCTATAAACTTAACTTAATTAAATACTAAATAGCTAAGTATATACCTACTATAATATATAATAATAAACAAATTAATTCATAGGGTAGGAAAGAAAGGGATATGAACAAATAGCAGATAAAGGGAGAGGAAAACTTTGCTATGGTAAATAGAAAAAGGCAGAAATAAGAGGGTAAAAATGCTCCTTGACTGGGAGACGAACCCAGAACCTCCCGGTGGCCGGCCTGGTAGTCAAGCAATTGCGCTGCTAGGACACAGATTACCATGATTTGGGCGGGGGTTTGTGCACAGAAAACTCCCTCGGCTTTGACCCACTAGATTATAATAACAAAATATTTACTAAAATAATCTCAATCTTCCTAAAGTGGGACTGAACGGTAAAAAAAGCATTAAAACTTTTGAGAAAAAATTTGCGAGTTCGGCCGTTCCATTTTTTGGGCCAAGAGCATGGGGTTGACAGTGCCCGCAAGACGGATGGAGATACAGACTCGTTCGGGCCGAGAGTTAAGTCGTCCAAACGGTACTGGGATAGACGAGAGAGAAAAAAAGCATGCAGAGTGGGAAGGTTTAGAGGAGAACTGGGGATTTGCGAGTGGGAAAAAGACTCTGAGGTTAGCGAGACTTGGGTGGCGTTTCGTGGCAAAGGAGGAGATGGAAAGATACCAGGAGGGACTGCGGTAGTAGTGGTAGACTTGCACAGAGAGAGAAAAAGAAAGGTTGCTGGGTTACGAGGGAATTGGGCATAAGGGGGCTTATTACGAGTCTGAAGGGTCCACCATGGCTGACCCTACCTTCTGCTACGAAGGAGAGGCATAAAAACCTCTCTTGACGACATCCACCCACCCATCCCCCTTGCTGGACCCCAAAAAGAGTGGATTTAAAGGCATATATCTCCGAAGAGACTCCTCAACCCACCAAAAAAATATACAATCTTCAGAAAAACGTTTATTTCAGAGGTCCCGCATAAATATTTCCATTATTTTTTTTCTTTCTCTTTTTCCATAATTCCCATCGTGGGTCTGACTTGCTTTCTTCCAGCTCCCGACATGCACTGCTTCTTCCACCCTCTTCCGTCTCCTCACCGTTCCAAAACAAAAAGAAAGCGAACCGCTGCAAAAGAAAAGCCCTGAGTCGATCCTTATTTATCTTCCCCAGAAAACCGTTCTACATACAATGTGCTAAGTATTGCGGCGTCCCATGAACGGGATGATCATAGTGCTCAATGGATAGAATCTCGAGAGCTTGAAGAGGTGAAAGAGTTTTGCTACCTGGAAGCCGAGTGGCCATAAACTTTTTGGCTTAGACAGGGACATCTTAGTAATAATTGCGAGATATGTGCCCGGTGAAGTCCGAAAACCTATAACCTTACCCCATTGGTTCCCAAAAACAAAAATAAAATTTTTATTGTTTTTCTTTAACTCGTTTCCTTCTTTGACAAACCAAACTCCAAACTCCTTTTGCCGCATTAAGTCACGATGTCTGCTATTAAATGTCATCATAAAATCTTATTTCCTATAATTTTTCCACGAAACCGGGACATTGTAGGGAATTTTTGGGAGCCAACGGGGCGTCACCAAAGGCGGTCTAAACCAGGACTATTTCGGCTAAATGGGGACGAATGGCCACTTTTAGTTATCAAAAATTGACAAAGCAAGATATAAATGGCCATTAGAATGGAACAAGCAAAGAGTGAATTCTAGAAAGACGAATCTGTCAGAAAAGAGAAATATTCAAGTAGGGAAAAAATTCATCAGATACCCTATACGGCTATACGGGGCATTTCTTAATGGCTGTGATACACTGGCATTGACCGCAGCTGAGAACTCAAGAGAGTGGAAGTATTCGAAATACGATGCCGCCGAATTTTTATGAAGATTGAATGGATTGGCCGAATAAGTAACAGGAGAGTGCGAAGAAAATTGGAAGTAAAGAGAAATCATAAAACCCAAAGATGAAGACGGGACAACTTGATCGGCTACAAAATGAGACCACACCTTATGAAGACAATCGTCGAAGGGCAAGTAGGCGGGAAGAGAGGCAAAGTGGCCCCGAGTGTGTCATGCAGGGTTGAGGAAATTAGTGTCACGGAATATGAACCTCTAATAGCTGATGCCAGTAGGATTCAAAATTACACATTATGTTTAGATCGAAAACGCATCATTTTTAAACTGCAGAAACCATGAGCCAAGCGCTCCGATTGGCCGTGAGTTTGCCCTGTTGCCGGATGCCTTACGCCTGAATCACACGATCATTTTTTTTCTTCGCGAAAAGTGATGACTCGGACGATCGCTTTTCGCGACCGGAAAAGTGATCGCTCGAGTGATGATTTTTATGAATCACACGGTCCCTCCAGTCGTCGCTTTTCGAATCATATCCGACATCACACCTCGATGTCACAGGATCCGTATTACGAAAATATATAGCGTGTTTATGTTTACTTATGTCGTTCCCACGATTGCCACACGTTGCGCTGCAATCGCTCTATAAGGGCATGCGTCCTGATTGGATGATATGGTGTTTCAGTGGCAGTTTCAGCGACGGAAAAAAGCTACCAGACGAGTGACGAAAAAAAGTGATGGAAATCCTCATCATTGGAGTGATCGCGAAAAACAACTGCGCGCGACGATCATTTCCGAGTGATCGCTCGAGGATGACGAAAAAAATGATCGTGTTGTCACTCACCGCGCATTTAAATAGGTTTACGACAGTCGCCACATGCGTCGCTGAAGGACATCGTGATCCGAGTTCCACGGGGAATTAAGGTATAATTAGGTGTCCAAACTGAAATGCATATATGTGAGTGATGATTTCATCAATTAAAACCATAACTCTTCAATGCTATTCCTGGCAGTAACAATTATTACGCTGCAAAACATTGAAAAAAGCATTGCACTCACCACCGCGCCGTGGACATTTTTTGACAACGGAGATGTTGTTAATACATATGTATACTTAATATTATTTACAATATATCATTTACTTATCAGACATTCGTGAGAAAAGACAACGAAATACACAACAATACCGACTGCCATACCCTTTCTTCCTCTATTCAAAATCAATTATTATTTTATCTCCCGTTCGTTTCCCTCCATCCTGCAGACAATTCCGCCCGCCTTTACCCCCCTCCCATCCACCCTTCGTTTACCCCATTCACTTGCTTTAAATCTCATTTCTGCCGCTTCGCTTCCGAGGCCTTCCGACTTCCGACCCCGGCCGCGGATTTGGGACGCGCTTTAATCTAGTCGTCGCATTTCCACTCACTCACTCATTCCGCCCCTTCAACCGGTTAATGAGCACTTTATGCTCGTAAAGTACTTTCCAAGAGGATGAAAGGGAGGCTCGAGGGCAAAGGGTAGGTTGGAAAGGAGGGGGTTGGGTGAGAGGGGTTTTAGGAAAAAGAAAAGCGGCAGACAGACGGAGAGAGAGACAGCGGCGGGACGGAGGACGCCAGACGGCAGCTGCGGGTCGCGCCGAGGCGGGCACTGACGCATGCACATCGACCAACACTGGAACATATAGTGTCGAATTAACTCCATATTTAGGCCTTTTATACTACCTCGTTTACATGAAAATTGTTAGTGCTGCGTACCATGCATGAACCCACATGTCTGCGGCTTAGTCTGGAGTGAGCTCTACCCATTTCAGGAAAACTTTTTGGGGGACGAGTATGGAATATGTATAATGGTATTAGGCACGATGTGGTGAACGTTCTCAAAATTAGTTAAATGAAGCATTGCAATATTTCCCCTGGATTTCATTTTAACACGATGCGTTTCATAGTTTCAAACGACATAATCAGTAACATTTGCACTTAATAAATTTGTTTTTAACAACGAAATGCGTCGTACTAAAATGAAATCCAATGGAAATATTGCAATATCTCATCTGAATAAGAGTATGAAATACCTCCAATTGTGTAGATGATTCTCCCCCGGACATTAGAATGAATAATGGAAATTGTGATTTTAAAATATTTTTACCTCATTTTATGCCAAAGCTTTACTAATTATTATATCCTACTGGGAGGAAAAACTATATATGGTTAAACTTTTAGGGTAAATGATAAATACACAACTTTACATATCGTACTTAACAAATAACGGGGGACGAGTCCCCCACATGATTTACGCAAGTGGCTCTACCTACGCCTATTCTATCCAACAATCGGGACACCTTTATGTTTCTAGGGGCAACAGAAATGGCATAATAAGAGAGATATAATTCCAAACGGATATCTCTATGGATTTTTCCCCCTAATATTTAACCCTCGAGCGGGCGCGCCTGATATTTTTACACGACCGGGCGCGTGGCGTACTTTGTCCATGATATGCATATGCATTTATGATATATATGCATTTACATAATAGCACTCAATTTTTGTTAAAATTTATCTTTATTTGTAAAAATTAGTTCAATCTTGTACATTAATTGGTGATACAGGAGGTACAGGTGGTACACGACCGGTCGCACGTTGTACTTTGTACGCCACGGGAGTCGGGTTTCTCTCAGCGGTCTAAAAAAAAATTGCTATACTACTTTGTGCTTTAAAAACTCACGCTATAGACAGCCAAAATAACATTGTAAGGAAACACGAGGCCTTTCAAGAAAAGCAAAGCACGAGGTACAGGTCATTTCACGCGGCGTACTTTGTACGCCACGGGTGTTGGTTCCTCTTGCCGGTCTAAAAATAAATTAGCCACAATACTTATAGCTTTGAAAAGTCGCACTATAGACAATCAAAGTCCAATGTAAGAATAGACGAAGCCATTCTAGACCAGAACGTA
The DNA here is from genome assembly GCF_921293095.1 of Ischnura elegans. Classification (NCBI taxonomy): domain Eukaryota; kingdom Metazoa; phylum Arthropoda; class Insecta; order Odonata; family Coenagrionidae; genus Ischnura; species Ischnura elegans. Next base: position 48,050,214 of record NC_060252.1, on the reverse strand, counting down.
AGTACAATGTTGAAATCCTTGGTTTTCGAAGATTGGCGTACTTTATACGCCAGCGCGCCCGCCCGAGGGCTAAGGATTTACTAGCTGTGGCTCAAGAGTATAAAGATATTTCCAACGTGCTACGCATTTCTGCCACTCAGCGTAAACTTACAACTTATGCTTGCAAATGAGTGGGCATTTGGTACCTGGACCTGCAGTTTCCCACTGCGAACACACCCCCGCTTGTCTCAAGGCTAACGTTCATGCTTTATGATGGGAGTTTGAAAAAAAAACTGTCCTCGCATATTATGAAAACCGCAATCTAGGGTGCAAAATAGGAGTAAATTTTATTAAACCAAGTAATACGAGAATTTCAAATGGTATAAGACCAGATTGTAAAATATTTAGCAAAAGACGAACTTTTTCCAAGAACAAGTTTCCCTACTTAAGAGTTAGTTACACAAAATTGTGAATCCCACGAAATGTATCAATATATCCACTTTTATTTCGAGCTGATTCCTGATGAAGGACTGAAAATCAACCGAAACGTTGACAAAAATTGTATTTCAATGTTTTCAAGGCCTATACCTCAAAATACGATTTCATTATTAAAAATACAGCTCAGGAAGAAAAAAAACTCATTTTATGTAGTAATTATATTTTCCTATCGTCTTAGTTTTTCTATGGTCAGGTTAGTGAAGAGTTTGATCCGGAATTATTATGAATTGAAGATGGAAGTACATATATAAAGGGAGGGGAGGCTGCTAAAATACTTTTAAGTACATGGAAACCAAACTTAATCAGTAGATAATTGAAGTATTAATAATGACAATAATATTATAATATGAATGGGAAGGAAAAGGAATATTTTAAAATATAATATAATGGTAATATTGATAGTAATAATAATAATAAGTGAGCCTACAGCCTACACCAACAAAATGGAAAAGTATGACGAACTTAAAAATGAAATTAAGAGATTGTGGAAATCAGATAAAGTAGACATAATACCAATCATTATCTCTGCCACAGTGGTAGTGTCTCATTCAATCCATCAAGGTCTTCAAACTATTGGACTGCCGAAAAACTTGCTTATTACAATACGAAAATACTTGCCGGATTGTCAGAAAATTTTTCAACACAGAGTAAAAAGACGAGAGTACTTGGTGATACCCGTACCTCGCCTAAAACCAGCTAAAATTCTGTGAAAATATATTTTTTTTAAATAATAATAATAACATAATAATAGGTATTAATATTATTACTTTATAATTATACTCCGAATATCAATAAAAAACACGGCTATGTTAGTAGATATTCTGGAAGTTCGTTAATGCGCATAATGGCAGGATAGGGTCAGCGTTTTCTAAAAGAGATGAGCAAAATTCTTCAAGAAGAACACGGGGGAATCGTCGGAGAAAGCGGCGGGAGGGAGAGGCAAAGGAGTCATTTACGAGAGAAAGAGAGAAGAAAGGCGAAAAAGGCCGACGAACTCATGCTGCAATAAAAGGCGAATTATATTCGATGCCGTCTGGCGCCAAGGCTCACCCTTCCTCTCCCCTCTCATTTCTTTTATTAGGATCTGCTACTCGAACATCCTCACGTGCTTACAAAGATGTTGCCGAAGCAATTTAAGAGTCCAATAAATTGCTCGCTTGCCGAAATAAAGGCTTCGGAGAACGACAGAGCTAAGATCCGTCTCCTTGACCGTGTTTCAAAATAATTAAAACTCAGTTTCCATGAGCCCCGGGAACTTTCTAATTTTCATTCAATTTGGTTTCAAATATCCTCCATAAGTTAATTTAATCGTGATTCGAAACGTTTAATGAAATCCGAAAATTGTCACGCCAAAATATTCCGGCAAAACGATTTTTGGGTAAAAAATATGGTTAATTAATATTGTATGAAAGAATTTAATTATTAAAATCCGTCATTTATAAGAATATAAAAGACCTAAATGAGATAAAATAGAGGTTATCGATGTCGCCTACGAAAAGCAGTCCATGCCACAGTGCCAACGCAGAGCGTGATGAAAACAATATCATGAATCTCCCACAATGTACGCCTGCCAGCTCTAGAAAAAGCATTCAAAATTTTATTTCAGTTTTCCCTCTTTTTAACTTCTAACTCATTGTCAGTTTTACTCAACAATAATCATTTGTGTCTAGTAGGCGCCACAGATATAATCGGTATGGCCGCCGGCGCACGCCATAGAAAATACTTTAACACCAGCGACAACGGATTTTTGCCATCAGGCTACATATCTATTTACTTTAGGAAACATCTTATCCTTTCAGCCATTCTATCGTGAGTTTCAAATGAAAAAATTGTCAAAGATGCCGTAATTTTGGGCCCATGCATACAAATGATCGTTTGAAAATATTTCAATTTGGCTTCATATATGGGACGATCCCTATCTCAAATTAAACTTTGTACATGCTGCATGACATAGCTGGAATATTACCACTCGTAACAAAATAATTTCAATGCCTTAAATACTTCATAATCATGTAATGGAAATAATCTTAGACTTAAGAATAAGGGATACGACATTTCAAACCTGTTTTTTTAATACCATACTTCTCATATTTCTTTTTTGAAGGATTATAGCAGGCTTTAATTAGTTATTGCATTTGCCACCCCAAAACAGTAATCCATAACTTCACTTTCATTGTACTAAGCGTGGTTGATAGCTTTTTTTAAAACTAGCGTAAATTTCTCTAGAATAAAGTTTCATCAAGCTATTTTGGTAACTGCTAACAGCTATGTATCGCGATATTCAGCCTTTGCTGGCAATCGGAGTATGAGGTGTTCTTTTAACTATGGGATTTTTATGTTGAATAGTTAATATTTTGGGAATTACTCTGAAGGATGTGTTGATAGCCATCGTAGTGTGGGCGCGCCATGTCAGCTTTTCACTCAGAGTTACTCCTATGATTTTGGATGTGGCACTGCGATTGATCCTGTTGTTGCCGTAGTATATTGGGGCTGACAGTAAAAATTTAGCTTTCCTCGCAAAGTTCCCTATTCTTATCGCATATTTATTCCAAGACATTTCTCTCATTTCCTTAAAAATTCTTTGCTTGCACCGTAACTTCTTAACAACGGGAGACGACTTTCCGCGGGCATTGTCCGTCTCCGCCTGCGGCGCAATCCCACCAATTCGCGACCGAAGCCTAAGAGGCTGTGATAATGACTCTCTGGCGGCACTAGGGTGCTAAACCAGAGACGCTGTTCTCCTTCACCTCGGAGTCCAAAATGAACTACAAGAAGATCCGAGGAACAGCCTGAGCAAGTCTCCGCCACACTTCAAATAACATAAAAACCACCGATAAACAAAAATTTTGATGCAATAGGTAACGATTTCTTTTGATTTTGCAGTGGAAGGAAATACATGAAGTTGCTAAAATTTTTAAATTAAAATACGACAGACTTTAGTAAAAGAAATAAATATTCATCGCTACCTTCCCTAAGACATAAGTTTAATATCACCAAAAAAGGCTCATATATGCTGGTCTTTGAGCTTAAATTAATTTTTATTCACAAATTACAATGGTGAGATCCCAATATGCCAGTAAATTAAACAACATTTCTCATAGAAGGTTATGAAAAATTTTAATCCAAAAATTATAAGGGGAAGGATGTTTCCGCAAATTTTTACAGAAAACATGTTCATTTTAATAGGAATAAATTATGATCTGCAACTCTAACTTTTTGCATATAAAACCTTCAAACCAATAATGCTCTTAAGTTACTGCAGTATTAACAATGAAATAATATAAGTGCACACAGAATACAAGAGCCAGTATTGGTCACCGATTCAGGAAAACGCACAGTGGTCCGAAATCGGAAAAAGCCGGACAAAAGTCCAAAATGGCTTTTTTGAGAAAGAGACTTAAAACTTGGCATAAATATTCATAAATGATGGATAATTTTGGATTTGTATGCCATGTTACATACATTTGACCTGTTGCTGAGATACAGCAGCTCAAACATGACCATTTTTTCAAAACGCGCGCGATCTCGTTTTTCTCCGAAAATCTTTGAACTTAAGCAGGTGGTGTTGCAGTTGTATGATTTTTATGGAATAAAAAACACAAATTCCTTTGACCAGATGCTTTGGCTATATATCTCATGATTTTTGAAGATATCGGTTCACATCTGTATGGTTTTACAACACGAAATGGCGTATCCAATTTACGCGTGAAATTTTATATAAAGTAGACATTATCTTTCGTATCCATCATTTATGAATATTTATGCCAAGTTTAAGTCTCTTTCTCAAAAAAAAAAAAAGCCATTTTGGACTTTTGTCCAGTTTTTTTCCGATTTCAGACCACTGTCAAACGGTCTGAAGACACAGTGTGCGACTCAATAATAAAATAGCAAAAATAATGTAAACGGGAATTGCTCAGAATCATAAATACCCCGGAAAAGCAGTAACGTAAAATGTATGTACAATTTTCCAAGTCTTTTTCTTTCTGCAAGTTAAAGAAATGTTTACACGGTTGTAAAAAAAAGATCGTTCTTGAAAATTCCAAAAAAGCACGATTGCGAAGCAGAAATCTGAATAATAGTTAATAGCCGAAGAAGGACTATAATGTAATATTACCAAGCCATACCTCTAGATTTCGGCTAGTCTAACATGGCGATTCATTCCGTTCCAGCTTACTAGGCACCGTCAACAAACCTAAAAAGTGAAGAAATTATTCATCAGTGCACACATAAAAAAATAATAGCAAACAAATGCCAGAAAATATACAATGGGACATGTATGGCACTATTAGGTGAACGTATATGAAAAATTAAGCGTGACATTCACGGAATTTCGTCAATTATTGCCTTCTCCAAAAAGTAAAAAAAACTGACAAAAAATTCAATTCATGACAGTATTTTGAAATAGGAAGTGAAAATAGAATGCACATAATGCAGCCATTTCTTACTACTTAGCAAAGCTATTACTTCCTATTATGACTGAGCTATGAAAAATTTGAAGTAGCAACGTCTGCGATATGGCCAAATGATATATGATACCATTTATCACATGTAAAATCGCGATGAATCCAAAAAAGAATACATATTACTGACCTGTTGACATTTTATTGAGGCTTACAAGTACATATAGCTTTAGCTACTTTGCTGGTGGTCACCTATTACAATTAGTGATTATATTTTATTTATACCCACCAACGATTCAACAGCTAACTTCATAAGATCTCTAAGTTTGTTACTCGTCAAATATATGGTGCAAGAAAAAGATTGGTTTAACATCTACTTGATGTACTTCGCGGAAAATCTTTGAAGAAGTGGCAATTAGTGGCTTCCGGGAAATTATAAATTCAACGAAACTCTGTGAGCAAGAGCGAGAAATCGAAGCATATCAAATATTAAGTAAGGACATCATCGTGCTCTTCCGAGGATCAGTCTTACGATGGAGAACGTCATCTGCGGTGGTAAGGAGAGGGCGGATAAGAAACAGGATGTCGATAGGGCGATCATGAAATTTTTATTTTCCATTAGATCCACCAAAAGACTAAGTGAAGGGATAGCATTCCCAAACGCTTACACTGCTCGGAATCCTATGCAATCCTTGGAGGCGATGTGCAGAATTGTAAAAACTTATTTGTGGAAGAATTTTAACGAGGACATGCTTCTGAATTCCACAAATAGCGCTTTTTAATAAGCCTTAACTACCTGTACCGAAACAGAATTCCAGAAAAAAATCCGCATCTAATTAGAAGTTGAGAGATGATAGACTGGTTAGCCATGACTGCACAAAAGTACCATTACTTTTGATGTTCAGATACATCGACCCATTTTTTATAATAAAGGGGATTGCTTATATACGAAGAAGGCCATGAAAGAAGGACACCCGTGAGATCCAGGAGACATGAAGACAATGCGTTGTTCCCTTTAAAAAAACAATAGGTTCTTATTTATTATGATATTTCAGTGATTGGATAGCGTAAGCGTAACACTCCAGATCAGACTCAACTCTAGCCCTTTATTTATACTCTCAATTAATAATACTCTGATTAGCTCTTTCATAATCATGGGTGCCATCTTTTCCTACGCAGTTTTGTTCCTGGTGTCCTTACTGCTGGTTCCGTTTTCCTATAACAAGTTGCCGAAGGCGTTGAGCTGCTCCACAAATGCAATTTTGTGATCACCTCCTTTTATCTTGAGACACACATTCCTAACTGGCGCTACACAACAAAACAATATAAAAATAAATTCGGTCCTCTTTTAACTAAGCCCTTTGGCATATTTCTCTCACTGTTTATCTTTTGCATCTGTTAGAGACTAATCCAATCACCTCCTGATCGTCCGCAAGCCTTAAATAATGAGGGCTACAGAAGAAAAATGCAATTTTTCAGGTGTGCTTATCGGACTCTGCACCAGGTTTTTGCAGCCATATTGGCCAACGTTTTAGAAAACGACTGGTTTTCCATTATCAAGCAGTGTTACAATCTCACAATATGATTTCACACTGAATTATAATGAACGTTTGACGAGCACAGTAATTAATCTCAGGTGTAGTCTGATTGGCTAATTAAAAAAAAATATTTTCTGTACTTTCCTTAAGTTTTTAATGCAATTGATTAAAATCGTCCAAGAATTGCATATATGAAAGTCGGTATCACGATTATAACTTTTATCATAGAAATTGTTTTTCGCCAAAGCTAATGTTAAATTGCCAATTTGTTGCCAAAATTTATGCTAAATTTTCAAGTTAAAGAAGCAGGAAAATATTGATAATGGTAAACTACCTCTACGTCCTCTGAAAATAATGAAATGAAAGTTTAAGTTTTAAGCAAGGGAGGTAAAATGCGAAAAAAACCAACTGCATAATATCCTTAAAGGACAGTTACTGATGCAAAAAGGGAGGAAAAGGAACAAATGAAAGATACGACGCGATTGAGAAACCTCATCTCATTAATTCATTTCCTCCGCCCTTCACATTACGCCGGCATTCTTCCTGGATATCCCCACGTTTGAGGCATTAGGATTTCAGAGGTGGTGAACCTCTTACAAGAATCTTCTCTTGAGCTCTATCCTTCTAACGACCAAGACACGAAAGAGCCCCACCGACCCTGGGCCTCTTCTCATAGGTCTACTATCTCCTGCTTCTCCGCATACGACCCGCTGGACTATGCAATCAGTGATTCACTCGAAATTTGGTTGGTATGGATCAAATTCAATCGATTCACACGCTATATAGCGGATGTTTGACATATTGAAAAGAAAGGGAGTAAATTTATGCGTATGACGCATTTCGGCTAGAAGAGTCATCGTCTGGTAGTACACCTTGTTGTACACGGCATATAGTACATGAATTCTCAAGGATAAATGTTATATTCTTATGTACTACAATGTATTGTACCAAATAATATCCGAAGTGAGCCAAAACATGTCGTACGTACTAAATTATTATGGAAAAGTGCGACTATCTGTCATTACTTTATGGTGTTGTTCAGTTAAGATGGAATGGAATAAAGATGGAATTATTCTCAAAAAGTTTTTTAATAGGATCGCTTTGGTCACAATTTAATAAAATATTGGCAAAGTGTCATAGAGGATAATTTAAACAAAAACATATTTTTAACCAATAGTCTAAAAAATGTCTCATTCATGATACAAACCGAATGCTGGTTTTGATAAGTTATGGTAGGGTTCACCCCAAGCTGATCCACAAGAGTTTGATTTTTCATATTCCGTATCGGGCGACCGGTTTCTTTCCCAAGGCGGTCTAACTTTAATATTTTCGGAGGCTTAACCCGGGTTTAGGACCTTTCCTGAGACTCTTCTATTAGTATCCTAGATCTCATGCATCACACTAATGCACACACAAGAAACTAGCTTACAAAAAATCAAACAATTAATGTTTCAACAAGAGCACGAATCCTACAGACTCGAATATTTTGAATCTTTCCGTAGCAAGCCATTCCGACTTGGATGATTCGATTATAATTTTGTCTTTTATATATTTTAAGTTGATTAAGTAGTGGGAAGTTCCGATATGGTAAAAATATCCAAATAAGATTATTTAGTAATGCAATTAAAATATACGTAAGTTACATGGATATCATTTATATCTTGCAATATGTTTATTAGGATTATATGCTCATTTAGTAAAATCGTCATTCCATGACATCCAGTTTTAGTTTTGAAAATCTCGTGTCAGGAAAGTCAGGTACTCTCCTGACGAATACTAGTAGCTTCAATACGGTTTAGAGAATCTATCTGGTCCAACGTATCGAGTTCCATCAGATTTATCGTCTTTAGGAAATTATCGTCTGTAGGCAAATTGATTCACCGAATTGGTGATGGGGAAGTCCTAAGAGTATAGGAGAAGAAAAGCGTGATGAAGTCCTTCATACGTAGACAGGAACAAGCTTATAGGCCATATTTTTAGACATGATGGCCTGATGAAGACAAATAGTCGAGGGACGAGTAGATGGCAGCAACGGAAAAGAAAGACCTCGGACAAAATATATGTAACAGGTAAAGAAGGATGTGAAAGAGAAGAAATACGTAGCTGTGAAAAAAATTAACTAATAGGAGAATTGAGTGGAGAGCTGCGTCAAACCAATCTTCGCGCTATTTACCAGTGATGGTGATGAGGTACTTTTAGTTTCAATCAATTAGGAGTCCAAATTATTTATAACTATGATTTCAGGGTTAAACTTTGTAAGGTGCACTAATATATTTAAAACCCCCACCCCACTCTTTCCCTACTGATTTATGTCCTTACTGTCACACCGGACTTGAAATTTAAGGAGATGCATGCATGACCGATGCATCTGAAGATGTAAAATATGTTATGAAACCACGGTAGTACTTTTTCAATATATAAGTGAACCTTATATAGTTAATTATTTCATTTTTCAAATAATTTAGTTTTTGATTACTAATGATACTGCCATAGGCGATAAGGTGGGGGTTATGGGGGACGTACACCCCAGACGTTTAAAAAATATATAAGATTTTTTTATACTGTTATCATTGAGTTCTTTTTATTTAGCGTATTATGGAGGCTCAATCATTTAATTTAACATTATTAACTTCCATATCAAAATAAAGAGAATATTTTCTACAGTAATTGTGGTAATTTGTTTTCAATTTAAAAGATGAGAAGACCTGTCAGACCCTTGTGCCACCCTCCCCCAGAAAAAAATCTTCGATCCGCCCCTGGATGATGACGTTGATGATGATAATTTCAGTATATCGGATTTCCAAGCGTTTGAACGGCTGCATTTCAAAGCCTAGATGGGCTGTTGATCAGAAAAAAGAGCGCAATCGAAAAATGAAAGTCTAGCTGTGACGCAGGCTGGTGGGCAGGCAGGTGTTCGACCAAGCTGCGTGGAGGGACATTGGTGGTATGGGAGGAGTCGTGCAGTGCCAAAGACAGACCGGGCGACATCACGAGAGATAACGAAGCGCGCGCTATCTGAACCAATCGATCAGAAATCCGCTGCTCTCACTTCTTGACATGGGGAAAACTTCCGAACACATGATTCATGCATTCACAGAGGATAATGATCTCTTTGTGAGACTAAAACACGATATAACCTTGTCCAAGACAGCAAAAAAACATAAAAAATAAAAGCAACCGATAAGGCTATAAAACATGTCTGTAAAGGGCTCTATATACTCCGCCACTGCAACGAACTGATGACCAGCATATCGTGATCATGGTTGTTATACGTCGTGACTGCCTTCCACAGCGTAACAATTAAACGGTTATTTCATAACTAATGGGATAAAAAAACAGGGTAATTAACCAAAGAATTTAGTAATCTATTTAATTCATTAATTATGTGAGGCTTTTAGAGGGGAGAGTGGGTCAAGTCAAGTCTCACCCAAACTCACCTGAGGAAGACGGGGGTCCTGAAAAGTATCACGTAATTATTTTCGCAAGATACAGTATAAAATTGTGGGAAAACTAGTTTAAATAGAGCAAAACGTGCTGCTTTATTAACCGTTAATTTGTCGCACCCCAATCCTAATGTAACTGGTCACGTCGGGTTATTGCTAACCGAGTTGAGTTTACCGCGATTTACAAAAATTTTTATTAATATATTGGTGTCATTTAGTGCTGCTCACTAAGCTTTGTACGGGTTAGGTTTACAATTTTTTATTGTCAAATTTGCAGTTAGATACACCATAAACATTACAAACTATGTCCGATGCCTAGAAAACGGTATAAATATTTATGCAGAGAACATACATAGAAATATGAGTTTTATCAAAAGAGGGAAATATACTGAAATTATCCAAATTTGTACAAATCAGCCTGCTGTATAAAACAGACTACTATAAGACTAAAACAAGATAAAGCGCCTGGTCAAAGGCGGAAAACATCTGATAAGCTCTCGGTCGCGTCGGGTCAAAACATCAGCTGCAGCGAAACAAAGCAATATTTCGAAAATCCAACTTTACTCAGTGGTAGAAAAAGAAATAATAGAATAGGAAAAAAATGTCAATTTCGAACGGCGTTATTTTATTTGAAAAAGTCGTCTAAGAAAATCCAGTCACGTCGATTTGACCCAACGCGACCAATAGGGTGGTTTCCTATTATCTTTTTATTGCCTAAATCGAAAGATTATTACTCCTGGAGTACGCATTTCACGCTCTTAGATTTTCGAATGACGATCTCTGTTTTTCGCGATTAAACGAAGAGTGAAAATTTTCAAGCGCGCGAAAACTCGACGGCTAAGTAGGAATGATGGGAAAAAGTCCGTGTGACGTATTTCTGGTTCCCGCTGCCGCCCTGTGAGGTGACCTTGAGGCAAGGCTTGAGCGCTGATACGGCGCAGGCTGCTAGCAGGTAGCGCTTGGCTTAAATAAGGATTATTACTACCTTATCAAACGAAGGAAACTTTCCGACCTTAGACAATTTTAATAAGTGATTATTAAGAGATGTTTCCCTGAGCTCTGTGACTCATGCATGCATTGGTAATCTCAGACTATGTAAAACTCCTATCCTCTCGTGTAGAAACTAGGTCCCTGTGACGTCACGTGGAGTGGAATCGCATGGGCGCCAATCTGGCCTATTTCAAATGAGGTTAAAATTGACCATTGCCATTCGTCTAAACCGATATTTCTAAAACCAAATAATTTGTATATTATGAATACACTAATGGTGGGTGACGAATCGCAATCAATACCTTTCGTTTTCTCTGATGAAGGAAACTACCCTATTAAGGGGTAAAATAAGAATAATTTATACAGAATAAATTATGCAATTTATAAGTTTTCTTTTCAATAAATTCAATGCAATGAAGCAAAGATTAACGTATTTACATCGTATATACCCGTTTCACGTGAGATCAGAGGGAGGGAGTCGAGGAATATCCTACGATATCTCACTAAGGGAAGAGGGGGTCCAAAAATCGCCAAATCACCTCACGTTTTTTAATTGACGCCCCCTAAGATTGCTATGCTTAATTCATTCTACGAGAATGGGAGATACGATTTGCACGGGTGAGCTGGGTATCGATATTTTAAAATAAAAAGTATCACATCATAACCTTTCATCATGGCAATGCGATAGTGTTTGGGATTCTTTTTATTGACCGGGACGACTACATAACCTGCTTGCTTTAAGTAGGAAAGGTAATTGGAGGGTCTAAGTAAATGCAAACGGCTACAGACACAAGGAAGCGTAGGTAGTGGTCCATATAGAGAATGGAGACTTCCAAATGCCGTTTAATGCCGTCCTTACGTTTGATTTTAGGATAAGAAAACAGTTAGTATCATTATTGAAACATGCTTCACGCCTGCATTCCGCACGGTTTTAATCAAACTAATCTTAGGATTGCTGATTCATGATGATGATTATGTATTCAATACCTACGTAAAGAACGACACTTATTGTAGAGGACAGAGTTTAAACAGTAAGAGTAAAGTGAGGCATGGACAATGACCGCAGCGGAGAAAGAAAGGATAGAGGCCTTCGAAATGTGGTGCTACAGAAGAATCATGAAGATCAAATGGATCGACTGAGTTAGTAATGAGGAGGTCCTAAGAAGAGTAGGAGAGAAGTCTCATGAAAACCTTAACAAGAAGACGGAACAACCCTATAAGCCTCATCTTGAGACATGATAGCTTGATGAAGACAACCGTCGAGGGACAAGTGGAAGGCAAGAACGGAAAAGGAAGACCTCGAAAAAAATACATGGAACAAGTAAAGAAGGATGTGGAAGGGAAGAAATACGTGTGAAAAGATAAGCTGATAGGAGAGCTGAGTGGAAAGCTGCGTCAAACCAATCCTAGGATTGTTGATCAGTGATGATGATGATGATGAGAGTTTAAACTGGTAAAACGAGGCAAAGTATTTTCCTGTCCATTGTTTCACGAATTTGGGTATTCCACTATCCAGTATATTTTATCCCCATGATTTCTATAGAGCTCAATAGCCATTAGAGATATATTCATTATTTATTTTCTAAACGCCGATTAAGAGATAAAGTGAACGAATTTAATTCACTAGAAATGTAACCGGATGCCCACATATTCAATCTTCCGTGTCACAGTTTTCTTTTAACTTGTATTGGCAAGTTATATAAAGGAAATCTGTAGTGATAAAGACATAAGGTGTATTCATTTGAATGAAATAGAATAGAGAAAACTTACATCACACGTTTCGACACGCTCCTCTCCCGTTAAAATTAAGATCAACTTAGATTTCAATACTTTTACGAATTTTCTCCAGCGGAGTTCATTCTTACCCTTAATTTTTCCAATTAATTAATAATTTTCCAAATTTGTCATGGCTATTGCAAGATGTACAACCAATTGTTTCAGAATCTTCAGCATTTTTTGGTTTACAATTCAGATATTTTGCAAGTTTACATTTTTCTGGTACTCTAAACGACGGCAAATACTCAAACAATTTCCAATATTCTTTCCCATCCGAACAAAAATAATGCAATGAAATATTTCCGATTTAAACTCGGTTGCAATCAATGCTTTATATAGTCTTCAATAATTATTATTTCTTTACAAGTTGAAAGTAATCAGTATTCCAATGCCATAACACCATGAATCACTTACTATTGCTTAATTAGGTTCCTCAAAAGGATAATTATTCACGAAGCTGTTAGACCTCAGATGAGATTCTTCAAACTGGGTGTGTGAGCAGCTACCCAAATTAATGCCAATCTCCAGATTTTTCACTTAGATAGTATCATTCAATAAGATGGATGCAAATTTATATCCCATACACTTAAATACGTTTTGGATCGTGATAACAAATCCATATAAATTAAGCTAAGCTTATCCCCCCCTATTACTTCCATGGTTAATCGATTCTGTAGTTTTAACGATCCACATTTGAACATGTGCTCACATATTATTCACGACCAGAAATTGAAGGCAATGGAGTCGACTGAAAGGTATTTCTACCCGCTAAAATGAATAGATAGCATCAGAATCAGAATCAATATCAGAATAAAAGTGATAAAAGGGAATTAATTGATTATCGAGTGTAAATCAGGCGCTCGGTAATTAAAAACCTTGGGCAAATAGCCACCAACGAAAAGGTATACCTAACGACCAATTAACTCTCTTCCAATGGCAGACGATTCGATGGAGCATCGATAATATTTCGATTTACACCGGCGAAAACTATACGCGAGCAATAAATTTTACACCGGACGCCAATAAATAACGGCGTTCGGAAGGTAAAGGTTGTGGAAGAACGCGTAAAGCGGAAAGATTTTGAAGAAGTTAAGGGAAAAGATGGCATAAATTAAAGGCCATGGGTATCCCTCGCACTACCAAGCATAAACTTGAGAATTTAAGTTTGATAAAAGGGCAGCGATGTAAGTTACTCAGCTTTGGTTATCTTTCATAAGGAAGATAATTCATAATCTAAAATGTGAGAACTCACAAGGAGTTAAATACGAAAAACTCATGCACCTATGGAATGGAGAGTGCTAAAACACTAGAGCCTGTTGGTGCAGGCTACATAAATGCATCGCCCTTGAAATATAGCGATACTTCCATGCCAAGTCAATCCATAGAACTTTCTAGAATCGGACTCAATATTAAAAGGGCATAGTATAATTCAAAAAAGTAAAATATAGCATATCGTGTTTTTTGAGAGCTAGTGAAGTCATCACGAAGCTAAAATACTCAATCAAAACCCTTCGAAAAACTAAAAAATGATGAGCCACTAAAACAATACGACAGACGCGGTCTTCCCATGATTTCTGCTGCTACTTAAAACATGATTAAGAACGGTAATCAAAAAAGGAATAGTATTTAATTTAAACGTCCAGAACTCAACTAAATATATATGAAAATAGCAATATATTTAAATTCACTCAAAATGAACCAATCATAAACATTTAAAATCACCGTTTATTATCGATAAAACTGTATGTCATGGACACATGCTATATTTTGCTAAACCCGTTTTGGTCCAAAAGCTTTCTGTTTGCGATTGTGAATATATATAGGTATACTGCTCTTTTGGTCGTCTCCAGTAATTCAATGAATTATTTTGGTGATGCAACATCCTATTCCTTCAGAAATACCCGTAGCCATGACATGAAGCTGTACTGGGAGATAACGAGGTCAGAATCTGATGTTGATTAATTTCTTAAGTGTGACGCTGATAGAAGGGATGAATCTTCAGGAAAAGGATATTTTTGGAAGAAAGAGAGTTAAAATGATATATGCACTGCCATTCTCTGTTTACTTTCATTATATTTGCATGTAATTTTTTAATTTTTTGTAATCTTGCATTTAAAAATGTAATTAATATTGAATTTTCGCATCGCATCCGTCTGTTTGCCTCAGTGGCCCTATTTCGACCGGCTTCAAAAATAAATTTATCAAAGGTACCTAAGTTATTGCAAGTTTCTAAAACGTATTTTTGGCAATTTAATAGCAAAGAGGAACGCGGATTTTGTTCAATTGCCTCATATTCTCATAAGAGCGGGATAGATCCATACGGCTACTGTGGGCGGAAATAAGTTAAGAGAAAAGTTCAAGATAAGTACGATCTGAGGTAAAAACATAATTTTGTGACGGATAAAAGAGTTGAATAAAATCAATTGAATGAATTAAAACTTATTTATTCAGCCATCCGATAAAACTAACAACCCTTCTTCTTCTGTACGAGTGCATTTAAATCGCAAAGAAATGCTAGCGTAAAAAATAATTACCAAAAACGCCCATAGGAGGAGTAGCATCCAGACGAAAGGTAGTTTACGCGGCGAACCTAAATAAAAACACTAACCCGATAGACATGGTTAATCCTATCTATTAGGATCGAGTTGGCGTGGTGGCTGGATTGTTGGCTTCCCACCTTGTGGACTCGGGTACAAATCCCGGCGGTCGCAGAGAATTTCCAGAAACTGCCCGATCCCTGCTTGAGCGCTTTGTGGAGGACATTTCAAGCACAACACTCGGTGGTTACACGATACATTAACACGTACGGGTTAATATCTAAGTGTATGAACGCGAGAATGAACGCCAAAATGCACCGTGTAACCACCCAACTCGTGCTAATGCATGCACAGAAATTAGAACCTGTTCTAATTTGGTTCATGCATTCGTACACGTTCCGTTCCGGTCCACCAAAACCATTCACGCAAACGTACATTAACTTGTACGTGTTAATGTACCGTGTAACCAGGCCTTAAGAGTAGTTACCCTTTCAGTAGAATGACCATGATCACATCCGAATTTATGCAAAAATGGATTGCATACGATAGGTATACCACACAATAGTATTATATGTATGAGCAAATTCGAATACTGTCGTGGTCAGTCACCTGAAGATGTCACTATGTAATGAAACCCATTCCGTGCCCATAAAAATTAGAGAGTGATCCTCCCCCCCATAACCCGTTAATTTTACATAATATAAAGGATTCACAATATAAAGGCGGGAGTTATTCATAAAAATTCACATAAATGAAATACTAAAATTAAGGCGATCGGATTGTTATGATGGTGTCCTCTTCCAATTAGGCCTACTATATGACTGAATGACTAAATGTATAACTAAATGAGGTGGTGGATCAACCATCGCTTTCACAAATTTCATTTCCCATCCACACTTTTCCGTGATGATGATGCTGACGTGATACCAATGATGTTTAGATCAAAAACGCCGTATTTATAACTACAGAGACAACGCCGCGATCCCTTGTTTGCTTGATTGAACTGACCACCATAGCGCTGCCGGTCCACAGACGAACGGTTAAATGTGTTCGCAAGGTCAGATGTTGTAATAAATAAATTTTGACCGCCAATGAAAATAAATTTTAAACGTCGAGACTCTATCAACGCAAAAATACACGCCAAAAATTTCATTTTGTTTGCAAACTGACTCATCGGCACTTGCAAACGCAAAAGAAATCAACCTCTTTTGAGATAGAACGGAGCCTCCTCAGAGCAAACCCTATGTGTCCACCCAAGGGGACTGCTTAGATGAGGCTCAATTCTATCCAATGAAAGGGCGGATTCCATTGCCACTTCGATCACATTTTAATCGGTTTTCGAAAATGTCCACGGCGCTGTGATGAGTGCAATGCGATCCACTTTTTTTCAATATTTTGTAATGCAATGTTTATAAATGCGAGGAGTAGCATTGAGCTTTTGTGTACTTGATGGCTCACATCATCATGTTTATGAATATTGGTAAAAACTGCCAAATACAGCTTATTTCCAAGTAAAACTCGGATCAATTTCTCCATCAGCGACGCGAGTGGCGACTTTTGTAAACACATTTAAATGGTTAACAACACATTTATAGACCGACTTGAGGATCCTTTTCTGTAATATTCGTGTATTTGGCCACGAATATTACAAAAGAGGATCTTCAAGCTCTACATGTGTTTTTCACCCACCGCGCATTTAAATGGGTTTACAGAAGTCGCCACTCGCGTCGATGACGGACAAATTGATCCGAGTTCATGGTGGAATAAGGTAAAATTAGAGGAATCAACCGAAATGTATATTTACGATGATGTTATTTATAAAATTCATAGCTCTATAATACTATTGATTGCAATTGCAACGATCACACTGCAACATATTGAGAAAGTGTTGATCTCATTGCACACATCACCGCGTCGCGGACATTATTGTAAACCGTTTAAAATGCGACCGAAGTGGCAACAGTAATCAGTCTTCTATTGGATGGAATTCGGCCTCCTCTATGCAGTCCCGTTGTGTACGCTAATGAAAATGGCAGCGGAGTAGCTCTTCTTTTGTTTTCGATTAATTTCCACCACTCCCCTCCGCTGACCACTTAGATTACGCTGAGTTTTCCTTTTTCACCACTTTCTCCCCCAATCCCACTCTCTCCTCATCTCCTTCTCCAAACAGTGTGTGCAACCGCATTCCACGGCGAGCGTTGTATCTTTCTTTTTTATTCTACATCCCTTGACTAAACGAGCCGGTAGAGCGATATGATCTAAGCTCTTTGAGAGCCGCTGGATGTGAGAGGCCAAGGAAGAGGTAAAGGGGTGGGGAATCAAGATTTCACGGACGAGATGGAGCAGCGGCCAGGATGCGGGGGGGTTGACGAAGAAACACTTGGGACGAAAAGGAAATAAGAAAGGGAAAATATTAGGATAGGGGAAGGTGACTTCAATGTCAACAAATTTAGCTCCACTATACCCTTTTGGTCCACTATCGTCGTTGCTTTTTAACACGTACGCTGATATGGTAAGAGACGGGTGGGGTAAGTTGGAAACTGAAGTGGGGATAATGTAAAAATCAGTGAGTTTCGCGGATGATCAGGCGTTGATCATCCAGTGAGCAATAGGGCTTGATGGCAGGGGCAATGGGTTTATTGGAGGGATAGGCGACTGATTCGTTATCTATATTTGGCCCAGACTGCGCAAGTGAGGGTAGCGGATAGAGAATCTGGGTAGGGAAACATTGGCCGGGGAGTGAGACAAGGTTATCCTTTATCGCCACTGCTTTTTAACGTATACCCTGAGGAGATGGTAAGAGAATCGTAGGACGAGTTGAAAGCTGGAAAGAAAGTGGAGGGGATTATATTAAAATCAGTTACGTTCGCGATGATCAGGCGTTGATCATCCAGTCAGCAATGGGGCTGTACGCTCTTGTGGATGCGTGAGACCAGCGTTGCGAGAAGCACGGAATTTAATCAAAGGAGGCCGAGGTTATTAGATTTTGTAAAGAATCGCGACCTAGGAATGTGAGACTAAAAATAAAAGTAGGTTGGGAATAACTTAAGCAGGCCCAGTACAGAGTAACTATTTGGGCACATTAGAGGAAAACTATTACAACAGTAAGATATCATGGAGAGAATTTTGCAAGACGTTAATGTAAAGCAAGGAGCGCATGAGATGATTGTAATCCAAGATTTTAAAGAAAAGATTAGTGAAGAGTCTGATCTGGAGTGCAGCGCTTTACGGTGCGGAAACATGGACACTTACGAAGGAGGACAAGGAAAGACTTAGATGTTTGTGATGTGGGTATGACAAAGGATGGAGAGGCTGAAGTGGGCGGAGAGGAGCAGGCACGATGAATTGTTGGACGCAGTGGGTGAGGAGAGGCCGTTAGATAAACGAGGGAGAGAATGGAAGAGAAAAGGATTTTTAGATAAAATAAAAGGGAGAAGGCCTTATTTTGAATTGAAAAGGGAATATACATGAATGGAGGGGAGGCTGCCAGAATGCCTCTAAGTACTCCATGGAATTAAGGCCGTTTTAAACGGTACGCGGAATTGCGCAATCTGACGTACGTGCGAAGGCGCAATCAAAATTGCGTCGTGTAAAGCGGTTAATTGCTAGAACACATGCGAGAATGCGTGGATGCGAGACGGCAAAATAGCCCCTGATCTAATTTCGTTCATGCATTCACGCAATGCCACGCCATTTTAGAAATAAATGCAGCTCTAACCTGCGCAATTCCGTGACCCATGTAAAACGGCCTTCGCACTTGGTAGCTGCTTGTGCTAAAACGATGGATTAATGGTATCACAGGGGGGAAATGAAGTGCCGGATTATAGAGGGAATACTGTAAAAATAACTGAATAACATGGCGTGAAACTTGAAGAAATGATATGGCTGAGAGGAGAAACTACGGCATACCGCCTCGCATGATCTCATGAATGGCAGAGTGAGATGTGTGGGGGGGATGAGTGACAGGAAAAGCGCCACCGGGAGACCTACTTTCTGAGAGTGGGGGACTGGGACTGGCCAGATGAGGATGTGAAGGTGAACGAAAAGTGGGCGTGGCCTATCATTTTGGGAGGAAGTATGCGGGAGAAAGGTAGTTGGTTGGGGAAAGAGAGGCCAGCGGGTTGAACCACTCCCATCACGATGCCACACCTCCTCTCAGGTAGTCTTGGAAAAATGCCGGCCAAAATCGATTTTTTCGAACAATCAATATTCAATCGAAAATAAAATACCAAGTTTTCAACAAAAATCGAAAGGTGAATCGAAATATCGATTAATAGGAAAAATTGAACGGTTATTTTTTTTAAGTCTGTAAAAAATTATATTATGCATTCGAAAATCAATCAAAACAAAAAATTGATCTTTAGAAAAACTTAGAATACCCCATGAAATATTAGTAGTAAAAATCCGCAGAATAACGCACGCAATTTGTACCGGAAGATCAATTGATCGATAATATTGTACGGTTCTTTTTTTAAATACAGTTTGTAGAAAATAAATTTATTATGCATACGAAAAATACAAAAAAAATAAACATTTGATATGAAGAAAAAATCTCCTCAGAGTATATGCGTGAATTAATTGTAGAAAATTTTTGCAAAAGCAGGCAAATCAAAGATTTGGAATCGCGGCTTGGAACTATTCGCCTCCACTTAATATAAAAAGTATTAACGTGAACAAATGAAATGTGATTATTTATTGACTATCAAGTGGTTTCCAATTTTCTTGATGATTTCCACTCCTATCAGCTTTTGATTAAACTCTTTCACTCGGGACGGATGGCGTTATCATAGGACGATAATGACACTACTGAGATCTAAGAGAAATGGTCAAGATTGTAGTCGAAAAATCGAGTTTTGATTGAAACTCGACCTTTGACCATTAAAGTTCGATTTCCGATTTTAATCGGAATCGATTTTTCCATCAATACTTTCGGGAGACACGACGAAATCGGATCGGCCATGCCATCACACAAGAACCGCGTTAATTTCTCCTCCCACGAAAATTATAAACCTATATCCCATTCGTCCCAAAGATTCCACTCGCGTCTTGGATGGCTTTGGAGTCGAAAGAACAGGGCATCAAGTGATTATCCCGGAATGCCCATCCTTTGATTCTTTGGGTGAGCAAGTAATTGATGGATTAATCAATTTTGAAAGTTTTACACCAGTGAAATTATGGGAAAAAACGGTATTATTATTTTATTAAAGGTCAGCCGGTAAAATTAAGTGCATAAGAAATATTTTGCTAATGTTCTCTGGATTACCCCCACTTCCTACATAGAAATTTTTCCTTAATGGGTAATCAAGACCTCTGTCATTTCATTATTCATGAATTCTATTATCTTCCTTCAGCAATCGTTCTTGCATAATATGCTAACATCCCTTCCTCTGAAAGACTTGTTTTTTGACGATATTTTGTCTCAAGTTTACTTCATCTTCCTATCCTATGGAAATACTACCAATGCACTTTTGCAGGAATTAATGGCTCTATAAGTTCTCACCGGCAAAATTCATGATTTTTTCATCCGAAATTAATCTTAAACGATGTACCATCAATGGTTCAAAATACAGGATGATTCAAAAATTATTCTTACGATTAAGATAGGTTCAAATTGAGAATTTTGCAGATTATCCCAGTCTGTCTCCCCTCCCAAATGTGGACTGCCTCTTCAAAAAACAATAAGGCCTACTCCCTTTTGTTCTTTGTTAAAATCCTATTCTCTTACACACTCTACCCGCATAATAAAATTCCTATCTCCAGCTTTTGCCATCCCATAAAATGAAAAAGAAGGGCACATTTCTCTCAACAAAATATGGTTGATAATATATCTTCCAAGATTAAAATCATGAAATTGATACAAAAAAGTATTGCCACATGATTCCAATTGAATGGATGACAATAGAATAGTTTTTTATCATTCAATTAATGCCTCCACAAATTTTCAATGGAAGCATGCGGAATATCTATCTCTTTTCATCTTTGTTTGTCCCCATAACGTTGAATATAAAAATTAAATACGTCCCTAGTTAAATGTTACCTTGAATAGCAGATATTGCAATATCATAGATATGAAACAACGAAGAACGAAAGCAAACGAATAACCTGTATGTACAACATATCGGATTAAAAATTAAACTTTGTTGTATTCAGTTATCATTAATAGACTCGACCGGTTTCAACTCTTGACGATGATCTGAAAGAAAACAAATACTGTATGGAATACAGCACAGTTAATTTTTAATCCATCATATCACGATACCACAAAGTAACCTTGTAAACTATTGATTTTATGTGTAAAATATGAATTCAAAGAGGGCAAAGCCTCCCATGGATAAAGTTGTTCGCGTGTCTACTGATATATACGAGTGAACATTATTAGAAATCCCAATGCCGTAGTCGTAGGAGGGCACCACGTAGACTTAAGTCACCACCGACACTGAACACCGCGACGAAGCTTGTCTAGGAATGTCTCCTAAGTTTTCCGACGAAGTGAACGCTCGTGTCCCATCCCGCTACCTTGCACCTAGGCACTCGCAAAACCGACAAGGCTAGCTCTCGCCTATATTCTCCAGCACCTTAATCCTCCGACCGCGACTTAAAGCGCCTCGGATCCAGGAAGTGTCACGGTCCACTGATCGCTCACGTACGGCCCCTTTTCAAGCCATCCATCCACAGCGCTCCAAACTCGGTTTCCTGCTAGGAACTCGGGGAAACAATTCTGGGCCAACCAACTTCTCCTCTGCCCCGTAGGGAGGTTGAGCGCTTCTCTTTATGGAATGACTTTAAAAGATCGAAGATCAACCCGCACCCCCAAAAAATGGAGCTGGCTTTTCGGGCGATTGAAAACGTATAGGTTTACAGAGAAAAAGGTTAAAAAATGGCAAGGTTTTTTTTTTGCTTTGAAAAAACTCAACTTATCGTTTTTATGTTTAAATTCGATGCTGCGAAATTGCCTATTTCTCCTATTGCATTTAAAATATTTCAAACCATATCCATTTTGTTACGTTTAAAAAAAAACTCCACGTATTTATAATACTGAATATATTATAATAATCCACATAAAACGTCTTTATTCAATTATTCCCGGAATATTTGCACCATAGCATACCAGAGTCTTGGAGGTGGACGAGCTACCTTTCTAAGCAGTAATGCTTGGTGTGTTTTTAATACATATATTCTTTGTTAATTTTAAATGTCTCTTTGTTCCTTAAAATTCCGATAATATTATAGTAAATAACAGAAATATTACCTTTGATATTATTTATTTCCTGCATCATTTTGATCGTACGCCACAAGCTTCTATTCATTTCCACAGATTAATTCTTTTGAATACGTGCCTTTCATGTATTGAAACTAATATCAAATGTATGAATCTAGATATTATTAAAGGCAAAAGGAGGAAAATAATCCTGGAAAATCATCATTTTTGACGCAGACTTTCCGGGAATAATTGAATAAGGAAAACCGCATGTTAAGCTTTTTTATGAAATGTAACAAAATGATGGCTTCCTCTTGCTGCAGACTTATTATTAAAACTTAATGAGAAAACTGAAAGCAGGAAAAATCATGGCTTTATGTCAAGAAAAGGGGTGTAGTAGTTAATAAAAACAGACAATTTTGCAAATAAAATAATTCGGTGATTAAAATTATTAAAATGCATGGTTACTCTGCTCGCTATTTTTCAATTAAAAGTCTTTTGTGCTCTCGGGAGGAATGATTCAACGGCATAGAATCATTATTCCGTTGTTTTTACCGCTGAACGAGTATCTCACGGGAGACTGTTGACGCTTCTGTCGAATTATCACTTGCTTTTGAGGTAAGTGTCTCTGAAAACTGCGAAAAGACCAACTCAAAAGTACGCAATTAGCTTTCCCACTCTAACATAGCAAATTTAAACTGCAAAATCTATTATTCACCAAGAGCTAGACACTCTACGAGTCACTCGATTATAACTCCATCAAAAGCTGCTAACGAGAGAGCGGTTTACTTCATTTCGCCAATGAGAAGCGCCAATTAATGCCGCCACTAGAATGTGGGTCGGACTATTCTCGCCGAAGCTAAGCGAATGCTGCTAAAAAGATTTACAAAAAAGACAAAAGGCGTTTACTT
Source organism: Ischnura elegans (assembly GCF_921293095.1). NCBI lineage: Eukaryota > Metazoa > Arthropoda > Insecta > Odonata > Coenagrionidae > Ischnura > Ischnura elegans. The sequence continues at coordinate 48,026,944 of NC_060252.1, read as the reverse complement.
CGAGGTATAACATATTGTCTCGAAAAATAGCGCGATTATTAATTGGCGGTGCACGTTAATTTTCTATTAACACTGCCATTTAGAAGAAATAGCAATAGAACCATTACGAATACTAAGCGAAAGTTCCTGTACCCATACATGAATCGTGGTGTTCACAGAAAAGATTTGCGTGTAAATTTGTTGAATTAACATGAACGTATAAAATCGTATCCGGCTCGATTTTGTGGAAGTTCTTTATATCCATGATAAAAAGAAGAACACAATGGTAATTTCCACACTTTCAATATTACAACTCAGCACAGACCATGGCTTCAACACATAAGTGTCATTATCAAGGTGAAAAATTCAGTACTCTCTCGGTATATATATACCCAGGCCAAGGTAGGAGGTGAGGACATATGGAATTGGTGTGGGGGAGTGGAAGGGGAAACGGTTTTTGGTGAACAAGTGAGTGAAGGACGAAAACATACATCGAGTGCATCGGAGGGAAGGTCAGGGTTTTGACGTCATCGGGATGCTTAACAAAGGTGAGTCCGTACAAAATAAAACATCATTACAAAGTCCATCCGGGCTATTGGCAATTTCGATTTTTTCCATAAAATCTAGTTTAAGCCCTTTGTCAATACAATATAAAATATTTACGTCAAAATTGCTAAAATGGTAACAGAGGCATAAATGATTAGCGAAACCAGATTTCACGTCATTGTAAATAAAACTTCTTCTATGTTCCTTCACTCTGTCTTTGAATTTTCTTCAAGTCTGACCAACATAACAAATTCCACAGTCGTCACATTTTAATTTATACACTCCACTTTAAAGAAATACTGAGGTATTTTTGCCACTTTCCAGTGACAATTGGCAAAAAAAGAGATTGGAAGAACCAGCATCCATGAAAAAGTCTCCCATGGAATTCATATCGAAGAAAAAAAAGCGTGAATCCCATCGAAGTTCTTTAAAATTAGAGGAAAAAAACTGATGCGCTCAGGCCTCTTTCTGTAAAGTATTTTCTTTCCACCACCCAAAAATTTTCCATAGTATCAATAGTTTTAATAATTTGTATCGACTTGGGTTACCATTTAAAGCGTTATTATGCGCAAATACTTCATGACACACCAATGGATATTCCTTAGATGTCAGTCCACATCTTATTTTAATCTTCCCCAAGTTTCAGTATTCAATAAATTAAGCATAATTTGTATATAAAGGAACATATTTGACATATTTTGGCATAAAGAATCTATTAAAAAATGCATTTTTTTCTGGCGATATGTTTATTGAGGTATTTTGGCTATTATCTAGTTGAAAATTGCCAAAAAAATAGATTAGAAGAACCAGCGCCCAGATAAATGTTTCCCATGGAGTATATATCGAAGAAAGTAAAGCACAAATACCAGAGAAGTTCTTTGAAATTAGAGAGAAAAAAACTTCAGCACTCAGAGTTCTTTGTGGAAAGCATTTTCTTCCCACCAGGCCGCGAATTCATTCCATTATGCGTTATTAGGCGCAAATACTTCATGATACACCAATGGATATTCCTTAGATGCCAGTCCACATCTTATTTGAATCTGCCCCAAGTTTCAGTATTCAATAAATTAAGCATAATTTGTATATAAAGGAACATATTTGACATATTTTGGCATGTAGAATCTATAAAAAAATGCATTTTTCTAGCGATATGTTTACTGAGGTATTTTGGCTATTATCTAGTTGAAATTGCCAAAAAAATAGATTAGAAGGACTAGCGCCAAGATAAATGCTTCCCATGGAGTATATTTTGAAGAAAGTAAAGCACAAATACCAGAGAAGTTCTTTGAAATTAAAGAGAAAAAAAACTTCAGCACTCAGAGTTCTTTGTGGAAAGCATTTTCTTCCCACCAGGCCGCGAATTCATTCCATCACTCTCATTGCTTCTGCCATACGTACCTTGGCCCCACTCAAACCCACTTTAATATCACTCCTTTCTTTCATCCTGCTCTACCCTCCCGTCCCTCACCTCAACACTTGCTTGCTTTCCTTTTCCTCCCAATCATCCGGCCGACTTCATTCACCAGCTCATCTCATATTCCAACCGCCAACTCTTATTCCTTCTTCATTTCCATTTTCCTAGATTTCCTTCCTCCACCACGCTTTCTTCCCGTCTCGTCGAGCCTCACGCAATATCGCTCTTTCCTTGTATCACAAAAGAGCAGAGAGAAGTCGGGGAGAGCCAAGAATCGTGGGATAAACGTATACCACTGGCTCGTGCTTCAGTGGCGTAGCCAGGAATTTCGTTCGGGAAGGAAGGGTCCAAAACCAAGGAAGAAAATGTTTTAAAAACAAGGCACTAAGTAATGGGTTTTTAACTAATTTTAACACTTTTCACAATCGAAATGATTTCATTTTGTAAATTCATGATTTTTCAAGATTTTGTTTTCTTTTGCGATGGAAAATAGTCGCGTTTTTAAATTTTGGGGGGGGGGAAGGGGGTTCCGGACCTGCCGGCCCCCTCCATGGCTACGCCACTGTAGCGCTTCCTGGGAAGGTTAGTCATCGTCATAGTCTGTACTCGTTGTCTCTCGTTCCGTCCGCACATGGCCGGTACTTGAAAGAGCTATAGGTATGCGGGAAATTTCATAATTAAACACAATAGTGTACTGTATAAAAGAAAGAAAATTGGCCAAAAGCACTGAGTGGCTTATCCCAGGTTATACGCTCCACCTACAGCATCCGTCAGGCGTCTTGAAGATACGATGCTACTTGTGCCCGTGTGTCAACGATTGAGTCCGGGATCGTAGCCAAATGAACCCAGGAAAACATAAGATAACAAAAAATTTACCGACATGTGTCTGGATAAGGAAAAAATCCCGCGAATATCAAAACATTCATAATGCTAAAAATGTATGGCACGGACAAAACTCATATTATTTTTACAACAAGACCATTGTTTCGTTTAATATATTGTGCTGTTTGAAGGCATTCAACTTTGTGTACCTTGAACTCCTGAGGATTTTCTTTTAGGGATGCACGAGTATTTCCCGTAAGGTTTAAACCCAGAACCCATCAGGAATTCTTACCAACAAGCTACCACGCCTACCTTTGCTAGTACATTATTTATTAGAAAATAATTCAAATCTTTCACAAAAAGTATTTTGCAGATTACCTCGGCCTCTCTCCCCCTCCTTCTCGTTTGGTTATTGACTGTACCCCTTTTATTCTACCTATATATCTATGCACATTCTAATCCAAGTCGATTTTTGGCCTCGCCAACAACCTTTCTCTGGGCTTCTGTGTCCTACGCCATGTCAATCTGTGTCCACAAGTCTTCAAATGTCCTCAACAACTTGGTCATTTCATCTTAGTCTTGCTCTTCCCCGTGGGCGCCTTAACATCTATATCTATCCTCTTTCACCCCCTCCCAGTTTACCTAACATTCTTCCCTCTAACACGATGTTTAAAATTACCTCCTCGCTTAGTACTCGCTCCAATTTCCTGTCTCTCCCGTAACTACTCCAGAAGATTTCTCTGCTCGCCCACCTTACCTTGCACTCACCTTTTCCATTTCCTCTTTCCACTTCACCTCTATTCTTCTGCTCTAATGCTCACCCTCTCCTCGTCACGTTCATTCTGCATTCATGTTTCCGAATCGTAAAGCGCTACACAAAATATCAGAAATTTCACTATTCTTTTCAATAGATGGTTGGTGCGTAAAGCAAAATTTACATAATTTTCAAGAGAGTTTCAAATTGATCTTCTAAATGCAACTCATCGCCTGACGTTCACTACGCAATCCGCTGTATGAGGTATAATTTTATGGTGAATGCGATAAAAAATCCGTTATTTTATTCAGGTTCTTATGTCAATAATTATAGAAGTTAACGTAGTTTGAATTCAGCACAAATATAAAATTTATATATTGCTATTGCAATCAAAGTACGTTAGTTGCCTACATGAAATGGCACCACGTTCTTTTGATTTTGTCATCATCTATGAAAAGGGAACTTTCTCTAACACACTTTGCCTAATGATAGACATTTTTCAAAACAGGAGATCAAATGGCTTTGACTAAGGGGTTTACTGAAAAAAGGGAGTTTCTGCCATTAGGTAATCTCTTTCCATGCATAATAAATAATCTTCTTATGTTGCCATTTTTAACGTTTTAGAGTCATAAATGTGTGAAACAAATACATAAATGAATTACTGGGTGAGCAATGTCAACCCAAAAATCATGAATTTACTAATGAGAATGGATCAATACCTTTCAAACGGGCATATTTTGCCTTTTTTGTGGAAAATTAAGCAGTTGAACCTACGTGAGTACAGTACGACTGACATTTTCCTATTCCTAACATGTAAAATACTTGAATATATGAACATTTTGAGGTAAAATGTACAAAATTCAATTATAGACAAATTTTGACAAGCACCAACTCTACACACACACCTAGCATACCTACATTTAAAAGGGTAATTTGCCAAAAAGTTTCTTCTGAAGCGAAAATGATGCTTTTTTTAAATAAATACTCTATTAATTATATATGATTTCAATTTTGTGCTCCACATTTTCCTCGCACCTCACTTTAAAAAGCCTTGTAAAAGCAATGTAAACAGAATGATACAAGTCCTCAAGAGCACTTCGTTAACTTAACTCCAGCGTGAATTAGAACTTTCTCGAGACAACTAGCCTCTTAACCGAGGCCAAAGATCAGGTGGGGCAACCCTTTTTACGTATTTAAGTTTCATTTGTGTCTTTTCAACGAGGACATTTAGAGACGGGGTAGAAGCTTGAATGGGGGCTGGGAGGTTATACGGTAGGGTGAGAAAGGCAAAAAATTCTCGGAGGACTCTCTCGAAACTCTTCCTTTTTCAATTTCCAAACGGGTGGTGGAAATGGCTGGGGGAGGATTGGGGCAGCCAAGATAGTGAAACGGGTTTAGGATTGAATTCCCAACTCAACCGAAACACTTGACAGTAACAGTGATTACTTACGGTGAGAGAATGTTCCTCAAACTTCATTTCCATTATGCATCACTCGAGTCAAGCAGCTGAGAATGAGCGCACATTTACTGCTGTATATATATCCCTCGCGGAAAAGAAATCCCTGATGCCTCGAATTAAAATAATGAATTCCGTGCCCATGGAATTAATGTACACAATTTGAATATTATCTAGGAGCGTTTTTCGAGTCCTGTGAAGTCTTCCAAAGAAGGTCAAACTTCCAAAATGAAAAATCTCTGGAATCAATTTGTCTAGACTTTTGGAATCAAATTCCCAATTCGCCACTGTACAGGGCAGTACTAAAATATCACGTATTTGACTCAAATGTAACATCACTAATAAGTACCTATTCGGAATATATATTTCTTAGTGTCTAGGTACTCTCTTTCTTACAAAAATTAACGAAGTTATTTGTTGAAAACGGTGTTAGAGGTAGAATGCTCGGTAAAACAGGGAGTGGAAGGAACAGAATGGGATTTTTAGAAAGAATAAAAGGGGGTAGAACTCATTGTAAATTGAAGAAGGAAGTACATGAAGTAGAATACTTTAATACTTTGAATAAATGATAAAAGATTGCAAGAGGAGTCATATAAAAATGAGTCATGATGCTTTCTCCTAATCATTCATGAGGATCCCCTGTGAATCAAAAATCAGCCCAAATCAGCCACCGTCGAGGAAAAAAATAGCTTTCAATGGTGTCAAAAACTGCAAAAATATATAGTGGTTAAAATGATCTTCATCGTCGGTAATGGTGCCGGAAAAATTCTGCGGCAGTTGAGGACTTCAAGATTCACTTCATAGAAGGATGTAGCATAGATATTTCTTTATATGTTTAGTCTACGAAATATTTTTAATCACAGATCAATTAATCTTAACATTGTTGAAGCCTTCAAAATATATCCTAACACGAATGGCATTCAATACTACTAAAAGTTGGCTTCATGATATTTTCAACGAGTAGCGATTTTCTAAAATAGCAGTTATGAATGACAATTCAAATTATGTCATGTTAAAAACCACTTCCTTCAAACAAGGACTGCTTTTTGGCTGGTAAATGGAGCACACAAGATATTATTATATTTTTCAGAAATGATTTCTTTCCTTTATAGAGAGAAAAGTTCACGGAAACGGGCATAAGAGTCCACCCTCTAACACCATATTCTTTAGGGCCATGTGACTGAGAATCTGAGGGTTTTTATTTCGACAGTCGTCTTTCAAAAATCGCGATTTTTAATGAATAAATTCATTTCGTACATCACTATCAGGCTTAAAGCAGAATGAAGATATTAAGATGAAAGTGAAATTAATTAAGTTCTCGATATACCCGTTGCCGTTAAATGCCATTTTCTACTCAATTTAGCTAAAATATATAACAAATTGATTACATTATAACCTTTGGAGCTATTTAATCAATTGAAAACTTTTGTCTATTAGTCATTTGGGAAAGGGGGACGGCAAAGGAAGAGCTTTGTGGCCTAGTTATAATATTTGTTTCCTAAACTTTACCAAAAACTTTTCTCTTGTTCTCGTCCAACTGGGCTAAAGACGGTTTTACTAGAACTCGTAATTGTGCAGATTAGAATTGCATTCAGTTCTCATTTCCTATTTCGTGCAAACACGTGAATGCAGGAGCAAAATTAGAACAGGCTATTTTGCCAACCCACGGCCATGCATTCTCGAATGCGCCCTAGCAATTCACCGTTTTCCACGACGCAATTTTGACCCGACATTTTCGGGAATTTCGCTTAGTAATTTCTTTATTTTAAATGATTAAAGGCATAGTTTAAATTTGAAAGTTGGTCAGTGAGTGACTGGTCACCCGTTGCTTTTAAAGTTAATCACCTCACACCTCGGGTGTGACCCCTACCCCAATGCCGAGTTTGGGTCATGGTCAAATGAAGCATCATCTGTCATTTGCCAAGAATTCTACACATGTGGAAAGGTCACAGCTTCGCTGCATTACTCCCACTATGCTCCCCTCGGCAGTTGTAAAAACCTTCTCACGTGCGGCTGCAACGTGACACCTGCCACTTCCTCTACGCATTGGAAACAACCAAAATTATACGTCTATCTCCTTTATTATTGAAAAGTTTCGAAAATAAATCCTATGAAGTAAAAGGGCAATTAATTTTATATAAGGTCCTAGAAACTATTTTGATAAAAGCCATAGTTTTGAAGATTATTGGTAATTTCAAAATATCATATACCTACCAAAATTACACGTGTATCGTCTACATTATTGAAAATATAAAACATGCTTTTACTCGAAAAAGCAAATAGTCTTAGGTAGATAAAGTCCTTCACACGTTTTTGAAACGGTCCATAGTTTTGAACATAAATCGTAATTTATAGATAAATATGAAAATTATTCCCCACTTTTTCTATAAAAAAATTTCATTCAGGAAGTTTTCAAATTTTTATTCATGGATTCGGATTCTAAGGTGTACGTTCACAGATTTCGGATTTGCACTACTCTCCAAATCCTGGAAAATAGGGCAGAAAATCCATTAACCTTTTAATCAAATTTCGATCACATGAACAATAGAAATAACTCAGCAACAATTTAAGTCCAGATTAGTTCAACGTTTCCAAAATTCCGCCGCCATAGCTACAAATGGCCAGTTTCAAAACCCTCCTCATAAACTGCACATTTTTAGTCGTATGAGGTGAATGTGGAGTAAAAGGTATACTGCCAAGCGTTACCGAGGGGAATGGGTGGTACAGATATAGCTTTTTCCCTTTCAACTCCACCTTATAAGCAGTATGTAAGTTGCAGCAGTCAATTCTTGTGGCTGAATTTCTTATTTGCGATTCTAGGAAAACACACAAGTATCAGTGTTGCGAGTTCCGATCTGTTTTTTTTTGTTATTTTTGGCATTCTCGTCCAAGTAACAGATGACGCAACAAAAGAACGGATACATTTTATGGCCGATTTAGAATTTCAACTATCCCTTCAATCACTCTGAAATGGAATCCATACATAAGGAAATTCAAATTTATTAACCTAGTAGCCCTTGTGATCGGAGCGTGGTAGCCATGAAAGGGAGAATGACAATGAAATAGTAGAATACGGTTTTTGATTGAAAAACGACCAAGGTAAGAGATCTGGAGAAGCTTATGGGAATGACTGGCAAATTTTAAGGGACGGCAATTTAAGTTTAATTTCATTCATAGAATTTTAAAGAATGGGCGCAGTATAATGGGTGAAACATCGGACTGATTGAATCATTGAAGGGTTCGACAGTTCGAGAGTCCGAAGAATACGAGAGTTTTCCAAAAAAGTTTCCTAGAGGATCATACTCATTCCCACATAGCTATTCCTAGGTAGAAAAATACTATATGAACAACAAAAGGAAAACTCTGAGTCCAATAAATGATATTAATGGAAATTTTGTGCATTTTAAGACCCTTAGTTAACCCCTGTTAAGTTAACCCCTGATGACGATGACGGACTTAGTCATGGAAACGTTGGGAACTACAACCCGATACGACACCCGGTGGGAAACCCGAGAAATATTCCTGCATTTTAAGACCGTTGACGATCTTCATGCGAACTAACTGGAAAACATCACAGGTGTACGTAGCTTCATTCGAGGAGAAAAATGAACTCTCCTGTTGAGACTACAGAAAAATGCATGTTCTATGGGATTTTTGAATTAAAAAGAGTAATATATGGGTATAGAACAAAAGAAAATATATGAACATTCAGAAAAATATAAAAAATGAAGGCATTTAGTACCAACTATTTATTTGATTAGTTTATTGCATTTTATGCACTTCTGCCTGTTTAGAGTGACACGCTAATGGTAAATATAGGTAAAAAATCTAACATATAAACTCGAAAATAATATAAGAATCAAAATTACCCACGAAAATACGCATTCAACTATTCCGCATTCAAATATTAATTCCAGCCAAGGTAAACAAGAATGTTTTCCATTAAAACTAGCGCAATATCATAGCTAGGTAAATAAATCAATGAAATAAAGCAAAATATGCAATGATTCAAAGCTTTTACCTTGGAGAACAACATATATTTATAAGCAAACGAAATATTTGCGGAGCGAGCAACAATAGCAGAAAGTGAAGCTCAATATCTCTGTGGATTGAAGAAGAGCAGAGTCATTTGTCAAAAAACTTTTTCAAGCCACTGTAAGGTACACGCTGAATGTGTGATGTAAATATCCAAATTAGATTTTATTTATTGGTTAAACTCCTTCAGTACAGCCTCGTTCACATCTTAGATTGGTGAAGTAAATTGTGCGCGGAAAGGCCAGCAGCGTGACTGGGTATTTCACTCATTACCATGGTGACCGTTTGGATCAGTATTTATATATTTGATTTTTCGCAGGAATTGTTTGAGGGCGGCGTGGTCTTGGCTCTGTGGCTAATTGGAAGTCGGAAGAATTAAGGGATAGTGGGAGCTCCCTGAAGTTCTTTCGGCCCACACGGGGACGCGCTTCAGGGAATTCACAACTTGTGGAACCACATCGCGGCGATCTCCCCTTTTAATTTCTTATTTGATTTTCATTTCCTATCATTGAAAACAAATGGAAAGGGTATAGCAGGTTAAGATGGTGAAAAGTGCCCCCAGATATTTTGAAAAATAAAAAAATATACACTTAAAGTGCATCCAAAATTATATGCTTCCCCAAAGTTTCAGGCCTCAACAATGGAAAATAACCCAAAAAAAATTGAAACACGATTTTTTATGTTTTAACCATACCTCCGGTTTTTCTTTTTGTAAAAGACTTTTCTTGATTTTAAAGTGTGCATACTGTTACGTTCTACAATTCTGATTTTTTTCAATATTTTTGAACGAAAACTAAACTTTTATATAAATTTTAAATTTTCAAAATTTAATTAAATTTTTTAAGGAAGCAATAGACACGCCGAAAAAATAATGTTAATACCCCTACCTTAAAGTATAATCTTAATTTTTTTCAGATTTTTAAAATTGGTGGATCACGGTCAAAAAGACGATTAACTGCTTTGCGCCATTTGCATCTAGGTATTCCAGGAGGATATTTGATTTGATTGTTGAGAGCAAGGATTGTTGATCAGTTTCTAATATTATTGATTAAGAATAAAAATTAACATAATTAATGCCTATCACACATGCATTAGTCGAAATTATTGTTTATAACCATACTGTTAAGCTTTAATTTCCTAATTACTGCGCGAATATGACAGAAGTGGTGATAATTGGTACATTGTCTTTTCGAATATGCAGAAAGGCCGTTTTCAACGAGAAAAATCATTGCGCAGTTTAGTATTGAAAACATTTGTTGAAATTGCGAGAATCCGAGCCTGCAATTGGAGCAGGGGCGATTTTGTCATCTCAAAACAGAGGATTTTCTCGTGCGTTGTAGCCATTCACCGCTTTACACGACGCAATTTTGACTGCGCCTTTGCTCATACGAAAGATTGCGCAATGATGTGTAGATAAAACGGTCTAAGTCACACTAGCATACCATTACGGCAAAAAATATCATTAACCATGACTTCATTAATTTCCTCAGAAATTCTTTCATAAACTAAGCTGTGTCTAGCAACTTTTTTTGTCCGATTATTTCATTGCAGATAATGCCATAAGAAAAACTGGACATATGATGACTGCTAATTTCCGGGTTCTCCAGCCGCGTCTGTCGTTTATGGTTGACTACAGTTTCGGAAGCCATCCTGCTTCCGTCTTCAGGTCGAAGGTGAGAAGTTTTCATTTTTTGCCGTCTTATATAGCTCTGGCCGATCTCCTCCTGTGCGCTGATTTATTATGACCAATACGCACGAACTGGATATATGGTCTAAAAACTAAATATCGTGTTTAATTTTTTTTGGGGTTATTTTTCATTGTTCATACGTGAAACTTCGGGGAATCGTAATTTTTTATGCAGTTTAAGAGTATATTTTTATTTTTCAAAATATTTGCGGGCAATTTTCACCTTTTTTTTCTTAGAGGTCACCGGATTGAGCCCCACTGACGACTTAAAAGATGAAATTTTTTTTCAACTTTTTCTCATTTAAATAGTAATGAAATGTCAAGGTAGACAACTATATTTTCAAAATTAAACTTAAAAACGGTTCTCCCCAAAAAAATAATTCGAGATCATTCCTGATGTGTTCATGACGGTAAATAATTTAAGTAAAATAAATTCTTCAAGTTTTCATAAATCTGAAGAAGCCGCGTTAGTGATATAAATACTGTTATAATGTATCCGAAAATGATTATGGCACGGTGATTTTACGCCTAGTTTTTTTTCATATCGTGATATACAAATATGTTATTGCTTAGTGAAAGCTCTCGATGGTCATTACAGATATATTTTGCGATTTCGCGTACACTCCGCGTGGGCTAGTCCCTTTTCCGGAAGTAAATAAATCAGCTTCTCAGTGAAGGGAACTTAAAAACGTCCGTGGAAGGAAGAAATTGGAAAGCAGAGAAGTTACAAGGTTAGAACACTAGATGCTAGAAATTTAGAAGGAGTTTTAACGTCAATAGCATCGTTCATAACTGGATCTCATGTGGTGCTTATGGTGAGGCCACTCTCTTCTCACATCTCTTTTGAGGTTTTCCTTAAATTTCCCTCACTTCAACGGCAGCCATGAACTGTCGGACAACAGCCGATATAGTACGGGGGGATATAGTACATCCGAAAAACTTGTAAGTACATCTAGAAAGTTATTGAATACCTGTTTAAATATCACGCCAAATCGTTATATATATTCGGAATATCACAGAAAACTTGTGAAATATCTTGACTCATTTTACCAAAATGTACAAGATTTGACTCCATACAACCATTTCTCCATCCTAGGTATTTGTCAATAAAACTTACCAATATGACCTCATGGTATAAAACCTTTCTGCACTTAAAAATGTATCAACTAATATAAATCAAACCTGCAATAGACATATCAAAGCACAATAAAAAACTTTCTGACTTAAGTCATACGAAAGAAAAGCCTCTAGGACACGAGGTTACAGTTGCTAAGGGAATATGTCACGAGGCATGTCGTTTCCGAAGTACTCTTCTAGATTAATCAATGTAATGATTCTTAATTGGTACAAAATTCAGCCGAGTATAAGACTCAGAACGATATGCAGAGATTCAATCGAAGCGCGCTAACCATCCAAGTTCCAGGATAAACTTCTCCCACGATCGATTTGTTTTAGCTGCAAGAGAGCGAAGTTACTTCCCGCATTCCGAGAGAACGAAGCGTGAGGAGGAACGCGGCACGTGGCAAGCCGAAAAAGACGAACGATTCACGCAAGAATGGAAAATTAGCCTCGGAGCCGTCTAATTTGACTGATTAACCTCTTCCTGCGGGCTTATCTTCAAAATAGAACCGAAGCGATGGAGGCAAGGAGGATGAGACCTCGCAGGCGGAATCACTTGTAACATTGAAACAGCTCCTCTGCTCCTATCTCTATCGACGTTATAGTCTGGCACGAGTGGATGAAAGGAAAGAGATGGAGAAAAAGTTTTATTTCATAATTTATGCATTAATTATAAATTGTACAGCGACATAGTTTTCCGTGGCGTTCAGAATTCGTGGATATCTCCCTTTTCCCGGGTTTTCACAGCGTTTAGTTTTCAGAGGTCGCGAAACTGTCATTACCTCTGACAACAAAACGTGGCGAAAACCCAGGAAATAGAGATATCCACGAATTATTTATTATAGTCTATTTCAATACCATTATTTAGGTAATAGGATTGAAAATATATGATAGAATAAGTGAAATATTTTTCTTCATTGATAAGTTAAGGTATTTGTATTGCGCCTATTAGTTAAGAGCTTCAATGATGCCAGGTGGGACGCAACTCAAACACCTCCACCGCCTTATTTTTTTATTTTCAGAAAAATTTGCGGAGTTGCAAATACATATGGATGTATTCTTTGATGCTGCATAGCTTCATGTGAGCGTTAAATGAATTTAGATAAGCAAAATATTCCGCACAGTTCATATACATACAACATGAAGTGGGCAGTCTCACTTTGGAAGAAAATGTATACGTATATACATGATAAGTGAAAGTAAAAACGCAAATAGAAACGCCCAAGTTCAAGCGTCTTCAAATCGACTTGAGATGAAAGATAATCAAAGGTTAAGCCTAATTTTGACAGAAATGTTACATTCATGATTACAAGCCTTAATAAAACCTGTGCAATGTGCCAATAAATGAGTTAAAATGAAACGTGAAACCAGAATATATAATTATGGAGAAAATATGTTTGATTTATTAAATTCGAGGGATGGTTAAATGTCATGAAGATATGAAAAAATATTTGTGCACACCGATTATGTGAGGAAATATTGCAGAAGTTATAAAATAACCCTATAATACAGTGGCGTACCTATGGGGGGATGAGGGGATGGATCCCCCACCAAAGCCTTTGAAAAATTAAAAACATATAACTTAAAATATTTTCAAGTTTTAAAATTTAATAACTTAATCTACTTGAAGTTATATTTTTATTTTCAAAATTATGTAAAATATATATCCAGGCATGTAATTTTTCAAATATTTTCCCGTACATGCGATGGCGACCCCCCCCCGTTACTTGGGGGGGGGTCGCCATCGCATCCCCCCAAAAGTATATTCCCAGTTAAGCCACTGCTCTAATATATATTTGTACACATAGATTAAGTGAGGAAATATTATATAAGATAACAAATAACCCTTTAATAACGTTGGATTCATTCTGTTTTTAAGAGCATTGCTATAAATCCCCAGAAATTCAATCCAATTACGAAACCTTGTGAAGACGGCTCAAAAGATAAAGGTGAATTCCTCTTCAGCGACCTTTCTCCACAACCGTAATTATTTTCCTTCCTTGAATCCCCGAATTTCTTTTAAATTCGTTCACGAAGAGAATTCCTTCGAGTTCGGGTATATGGCCTGAAATTGGGCTTGAATTTGAATTTAATTGGACCCTTTTCGAAGAGATCCAGGGGATGAGAGTGACGGATAGAAGGAGGGCAAGGGAATGGTAAGAAAACAGAGCGTGAGATACTCGTTGGTGATACAATTTTTTTCTAGGGTTTGAGATATCAATGGTGAGATAAGACGGTACCATTTCAACACTAGTAGCCTTGCCAAATCGCAGGAAAGGGAAAGCAAAATGAGATTCCTTCATTCCGTGGCATGAAAGAGAGGCTAATAACTGAGGCAGTAAGGTGTAGGCTAAGACAGTGGAAAGCAGTGATACGAAATGAAGCTACTCTCCGCCAAGTGAATTCGGTATAAATTCGGTATTAAGCACACTTTCCATTCAGCATAAGGCACTAAAACGGATGAATGTATTTGACTGGGCCCATTCAAGGTAGTTCACACGAAAGAGCCACAAGGTAGTTAGATTAGTATGCGGGGGCCGTGTTTTACGCAGAATACGAGAGGGCCATGTGATAAGATGGGATTAAGATTTTGGATTTTGACAAGGTGTGAGATCCAATAAAGAAGAAATAACGGTTATTGATGGGAAATATTAAAGGGATTTTGAAAATGCCTTTTAAAGGGAGAGCCGCTACGAAATATTGAGAAGGCTAAATAAAATTTCAGGGTGCGTTTTAATGAAAAGGGAGAGGTTCGTGATTAAGGAAAGGGAGTACGCTATGCAATTACTAGATTGAAGAGTTGGTTGTTGGGATAATCTGATGCATGACGCAGCAAAGCTCAGACAATAATACGATAGGTTATCTGATAAAGAGGGGTATAGGTTCGTAATAATAATGAAAGATACTTTGTTTCTTCCACAAGTTTATAAAAATGTCTATTTTATTACCGGTTTCGGCTGTTACACCATTATCAAATACAAAGCATACAAAGTGTCTTTCATTTCTAATATGGAGCCCTTCCACCGCGTATGTGCTTCCAGTTTCTATTCAATAGGTTAATAATTTTAAAATTCTCGATGGTGATGAAATAGCGCAAATTAAGATGATGGAAAAAAACTTAAATGTGCCAGATTAACAATGATCTCCCAATAAATATATCTACCATTAGATAAAAAACAACTACTTTTTTACAACCTAAAAACAATGAAGAAAGCATTCCAAAATAAATAATAAAAATATAAAATTAGTTCTGCATTAATCTTATAATAGCTCAGGATATTTACTAAATTAAAAAATGTTTTTCATAAGACGAAATAAAATATTTTTTAATACTATGGTGTTACGTATTTTAGAGCATGCAGATATTTTTTCACATATTTTGCATCTCTGATAAAATTGAAATAATCTATATAATCGCAGATTTATGCAATTTAAGCATCCGTGGCAAAAGTAAATATTCAATTTTAAAAGTTTATATTTTAAAGCAGTGCATCTAATTGCGATAATATATTAAGGTCAATATTGATCAATCAACTACAGGATAGCGTGTAAAGTGTAATTCCATTAGACAAAGGTTTTAGTTACTTAATTTGTTGTAAACAAATAAACTAACTTAGAATGTTGAATATGAAGTATTTTCGAGAAATGAATGATAATGAAAAACACAGGTCACAAGGCTCTTTGATTTAAGTCACTAATTGACTGTCCAATAAACTTTGATCGCGGTTTATTTTTATCAAATTTAAAGTTTCACCAAAACCCTGTTCACAACTTAACTAGGCAGAACATGACATAATATCATCCAGACCTTTAAGCGAAATGTTCCGCCAATAATAGCTAGGAACGTGTTTCAATCCTATAATCACTATCAAAGAACTTCGAAAAGTTCATGCGGCTGTCAATACATGTTATTATTATTACTATTATTATTATTATTATTATTTTAATTACTACTGGCTATCATCAGGGATATTTGATTTTTTTGAGCTACCTGCTAATCTAAGTAAAATTACGCCAAGTTAAGTTGCTGTGATCTAGTCTGAGCGTGGCTATGTAAAATGTCAAAAGATGCTATGGAAAATATTATTGAATACAACAAAAGTACGCAGGGATTTTCTATTTTCTTCTTAAAATTCATGCATTGTTTTGTATTTGTATGGTTGTGATTTACAATTCTTATTTTTTGTAATACACTCTTGTGCAACACAAATATTTATTTGAATATCCAAACTATTTTCTTGTTATTAGATTAAAAGAATGTTCCTAGATCTGCACCAGCCAAAACTTTCAGCGAACATATTACGGAAACTCCAAGTCAGGTTAGCCTACGGGGCACCTATATTCCACAGTACTGTTTCCATTTATTGCAGATGCATAATTTGTATACTTTGCTGAGGCGGGATAAATATGACTATTATATTATTACTATATTACCTAAAATTAAAATACGTATTACTAAAACACTGATTCTATGCCCACAGGTTGTAGATAATTACTATTTTTATGCAGCGAAGTCATTTTCAGCAAAAAAAAACGAGAAGAGCATTGGCGATGTAAAGATAAGAGACGAATGCATAGATCTAATGACGTCAAAATAAACTAAACTCAATGGTAAACGTTGAAAGGGGTCGGAAGTTCATTTTACAGTTCGTTATGCAAAGAACAAGGAAAGAGATAAACGTCTAATGCGAATGATGGAAACGATGGAGCGTAAAATTCGTCCGAAGATCCTCCTTTGCCTGAACAGAGCAGGTAATTAAAATTCTAAAGAAGAGACAGAGTTGAAAATGAAAGGAAAAAATGTTTCCTTACATAAGAAGTGAATCTGGAGCAATGAAAAAGTGAAAATTAATAATCAAACTTTTTCCAGCGATGAAAGCTTAGATCGGCTTGCTTGAGAGCATTTGGATGAAGCCAAAGCATTTTTTCATGGAAGAAAACACAAATGCTGACTATTAGAAGAAAACACAGGAATGAATAGTTTATAGTTTAATGATACCTCTTCATTGTCTAAATAGATTTAGACGCATATTTTCCCACTCATTTCGTTGAAGTTGACAATTACAGAGATGGCAAAGCTGGTAATTTCGAAGTTAGGGAAATGCGTGGAAAGCATTCTCCTTGAGTGCAAATATGGCTATGTTGGCGTATTGTAACAGTTCACGGGCACTCAAATGATTATTCCTGTGAATTGGTCTCATGCAAAGTTATTCACTCTGAAAAATTTCACACTGAGCGTCTAAATAAAACAAAATAGAGGAAACAAATCACACCATACAAAAAGCATTTATCGATTTCGCATTGACATTTCTGACCAAACGGGTTCACTCAATTCAACAAAGATTAGTCGTATCAATATCACAGAAAAAAACCATCATATGAATTCAAACAGATGCCTTTAGAGCATGCAGTTCTCATTTTTTGGGGACTTTTTACAAAAAGTAGGGAAACAAAGAGACAACGGCTCTTTGCTTTCTTACTTTTACGAACAAACTAATTTCCCCACATATTTATCGGCTTTGTCCACTTAAATGCCGTTTTGTTCTCAAATTATCAATTTCTATTGGCTGGAAAGTAATTTAAACTATGAAATTTATTCATCATGGTACAGCAGTTAGGAGCGCATGGTTAGCAGCGTTAATAAATTAGGTGTTCATGATCATGCAGAAGCTTATCTTAGGATCGTTAAGTAAGAGTTAGGTTAAAAAATAGAAAAGGTTAGATAATAGTCCGATCAAAGGTATTGCGCTTTACGATACGGAAACGTGGACACTTAGGAAATGAAATGAAAGAAGACTAGAGGCGTGTTTAAGTATAACGGGACGAGCCGCGGCGATAACTTTTACGGAGTCACCCGTAATGCACAAATTGTGCGAGAAATCCACAGTTTATACACAAAATTCACATGATCAGTAGTCTATTCCACCTTGTCCGGTAAAGCCCACAAATTTTTACAGGGGAGAATGACTCCTCGGTAGCTTAAGCTTTCGGCCGGAAATCGAGGGATCCGGGTTCGAATCCAGGTCAAGGCGAATGATATTTCCTCTGTGGATTTTTCGCACACGACCACAGGCGTTCGAGATGTGGGTGCGGGCAAGAACGGAGAAAGTAAAGTGGACCGAAAGGAGGAGGAACGACGAAGTGCTGGACATGGTGGGTAAGGAGAGGCAGCTTTCGAATGAGATACGGAGGAGACGAAAGGTATGGATGGAGCGAGTGCTGAACGGGGGTGGTATGATGAAAACAGTGTTAGGGGTAGAATGTTGGACAAAAGAAGGAGAGGAAGCAAAAGAATAGGATTTTTAAATAGAATGAAAGAGAGTAGGTCGTATTATGGATTCAAGAGGGTAGTCCATGAAGGGAGGGCAGACTGCGAGAATACTACTTAAATGATCCAAGCAAGACTACCTTAATCGTTAGAATACTTAATAATAAATAATGAATTATGGGGGTTTTCCCAATCAAAGTGTCAAAAACCGTCTGTTTTGAATTGTGTCTTAGATCTTAATTGCAATTAAGTACCAGAAATTGGTAGGTGAATGGGAAAGATACCCAGCGACGAAAATAATCTTCTCCAATCAGCCATTCTCTTATTAAACTCAGATAAAAAAAGACAATGGTTAACGTCCTTCTTTGCATGAGTTGGTGTCGTAAATGTTCTGAACTTTTTACAACCTATACAAGGGAAAACATTTCGTTAATGGAAATAAACCGCTCAAAAGAATTTAAACAATAATGTACTGTACAGACGTTTGCCCCATGCATAAGGGGGAAGGGTGGATGATGAGTGGAGATCCATTCGGCTTGATGTCATGACGTCATCAACTTATCTACGAAAGGGTTAAGGCCGTAAATTTTCCATCATAAATTGCTCGAAAAGCTAGGCGACGGATAGAGAAACGGAAAAACACGGGTACTTTCCTTTTTTAAACTCTAATGAAATCGACAATAAAATGAAAGAAGGGAACAAGGCCAAAGCAATAAAAAACGTGCAATTCCTCTGCAAAGGTGCAGCCCTCTACGAAATTGACATACAGTTGCGCGCCGTAGTACTACGGACTCCTGCAAAGCCCGTTAAACTTGGATCAAATGCTCCAGAAACGCCCTGTGGCAAGACGGATAACATGGAATTCTATTTTGAATCAGAAATAGTATCATCCCTTCGAAGTGATAACGGAAGGACGATACAAAACGGTGACTATTCGGTGTCCAATCAATGGCTGAAACCACGAATATTAAAAAAGAGCCGAAGTGTACCACTAAATGTGTTGTCAAACACTGCGCATTTCAATGGGTTTACAGAATTCCCCACTTGTGTCGCTGCAGACAAACTGATCTAAGTTTCACGGGGAAATAAGGTATAGTTACGGGTGTCAACCAAAATTTGTATACATGATGATGTTATTAATCAAATTCATAATTATTCAATGCTTTGCCTCAAAATTGCAAAGACCTTAATGCAAATTGTTGGAAAAGAGTGGATCGCATTGCATTGCATTCGAAGAAGAGACACATGATGGTCTGAAAACTGGAGGACGAACAATAATTAGGTCCGAGAATATGCAATGGATTCAATAAAGGAAAGCTTGTAGATGTGACAAAGTCATTATAATGTAAGTATATCCTTATATTTTTACTATAGAGTACATAGATACAGGATATATTCGTGCATCAAGTAAATTTATTGCTACAGAGTAAATAAGTACTTACGCTAGTATACACATGAATATTTACGTCTTATACACTACTGCACTTATCTACGAACATATTGTGTACAAAATGTGATACGTTTTACGTTTCCAATTCAGTTGTTTGAGTGACAAGCATCCTAATCCAAAAACCTACTTCCATCTCCCCCTTCCCAGCCCTAACTACTGCACCTCTTTCTACTAAAATCATCTTCCCAAATCACAAAAATTCCTCTTATCGTAATTAAACCAGACTAGAATACGTAACTCTCAAAAAAATAGTCAAATATTCCCTCCAACTTTAAGCGCGGCCGGAGAATCAACGTGATATTGTTGGAGAGAACGTAAAAAGACATCCGGATCGGAGAACAGACACGTGATGGTTTGAAAACTGGAGAACGAACAATAATTAGGGCAGGAATCTGCGATGGATTCAATAACGGAGAGAGAGTTCGGAGATGAGGATCATACCGAGAGGCGGGATTTGCAGATTTTCGCGGAATGAAAATTCACGGAATCAACCAATTCCGAAATTTTGCGTTTCATGAGGCTTCCGCGAGTGCTTGCTCCGTTCGATCCGCGGCCAATTCAATTACTTCCTCCCCCCCTCTCCGACTCACCCACCCCACGTAACGATGCTCACGACGCTAGTTCTCTGAAGTTAGCGCGCTGTGCGGTAGAAATACCTTTCGGTGCAGAGATCCAAATTGGGAGAAGATTTTTAAAAATATCCCAACAGTTTCATTGTACAATTTTTAGCATGGTCTTACGGAGCGAAGTACTTCATTTCGAGCCTGACGCTTTCGATGAAAACTTTCCAGGTTTACCACTGCGCGAGGGAGGTTTTTTTTTCACCTAACCAACTATATTTTATTCACGCGACGTCGGAATGGAATATATTCAAACCGGCATTCGCAGGCTGGATGAATTATAATATAATGGCTACATTTTAGCCGTATGCCAAACATGGAGAATGAAAGGACATTAATATACAATAGTGTGGTGCGAAAAAACTCAAGTTCCAAATTTCGTGTCGTAATAGTGCGGAAAAGTTTCGATACGTTAGTGCAAGAAAAACAAAAAAAGAATTATTAAAATCGGACGTCATCTTCCGATCCCGCAAAGCACCTGAAAAAATGACAAAAATGAAAAAAATTGTTTTTTTTTCGCTGTAAAAAAATTAAATTAAATTAATATCTTTTAACGCTGTAGCAAAAAAATGATTACAAATAGCATAGGTTATTATTTATATATGAATATTTATGGCTTTTAACTGTTATTACCGATCACACAAGATCATTAAAAATGTATAAATTTTGCAATTTAGCCGGTTTTTCAGAGTTGTGTCATAATAACTTAAGGTAATATTTTAGTCTAAAATACATGTTTGATTATGCAGCTCTTCCTTTGTTTATATATTATTTAATAATAATTAAGCAACCCAGAAATCACCGCGGATAGGTGGCTGCACTTTGAGTTCTACCCACACCCTCCATCCATCCAAACAATGAGGGTTACTGCTTCTACAATATTTAAATTTTTTGTCCTTCTTTTAAATTTTAACTTTTGAAAACTACTTTGTACTGCGATTTAGTGGTAAGGTCTGGCATAATGGACCTTGATTTGAATTAGCCCAAATAAATCCATCTCTGGATCGATAGCCACAAAGCTTAAGGGATGCCTCCGTTACCAATTTCACACACGGCTCCATTGCTTGCGTGTGATATGGGAAGTTTGTTTGTCGCCAGATGGATGGATAGTTTATGGATAGTTTGTTTATATCCAAAAATCTTGTTTATCGCCAGATTCAATGAAGGAGGCTATTCCTTCATTAGTAATTATTCTCATAAGAAGAGGTGGAGTAGATAGTTTGACTACATTCCAGTCAATCAATTCTATATGGTCAATTATTTCGAAGTTCATGGTAGGAGCAATGAAGTTTACGATAGGTTTGCCTTTTGGTTAAGTCTGTCTGGCTTTAAATACTCTTTTTAGCCCTAGCTCTCTAATGTGCCTTCTGTAATCAAAAACCATCGCCATCAATACATTCTCTTCGTGATCAAAGTTAGAGTTCCGTTCAATAACAGGGAAAACTACTTTCTTTTAATATCCAGGTATGTATCGAGAGGTTTCCTTTGCTCTGTTCACACGAGCCATCTAGCATGTGAAAATGGTCCAGTATCCCGGTTTGCTAAGTCATTTGGAAAGTCGCCTCTTGTGATTGCTTGACTAATGTCAATAAGGTATCTTTGGTCCTTGCTCAAAATTTATCTATCAACTTATAGAATTTCACATTCAATTGTTTGGAAATGCAGTTTGGATGCTTTCCATAACCATTCATATTAGTCCAATTGGCCCACTAAATGATTTTTGGCCACTTGTTTCACCACCTAAATACTGAAAAATATGACAAAAGTAATTCAATGAAATGAAGTAACCCAACTGCCCACTGCAGCCGGTGTCATTGGTGTTTTACGAGCTTTCTAATAGTGCAACCTTTCCATCTAATGTTGATGGTCGTGCCATCTCAGCAAACTAACTCTAAGAACTCTAATGATACTCCTTGATCAGAGAGATAAGATAGTATGGAGACAACTATATCTTTAGCAGACCCGGAGCTTGGAGAAACATAACTCAAATACACAAAAGCCGGTTCTTTTTTTAGAGAATGGTGTTCCGCTATAACTGTCCGACAGTACTCCTTCGATTCAATCATTTCTATTACTATGGTATTGTCTACCCTTCCGTCAAAGTATAACCGTGTAGCTCACCTAAATCAAGATGGCTGTAAATCGCTCATAATATTTTTCCTTTCCCTTTTAATTCTACATCGGTCAATGAACTTAGAAGTGTATTCTTCAGTTATAACACCAATGTCTACAAGTGCACTTGATGCTATAGCTGCAGCTGTACGGTGAGACTGTAACCCCGTATTGATCATAATGAAAAGCTGTACTTTGGAATTTTACCCTCATTTGCCATGGTGATTTATATATTTTTGGATGTACTAGGCATGTAATCTTCCTAGTCAACAAATTTCTCCTTGATTGTTGAACTTTGCGTTGCGTCATTTAAAACCTCAACATCTTCACTTTCGGTTTCAATAGGGTTACCATGCTGCCTTTTTAAAGTGCAATTTTGCCTTTCAATTCTAGTGGCCAGTTTTACTGTCATTTGTGATTTAAAGAGCTAATTAAAACTTCTCAAAAATTATCCTCAAGTAATTATTACAAAACTCTGAAAATAGGCGAAATTGCAAAATTTATACATTTTTAATGATCTTGTGTGATCGGTAATAACAGTTAAAAGCCATAAATATGCATATATAAATAATAACCCATGCTATTTGTAATCATTTTTTGCTACAGCGTTAAAAGGTACTAATTTAATTAAATGTTTTTTTACAACGAAAAAAAAAAAACAATTTTTTTCATTTTTGTCATTTTTTCAGGTGCTTTGCGGGATCGGAAGATGACGTCCGATTTTAATAGTTCTTTTTTTGTTTTTCTTGTACTAACGTATCGCAACTTTTCCGCACTATTACGACACGAAATTTGGAACTTGAGTTTTTTCGCACCACCCTAATATACAAGCCATAACCGATACTGTAGCAGGCTGTAAAACCATTAACCGATAAAAACAAATGTTGGCCATCTACGTGAAATGCATTATAAACATCACCGAGGATACACATTTACGATAACACGATTTTTCTTCGAAAAAGGGCGTACTGAAGTTTTGGTATGACAACAATACATATTGTAGTTACTTAGACAGGCAGAGAAAAATATACCTTATTGGCGGAAAATTATGTAAACATGGGATTCTATCCAAAATATTTCAACAGAAAATGCATTTCTTTCAATTTTATAACATAAAATTGACCATCAAGTAACAGAGACGAAGAGACATGTATGCAAGACGAGGCATCTTCAAAAACAGTACCAAGAAAATTTCGAAATGATAACATTACTACTAGGTACCTACCTCGTGTATTTCGTGAGGTTGTATTTTTAGCCTTTAGATTGCTTCTTATCCGTATCCAAACATGCCGGCAAAGGTATTTCCTCTATGTCCTCAAGCATTACATATTTTTTTATTTTACTCTTTAAAATGCCGATTGTAGCAATAATTCAATCCTAATGGGTATACTTTGCATTCTAAAAATCTGAAAACTTAATGAGTAATGGGAGAAAAGGTTAATATTTAGGATTTTGAAAGTAACAAGGTCCTAATTAGGGTCCAAAAATATTCCATCCGGGCACATTTTGATCCAGAGAAGGTGATTTCGGTCTAACGAAAACTAAAAACAATTATAAGAAATACATTGCAGGCATATAGAAGCCAGGCCAGAAACAATGCTAACAAATACGTGGCTGCTCTGCTTGGTGAGAAAAGCTATATTTATTCTCAAAAATTTAACATGCCCGAGTTAGAGGAAGAAAAAAACGACTAGTGTGCAAAAGCACATGGGTCACATATAAAAACACACGTTAACATTATTTCTTTCAAAGGTGCTTCAATGATAAGCATCAATAGGCAGCAAAGTTAATGTTTCTGAATTTGGAAGTGATTTGCATCTTAGCTCTTAATTATGGTTCACAAATTATTAACCGGGGCATAATTTGATCACGATAAAGTGATTTTGGTCAAAGGCAAACTGAAAACTTTTTACCATAAAGTAATTACAGGCATATATGTAGATGTCAGGCCAGAAATAATACCAATAGATGCATTAAATACTTCTAATGATTATCAAGCGTCCATTTGAAAACATTGTTAGTAGACATGAAGGGCAGCGTTGCAAACTATGGTCCATAGTATGATACGTTGTAATCCTTCAATTTTGTTAGATCCAATATCAGTATTTTTACCCTATCTTTTGGGAATATTGGTTGATTTTCTTAAACAAGCAATCTTTCTCCTCAAAACATCAACACTGCCGAGTAGGGGAACAAAACAGCTGGTGTACAAAAACACACGGGTCACATATAAAAACACACATTAACCTTATTTCATTCAAGGGCGTTTCAATGGCTTGGATGAGAGCGGGGGAGGGAAGGAAAACGAAATTGGAATGAATATAGCAAAAAAAAACTTTGCACCAAGAATCTGTGACATAAAAAAAAACTCACAAGCAAGACTGGACTGAAAGGTTGTAGCATGGCGTACTCGAGAGAGCGAGGAAAAAAGATAAGGGAGTATAATATTTTATTTAAAAAAACTCCAAAAGATGGATTAAATGCAAGAATGATGACGTTGGGATGACGACGGCAAACGGAGAGAGGAAAAAAAACAAAATATATATCCTACATCGTCCTAAATCGCGTGCGAAATTTCGCACGCCCGTTAATGAGGCGAGGGGGTGGTAACGAACCTTGTGAGGGGATGAGAGGGACTTGGGAGGGATGAGAAGCAAGAGGAATGCTCTCCGCTTTAAGTCGGATTAAACGAGGAAGAAATTGGAAGGGGAGTTGGGAAGAAGATAAGGGTGGGGGTAATAGGGTTTTCAAAAGAGCACGAGGATTGGCAAATCCCGTATGCTAGCTCGCTGTTAGTAATATTAAACTACGATTTCAGCATGAAGATAATCTTAATTTTGTGAACGGTATTACATCCAAGCGTATTTTGTATGAGCACTTTGCTAATACTCCTACCAATCGCCTTTTTAGGCGGCTTTCGGGGTAAATGTAGATGTAAATTGAGATGAAAGTGCTAATGTTACGCGAAATAACTAATAAAATCGCTTATATTACATGATGTGTGTAATTATTAGCATCAAGGTCGGTGACTTCTACCGCTACTAAATTATTCCAAACCGATATTAAAAACCGTTATCCTTGATGTTATACTTAGGAGATGTATCAGTATATTTAAAAATTAACCTTTCATCTTGATAGCCTTTCGCAAATTGTATTATTTCTTATAAGGTCATTTTAAAAATGAAATACAATATAAAAATAAGGGCCGGCTATCAGGGTTATCAAAGGAATTGAAGGATTGGCGAACACCGTACGCCAGAAGAAAGATCTGAGGTTTTCCCGGCGTATGATGATGATGAAGTTATTTCGGGTTTCCAACCGGATGAGGTTCTCCATCTCTGCCGACGTTTCGATGGTCGTGTCGTCCATCGAAACACAGGCAGAGATGGATAACCTCATCCGGTGGGAAACCCAAAATAACACCGTATGCCAGCTTCGTCATGCAGCTAGCAAAATTTAAACTACGACTTAAGCATGAAAATAAGAAAGAATCATAATTTTGTGCACGGTATTATTTCATACAAACTTAAATCGTGAATGGACAAGCATACTGCAAGAATGGAAAAGGAAGACCTCGAACAATATATATGGAACATGTCACCAATATAAAGCTATGATTTCAGCAAGATGATAAGAAAGAAACTTAATTTAGTGAACGGTGTTACGTCAAAGTGTTAATATTATACGATGCATGTATTTTATTACTATCAGAGTCGGTGAGTTCCACCAATAATAAAACTTTCTTAGCGGATATTAAATTCAGTTAATCTTGATGTCAGACTAATAATTTCTAACCAGATATGAAATTTAGTTAAGCTTGATGTCATAGGAGATGGATCAGAATAATTAAAAAATTTAACCAATTATCTTGAAAACAGTTTTGCAAATCATATTTTTCCTCATAAGACCTATTTAGAAGCTAAATACAGTATATAATAAAGGTCGTAATACGGTAAAATAATATTTTCCCAGCGATGAGAAGTGGATCTATTGATTTTCCTAAATTACTGATCCAATTAATAATATAAGACAAGGGACAAGTAAATGGCAAAAATGGAAAAGAAAGATCTCACACAAAATACATGAAACAGGTAAAGAAGGATGTGAAAGAGAAGAAATACATATGTTTCAAAAGATTAGCTGATACGAGCATTGAGTGGAGAGCTGCGTCAAACAAACCTTGAATTGTTGACCATTGGTTATGATGAAACACAATAATTCAATATGAAACTCCTAGCCACTGTCGCAAAATAAGGGGAAGGTGGTATCTACGGTTGACGAAGGCAGATACAGAAAGGAAGGGAGGGACCAATGGTATATAAGAAACGAAATATAAAACGGCGACGTCGCAGGGTTAAGAAACAGGGGGAAAGATATATAAATGAGAATACTTCGCTGAGCTGCGAGGGGCGCAGGAATGAGAGGGAAAATATATTTTGAGCCGGTCGAGGGATTACAAGAAATAAAGAGGGAGGCTGAAGAAGACAATGATTCTGTGTTCCAGCTGCTTGGAACGGAGCGAATAGTTGCGTTCCGTAAGCATTAAGACGCTCGTTTCATTAAACTTGAAGGAATTTTATAAAAAGCGGCACAAGAAAAAAGATACCAGTTTGGTACTTAAGACGAAATAAAATTGCAATCTTAAAGTCAACATGCACATGACGACGGCTAAGAAATCTCTATGGAGTTGAATGCTGGCATGAATAAAGCTAAACATAGAATTACTTTTGATTGAAAAATGAGCTTAACCAACCCAGAAATATCGAAAATGTATGAGGAAACAAAAACCTATGCGAATTCACAGAACAAGCATTTTTCAACCTGAATTTTAAGAAGAGTAATGAGATAATATGCATCAGAAGCTTGGAAATGACTCTAGGTTCGGTGAGCTGTCAGCAGCAGATGGCGGCTTCATCCCCTACCTTTCTAACCTTGCCCTCCTCATGCTAAACGAAGATGATGGGATGAAGCGAAAAGCAGCATTTTATATTGATCTATATTAGTCAACCATTGTATCAGAAATATACATATAAAGGAATCGAATAATAAAGCAACAAACGGAATAATGAATGTAATTACGAAAAAATAATATTGCTTCCAAAATTATACAACAGCATTTATCTCTCCAAAGGAAAATAATTCTAACTAAAAGTATGAACAATTTTTTTGAATTCGTTACCTCGAAGAGCTTGTGAGTATATTCGTTAATGTGTTTGTATTAATAGTTTTCAGATGCGCTACAACAATTTAAGTTAATCATAATATTAATCAAATTGGAAAAATTACCTATAGGTGACTATAATTTCCTAACATGTACATTTTTTCATAATCATAGACATAGGCCACACAAGGTACAACGAGAAAATATGCTAATTTTTTGAAATTTTCGTGAGACCACAATTTAAGAATCCCGATAAAAACCACATAAATAAGTAGAATAAATGCCTGACTGAAGTACCTAATTAAGGAAGTGACCGAGAAACCAAGCTCTATGCAGCCAAGGGAAAAATTAATGGCAATGTTTTTCATTTAGCGGAAATGTAGCACAGAAACTATTGATAGTACTGAAAAGTTTTGCAGATTTATATCTCAAGTCCCCAATTGAAAATTTGCATCACGCGGGATCAAAATTTTGCTATATACATTCGATAGTTTTTTTTAATTAACTAATCCCTCGATGAGCAGCTCTAAAAAGTGTAGAACATATAAGCCGTCGAGCTCAGCATTACTGGAGTTAATGCTGCTATGCTCTCAGGAATAATCAATAAATGAGTCGTAAATTTCCAAAAACTTAATTTACTCGCAGATTAACACAATCTGTAAAGTACCCAAAGTGTATGTAATTACGAAAGCTGAAACCAATAAAAGTAATACCGAGAAAAGAGATGGAATAAAAAATTTGTAACATTGAAATACAATATCTCTTTGTTTTACCATATCGCGTGCTATATCTTGCTACCGGGCCAAGGAGAAGCAAAAGGCAAAAACATTATTGAAACGGGAACAAGTTTATAACCGAGAGTAGACCCATTCAAAAATTCTCTTATTGATAAATACTGTTTTAATCCGGAGCCACACATCTACGTTAGGGAGAATAATTTATTTCTAATGACCCGTTAAAAAGATATCTTTAGTATGTTGGCACAGGTTGCAAAGTGATTCCCTAATACCGCTCGCACTCAGGCGGAAAAAGAAGCACCCAACCCAGATTGCTTAATACTTAAGACTGTTCGATGAGGCGGAACGAACATCATCAAGAGCTGGTAAAGCACTTTCTCTTGGCAGAAAAATTCCAAAGGGAACACAGAAACCACGAAAAATGCCCTAAATACTCACGTGCGGGACGAACAAATTGAATTTTAACATCCAATGCTCGTGTTTACCGCTCGACGCAAAACAACTAATCCATCAGGACGGAGTCCTTCTCCTTAGCACACAAATCGCGCACATGCTCCATCCTCTTCACTATACATGAGCTACCCACGAAACCTCAAGCCCGGTAACGGGAAGGAAGTGATTTCATAGTCCTTCGGTAAGCATAAAATAAAACACAAGAACAGAGGAAACAAATAAAATTAAGCTTATAGCGTCGTTTCATGCTACTATAGTTGACTTAAATATTGAGTTGAAAACTGGCAGGGAGGGTCTTCTAGTTCACAACATTATCGTTAAACATCGATAAGGAACGTTACTTATCTTAATACCGTATTCTGAGAAGGAAAGATCATTATTTCCTCTTAATGTTGTCAGGAGTGAGGAAGGTATCATACAATCACTACCTTAAGTCCTCAAATACATAATTATGAACCGAATTCTACTTCTATGTTCCTTTACGGGTTGTGTATTCCATTATTTTTCTATCGAAGCCATTGATAAATATTTGTGTGAGCTTAATAAACAAATTGGAAAAAAATTATTCATTGTTTGCAATTGATTGATCCCTCGCGCTAAATTTTCATTTTCTATGCTAAACGTAGTTTGTGAGCATTATTTTCAATGTTTAATGTTTGTTTTAGATGCGAATTCTCCAGCGAAATTCATTTCTAGAGCAAATTAGATAATTTATTTTACCACGCCCTATATAAGTTGAGATTGTCATAATGTTTTAGTTATAATTCGAGAATAGAAGTAAGGAAAAAATTAAACAGATACTCCTACGGACGGAGCATGTTTCTTTATCGCAGCGAGGCGAGGGCGATGACTGCAGCAGAAAAATCAAGAGTGGAAGCATTCGTATTGCGGTGCTCATCTCGTGGACTAACTTTTGTCTGGCTCCTACCCTTCGTCCTATCTGGCCCTCCTGGGAGTAATTGAGAATTAATCCCACCAGTGCAGCTCTAGGGATGATAGGAAACGCGCAAGTCTATCCACCGTGGCAGGGTTGTAACCCAAGGGAAAGGTAAAGTGTGATGAACCCACTTTTTGAAGGGTAACAGAAGAATAGTGGAGATAAAAAAGGCTGGCTGAGTGAGTAATGAGGAAGTCCTTAGAAGAATGGAAGAAAAGAAACCCCTCTAAAAAAACAAGGAGAAGATGGGAAAACTCAATCGAATTCCCAGAATGAGTAATGAGTGAACAGGGTAAGGTGAAGAATTACGTTAGCATAAAGAAATACCTTAACATGAAAAGTGCAGGTGTAAGGAGAGCGGAGGCAATAGCTGGGTGAAAAAAATGTTCAGATTGATGAGTTAAAATAATAATAACGACCTGGTCCATATGAAGCCAAGTTACGCTAGGAAAAAATTAAGCAGAGTTACTATTTGACTGAAGTAAACACAAGTATATCCTGTTCATAAAACGGCTAACGATTCATTAACGATTCTATAATAATACTTGTTCTCCTCCCTGTTTGTGATTGCCCAAGGAAATATAAAAACTGGATTATGTTTTTCCATATAACTTTTATCGGATTTTGGATATGTTATCTTCGGACGTATTCAAGCTAGGGCATGTTATGGGTTTTTTGTTGAATAGAGGTAAATTGGGTAGATATCATGAACAAGTGAGCCAAAATCACTAATTTCTGGGGCGATAACCCCCTCTTTGAATCATAGTTTTTAAAACACCCTAAATCTGACCTATGTGTATATTCATTCATTGTAAATTTGATTTTATCTCTTTCGTTTTTTTAATGTTTCACCATAAACTGGCATCACCGTTGTTTGTTAAAAGTGATTGAAAGATATGCATTAATAAAATCAACTACTGTATGACAAGAATGGAAAAGGGAAAGCTCGGATACGATAAACTGACCAGGCAACAAATGATGTGAAAGTAAGTCATCCGTTGCGAGTTTGAGTAAATGAAGAAAATCAAGTGGAGTCCATTAACAAGTAAGCCACAACCTCTAATTTGTGATAGAACGCCGTCTCCTATACAATCGTGTTCAAGGAAATTATATCCCCAGCCCTCCAAAATTTCTGTGCCTTTGTTGGTGATGACACTCGTGCCAAGTCTGTGATTAGAAATATCTTTGGAGATTTCGATACTTTCATGCTGATAATTAAACACAATACATGATCGCACTTAGTACCTAATACTTAAACAAATTGTTCCACAGATTTAATAAAGCCTGTTGTAGCACAAATTACCAAAACACTCGGCTCGTATTTGTGGGATTCTGTTTTCTTTCCTAGGTGTATTTTTGTAATTTTCACGGTCTCTAATTTAAGCTTGTTTAGATATCAGCGATAGTTATAGTGTATAAGTGCTGGCGTAGTATCAGAGTTAGTCTATTCTTAGTGAAATAACCGGAATAAACTCTCTGAACGAATCATCATCATGTTGATCATTAAACTCACCATATTATCGCTCTTATCAGTGCTTAAACAAAAATAATCCGCGGATTTAATGAAGACTCTTGTTTAACTTAAAGCTGCAAGAACGAAAGTCCCGGAGGACGGCGAGGAAAAATAGAAGGAAGAGGAAAGACGGATTGGCAAGGGGGCTTGCGAGGGAAAGAGATGAAGAAAGAAGCGTGGAGTGAGCAGCGAGAGACTGCATCGGATTCATAAATAAA
Organism: Ischnura elegans; assembly: GCF_921293095.1. NCBI lineage: Eukaryota > Metazoa > Arthropoda > Insecta > Odonata > Coenagrionidae > Ischnura > Ischnura elegans. Next base: position 47,995,663 of record NC_060252.1, on the reverse strand, counting down.
AATGCAACCGCGCTATCAATAATTTACAGGCGCATCGGAGCTGCAGGAGAGCAATGAAAGGGGGAAACCGGAGTGGGCGAGCCAGATGCCGGGAGAGAATGAATAGCGGAGGAGGCACGCCTCCATTGGGGTAGGAAAGGCCTTCGCAACCCAATGCCTCAATCGTGTCTTTAATGCACACGCCACTCACAGGCTAAGACTTAAACTACTTGACCCAGAAACGAGAAGGGAAACACCCTTCCCAGAGCCTGTCTAAAATTGAACTATCTTCCTAGCACCCACACTCCCCTTCCTTCCATCTCTTTCACATACAGTAACCCTCCACATTCCTCTCATTAAGGAAGAACCATCACGTTAGGCATGCCTGATAAACCACTCTCAGCGCGAAAATTCCGGAGAGGATGAATCGCTTGATTAGGCCAGAGAGTTTTTTCCGGTTATTTTGTAACTGACTGACTAACATTATGACAATGACCAGCATTAACTAAAATTATTAACTAACTAAAATTATTAACATGGACTAACATTAATACTATCCTATCACTTAAATAATAACCAATAATCGCCGATTTCTCTGCAAACTTAAATTAGCAACCGTGGGAAATAAACAAACATACTCAGGAATGAAAACAGAATTCCACCGAATACTCGCCGGGTGCTTGCTAACTCTAATATAAATACTAACGCCAGATAGTTTGTTCCAGTTATTTCGTCGCCAAGAAATAACTAGCGTTAATGCTATCTTAGATAACAACAAAAAAATCGCTGATTTCTCAGCTAACTATAATTAGCGATCGTGAGAAATAAACGAAAAACAACTAAGAATGAAAATAGTATTTCATGGCTACATGCCAGGAATGTTGGTCAATTATGCTGCAAGAGCCTTCATTAAATCCGTGGAACATAATTGCTTTAACATTATTTAGAACGAATCATATGGTGAATCAACACTATCAGCATGGGGATCAGTGAAGTCTCCAAAGATATAACTCTCTCATCACAGATTTGGCACGATTATCATTCCCAACAGGGGCGTAACAATCTAGGTGTGCAAGGGATATTGTTTCCCGATGACCAGTATTGAATAGAGAGGCAGTTCCCCCATAAATCAATGATTTTGGCACACATGTTAATGAGCTCTCACCGATTTACGTCATTTACCTAAACTTTCTACGGCTGACTTACTTTCACATAATTTATTACCCGCCCAATATTTTATCCGACGTTTCCTTTTTCCGTTCTTGCCACGCTTTCGTCGATTTTACTAACGTATACCTTTTAGGCAGATCTAAGATAACGCATCGTAATACTCTAAGATAACGTATATCTTAAAGTAGAGCTACGATATTTTTATACAATTATGATCTACCATGATACAACGCTCCCTTTATCTAACCGAATCGGATCGGATTGAGTTGTACACCCTGTCGGGTATCTTCTAGGATAATGGTCACGACGTAGTTGACATAGACATATTCCATTCCATTCAAAACCAATGAGAAAATACTGCGAAAAGACCGGTAGAGATTGATATCAAAGAGTTTTTGTCCACAGAAAGGGTCATATTACTAAAGGCACCACGGAGAAAATATTCCCAATTTTGAGGAAATTTAGTGCGGAAAGTACTTTTGAATCTATGCTCAAAATAATAAACCTCATTTAAAGTACGAAAGACATAAATTATAAAATGAGGGTGTGCACTAGGTCATATGCAAATTTGAAAGATATATATCGGTGACACTGGAAGGAATATCAAAACCCGAATAAAAATACATATTCAGGCTATCAGAGTGAGATACGTTGGCCACTACGCCATCAGGTCATCAGTTTGGCATGAACAGAATATAAGTTTTAGCAAAAAAAATTAAAAACCCGTCTGGCCAGGAAGGCAGTTCCCAAAATACCGGGATAATTTAAACCAATAAGGGGCTTGATGCTTAGTGAAACATGGAGATCATTGGTTTCAGACACAGTTTGCACCCACAGAGGCATCCCCCATGTACACAACAATTAAATACCCGTTTCACTCTGAGGAAGTTACTCCGTTACACTCCAGTACACGAGGGCAAAATTTAATGGAATCGATACGAAAAAAACGCAATGAACACCTATGAAAGAATTTTATTTACAACTTCACCAGATGAAATCGTACTACGTTGAAACCTAGGTCACACAGAATTTAATTTATGCGGAATTGCAAAGTTTTTTATATTTAATTGTGATAAGTCGATTCCATAAAGTCGCGCCCGATACAACGAATTTATTTATAAATTTTAATATATTTAGATTAAGGAGATGAAGCTAGGGAGGAGAAGTAATATTTCCAAGTAGGCTTCCGCGGAGATTATGATGATATCTGGTGATTTTTCCTGGTATTCTTCCGCGTTTATCCATTTTGTAGGACAATATTTCGCCAACGTTCCAGTTGGCTTCCTCAGGTCCACTGAAGTGAACCTGAGGACCTTCAGTGGACCTGAGGAAGCCAACTGGAACGTTGGCGAAATATTGTCCTCCAAAATGGATAAACGCGGAAGAATACCCGGAAAATCACCAGATATTAGGAGAAGTAATACTTAATAAAATTCTTGTAGTCCTCATGCCATCATATATTGAGTTGTTTAAAAGTACATATCATCATGATCAATAAATAAAAGCGAACAAACTATGTATAAATCCACCAATTTATAATTTATAATTTAAATTGGTGGATGTATACATAGTTTGTTCGCATCTATTTATTAGAATGAACCTCCACAAAGTTGAGCCTGTTACGATAGAGATTATCATCATGATCATTGGTCGACAATCCTAAGACCGACGCGGTTCTTCAATCAATTCTCCAAATTCTTCTGTGTCTGTTCCATATATTTCAATCGAGGTCGTCATTTGCCGTATTTACCATCTACTTCTCCCTCGATGATTGTCTTCATCATACCATCATGTCTCAAGATATAGCCTATAGGGTTCTTCCTTCTTAGCAAAGTTTTCATGAGGGCACTCTTCTCTCCTACTTTTCTTAGTTATTAGTCCATGCATCAATCAAAATAGAAATATACATTCTAAATGTAAGAAGCCTTGACAAATATTGGGAAAACCCGAAGAATAATATCAGCCACTCTTTTTGGAATTAAAATAATAACTGCAGCAGAACATTCACACTACGATAGTGGTTTTGCGGGTATGATGCATCCTCTTAGCAGTTATTGGAGAAATATAAGATGGGACGTGGGACGCGAAATGAAGAGAAAGGGGCCAAAGCAGGAGATAGCTCAGTGGTGAACGGAATGGGAGGGTATGTAAAGGGAGGGACTGTGCTCCAAATTCCACGGTGTGTGTGCGATCCTAGAAGATCGTTGAGGTCGACATTTAGGCCCGTATCATAAAAGTCCCCTCGAAGTTGAAGTTGAGGATGGCCTCGTTTGAAGCCGGCCTAGCTCGACGAGGAGATCCCTCGACCGCGTCAAATCATAAAAGTCTCCTCCAGCTCGGCTCATAGGAGGAGGGGTTTGAGCCAGCGGAAATGACGCATTGTTGAGGACGATGTTTCTGGTTTCAGAGTTGACAGTCTTCCAGCATTGTTCCATGTTCATTTTTTCGAATCGTATTTGCGCAGACATGCGCAGTAGCGATATACCGAATGCGGCCGGGGAGATACCCGCCAATATCAACAATAGAAACAGAAATGGCTAACAAGGGGAATACACGACCTGACGACTGGGGTGGCCGATTGAGCTCAAATTTTCTGATTCGGTAGATCACGGCTATCAACTAAATATGCCGAAGCAAGGCGACGCACTTCTCAAAACTTTTCGAGAAAAAAGCAATTAAAAATCGTAAAAAACGGGTCTACGGTATATATCCGGTATTTCCTTACATTTACTTGAAGACAGCGGTGGACCAGTGGTAACGGTGGTTGCCTGTGGATGTAAAAGGATGGCGAATTCGATCCTCACTCACAGTCCTTTTTTTATTTTATTATTCAAGGATTTTATTGTTTGCATTTTTAAAGATTGTTTTCTAATCTTCGTTAGCTCAATGAAAATATTTTTAATTCATTTTTTTAAACAATAATAAGTGCTGAAAGGGGTAGGAAATATAATAGCCTTTCCAAGGGCGATTTTGTCTTTATTTGTTCTCTCTAGGTATATTAGGGTATTGCGAGTGTAAATTTTCTTCTGTAGGGGTGGGGTCAGAATAATGACATTTAAATTATTAATTGGGAGGGAAATCCACCCTATCGACGGATTATGCTTTCATTGGGAGTTTAATTGAGAAAATTATTCGTAAGCATGAATGACGCGTGTATACCGTCAAAAATACAGGGCAGTCGATGCGGCGGAGGAAAGAACACGTTCTCCGTTTGTTCGAGTAGTATCCCGAAACTTGCAAACGAAGAATTTAGTAAAATAAAAGAAGTACCGTGAGTGAGGATCGAACTCCCAGTCCTTACATCCACAGTCAACCACCGTTACCACTGGGCCACCGCTGTCTTGAAGTAAATGTAAGGCAATACCGGATATATACCGTAGACCCGTTTTTTAAGATTCTAATTGCTTTTTTCTCGAAAAGTTTTGAGAAGTGCGTCGTCTTGCTTCGGCATATTTAATTGATAGCCGTGATCTGCCGAATCAGAAAATTTGAGCTCAATCGGCCACCCGAAGGTCGTGTATTCCCCTTGTAAGTCGGAGCGCATGGCCAGGCAGGAGCAGGAAATTTTGTGCAATTTGGTGGTCAAGTACAAGGACGTAATTGAGTGTAAGCGCTCGGATGCGGAGTCCGTTTTAAGCAAGGCAAGATGCTGGCACAAAATAACGGAAGAGTTTAATAATCGTGGATGAATAATCATCATCTTCTCGCAATGGCGGAAGTCACCTCAAACGCTTTGAGCCGACAATAATCTAACCTCAAAGTTTGAGCTGAGGCTGGCCTCAAAATTCGACGTTTTTGAGGTTGAGGTCGGTTTTATGATATCGTATCTCCTCCTCCTGACGACAATGAGGTGGAGGCCGGCTTCGAGGGGACTTTTATGATACGGGCCTTAGCCTTTAATGAGGGTCGCCTTAATAAATCATTGCGACGAGTCGCAGAGAGAGAGAGGGATAGAGAGAGGGAAGAGGAGAGAGTATGAGTGATCCGAAAGAGGGAGATGCCAAAGGAATTGCTCGTGTGCGGTGGATTTTTAAGGGAATGGAACTCGAGCAGTGATTCAACCAATAGATTGGCTCGGTTATGAGAGGATAGAGCTCGCCACAGACTTGGTCATGGGGGAGCGAATAGGCTCGTTCAACGAATTTGTTTTACTGTCATATGTGAAAGAACGTTTGAAATCGTTTCAGACTTGAGGTGGTGGAAATGCGATATATACATGATAGAATATTAACAACAAAAGGTAATTTCCCCACTTCAATACATACTCCACTACCGAGTATGGTTTTTGACTACCTATATAATTTTTTCCATGAACCGCAAATAGTAATTCTACCTATTAATCATTGACGTCATCGCAAAATCAGCAGTGCCGGTACGCACTTTCCTTAACTTATTTTATTGGTGAAATATTACTCCGCGTGTTTTTGTTGTTGGAAGTTATTATTTAAATTTTTTTGCTTTGGTTGCGAATGTAATAGAAATTTTGAAGCAGCAAAATTAATAAAAGTGTTATTTGACTATTACGTCTTTTGTTAACCAGTGCCGGAATGGCGGCGTTCCGGCGCGTCGAGGCGCTATGACACCACGGACTTTAATATAACTCCACTATCGTCCGTGACTTCGACACTTAGTCATATCAAGGAAAAAATAAACATAGAATATCAAAACCATTATCTGTAGTAGAGTTATAGAGTTATTAAAGTGTGAAAATTACCATTTGTGGGGATCGCGTTGGTGTGGTGGCCAAAGCCTTGGCATCTCACCCCGTGGGCACGGGTTCAAATCCCGGCAATAAGAATAAATTAAAGGAGGAATAGAAAGCACGTTTTCACGTTATATGATAGAGAAAGCTTCGATATTTTAAGGTTCCCTATTACATTTTATTTGATAAAAAATAGTAATTTCATTAATAGTTTTAAAACTAGACTTGACAATATATTCTCAGGGACTCAAAACGTTACCACCTCTGTCTACAATGACTGGCTCTTCGGTGAAGAAAGGGATAGCTCTCAGTAAATGCACCGTGTAAACAACGATGAAAGCAGATATTGATAGAAATGAATCTCTAGGGAAGATGAATTGTTTAACCCATTTCCCTACGAGGGTAGAGGCATAGCAGCTCTTTCTATTTCTCAGCGGGTGCTCCATTTCATCGGCTTCTTTTAACTCCTCAAGGCCTCTGAAAAATGTGGAAAAATCTTGGCAGCACTCATTGCGTCCTTAACACTTTGTCGGCTTCTTCTCTCACCGGCCCCGCCCCTGTATTACTTTTTTCACTACTGTACTCGAGTTCATACTTAGTGATTCAAATTTATTGACGCTCTTTTGCTCTCTAGTTATCGCTACAATTCATAACAGTGCTTCATACCTATGGTCGTCCCTCTGATGTCTGCCGACTCTGCACGCTAAAGCCTGTTGCTCAAAGCGCATCAGGGTGGTCTTTTGTTTTTTGTATTATTTGCCGTTACTCATTTGTCCTTTCTATCACAAATGTCCGTAAAAGGTGTGCACAGATCCTTGTGCAGATGTTTCATGAAATAACATGAATAAACATGCGCTTTTTGCGCAGCGGAAGATGAGAAGTCATGCTTCCAATTCCAGTCATTACTTCAAGTTCCACCTTGACTATGAGAAAGCCCTCCTTGCATATCAAAGTTGCTCTGTATGGCAATAATTATTCCTATAATACATGAGGTAATTATTGATAACTGAATGCGTCAAATTTAGCTGAAGTAGTGAATTTAATTAATATCATCGAGTTAAAATCCAGACATACTCTAAAAGTAACTTTTCGGGAAACATTAGTATAACATTTGGTTGAGAATAAAAACATAACTAGGTCAAAAAAATAAATCCATTAAACATTGATGAGGATAGTCATCAGACGGTATTTCACCTTAGCAATGCCTACATATATTCTTCTTCTACCAGATTAACTGGCGAATTCTGAAATGCACTGCTTTACAAAGGTTGATTTTGCTACCTTTTAAAGAGATTAAAGGTTTAAATAATGGGCGGAAGTTTAAAATCATCGCCCTTTTTTATAATAAGGTTGAATTCTTATTGCGAATTCTTTCAGAAAAGACATTATTTGTACCCAACCAAAAGGACCTTGTTAGAATAAAGATGTAAATTCTTAGGCACGTCTACTGCCCACGCTCAAGTCTTTTATTCAGCTGGTGCGAGAAAAGACCCAGGAGACCTTTACCTCATAAAGATAAAGCGTGGCTGTCCGGGGAATAAAGTCATTTATCCTCCGATACAATTAATAAAATTGCCTAGAGCGCCAACCGAGGAGCGCTACTTGCAAAAGGTAGCCTACCAGCAAGTGTGTTTCGGAGTCGACGCATTCTTTATCTTTCCCTCCCGTTAATCCTTCGTCTGTTTTACGTATCCAGTTATATTCGGGAAGTTTGTCCAGCTCTCGCAACAGTCGACAAGGAATAAATGACGCCCGCTCCAGGGACGGAAAATACGATTTTTCATTTCCCGCCGTTTTGCTACCGCTTGTAATCTCCCACGCGCTTCCTCGCCTTCAATTTTTTTGTTGCCTCTTCAGTCTCTCGTGGCGATTTGCGATTTGCCCACTTGTTTTACGGCCCCTCTCTGCTTGGGGAAGGAATTTTGCGTGCCATCGCGTCGTCACGTCCAGCTTTCCGCGTCTTCTTTCCTGATCGCCTCGACTGTTCCGTGAGTGCAGTAAAGAACATCTTCTTTCCGGCTTGAGAGATACGCGTGCCCTCGCTTTCTGCGATTTAAACAACGCGAGAAGCTTTGGGTCACCTCCAACTTCAGCATCGATGGCGATATTTGGTGGAGCTGTGTAACAGGAAGGATAATTACAGATAAATATTAGATTATAAAAATAGATTTCGAGCGACGGATTTTTATCCGAAGCTTAAAGTTCGACCTTCCTGCCAAAATTGTCGCATTAAAGTAAAAATCTATTAATCGAAAATTTAGGTGGTTTTTTTTAAATTGCAGTTTGTACACAAAAAAATTTATTTTACATTCATATAACACTCGATATACACTTTGAGATGTAGGAAAAAAATTACTAAAAATCTACTTAGTATACATGCGTGAACTATCAGTAGTAAAAATTTACGCATGCACGCACACTAAAGTTTTGGAATCACCCCTAGGAACCATTCAGCTTCACCAAGATTTTAAAGAAAGATCAACTGATTGAGATGCTTTCTTGATGCTTGAGGGAGCGCCTTTAAAATTTTACAAACCTTAGAGGAAATTCTTTCGCATGGGACGGATGACGTTATCACTGGTCGGTAGAGATGTAGCTGAGAACAAAATAAATGGCCAAAACCGAAGTTGAAAAATCGATTTCGGGTCGAAAATCTAACATCGAGGCTCGAACTGGATTTAGACTTCCTCGAACTACCTCGAACTATTTCTAATTCCTACAACTGGATTTTCTATTTTAATCGAAATCATTTTCCCCATCAGTAGTTTGACCCAGATTTCGGCACCATATACTATGCCATTCTTAAAGGTGAAAATACACATTTTGCGAGTTTATATATACCGCTTTGGGAGGTGGAGAGGGGTAGAAGCCTTCAAACGACCTGTTTTTACCCATCTACTTTCCAAAATGGTTTAATCCTTCCGTGACTGTGCCTAGAAAACTTACGTGTAGGGTTCCTTAGGTACTCCATTTATAATTCATAAATTATATGTGGCCGAAAATTTTTGTGATAAATGGTTCAGAATGGTAAGTTTTACGGTTTTCTGAGGGATATTTATTAATATTTACACTATTCTATAAGTTTTATTAATCCAATTACGTAAAATGCGTTAAACTATAAAATTTCACTGAGATCTGTGAGGTTTTATTCCCTATAACCCCCACTGCGCCACTGCTGCAGCATGCTGTAGGCTAGATTTAGGTCTTTACATTGGTTTTGTGCGAAATGACAGGAATCAAAAGATACAAAAAATACCAAAGGGATAAAAGAAAAAAAAATTATATAACATTAACATAATTTGGGGTAACTGAGTTACCCCGCACAGTCACGGAAGGGCTCGCAGAATACGTAAATGGCAAAGGGTATAGTGTCGAAAATTGTGTCAGATCATTAAAATATTTTTGGAACATTAAATATTAGTTTATGTGCGATTATGCTTCTCGGGGCACCTCGTTAAAAGCGTAGATAAAAATGCATCAAATAATTTTAATAGAATGAAGAATATTTCATGATTTTTAACGCATTTTCGAGAAATTTAATGAGGTAACTTTACCAGGAATTTTTTTCACTACCACTTTCATGGGAAATACCAATATTTTATATGAAATTTACTTTAATATTTTTAACACACAATAAGACACTGAAATATTTTACTTATCAATAAATTGATACCACCAGCCTGAGCTGGAGCAACCCGATTAAGCCCTGGAATAACTTTCCTGCACACGCATGTTTTCTAAGGGAGCATTGGTAACAGATCCTTCCCCCCTATTAAATCGCCTATTTAATGAAGAAGGATTTCATCATCATCAATCATCATCATCATCATCAACGCCTATTTAATGTTCATAGCGAAGTCGTTTTGTTGTTTTCCAAAAATATATACCTAACGAAATGGCACAATCTCTGATTAGATGCAATTGATAGCCCCGATGCGGAACTCAAATTATTTGACAGTCTTTCAAAATATTAGCGAAAGATAGTTCCATAAGCATTTAATATAATGAAGGTGTTGTTTCATAAATGAAGTGATGCGTGCAGTTCGATAATCAAGGACTAATATCAAGAAGAAGGTATCATTCTTCAAACTATTTGGTTGCATGAAACTAAAGTAACGAATTTATTTAGTATTCAGTGATTTTTTAATTTTCCCATATTTATGTTATAATTTTTGAGGAAAATTAAATTACTGGCACCGGTTTGTTATTTTTTATTCCTTCGGCCCGCAAAAATGCGGGAAATATGTGGCCCTTCCATTGAAAAGTTTGGAGACCCCTAGCCAATATCGTAAAAGGAAACATTTTGCATCGGATAATGTACTGAGACATTCACACCAAAAAAAGGTGTCTACATAAAGAGGGAAATTTTCTCTACGCCACGAAGCGATTAATAATAGGAGGATATTATTTTCTGGCTAATTAAAATAATAATGCTTTATAGCATAATCTTAAACTTGCTCTCCTAATGAAAATACTCTGCGCATTCAATGAGAATATTTCTTCACCAATATGTTTACAGCTATATTTTATTTTTTCATGAGGGTTGGTTCATAAAAGAGAATTTTGTTTCCAACCAATGTTTCGACGATTGCATTGTTGTCTTCTAGGCTTGGAACTAAATTATTTAACATAAAGACATAAATAATGCATTTAGTATTTATTGTTTGCTAAAAAATATGAGACTCGTAGATAGAATATTATAAACAGATTTATTATCCTATATTCTTAAGTTAGACGTCATTGTTTTCTTGAGGATATGGTACACCATTCGATGTCTAGAGAAAATACAAAATTAAGAACATTTTCCTCAAAATATCATTCTAGTGAGGCTCCTTATTAAGTAAGGAATCATAATGAGCCCCTTATGCAGAGAGTCCAACTCCGATGGGTTGCCAGTCAAGTTAAGAATATATTTTTTCTACTTAATTATGGAACTTAGAAGCAAAATAAAAATTTAGTGCTTCGCTAATTATAGCTGTAACATTTTGAATAGGTTTTAATTATCTGTTATTCTTATGTAATAAAGTATTATTTTCTTGAGGACAGGGTACACTATTCAAAAAGAAGGTAAGTAAAGAGAGAAAATACATATTGTTAGAATATTTTCCTGACAATTCAAATGGGTATCCTTTTTAGTGAGGAATTCTTATGAGCTCCTATTCCAGAGGGCACGACTCTGAATGGGTGCTTCTCGAGTTAATAATGTATTTTTCAGCATAGCCGAGTACCTACTTCGCCAACAGCAGCCGGAGGGAAAGCAAAATGGTTACATTTTAGCCACTAGCCTCTAACAAAAAGCTAAGAAAATAAAAGTGAAAAAAGAATACTTTCTTTTTCAATTCACTATTATGTTCACTTTTGAACTAGGAAATTTAATTCACAGTTGAACCGTAATTAAATCAGAATTCATCTCTGAAAAAGACACGGAAAATATTTTACAATAACTTGTAAAACTATTTTTCCCGGGTCAACAAAAACAATAAAATAAGAAAAAAATTTCCGAAAAGACAGGTATAGAAATTCGAATTTTCCCCGAGAAATAAAGGAATTACATGAATTTTAAGTGTTAATTAGTTGTCAAATATCTCCAACGCAGAACATTTTTTTAACAGCTGGTGTCCTAGTGCCACCAGCTACACGCCTATCCTGACAGCTTGCGGCGTAGTATGTACACGCAGTTGGACCCTTTACCCTTAGCAAAGAAGAGTAACAAATGTCAGGCATACGAAAGCGGGCGGGTCACGTGTACAGCCTTTTAACTTAATTAACTTGGTAACTTGAAATTGTAATTAATATAAAATCTATTTTATTGAAATGGAATGATGTCATCAGAAAATCACTCGTCATTAACGAAACGTTATGACAAAAGTTTAGCCATGAGATGATTGAGAACATATTTTTTTGTTTCTGCTAGCTAAAAAACATCTACATCTACATGATACCCTGCTAGTCAACTCTAGGGTGCTTGGCATGGAATGATCAATCACCAACATGCAGCATGAAAAAGGATTTCACAAGCACACCACACGGTCATAAAAATGTTACGCATAACAACATAATATATTTCCACATTCATGCAAAGGCAAAACTTGAAGGAAATTTTCCTATGAAGCAAAAACATGCGAAAGGTAATATAGAATGGAAGGTGCAAAAAGGAAGACATTTCACGACACAACAAGGAGAGTTCCTAACGGATATTTTCGAGAAACGAGGCACTGAGTGGAAGTGGAAGCTAATACTAATATTATAAGTTATTGCCGATAAATTTAACTTCAGACGACGCATTCATATTTTGATTTTCCTGGTTCATTCCGCAAAGGAATGGGAAAAGAAGGGTGGAGGAGAGAACCACCCCTTGTATCTCGGAAAGATATTATTTTTCACGTGATTTATGACTCAGTGTAAGCATGCATGCAAGCATAGCCGAAGAGATGGCGCGCGGGGAACACGTAGATATATTAGCCCGGGTCGATTTATGGAGAAAGGCGGACATTCCCTGGATTTTTTTGGAGGAGCCCTACCGAGTTTTGCCGTACGCCTGGAAAAGGCTTATCCTCTTCTCTGTTTTAAGCATCGTTTTTTTTTATTATTTTCAAGGGGGCGTTCTTGCAGTCTTTCTCCCGTGCTCGTGTGCTTCCTGTGCGAGTGCATACTGCCTCTTCTGCGTTCACCCGCTCGGACACGTCTACTTCAGGAACTAGGGTACAGATAGAATTGGTTTTGAAGGTCAGGGTGTGTGGGTCAGTCACGATGAGACTGTCTCGCAATGAGAGCAGGCAGTCGGGATAACTATCCGCTGTGACGATTTAATTCTCGACTCTTATGAACGAACATTTCAAAGCAACGGTCAATTTTTGCATTTTTAGTTTTCTCCGCGTGCTTAATGTTATGTGTGATGAAGTCTGCAGTAGTTAGCAAATGGTGTTGTAAAAAAATCCATATTGTATCTTCGATTACGGTAGAAATGGTTAAAAGTGAGCTAACTCTCATCAATGACGATTTAATTTTTGACTCTTATCATCTAATATTTTTAATTAATAGACATTTTCAAATTTTTAATTTTCTCTTTGTATTTGACTTAACATGTGATGAAGCCTGCAGTAGCAGCTAACAGGATTGTACACCAATTCTTATTCTATCTTCGATTATGGTAGTTTTGATAAAAAGAGCTACCTAACTTTTAGCTGTGACAATTTGTTTCTCGACTTGTATGATCGAAATTTTAATGGAAACAGTTATTTTTAATATTTTAAATTTTATCCTTGTATTTGATCTAATTGTGAAAAAGTCTGCAATTGTAGCTAATAGGCATGTGCACCAATTCTTATTTTAATTTCGATTAGCGATAGATTTTGTAAATAAAATGAGGCCCAAATGCTTCCTATATTCGATCCAACTCTTATTTTTCGAGGTATTGCCGACACAAAATCGTCTGCCTGAACACCTCAACAGAAAATTTGATGATGTCACGCAAAAGTTTACAATTTCATTTTTATTAAATTATTTTTACTTTCTTCCGAATTTATCGGCAGCAAAACATTAATTTATAGGAAAAATTATTTACTCTGCTTTATGGAATGATTCGGAAGTACTTCACCTGGCACTCGAGGATAATGAGCTTTAATGGCCATGACCCTTTCATATTTTTCCCTGCCGGTTACCAGAAAAAAAGCTGCTCAATAGAAAATAAGTGAACAAAAATTCTTTTACGTAATGATGAATGGCAGCTAAAAACTACGAGTGCTACTTTTTGCTGACCCATTTCATTGCAGCCTCAGGTCAGTTAAAGTAATAACAATGATAAGATGCCTTTATTCGGGCGAGGTTGATACTAATAAGTTCCCTCTTCCATCTAACCCCTCCATTGCGTCAATGCAAACATTAAAAAGGGGTAAATAAAAGTTTAAAATACAAAAAATATACAATATACACTATTTTTGTAAAATGCCAAAAAAGATAAACAAGTATGTGTGAAAATTTTGTGTTAAAATATTTCTGTTTGTGGGAAAAATATGAGGATAAGAGTGTAATATCCTTCAGCGAAAATAGTCTCTGCAGGAAAACGCCCACACAAGAAAGGGGGCGTGAAAAACCTGAGAAACCTTACTGAGTGAAAACTAATGTCATGTTACATGCAAAATATAACATAGTTAATGGGGTAAATAGTATATACAAATATTACACATGCAAGTAAGACAAAAAATATAAAATATATACATAAATATTCGGAGATACATATCACTAGGTCATAGGCGCTGCTCAATGTCATGTATATTATTCAGCTAATTTTGTCGAGAAAAGTGCTTTGTGTAGCCTCCTCTTAATAGGTGCCAATGATAATGAGTTACTGGTTGAAAGCTTAAGATTATTCCATTCCTTAGCAGTAACGATAAATGGTTAGTTGTAAATGACAGTTCGGTGATGAGGTATAACATAATGATCCTAAAGAAAAGAAAAAGATAATAAAATATTGAAAAATCACGAATTTACAAAATGTTTCTTTAACAATTGAAGTTTTTTCGATTATGAAAAGTGTTAAAATTAGTTTAAAACCCAATACTTAGTACCCTATTTTTCAAAAAGATTTTCCCCTATTTTTGGACCCACCCGATCGAATTTCCTGGCTGCGCCACTGAGAAGACTCGTAAAAGCACCTGATCGGCCATATCTTGAGACGTAATGGCCTGGCAAAGACAATCGCCGTGGAAAAGTAAATGGCCAGAAAGGAAAAGGAAGGCCTTGAATAAAATATGCGGAACAGGTAAAGACGGATTTGAGAGAGAAGAAAAACGCATAAATACGCACATGAGTGGAGTATCGTGTCATACCAATCTTGAGACATTGACCTGTGATGATGATGATAGAGTTCACAATGGTTTATATAATCTATATTGCCAATCGCGACAGAGTTAGAAAAATATAGAGACCATTTTATTTACGTTATTCAACCTGCCGCGTACTCATTGAGCTATTCGTCACGAAAAACATTATCTGCATAAATCCTTTCGCAGCTAATCTGTTGACGCCACGCCATATATAAAAATTTCTAAGAAAAAAACCACACAAGTTGAAGTATTTTTTTCTCGAAACTGCGTAAATAAACTTAACTATGTAACGGCCGAGCTAAAAAGCTATTTAACATCGCCTACGCATCAATCTGAAGCTAATAACTGGATAACAACCCGTTACTTTCGAGATTTTTCACTCTCAACTCGCCTCATTAGAAGCTTATACTCATCGAGAATGAGCAAAAAAACAAATATCCAACACTTGATCCACTGGATTTCTCAGCCATTTTGAAGGATTTATCTGTGCATGTGTTTTCAAGTTCTAGCCAAAGGACAAAAAAAAGGACAAAGGTTAAAATTTATCTTTCGTTTCCCGGTAAGCAAGAGACGAGCAGCCTGACGTTGAATAATACGGATGTGAGACGGGATAAAAGCCAGGAATCCAGGAAGTGGCGTTTTCCGCGTGTCGTGGAAATCCGGAGTCGTGGAGGACTGACTACAGGGCAGTTCACTCTAATCTCCGGAGCGACTTATTCGCCGCTTGTGTTGAGCACGGCGCTGGCTTATGTCAAAGCATCAGTCACCGACCTGAATCCTCCTATCGCAACGACGTGAGGGATGAATAAACACCCTATGATGTAACATCATAATTGAGCTTTCCTAAGCCTGATAGTGACCCCATATTCGTAACTATACTCAAGTCAATTATATACTATTAAACAAATATGACCTTACATATATATCTTAAGATGGCCGTTGAAAACATTTTCTCATTGTTATCGTAAAGTTTATTTTAACACAGTGCACTCATTTCTTTCCATAATAAATTAAGAAGTTGTAAAATGAGAAACGCTACAAGAAACTTCATGACATTACTTGCAGTTATGTAAAATATGGTGAATTGGAAGCTTTACATGTGAAAATGAAAGATCACATCAATGAACAAGAAAGATTCTGGGTGGAAAAAATCCATAACTCAACGATGTATTTTTGATATTTAAAATTCTAGTGGTGATCTATTTTTCATTCTATATCCCTGGTGTTTTATACTTTTATAAACCTCACTGGTTGGCGAGTAAACAATTTTATTCATGGAGGGTAGACTTGGTAAATTAGCAATACTCGCTTATGTGATGTTCTCTTTGTGAATGTGAGGTCATATTATTCATTGACATATACCTATAACTGGAGTCTTCCAGCGGGGAGCCATAGTTTACGTCAAGAAACTAAAATTTGCTAAGTTATCTAAAACTAACATAAATACAAAGCTTTATACGTTCATCAGGTTTTAGTGTTCACGTTTTATTTTCTGATGAACTATGTATCACTAGCTCTATCAGTTTCATGTTCTATTTTCGAGGACCCCCTCAGACTGCTACCGGAAGCGGGTTGAGACGTAAATTGCGCCCCTCAAAGTCATCGGCAGAGTCAGAAGAAACCTCAGAGATACATACTTAGCCGTTGAGGATCCTTTCCAATTTACATAAGTAATGCACAACGTAAGGCAAGTATGGTTTGTAGCAGCAATTATTCGTGCTTTTTGCCATAAATTTAGGAAAAATCAAAGACTTGAAAAATGGTTTAAAGGTAGAGGAGAGTGAATGAAAGGTTACTAATAGTACTGCAAATGTATTACCCCTTTGACACATTGATATCCTGATAAAAATAGTGCATAGCCATTTTTAATAAAGACATAAATTTCGTTTCACTAGCATTGCAAAAAATAAACTATTGCTGGTTCAAAAAAGAAATGGATTTTATCACTCCCCAATTATTCGAAGATATAGCTGTCACAATCCATTAATAGTGCCTTTTAGTGCAGTTTTTCAAATAATTCATTTATATAAGTAAATACTACTAACCGAACATCTAACGATTTCCAAGGCATTTTCAAAGTATATTTAAAATATTTGTGGCTCTATGGTACAAAAATTAAATTTTTCACAGGGATAAAATTAGCTGAGCATATTACAATCGACGCTAAGTAAACTCGTAGGCATCTATATACTCTTCCTTCGTCTATTTTGGCAGCCTTTTTTAAATTACGTTTTTTAGATGTTAAGAATATTAAACGGTAACTAGAAATCAGCAAAACGTTCAGCTTACAATTTGGACAGGATTTTGTAAACGAAAAACATACTAATTCGAAATGAATGATTTAGAAAGGGGAAATAAATAACTCATACACAATGATAAAAAAATAGAAAAATCTGCTGAAAACTCTGAGATGAAGACGAGACAACTTATTTGGCCAGATTATGAGGAATGATGGCCTGATAAAACATCGTAGAGGGAAAGGTGGACATAAATAAGGACAAGAAACGGGCCCAAATGAATAAAATATGGCAAGTTATCAAGGATACGAAATCTGTACATGTAAAAACAATGACAACAAAAATACTAAGAGTTCAAATACATTTTAATCTTAGATAGCCCTTAATGATGTTTTCAGAGGTTAATGTAAATAAATTTTCCCTGTTAGATTTCTTCACTTTAAACTTCGCACCTGTAGTAATTCTTGACTTTAAAAAGGTGAAAATCTGCAAGAGGCATGCTTTTATCAAAATCATTTTCAATAGAAAACACTTGAAAATTATCACAAACCACCAAACAAATATTTATTAACCACCTATTAGTAGTACCACCCAATTGAGTGACCCCATCGATCAAAACCGCAATTAGAATAAAACATTTTATCACCCAGCAAACCATCAAGGTAATGAAGCCCAAACATCATATAGGCCTAAGTAACATCTTTTTGTGTGACTTACAAAATGGAACTAATTCATAGCCTTGAACTCTTTCGATACAATGTCCTGCGTTTAGTCATCATTAGACGACGATAGCATAACAATTTCCTTTTACTCATCATTATTTTCCCGTTCCTCGGTCTTAATCGGCGATTGTTAACACGCCTTCTCCTCAAAGTACGCCCCATTACACTGAACTATCTCCAACCTACACATAAGAGCTTCCTCATTCATTTTCAAATCATTACTTACTTATATAATATATTGGATCACTATCACTATCACCATGCAACAACTTAACCAGAAGCAAATGTCTATGGCGCATGAAATAATAACCCTTCTAACAATCTTTTTAACATACGAATGCAATGGAATTGAATATCAAATTCTTCAAAAAATCATTTTATGAAAATCGCCAAAAGAAAATTTACCACTAATGGGTAATCAAATGGATAATAAAAGAATTCGTGTGAGCTTTGTAATGCATGCGTCATTTGATGGACCAGTCGGGCGGGAGTGGTGCAGTAGCGGATGCAGGAAAAACTCAAGGTGGGGACGTAAAAGATATTTTGAGATACCTATGCTTTTGTCGCAATGATAAATAATTAGGTCATATGTAAAGTTTAAAAAAAAAATATTTAAACGGGTAGTACGCATATACGAGACAATGCTATTTTATGATATAAAAAAGTTACAACTGTGGATCTGCAATGTTAGGCAGTGCGGGCGCCCCCTGCGCCCCCCATATGTAACCACCAATGGAGTGATGCGTCGTATTAAACTTGCGCGTTGTCTTCCATTGAGAGAAGCAGAGAAATGTCTGGGTGGGAATCGGCAAGTTGGAGGTGGACGAGGTGATTGGCCTCGTTTCAACCTTTTTTTTATGGCACCAATCACCCACTCCCTCGCTCGCGAGGGCCCCGAGCTGCCTCTCTGGAAGACCGCCTCGGGAAATAGTCCACGCTGCCGTGATCTTTCGCCGGCCTCCACCGCAGCCGCCGCTGTTGTTATTACGGCGCGCGAAAACCTCAGGTGTTCGAAAGGTTGAGCGGGGAAAGTTCAATATTTTTCTTATTTTTTTAAATCCTAACATCATGGTCTGAAGTAATTAATAATCCGGAGGGAATGTGATACTTGACTCTACGTTCTTTCGGAAAATACCTTCCTTCTCTCACGCCCACCTTAGTGCGTATATAGCTACGCAGTCGGTGATCTTCTACCCTCATTTCTATTGCGTCTAGTGATCGATAAATAAAATGTTTCACAAGGGTAATGTGATATTTTTGATTGGCCGTCTCCAGACACATGAATACCTCTCGCCTTGCACGTGTGTCAGCGCGGTTGGTGGTAAAAAGCCACTTAATTTTAAACCGCGTAAGTCCATTTTATCTGGAGTCTTGGATACGATTTACCGTTTTGAAAATTCGCTGCGCAGCGGGTATCTAGTCGTGTTTCCAGAGCAATTTGTCGTAAATAGATTTCGGTATCCGTTTGCGGTATAGCCTTCCTGTCAATTTTCGCGCGTTGAAGTTTCCTTTATAACCGTCACAATTGCTGTTCTGCTTTCTGTGTAAACTAACCGGTGTGTTATGGCCGAGTCATTCGTTATCTTAGAAAGTTGTTTCAAGGAAATTGTGGCTTAGTTGGCAAGCATTGATGATAATAATAATCCAAGGCAATTTATTACATTTCATTTAAAGAAGTGAAAGGGAATACGCAAAAACCGTAGCTTCACATTCGATTAAATGGATATTACTATCACCGGAAATGCTGATCAATGAAATAACACTATGACAGGACATTATATAAGGATAAAATGTAATTTCATAGCATTTATACGCTTTTATCTGAATACCGGAATGAAGTGTCGTTTATAGACTAGGTGTCATTTAAACTAGGTTGAATATCTATTATGAACACCTGGAAATTTAGTTGATAATGCACGAGTAGGTAAAAACTGATTTCCTAGTATTATGGAATCACTGAAAGAACTTTCACTCTACTCTTGCACATAACATAGAGTATAAAGGATTTAGACGAAAAATCAAAACAGTAACAACAGCTATAAAAGGCATGATGATGTATATTATTTACATTCTTTCACTAAACACAAAAATTACCTCTTAAAAGGTGTTAATAACAGACTTTCCGTGATATCTACGCAAAATTTCATTTTCATTTGGAAGATTTTATTTCGATAAATGAGCCATAAACTTGTTACCAAAGTTTCTTAATGAAAACATACGCACATTCTTACGCAACGATGGCTCTAAGTTATACTTATATTTTTTCAACAGTGCATGAGTCTCACTTCTCTTCGTCATTTTAATTTTGTCTTATTTAAACTGCATCCTGAGGAAACTATTAATAAAAGTATATTAAAGACTTCAGCATACTCCTTTGGACTTCTACTCTACTACATACTCTCACTACCTCTTCAAACAACCTACCTTCTTCTTTGTCTTTTCCTCTCCTTTCCAAATATTTGCAGTCACCTGCCAACGTTACGTACCTATTTGTTTACTCATTCACATAACTCATGCAACTTCTTCATTCCTGTCTACATTCCTAATATTTCTTTTTATAATACAAACCTATTACAGTAGGATTACGCTGATGATTAAAAATCCATTTACAAAGAAATCCCATCGACTCAGCAATCGATTTCTGGTGAACATTCCGTCCTACGCATCTCCACTCAATCCATTAAACCTTATCTGTTTACTCCTCTTCCCTGCAAGACCTACATTAATAACTGCGCAGAACGACTCGATAGGGAGCTAGTTACATGAAAACATGAATTAAACCAAAATATAAGGCGATAATAAAATTTTAAAAACTTTGGGTAAATAAAGAAGAGAATTAACTATTGTAATAAACCGTCCATTATCCGTTGATAATTGCTCTAGAAGTAGACGGCGGATAGAAAAATGTAAAATATGGGCCTCTTCATTTTCCAAACTCTTTCGAAATGGATAATTTAAAATAATTTTTAAAATAAATACAAAAATCCGCCAAAATAGGACTTGCGTTCTATGACGTCTGGCGTTACAATTGCTAAATCCTAATCATACACAAGTTCTTACAGTATGGCATACGCTTAGGAAAAATCCATTTTCAAAGTAACCCCTTCGACCCACAAACTATTTCTGCGGTCGACGTTATGTCCTAACTATGCCTACCCTAGCCATCAAGCCTGATCTATGTATTCCCGTTCCTTTTAAGACCTATAAAGAAATCCTATCCTCTCCATCAACTACTTCTGATTCGCATTACGTCCTACCTATGCCCACTCAATCCATCTAGCACGATTCTGATAGAATATACGGGAATATATGTGTTTCTCATATAATGTACGGGAAGTCATACTGATAAAAAAACGCATATGATATTGATTGTACTTGAATAATCGGTACCCACGCTACCGATTAATTTTTCATTTATTAGCCCATTATAAAGGGGCATTTACGTATATATTTCGTCTCGCTCGCAGTCTTAGTGGAAAGCGTCCATCCACCTGAGGTGGTGTAAGGCGTCGAGAAAAGTCTCGTCGGCCGAAGCCCCATCCCACGTCGGGTTGGCCAAAAGGTCAAACCCCTCGGTGGCGCGCAAGAGGAAGCAAGGCGTGTGTTTCGCATCGCCTCGAGTCAGGACGACGGGAGGCCGAGACGGCGGCGGAGACCGCTGCCCTCTGGATATATTTCGAAAGGTATTTTTAGACGCACTTCCTTTCCCCTACTTCAAATCTCCCTCCAACTTCGCGTCGTGGAAGAAATCCATGGAAACAGCGCCTACGGCATTGTTGAGGGTTGACGACAACTGAGGGAGTGAGAAGCCAAAGGTACATGTAATCTTTTTTTCTGACCAGAGTTACGTCCAGAAATTAGGTAAAGAAAATCAAACGTAAACAACTATAAATTTACTTGTGTGTTTGATTTTTCACTCAATGTCAGGACAGAACAAAGACTCGGGGCCATATTCTTAGTCGACCCTGTAGGGCCAACCGACCCTGGATACGTCATCAGCCCCTACATAAACCGATCTCGCCCTACATACGCCACATCAAGCCCTACATATGGCCGTTTTCGGAACTAAAAGGGCCCTGCTTGATGTAGGGTAGCTGAACCAGTCCTACGCCCTACAAAAACAATATGCTCGGTCATAAATTTTCGGTCGTCTTTTCTTAGTTTCATAGTTAGTTCCATTACACCACCAGAGTGTAAAATTAGCACTGCGCCATCATCTACGTCATCTCAGAGAACTTGACGACGGAATTACCCCCCACCACTTATGCAGGGTCGACTGAGAAACGCATGTAGGGGCCTTTTGTTGTGTAGGGACGGATATGTAGGGTCCACTAAGAATACGGCCCTCACTCGAATATACTTTGGCCACCAAACTTTTTTATACTTTTTCCATCAATTTCAATACCAAACTTTGTTTAAAATAATCACATATGCTTCTTGGTTTACCACCCCCTCAATTGAAATATATAAAGACTGTCATTCTGGAGACTTCATCGCACGACTTTCACTGCTTTAGGACCAACCAGTAGAGCCAGTCATCATTTGAAGAATTTTAGAAGATCCAAAGGAAAAGGAAAGTCAGAAGGGAATTGCAGCGAACCCCTTTTCATAATTCTGCTTCAACCCTCCCTGCAGAACTTCAAAAGAATCTAAAAAAAACAAACAACAAGATGCCTATAACCTTTTGGAAACGTACCCCTCCTACGAAAGCCCAAATCATTATGTCCCAAAAACCCTCCCTTAACTCCACCCAAATCCTTACACGTGCCTAATACTCGAAAACAAATCCATGAAATGACCACGAATTGGCAATAATCATAAAGAAATCAAATGATATAGCAACTAGTAGACGGACCTTGGGATGAGAACTTGGGAAAAACTAAAATTCAAGAAATTGCTGCAATGCGATCCAATGTCACTTCTACGGCAAAATATTGTTGGAATTCCCCATGAAATAGCTTAAACCAAACTTGATTTCCAAGGAAAAAAAATATTTCAGATATTATAAAACTAACACAAAATGAGTGTAAAATTCTTTGAAAAGTCTTTTGTTTCAGGGAGGTCCCAGGTTTTCACAGCCGCACGGCAGTCTTAAATTGAAAAAAAACTGGTCGAAAATAATTTTTTCAACTTTCTCCGAGGAATTTTTATACTACTTATATTTGGGATTCTAAATACTGAATTTATTGAAATACTATTGGAATTCTATACTATATGATACAATTTTTCGTTGCTCATTATAGTCTGTGGAGCTCTATAAACATGAATCCTTCGGATAAAAACGCTAGGCGCGTAAAATCACTCATTTTTTAGAGAAGTTCACCTTCATAAAAAATAGCTTTCAGAAAATTTATGATATTTAGGAAAATACTGAGCATTAATTGGTACTTTTGTGTACAGATTCTGATGATTTTGTTTACTTCTTTGTTTTATAATTGGAAATAAAAATGTTAAAACTTAATGCAATTTTTACTTGAATTTTGAAATAGAAATAGCAATATCGGCGCGCCGCGAAGCCAACACACTTAACTAGTCCAAGCCGCTATGCCAACTCTGCTCAATATAACATCATGAATCACCCAGACTAATGGTATCACTGAAGACTATGATAGGTAACTATCCTAAATTTTTCACTTTTAAGTTAATATAAATCAACAGTGACAATTCTAAACGTAAAGTATCGGCGTTGATGACGGCCCCACAAAATTACCACGGGAAGCAGCAACCACCGATTTTTTAATTTTTGTTGCACACGTAAACAAATACGCGTAATTAAAATTGAATTGTTAACTGGCTGGTTAGGGTGGACAAGCTTCATCGGAAAATATTGTTTAGCGCCTGCGGTGCGTCAAATAATGACGATTTTGCGGGCCAGATTTAATCGAATTACTGCTGCCCTCTGTTGACAGCTAAAATGCACAAAAGAAATTCCAAAGTTGCAAAATATATTCGAAATCTAGGTAAGTAATTACATGAAGATTTCCACTAGCTTTATTATATTTTTTTTCCTTAAGATATCACAGAGACGCTGGATTTATTTCGAAAGATATTTTTAGACGCAATTTTCTCTTTTTTCGTCCCACTGCACCTCACTTCAGCCTCGCGCCCTCGAAGGTATGGCGAAATCCAAGAAAACAACGCCTCAAGCATTGTTGTGGGTGGGGACGAAATAATGTGGGAGGCTTTATCGCAGGACTTGAATCACTAAAAACTGGTTCACAAAAACTCAACTTTGTAACCACATCAAAAGCTTCAAAAAGGCGTAATTTGACTCAAAACAACTTAAAAATTAGGTAACTGCATACTGGCGCAAGACACCAATAGTATAGAAAAGTAATATACGTCGACATTAACCTTTACCAAAGAAGGTAGTTCAGTCTTTAGAGAAGTCCTCGTTAAGTCCACTAAAACGATTGCGGAGTTCATGCAAGATAAATGATGTGATTGAAGGGTTGTTTCATTTATCGGCACGGTTTAGTTATGCCAATTTTAAATGCTCTAAACGGGGCTTTATACGGTATTAAGATCCACGGTTAGAACCAAAGTCAAGAAAAATATATTTGAAGAAAAAAATAAAATATATTTGAAGCCCTTCAAAAAACTCAAAACTTAAGAACTTACTTCCGAATAAATAAATACGAAATAAATATAACCTATTGAAGAATTCTTTTGAATTGTCAAATTTTGTCATGCACATGATGGCATTAGGAAAAAATATCAAGAATAATTGACATACAACGGTTGAAAACTATTTTGAAAACCTGCATGAGTATTTAGTTTCTAATTTATATCATAAAAATATTTCTATTACATTAAAAAGGAGGTATTTTTAGTAGGAGTTCTTTTCTGATATATTTTCCTACATCTCACTTCCTACTCGATGAAGTAAGAAAAAGACTTGGAAAAAACGAAACAATAAACTTTGAGAGACTTCATGGCACAACTCTTATCAATTGTACAAAGAGCGGTCATTCAAACGGCAAAGTAGAATTTTTCAACATTTGTGAGCTTTATAGATAACCTAGTCTCGCAATTTTCTTGCTTCCTTTCATGTTCCTACTCAGCCATATACTTATACTGAAGTGAGCTCAATTTTTATTTCAGATAAGATGGTCCAGGAAAAGATACATTTGACATTTTCATTAACATTTCAAAATTCATTCATTCTTTTCTGCACTTTCGTCATTTCCTGTCTGAAAAAATAAATTTTCCTGATATGACGCCTGGAAATTACAATTGAAAGTCTTCAATCACATATGTACTGGTTTTTAAGGCAGTACGCATAGAAAAAATAGATTTCTGATACAATATACGGGAAGCCATAATGGCAAGAACACATCAAAGTTTGATAATTCCTAAATAATCGGAACGCACGCTGCCTTAGTATTTTATCATATATTAGCAAACGAATGTTATAAACTTATAACTTGAATGGCATGTAGCAAACGTTAACGTAGCTTCAACATCAGAAAGGGACGTCTACGGAAATTTTCACTGTCTCAATTTGACTATATATTATCCGCCATCTGAAAAACAAAAATATACCACTGGGTTCAAGTTAACATTACCAGTGATCAAATCCAATCAATTTAAGAAGTTAAATTCAATTCAGAGAGGGGAATGTAGTTGATAGTAAATCAACATTGACACTTAGGGAGGAATGATTGGCATTACAGCGTCTGTGGTCTACGGCGTTTGATAAGCACCAACGTGACTTGATCGCAAAGGACTTTCAAAGACTCATAACTCAAATCCATAGCCAGAATAGCTACGCAAGAGATCATCCGTGCTTGTGGCAGATCTCTGAACTTAACCTTTGGATCGCATTGATAGTCAAATCTTAAATCCTTCGGTGATTCGATGAATCAGAGAAGTGAAGCAAGCCGTGTAAAGGAGTTCTGAGCTCCAAAATTACTCTCAAATTGACCAGACGCATTCATATTGCAGAAAAACTTTTATCTTTGAATAACGTATAGATCTGTAGGAGCTTATGGGTCCACAATAATTAACGTTTATTCTTAATGCTACATAGAGAATACATTCAAAGAGGAACGGAAAAGTTCATATATTTCATTCTGTTGTTGAATGCGATTTAGTTTGAAAAATAAAGAAACGTATAATTTTCTGTTTTTCAATGTGACACCGACTACTCAAAGTATGACGATGAACTACAACTCGTGTCGTCACAGACTCATGAAAATTGGGCGGCAAATTAGGCGTCGTTTAACCCTACGTTCGTCGCGTGACGTCTACGAGACGCGAGGCCATTTTCTTTTTTTGCCCAGATTGCATTTTAATGTCAAGAAAACTCATATTTCCTGTATCTTATTACTTTTTGCTTCTGATATAGTCACCAATATGATCATATGTTTTTTTTCACATTTGTGGAATACATTGTCATACAGTTTTGTTTTTGGAGTCTGGTAGACGCTACGCGATAACTTTATTTATTATCTTTATACTTTATTATCCTTATTATCTTTCGGTTTCCTGACTACTGAACTGGCTAATTAATGAAGGTGAGTACGGAAGCCCTTCTGAATATCTTGAAGCGAAAATTCCCGACTCAAATTCAAGGTGTGACTCACGAATATTTTAAAAGAGGATCCTCAAGTCGGACTCGAAATTTGTTGTAACCCACCGCGCATTTCAATGGATTTACTGAAGTCGCCACTCGCGTCGCTGACGGACAAAGTGATCCGAGTTTCTCGGGGAAATAAGACGTTACTGGCACCCGAAATTAATATACATGATGACGTGATCGATCAAAGTCATTACTTTTCAAATGACATTCCTCACAATGTCCAAAATTATGCAGCAAAATATTGGGAAAAAAAGTAGATCGCATTGCACTCATCACCACGCCGACATTTTTGAAAGTCGATTAAAAAGCGACCGAAGTGGCAACAGAAATCAGCCTTCTATGGGATGGAATTGGGCTTCTCCATGCAGTCCCTATAGTGTGACTGAACAAATACAAAGAATTAAATCAGCTCAGTAATCTAAATCATTCGTAATCGCAGTACCTCCGCAGAGGATTCTCCGTCGTTATCTTCTCTCACCACCCTTAGAATAAGGCTCCAGGCTTTGAATCACGCCTCACGTTTGTGTGTATGCAAGCGTTTCTCGCAGGTAAGAGGGAGAGAGAGAGATTGGCTATGCGAATATGAACCGCTCAGCCCTGCAGTCCACTCACACCGCGACGGGGATGAGGCAGTTACAGGTGAGGCATTGCAATGATAATCCGCTCAAGTGCTGCCAGGACTTAGCGGGAATTCAATTTCGCAAATTTCTCGCGGGGAATGGAGCGCAATGGAGGGAGTGAAGGATTTTCAGCTCATCAAAGAGAACACGGACGTCTATGTGCACGTTGGACTTAGGGATGGAAGTTTGCTCTCAATTTCTACCGCTGCATTTAGCGCTCTCTCGAGGGGAATACCGCGTTACCCTACTTCGCTTCCGCTGTAAACTTCACCTTTCGAACAATTATACTCGGGCGTTCTCACGAAACCGAGTTAATTTTCCTCTATTAACGTCTTCTTTGGAGAGGGGACGGTGCGAGGGTCGTCCATTGCAGTTCGCATGTGAATGGAAAGTGTGTGATTTCCTGTATGAATTTTCTTAAGCAGTTTCTTAAGCCTAGCATCACGGCGAAGACGCGATCCTAACGTACTATTAGCTTGCGTCAGATTTGGGAGACGAGTTATTCGTCACCCAGTCCTCGCGAGTTTTATTTCTCTGCCATGACTAGTATTTCCCTAATTCCACCCTGAAATTCCTTGAATTTTATTATTTTTTGACACAAAATAAGGCTTCTGCGGTAAAAATAGTTTAGGAAAAAAATAGTACTCTTTTGTCAAAATTTACCTCAGACTACCAAAGAGTCATTTTGACTCCCTATGTGAATGGCCTGACATTATTTTACCTTGCGATAAAGTGGTGAATATACTATCCATGAGAAACATTTTAAAATTCATGTGTTTGGAAGCCGTCATGTCTGGCCCTCCTTCTTTCCGCCTTCCTTCTGGTCGCCCGTCAGTTAAGTAAATAAAAAATATTTTTATTCTGCATACTTATTTAGTCTCTATCTTCTCGATCTTCTCCAATTATCTTCCCGCCTCCCATGTGGCTTAAGTAATATTTGAATCATTCAAAGGTGATAATAAAATATGGTAAAATATTTATTTATGCTGTAAAATGAAATTACTTTATGATAATCCCATTAAAAAATATATAACATGCAAGAAAAAAGACCTTCATAAAAATACCGTCGGATCTCATGTTTAAAAAAAATACATCATTTTTTGCTGAGACCACGTTTGAAATGTTACATCAAAAAGCAAAAGTGATATACCATATCATTGTATCATTAAAAGCATAGATAAACTAAAAAAATAAACAATGATATGATAGGGGTTAAAATTTCTCCATTCGATAGTTATAGGAGGTGTTTCAAGTCCGTTATTCCTAGTGTGGATATAGTATCCCGATGTAAAATCGTTCTATTGCACATCGTAAATAACATGAGCCATTAAATTTTTCGAAGAAATTGTGCAATAATTTCTAACATCATTACATTGGATTTCTAAAAAAAGACAATTTTGATATAATTAATTAATTTTAATAGAGAAACACGTTTCAATCAATTCAACTCAGTTTTCTAGCAATTCGACACTGTTCCTCGGGGTAAAAAATACGTAATACTTGCCAGGACCAGGGTGATTTGTTGAGAATCGGTTTGCCCCCCCTCCTTCTTCCCTATCGCCGTACATAATTAATGGATACCCCCTTAAGGGTTATCAATTAATTGGAGCACTAGGAAACGTTAGCTGCCATCCCCAGCCCTCATCGGATGCAAAACAGTAGCAGTACCGTGACCGCGCACGCGCCGCAGGAGTTAGATCTAGGTGGCCCAATAACCCTGCCCGAGCGCGGTATGTCGGGGTGGCTCGGAAGGAATCGTCCGTGATCAAAGGCTGAGAGGCGAATGTGCTGTATTCGGAGAAAGGAGGCCGAGGAAGTTGATATACCCGGTTACCTTTCAAAACGAAGTCACTTGCTTTGTCTGAACTTCCCGCCCTCACGACAAAGAAAAACTGAAATATGACCCGATCACTTGAAAGGAGAGATAGGTCTGAGCTAAAAGGATATTAGAGAATCAATTCCGGATCTCTGATGCGATTTATCATACTGATTCGGTCACGTTTTTTGAAATGATGTAGGGAAGGGACATCGAACTATGATTAATTTTGTTGAAAAGTGATACATCAGTGATATTGCGGCAAAAGACAACTTCAAAAGAGTGGAAACAGTTTACAAACAACGTATGAAAAGTTGGATCAAGATTTATAAGGAAGATCAAGAAAAGATCAAGAAAACATACGAAAATTAGGAGGAAATTTGGAAGTTACAAACAAAAAATACAAAAACCACCAAAGATTTTGTGCATGTTATAAATAGTAAAGAAAGGCATTGAACTATTATATATTAAGGAAAATTAAATCGACTTTGCATAATTCCATGTTGAAATTTTGTTAGCAATCTGGTTTCGAAATTTATATTAGAACCAAAATAGAAATTATTTTCTTAATTTGTGGTTTCACAAGTTTAATCCAGCAACGATAAACCGAATTAGAAATTTAAAAAAAATGAAAATGCATACTCTCTCTTAAATTGATCATTAAATAAAGCCACTTTGGCAGCCGAAAGATACCGTAAATTTTACGTGAAATGAATTTTTTAAAGTGCTTGGATTAGAAGATCAGAGAGCAACCACGAATAAAATCAAAATTATGATCTCCAGGATTAAGTTCTGCAAAAGAAGCACATGATGCGGACAAGAACTGAAGAAATTACACGGTGCTATAGATGAAAAAATGGAAAGAGGAAGGGAATGCAGCAAATTAAGAGCTACAAAGGTAATACTAGAGTCCAACTTTACTTCGGTTAGGACAAAGGCGGAATAATGAAAATGGGTTGGAAAGAGGTAGTCCCTCTTGGTATTTATGGCATGAGAAATATGATATGAGGGAAATTATATAAAGGAAGATTAAAAAAGGAGAGCCGCAAGTGGGAAATAATATTAACGTCAGAATAAATCAAATTAGAAAATACTAATGGCAGGAACCCGTGTTATGTGAAAAATGTCGCAGTTAAATTATCAGAACTAAAGCGATATAACTTAGCTCAAAATAAATGATTTTTTTTGCTATTTTTACCCGACGCAAGGCAGAAAGCCAAGAGTTATTATTGAAGATATAAGAGGAAAAAAATGATGCATTCATTTATCAAGTAATTCTACCGATTAACATAGGTTTGCATGGAGTGTTGACGAAGTTTTCGGGAAGTACCCCCTTCCACCATGGACTTCCCGATTCCATTCACAATATGGCCTACCCTTTTTTATTCGATCTAAAAATCCTATTCTCTTCCTTTCTGTCCCTAGTTTAACCAGCATTTCAACTCCGTTTCAACATCACCTAGCCCTCAGTCCTCGCTCCACACATACCTCCTTTCTCCTCCATATCTCATTCAGAGGCTACCTCTCCTCACCCACCATGTCCTGCACTTGGTCGTTACTACTCCTTTCCATACCCACATCTCGAACGATTCTTGTCTTTTCTCATCATCCTTCCTAAATTTTCATGTTTCCGCACCGTAAGGCGATGCACTGAAGACTCTTCAGTAGCATCTTCTCTAAACCCTTACATAACGATTTCACGACCCCTTCCTTTTAATGACTGCCACCTTTTCGAACTCAATTCTCGTCCTGGGTGGCCTTAGTGTTGTATCTGTTTTCCTACCAGCCTGAAAAACACTCGCCTACCTGCTGATCAATGCCTGATCATCCGCAATCCTCCTTGATTTGAACATCATTCCTCCCACTTTCACCCTGACCTCCAACTCATCACGCGGTTCTCTTACCATCTCCTTAGGGTACATGTTAAAAAGCAATGGCAATACTGCAAAGCCTTCCCTCAGTCCTCGACCAATGCTTGCCCATCCAGGTTCTCCGTTGTCAACCTCACCTGCACAGTCTGGGCCATATACAGATTAGGAATGATTCGTTTATCCCTCCTATCTACTACTCTTTAATTAAGATGTCCATTAACTTTATATGGTCCAGGGTATATTCTAGTTTCCTCTTAACTAGGAACCTGATTACCGCAGTTTCATCTCGAGTTGACTTTTCTGAAATCAAACTGGTCTTTGCCTAGATATTCGCTCGCCCTTGCCCGGAAATAGACGTTATACAAATGTAAATAACAAGATTAGAATCTAATAACTGGTTGCAGTGTCTATGGAGTAGCTATTAAACTTTAAAATGATTCAACATTTCGGACACCCATCTCAGTTAATGATTTGATGGCCAATATTGAAGGAATATTTCATCGAAATATTCAGGAGAGTTAGACGTTTTCCAAGCATAAATTCCTATAATTCAAACTTTATACTTCACGCCCCTTTATTATATATATATATTTTTTTTTATATCACGAGATGTGGGTAAAAAAAAACCCACATCTCGTGATATAAAAAAAATATATATATAAATTCCTATATTCCATACGGATATGATGATAAACACTGTACACAGTGAATGTGTCTAATCATATTTAAAAAATGTGGGAAGACACTTAAAATTACTAATATCAATTTCTACTACGGTAAAAACATTGCTGTCAAAAGTGGAGGTAGCAATATTACTTAGTTTAAGAAAATAATAATGGGACACATACGATTTGATTCGCAAATATTGATCGAAAGGCAAGAATTCATTGGAAAATTTAATTGTATTATCATCAACAATTCATGCAACAAATACAATTTAGCAGTACCTTTCATGATGCAATTAGAATAAAAATGCGTATTCAATGCCACAGACCAAATTCAATTGATTCTTTGGAGTATTTACTGGATGGCGATTCCATAGTTGATTCAGGTATCATTCATCAAAAATATTTAGCTTCATCAGCTTAATATTTTTGCAGATACCAGCAATAAAGTCCAATAATACGTCAAAGTAGAAATAAATAGGGTATAACATCCTTAACTTCGGTTTTATGATGCTCCAATGACTAATAGTCCACATATACGGTAAAGGTATAACGTTAATAAAAAGACGAAATGAAATCCAAATCGAGATGGATTACTGGACTAGTTACACTTAGAAGTAACAAAAGTTCATTGAATGTGATAAATAAAGTAATACACGTTTTCTATAGTTACGAGATATTGTACCCCATGCAATTTTCATGCCTAGAATTTATGTGAAATACAAACATGTAATAAACGATCATTACAATAAATTTTGGAAAAAGATGATTGAAAGAATGTCCTCCAGGAAATCTCCGTTGGTTCAGAGATTCTAACAAACAAATATGTTCCGAGAAAATTGAATAAACACAAACATAAGACTTGAAGAAACTATTAATGACAGCGCAAGCATTGAAATACAAAAGCCG
Source organism: Ischnura elegans (assembly GCF_921293095.1). Taxonomy (NCBI): domain Eukaryota; kingdom Metazoa; phylum Arthropoda; class Insecta; order Odonata; family Coenagrionidae; genus Ischnura; species Ischnura elegans. The sequence goes on along the minus strand of NC_060252.1, from coordinate 47,963,563 downwards.
TCAAAATTCAATCGAAGATATAGATCCATGTACCAGTATGAGGCTTCCGTATGGATTAGATACATTTGGGAAAAATACACCATATCTTGAAAGTGAGAAGAGAGCTGGTATCAGTGGGTTTGGGACGGTAGAATCATACAGTGCCGTGGTTATCATGAGCTGCTAGCATTACAATATTACCAGGTGTTGATGTGCTTTGTCTAATTGTTGTGTTTATTGTAAAATATCCGAATCCCTAGAAAATAGTCCTTGAATTGTAGAAAAAACGATTAGAAAATAAATAAGAAGATAACCAATAGCTATAAAAATGATCATTCTGCTAGACGTATTAAACCATGAAAAAAACGATTGAAACACACAGCAAATTCAACTGATTTAGACACAGCAAAACTTATGTTACAAGGATGCAGTAAAGAACTAACGTAAATAAAATGACCCGATGAAATTTAAAACAAAAAATAGATTTGAAATACCTACAGATTTATAGGACCAGTCAAGTGACATAACTAATACCTCTAGTTCTCCTGAAAAGACTACAGAAGCATCAAAATTCTTCTGCAATAACTCATCATTCCTAAGATTGGTTTGATGCAGCTCTTCATTCCTTTCTCCTATCTGCTAGCATCGTGACATATTTATTATCTGTAACATCTCTTCTAACCTGCCTAATGTCACTCATTCGGGGCCGTTCCTCGCCCTTCTTCCTTTCCACCTGTCCTTCTACGATTATAGTACTATGAGTATGGTGCGCTTTTTCACCACCAGAGCTGCGGAAGAGTACTTACAATTAGACGATACACTAGTTGGCAAAGCTTGGAGTAACGTAATTTATATATTCTATGAAATGGATGAAAATTTGGTTTCTAGTTCCTCTTTTTTCTTCTAATATAATTGTAAAAAAGGTTGAGCTAGAAAACAATTTTGCTTCCATGAACATCGAAATTGAGGTACTCCAAGCTTTTCCAATTAGTGTGTCGTCTAGGTGCTCTTTCGCAGCTCTGTTGGCGAAAGAGTAAACTTTCTCCTTTCCCTGCCCTCTTGCTTTTCTGCATGAGGACGACCGCGATGCCCGCCGCGGGGCAAGCTACTCCGTCACGGCCAGGATAGCCTCGTCACCCAGCGCCCCCGGCGATGTGTACGTCGGCGGCCAACGCGTGTGTGGTCCCATCCCTTCTCCTCTTTCGCTAACTCCTCTTTCAGCTCCCGACGCCATCCGACTTTTCCCTCTGAACCTAATGTTGGCGCCAATATTATGCGCAGACGAGTTTGGAGACGAAACCGTAAATCAAATTGGGAGTCAGAAAGATCAATGGCACGATATCTCTCCTCGTTCAATTATGTGTTGTTTTAAAATAGCAAACATGTGGGACTCGTTTTAAAACTTTTAATTTCCATTTTTATTAACAACTAAATCCGTTTCTGACACTGTTAGAGGGAACAACTAAATGTGGTCAAGGGAATAAAAATAATACCTTTACTATCCTCGTTCACTTTTACATTGTTTTATAATAGACTTTAACTGGTGACACTTGTTTTGAAAAGTTTCATTTTGATTTTTAGGAACAAATATATCTCTTATTGCTGAGAGTTAGTGGGAATATTCAAGTATGGTAACCCATGACTTGGAAATAAGTTATTCGATTAAAAAAATGAAGTATTTACTTTTAAAATACTCGTATTACAAAAGCGCTGTAAAAAAACTTATGTGAGGGACGCAAAATGACAGCTGCGGAGAAACTATGGGTATAATCCTTAGAAATGTGGTGCTGCAGAAGAATGATGTGGATCAAAAAGATCGACCGAGTTAAAAATGAGGAAGTCCTAAGAAGAGTGGGAGAGAAGAGAACCATCATGAAAATAGTGATGAGAAGAAAGAACATCCTCATATGCCATTTCATGAGACATAATGACAGATGAAGACAATCGTCGAGGGACAAGTAATGACGAGAAAGAAAAAGGAATACCTCGAATGAAATGAATGGAACAGGTAAAGAATGATGTGAAAGAGAATTACGTAGATATGAAAAGATTAGCAGATAGAAGAATTAAATGGAGCAGTGGCGTAACTATGGGGGGAGAAGGGGGGATAGATCCGTCCCAAAGCCTCAGAGAAATTTTAAAAAATTAAAACTTTTGTCTAGTTTTGACGTATAATAACTGCGCCTGCTCAAGGTTAAATTTTAATTGTCAAAAGGATGTAAAATATATTTCCAGGCATGTAATATTTTAAATAATTTCCAGGACTCTCCGTTGCTTGAGGGGGGGGGTCGCCACCTAAGGCCCTCCCATCCCCCCCAAAGCATATTCCTAGTTATGTCACTGAAGTGGAGAGTTTCATCAAAACCAAACTTGCCATTGTTGACCGGTGATGATGATAATGCTGAATGAAACTGGACAAATTCATGAAAATAAACTTTAAGAAGCAAATGGTGCCTAAGCTTTTAGGTACGCTTCAATTCCACTATCTCAATTCCCGTGTCTAAAGGCTTCGGCCCAAGATCCTCCTTCACATCATTCATCCTCCTAATTCAATCATTACGGCCTTACCCTGATGTCGTACAATTCCTCAGCGTATTTCTTCCATCTTCTCTGAACATCCTCTCGCTCCGTTAGCATCGTTCCACCCTTAGCCTTAATTTTTATTCGCCCTCTTTTGCAGCTCAGTTGCGAATTAACACTATCGTAAAACCTACTTAGCTATTCTTCCTTCTCAAAATTTTCCCTTTCCTCCCACTGTCTTTTCCTCCAACCCTTCAAGGGAGGAGATAGCTATTATTATTATAGTTATTATTTCTCGCTTCTATTCCAACAGTTTTTAACGCCATCGTGTGGAATACCTTTCGTCTGGCTCCCACCCTTCGACCTATCAGGCAGGGAGTAATTGAGATTTAATTCGACCAGTGCATCCTTTGATGTCATAGGAATGTGCAAACCTTTCCACAGTGACAATTTTGTTGCCATTGGAAAGGATATTTTAACATTTGTTTGATATTTCAGAAATTAAAGACCAAATACCACCAGTTTTGCGAGAGTACCTATAGCGCCATTCGTGACAACTTCATGAACCTAACCCATTAAGGACCAAACTAATGTGACCACAACCGCCTAGTAGTCGTGACATCCCTATTAGAGGAATTATGATAGTTTCTTTCCTCTCTGTGATGTAGGTTAATTTTAAAAAGTGACGTTTTTTTCCTTTATAAATGATGATCCTACGGAAAAATTAGTGAGAAAATTAGGAAGAGAAAAACGTTGACAAACAAGGCATTCATGAATGGAAGGAGCTAATTAGAGGATCGTTACGAGAGCATGAATAAAAGGCTTTGAAGAGTCCCTCCTTGAGTGCATTGCTTTATTACCTGGAAATATGGAGGCTTAGAAAGGATGGCGATGGACACTGCGAGATGTGGGTGTAGGGGAGAACGGAGCAAATGAAGTGGATGGGAAAGAAAGGGAACGACTAATTGCGATACATGGTCGTGGAGGTAATATTTTTAGGTGAGATTTAGACAAGAAAGATGGTTTGTATTTATTGTTTTTTCTAATTTTCAGTATTTCGCTGATTGGCGACAAAATGTCTTTATTTGTGTTTACTCTGTGCAACAATAATCTTCTGATCTGATGTTAATTAAATGAAGTGTCTTGAGTTGAAATCATATTTTTCACATAAACTAAACCAGTGTTGTCTACAACTTTGCGTAAAGAATCTAACAGGATTTCGGGATTACGGAACGGGGAGGAGATTTTGAAATCGTCTTAAGAAGAGAGTTTGTTAAAAATTCAAGGTATGTTAAGGAAGAGAATAGGATTTTTTGATGGGATGAAAGGGAGTGGCCCTCATTATGAATTGATTAGAGGTTCTATTTGGGCACACTGAGATAACTCACTCCATGTGAACTAACCCAAACTGGGAGTATGTTTTAATAATAATAAAAATAGTGATGCTAAGTCAATTCACGCCAGTTTTCCAAAAATACGAGCCTCGTATATACCCTTATTTTGATATTTAAGTCCATACTTATGATATGTTAAGCTGTTTTGAACAGGGATGGCAAAAGAAACTAAACGAGAGTCAAAACCGGTAAAATTTCAATAGTTTCGTTTCCAGGAGCGAAATTTTGAAACGAAACGAAATGGATTTAAACCTGGGGAGCTAAATTCAGGGTCGAAACGAAATCGGAATCAAAACTACTTCGGGTCGAAACTGAACTGAAACTCTGGGATGAAACGAAACGCAGGTAATGATTCGCACCGAAAGGACCACATGCCTCACCCTCGAACGGTTTAGTTTCGACCCACATACCGAGTACGAAGTATGGTTGAATGAAGTAGAGATTCGGCCTACAGCCATTAGATGTATGGGGCACTCATATTTTTACCACTCATAGGAGAACGGTGAACGTAAACTATTCGATTTTTGAGCTCAATGTTTTAACCTCTCTACACGTATGTCAAACGTAATGGGTCGAAAACATTCTCTCTTATCCCCCTCCAATCAACTTCTGGGATCGAAACTTAACTATGAGCAGCGGAGTTCCGATTAATTTAACTTCATTCCCAGGAGTAAAATTTCCTCCCGAGTCGAAACTAAACTCCTCGGTGATTTTGATTTCGTGCAGGAACGAAATTAAACCTAGACCTCGTATTTTCGTTTCCATCCGGTTCGAAACGAAACATTTTCGTTTCGTTTCATTTGCCATCCCTTGTTTTGAGATATACTAATGAGCCCTCTCAACCCACTCAGGTTGCATCACAGTCGCTTCGCAGTCTCCTATCCTATGTTTCTAGTAGGATACGCATGCACGCCGGTTCCTGTCTTTAGCAACGCAATGCTCTCAAAAGTGGCTGCCTTTGCTTCCGTATCTCACACTTTGCCGTCGAATGCAGGCTCTCTCTAGGATGAAGTGGGACTGTCAGTCTATCCACGACGGATATGAGTGCACTCCCATCTCGGAAGTTGATGCTGCGCTCGTGCTTTATCTCGTCTTCATTCCCGTTTGTTTTGGAGATCCACCTACTGAAATTAATTGCGTGGGGAAGTTGGTACGGATGGATGTACCCACTATGCGAATGAAGCGCGTGCATCAGTCTCGTATGGTAGAGTGTAAAAGTTCTCTCAGGGGAATCGTGTGTGTCGTATAGTATTTCTGCGTTACCTTTTGTGAGAAGGGTTCTTAGCTAATTCATAATATATTGCCCATCCCATAAATTTTTATGAAACCTTTTCAAAGATAAATTGCATCGTCGATACTAATATATGAATACTTTACAAAAAATGGGGAGATATCGTACCATATTTTCATCTGCAAGAAGGGTTCATTCGCCAAAAGTATTTGTTCATTTAGCTATATTTAATGCGATTTTTTCGATGAAAACATGCATCGTCGACTACAATATTTAGTCCACTTCATATGACCACTCAAGGAAAAATTGGAGGATCACCCATGTATTCTCATGCATATGAAGAGTTCACTCATTCACTCAAAATATTTGTGTATCTCTTCATGTTTAACGTATACTCGGTTAGGAATATGTGCTTTGTTAATCATCACATATTTTCCTAACTGAGTGTGCACTCGGTTAGGAAAATATGCATTTTTATCATCACATATTTTTCTAACCGAATGTACATTAAACATGAAGGGATACATAAATATTTTGAGTGAAGGAGTGAACTCTTCGTTTGTTATCATCTTAAATTTGACGTCAACGATAAAATTTCGGTAGACAAGGGTGAGGAAGGAAGAGAATAGGGCTTTTAGATACTAATGAAAGGGAGGAGGTCTTATTGGGAATGGAGGAAGTAAGATCATGAAGGAAGCGGAGGCTGCCAGAATACTTCTTCATTATCATGGAAACCTACCTTAATCGGTAGATTACTAATAATGACGATGAAATTGGGCAATCACCTCATTTTTTTCTTGTATAATAAGGGTTTAATAGTAATTCGCTCAAATATTCTTCCACACTTTTATCCTTAATTTGCAGTCTGATATGTAAATATACGTAGCTACAGCCAATGTTTCAAATTGCAGGCATTTCAATTGACAATGGAAACGGGAGAGACTTATGCCCGTCGGTACGCCCTCAATTCATCAACCACGACCGCGTTTTCTTCTCGCCGGAGTCGAAACCAGGAGTGCCGAGTCATCTTCGCGTTGCATTTCGCGCAAAAAGAATAAGAATGGGAGGGAGATTAATATTGGGAGTGAACTTTAAAAACCGCAACTCGGTGGGTTGCTCGGGATCAGAATTCTTTAAACAGCCGCCGGTTTCCATTATTCATTTCCCACTCACGCGGCACGGACCACTCGCATTTTTCACGCAGGAGACTAGCCGGGAGGAGATGATGGAAGAAAGAAAGAAGGAGCTCATTATAAATACTGCTCCCCGTAGGGTGAGTTTCCAAGCTAGCCAGCGAGATCTCCTTGCAAACGCCTTCGTGCGGCCGTGCGGAGAAAACGAGAATGAAAAAAAAACAACTGAAGGGGATCGCCCGCCCTTGTTTTGCATCATCGGGGTCGAGATGGAACGTATACACACGCTTTCATACGCATGGCTCGCCGCTTGGGGCGAGCTCGGTCACGCTTCAAGAGATAAGAATGCCACCCTCTCTCGCGAGCCGGACCACAGAGAAAGAGAGTCTGCGTGTCTGTGCGACAGCGTAGGGAACTTCATTCTGATTTCTCGATCCGTTCAGATCCGTTAAATGCTAATTATTCAAAATGAAACTGTGGCATTTAAGTATTATTTTCGCTAGACATTGTGAATTCTAGTCACGTTCAATACGAATTTATAATTTGGTTTAACTCATAACAGCGACTGGGGGAAACTCGTTACCCCAGGCTCTGAAAATGTGAAAATAGAGGTCATAGTAAAATAGTTCTTGTAGCATAGGTCAATGTTTGTGATGCAAAAACATTTTAGCCAACGTTTTAGTTTATTTTAAACTATCATCAGGGCTTAGCTTTTGATATCAATAAATATGTGCAAAGCTAAGCCCTGATCATCTGATTTTTGCATCACATGCATTGACCTATACTCCGAACTATTTTACCATTAATTAAACGAGGTCAAGATAAGAAGGAAAAAAATTAAAATAGAGTTCTAAAATAGGGAGGAGTCGATTCCAAATGTCGGTTCTCGATTCCAATGATTTTAGAATCAGAATCAAAACTCGATCGCCCAAGGTCGAATCCGATTCCATCAATTCCAGGAAGATAAATAAATATTTTGAAAATAGACTGTAAGCTTGGGGCATAAAGGCCGCCAAACATCTGAGCTTTTGTTCAATGTATATTATGAAGTTAAAAATCTATGCATACAACAGTTAAAGCACTTACTTTTTTCTTAAAGCTGAGGGTACATTACTATACCATAATTTTGCTATTTTTAAAAAAATATACCTTTTGGGCATTAAATTGTCTTTGCTATTTTATTTCATGCAATTCCTAAATTTTAACGACAGCGACGCTACTGACAAACCAATAACCTGTCAGTATGAATAAGAATCGATGGATTCGGAATAGAGAATCGGGAATCGATTGGAAAGATTCGAAATCTAAAAAAAGGAGAACCGACTCATTCGTAGTAAAGATCCTCTCATTAACGCCAAAAGATCGACCCAAGTTTCAACTCCGCATTATTTCCAACATTTAGGCGATGGCTCTAATACTGTGTGAAAATCCGATTTTTTTATTTAAGTGTGGATCTGAACAAAGTTACTTATCAATATGAAAAAATGGTAAATTACGATTGTGCAAATTGAACGCAAGCCACGAATTACGAAGAATACATAGAAAAAAGTGTATATAAATCGTCCAGTAATGTAATGTATTCATGGGTTTATTACGTGTTTATTTTTCATTTCAGGATAAAATGGAAAAATGGTACTTTAAGTAGTTAGCTATATTGCATAAATTACTTCATAAATCAATGAAGAGCGTACATTTTTATGGGAATATACAATTCATAAAATATTACTTCAAAAGACTCCACGAAAATTTATGGCACTTGGCCAGTTTCATATATGCAAAAAAACTTTTTATCAATCCTTCCGGATTCACGGGCCAATAGTAAGAAAGATGTGTTGAAGAAGACAAAAATGAAAGATGAAATTCTTCCTTGTCTTCCACTTCTACCACATCAATGAGCCGCAAATCCTATTTATTTGTTATTCTATGCCTCGTGAGCCTATTGTTATACTGATGTTATTATGTTGGGAACGTAATAACACCGGTTCACAAGGATCCCAAATCGCAGTTCATTCTAAGAATAAGAACATAAAAGAGGGTAAAGATATGGCGCAACGAAAAAAATCTTCCCAATTCAACCATTCTCTTGTAAGTTTAAAGCATACAAAAGCGAAAGTTGCCTCCGTTTTGAATCACTTCAACGAAATGTTCAGTCATACGGGAATTATTGTAAATAATTGATTTTTCCCGTGTGATATTGAATCAAAACAAACTCTTGAGATAAAACATCCTCTATAAGCGAATCATATCAGAAAATACTTAATATCAATGCATCCCATATGTATTTCAAACGAAATTTATATCTTCAGACATTCAGGGAATTAAATCATTCGATCCTGCTTATAACGAAACCTGTTCATTTTGATCGCTTCATTCATCAACGATACAGTTCTACTTCTACATAGACATCAACCCTTTCCATGCCTACAGTCCCTCCTTTACCCCCTCCAACGATGAACAAATGCTCTCAACACAGCACGGTACAGCACACGCACCGTGAAACCGCACTGGTCCGGGGAAAATCTCAATTCTCGTGCCCCAGCGCTCTCTATCTAGAGGGAGAGAATGAATGGCGTTCTTTACGGCTTTAACTTATTGACTCAAGGCGGAACAAAGAATGTTCCCGCATCAATCTTGTGGCGGACTTAACGAGGCGCGGTATGCTCACAGTACCCACTCGCACCGTTAATCCCGCGGAGGACGGCGCATGCAACTGCGGCGAGGTGATTAGAAACACAGCGCACTTGCGGCGTGTTTTACTTCGGAGAGTTTGAAAAACATCCTGGCGGAGGCGTTGTGTGGTCACGACTCCAGATTTGCATTCCTTAACCTCTCTTTAAAGGAGACATTTCATTTCTCAGTCATTATTCACAGCCTGATTTCGAGAGACCGGATGTTCTTATCGATATGATGGACGCAGAAAAATGTAGCGATTGAGAACACCCTATTCCAGTCAATTATAGACGGCCTTACTGATTGGATAGAATGTGGTACTTAAAATGAAAAGTAAGGTACCGGATGTTCTTATCGAAATAATGGTAAACGCGAAAATTTGTGATTTATTGTTTTTATATGCAACGGACGAATGGCGATTGAGAACTCTCTATTGTACCTTTCTGATTGGATAGTGTGTGATACCTATAACGCAGATTAAGGGACCGGATGACCTTATCAGAGCAATGATAAACGGGAATATTTGTGATATGATTACTACCCAACACATTGGAACAAAGTTGACTTTTCTTATCGCATAGAATAATAAATTGGGAACGCGATGACATTCAGGTAGCACGTATCAATGCAATTATTTACCTTAACGACAACCAAGTCTTTGATTGAATGTGGTAGCTAGAAACCAGATTAAGGGACCGGATGTTCTTATCGAAATAATGATTAACGGGAATATTTGTTATTTATTTACTTCTTTATGCAGCAGAATACAGTGGACTCTTCTGATTGCATAGAATAAGAGAGAGGGAACATGGTGAAATTCAAATAGCATATCAGGTAGACGAGTTAATTTACCTTAATGACAACCAAGGCTTAACTCTCCCTTGCAAGGCTCTTGGTAACTACATCCCATTAAAGTCACGTAGTTAAACGAAGTTAAGAATACCCTTTGGGATGAAAAATGGCAAAAAATGTGTTCGGATTAGGGAGTATAAGATACGGAAATTCGAATTTGCGAACCATTGATGCCAAACATTAACGAGAGCGATGACAACACTATATTCAATTATTTTAACCGCTATCAATAAAAGGGACAAAGGCGTTAATACTGTAATTGACTGAATTAGAGCATCAACATTGGTTTGACAAAATTATAATAAAATATTTTACAACAAATGTCATGCTCCCTCACAATTATAGCATAAGTTATCATAAGCAGGCTTGTAAATTTTCTTCAACTACCCTGTTCCATTACTACTCTTCACTCAAAAATCTTTATGAATATTATCTGCGTTCCAATTTGTTATGCTCTTTGGATATTGAGGCCCCAAAAGAAAGGATTGGACTCCTTTCATATGATGAAGAAACCATAAAAATAACGTCTGAACAAAGTTAACAGAAAATTTACATTAACTTGAAATCTATAACCTGACAAGTTTTATCAAGGGTTGAAGAGGCTCACGAATTAATTTATTGGCGGGTATCGTCTAAATTTCAAGATAAGGGAATGCACTCGGAGATCAGATTTCTTGGCCGATAGCAAAATGACAGGATCGATTATGTCAAAATGGTTATTAATTTTGGATCTGTGTAATATTTTCAGCTCTAGTAGCAACGAAAATATGGCATACTCTTTGACGAGAATGTGACAAAATTCGCTCGCTTTTAGCTGTCGCTATTAGTCAAGTTCTACTTAAATTTTGGGCAAACATAAAAATGTAAAATAAATTATTTAAAGTGCTCATTTACATATGAAGATTTTAAAAGAATACGTAGAGCCCCATACAACATATTTTCAAGCATAAAGTAGAAAATTACTCAAAAAATGTGCGTGAACCAATATTTAATTATTAAGGTTTGGTAGGTATGGGCGTCTTTTTACTCTTAAATAGTGATCCAGATAATTTCGTGTGAATATTTGTTTAATTTTTCGAAAAACCTGGTAAGAGGGAAAGAAGAGACAGTCTCATCCTATTATCAAGTGGAGGAGTGTGTATCACACACATTAGTGAGGCTACTAAAAAGATATTATCAAATAAATTTTGGAGCCCTTCCCAATTAATTCTCGGAATTTAATGAAAAGGCTAAAATAATAATAATTGAATTTTGATGGCCTCTCTGCATTGTTTTTTCTTTTGTGTATAGTTTACAATTTTGAATTTTACTTTTTATATTTTATGATCTAGAATATATAAATATTTGTGCTGTTTGTTACCTCCTGATAACATGATATCTTTCTCTTTATCATATATAATTTTAGACTATGTATAGTTTTGTGCTGATGTTATCACCCGACCAAATGGTCAACTTGTACAATTACTACTGTTCTTTTTATACTACTACTATCAGCCAATTAATATATTACTTTCTACTTTACTTGTACTACTCAACTATTTATTAAGTAATAGTAATATAGAATGTGGATCATGATGACTAAATAAGTCAATATAAAGACGATTGACTCGTTTGGACAAAATTCCAAGAGTGCGAGACCTGAATGGCATTGATGACTCTTGGAAAAACGTGAAAGTGAATTTCTCACTTTCTTAAGTGATAAACGTCTTCCATTCTTCCGACACATTGCCGAAATTTTCACCCTAGATGACCTGACGCCTGTCAGCCGTCCCCTTGGTTGCCATTTTGACGCGAATCCTCCCACTGGGAGTGGTTTGAGAGGGTTGGGGAAGAAAAGGCAATCGTTGAGAGGGAAGGAGAATCATTCATTGCCTCGCGGCTTTTCGTTCCGCGGTAGAAAGGCGAAAGTTTGCCCGTCGAGCGAAAACCAGAGTGACATTCTCCAGGCATTGGGATCGGAAGACGGAGTGGAAGAGATTAATTCGGGGGTCTTTTTTTCACGGGCCAAGCCCCCGTTTTCAAAAGGTAGGAATGCAAATCGTCTCGTGGAATGAAAGGAACGTCGCGAAAGACGCGTTCGTAAAAGTCGTAATCGTCGGAGCGTAGCAGCGCTTTTAAAAAGGAAGGAAGGTAAGGTTACGGGAAGGACAGGGAAAAGATCTTCAGAGACGTAGGTGTGTAACATAAAGGTTATGGAGAAGGGAAGGGCTGCTACTGATAGAGGAACATGGAAGTGTACCTATCATGCAAAATAGAATGATTTGTAATTTTTAATTTTCAAAATACGATTTAATGACGACTAGCTGTCAGAATATGGAATTCACTATCAAATAAAATTAGAAAATTTTCATAAAAAGTTTATTTAAGATAAAAGTGTGCCTCTGAAGACATAGAAATAGTCTAACAATGCATTGCCATCTGGTTTTGATCGGTACTGAAAATTTTAATCCGATCCGACAATGGGAAGTGTGAAAAAAGTAATTTCTGCAATGCATTATATAAAAATTCCAACACTCAAACTACATTTCATCAAACATCATTCAAACTATAATTCTTCATCAGGCGAAGCAAGTTAAGAGAATGAGTAAAAGTAAAATAGAGAAAACTATTTCTGTAGTGAATGGTAGAACAATTCCATCACAATAACCGTGGCACCGTAAGTTAAACTATAATTCTACATCAGATAAAGCAAGTCAAGATAGAGCGTAAAAATAAAAAAGGAAAACTATATTTGTGTGTAGTGATTGGTAGAACAATTCCATTACACCAACCTTGGCACCGTAAGTTAGGCTATAATTCTACATCAGACGAAGCAAGTTAATAAGGAGCGTAACAATATGAAAGGGGAAACTATTTTTGTAGCGCATGGTAGAACAATTCCGTCACACCAACCTTGGCACCTTAAGTTATACAGGGAAAGATTATGGTGGGTTGATTGAAAGTGGTAAAGATAAAAAAGGACGCAATTGTGTGAGTGCGATTCGTCGAATGGTTGATGTGTTGATGAATGACGTCCCAAAGTCTGAATCCCCTTGCGCTTAGAACGGAGCGAGGGTTCAGCGGGTGCCAAAGGGAGTTCTTTGGCGGTGAATGAGGGGAAAGGTCGTAGACGAATGAGTCCACTTCTTACCATGGAGAGCAATCGGGGGAAATTCCTGAAAAAAGATTGGGGAGACCTCGTTTGTGAAGGAAAAGGAAGAAGGTTAAGTAGGTTTTTATGGCTCTCTTCTCAGTCAATGATCATAAAAAACTGTCTGTAAGACGTACTTCCTTTTTTCAAGGAAATTTTAACTTCAATTTTCATTCTCTGTCCGCGGTATAATGGCTTATTCACTTGAGTTGCGCATACAAAAAATTTCACATTCTCTGAAGTCAGCAGTGTTGAGATTATTCAAGTATAGATGCAGAAAGAAATTGAAACAAAGAGACTGGAACAAATGACGATGACACTGCGAAAGCGTGGGGATGGAATGATGGCCAAAAACAAATGGAAAATTTTTTCCCTCCACCGGGGATCGAACCACAGACCTGCTTTCCGGGCAGATGCTCATACCAGCGAGCTATTGAGAGAGACGACCGTTCCGCCGTTTTCATAGTTTTTCGCGTGTTCTTCTTCACTCTTTCGACCGCAGAAGCTAAACATTTACGTTTACACAACGTTTGATGATTCATTGTTGTAGTCAAATACACAATGAGTAAAACAATGAATGACAAGACCCTATGGAACATCGGCAGAATTTCATACAAACGCCTTAGTTCAGCGTTCTACCTTTTTGGCTTCGATACTTGGCCCAAATCCTGAGTACCGCTTTCGGACACTCAAAAAAAAAAAACCTCGAAATATGAGGTGATCCAGGGAAAGAAACTTCCCCCTTCTAACCTGAATGTGTGTGATATTAACCCAGCTGTGGCTTAGTATAGGTCGAGCTTTACCCACACCTATCCAAACAAATGTTGAGGATGGATCACTGCGTGAGTAAGTGATCTTATGAGGCTACGGAGCAAAAGCGTTTCCATCACGGCTTAGAACCGTGAAGAAATTGCGGAAACAAAGAGCTTAAATTGGGATTTCAATCGAAGGTTTTAAGTAAAAGTTCTCTGCTATTGTCAAAGGTAAAAAACTCAATCCAAAAGAACTTAAACGGAATCCCGCGAAAGAACTCAACTATTCTAATTACAGACAAAGGCAAAGGATAATCAATAAATGAATGTGGTTATACTATAAAGAGAATATCAGAGGTTACAAGAGAACAAGAAGTGTTTCGGAGTTGCGCAACGTTTCGGCGAAATGGCATATCGATATCTAACTTCTGACAACACGCATCTCAAAATTTGGCCGGTCTGAGTTAGCACTGCTAATACTGTTAATAAATAATAATAAGTCAAGCTAAAAATAACGATCTGTTTGAAAATGTATGCTTCTTTTTCAGTTTTATGTATTTTTGGTTTTTAATTTCACTTGAAATTATATACAATTTAAAAAATGAATCTTTTTTTGAATCCTTCTTTGGTCTCCGGAAAAGTTTCTATTTTTAGGATACGCGTCGTTAGTACTTAGCCATCGATATGCAAGTTTTTCCGCGCTTCTACGAGATTATATTGAGAAGAAGTTATAGAGATAAATACAATAAGGGAAGGTGAAAGACGCGGAGGCTTTGAAAAACTCCAAAAATATTGCTATTATGGCGTCCGGTGACAACACGTATAGCAAGAACCCACACCTTTAGTCTCAGCTTCATCGCAGCCAAATGATGAGCTGAGTTAAATTCAATTTTTAGTCAACATTCTGAAAGGAAATTTATGGATGCTATACGCACACGGACGGATAACTTTGAAAAAAGGGAACAACAAATCCATAACAGAAAAATTCCAATAACACAATTGTGTATTAAAAATTCTTGAATTTAATATTTTAGCTGAAACAATACCGATTATAGAAGGATAAAAATTTCTAATACACCCAATTGATAAATCCAAAATAAATTTTCAAATGATAGGCTTCTAGGAAATTATCATTCCTAGATGAAATTAAACAACGAGAAGGGGTTACTTTCTATGTGAATATAGTTTTTATAAAAATGTCAAATGAAGAAGTTACAATAACTTAAAAGCATTTAAAAAGGTATTATCTAATATTTCATTAAAATTAAATGTCAACAACTCGCGAAAAACATAAATATATAGAAGTACGAATCCTTGGCATCCGAGGTTGAAGGGATTAATTGGAATATTACCGTCATTAAATCAGCATTCTAGATCTTATTGATTAATACTAATAAGTAATATAATATAAAAATATTGTAAACTAGCTGTAAAATAAACAAATGGAGTGCAATGGCTACAAATATTACGACTTATTTTATAAAATGAGAAAAAAAGGGAATACTTGGGTGTGAAAAGATTAACTGACTCACTAACTGCCTCTAAAGCTGTGTCAAACCAATATTAGGATTGAGGAACATTAGTGATGAATAATCTGATGCGCGGGGACGTACTTCACTTTAGAAAAAACTGGCTCATATATCAATGGACTGCTCAAAGTAACTAGACAAAGACACGATAAAGACATTCTTCGACGGACATGTTAATGGCAAGAACAGGAAAGGATGACCACAAACAAAATATATGGAACAGGCAAAGAAGGTTGTGAAATAGAAAAAATACGTTAGAGCGATGAGATAAGCTGATGGGAGAAATGAGTGGAGAGGTGTACCAAAGCAATCTTCGGATTATTGACCAGTGATGATAAATAACCTGAAATGCGGACACCTACTCCACACCAGCAAAACTGGCTCATCAATTAATGAACTACTCAAAATAAAGAGACTAAAACATACATAAAAAGACATATACAACAATACACAAATATATGAAAGTGTGAAAAGATTAGTCTATTGGAGAAATGAGTGAGGAGCTGCGTCAATCCTATCTTAGGATTGTTGACCAGTAATTATGAAGATGAAAGATGCTATGGTGAAAACTAATTATAGCACATAATGATCAATTACCCTCGAGATACAATAAACCCTATAGGATACGAATCTTATTTCATAGGCAAGAGGAGAAGGAAGCGTCGACCTCCGAACGCGCCCAAACACGCCACAAACTTAACTGCTGCAATCGAGCCTCACTATCGCCGGCTTAATCCCCGAGAGAGCAGAGCATGAGGGTTCTTCACACTTCCGCGGATGGCCATAAAGTGAAGGAAGGAGAGGCAGGGGCGAGTTTGAGGCTAACCTTCGCTGATCTCAGGGCTCAACCTTGAGGAAGGGGTTGGGTTAAGCCTATATTCGGGGGAGTAAGAGAGGAACTCTCCCACAGCAGCCTTCCGCCTCAGAAACTTATTTCGAGGCCGTTGTTGTTGATTTTGCGTCGCCTAACATCAACACCCTACCCTATCTTATCCCATCATACTCCTCATCCGCGCTTCCGTCCCGTTTCAAAACCCTTCCTCGCCCGCACTCCAGTAGAACTCAATCCAGCTCTCCAACGGAACGCGGAGAGTAGGTATGTACTCAACTTGGAAGCCCGGTATCACGCGACCATTTTCCTTCCATTACCCACCCCACCAAAGCCATCTTACCAACCGGGAGAGTCTCGTTTCCCGAAATTGCGAGGCTTACTCATTCCCTTGGAGCAAGGGAGAGCATTAGGATTTTCTCCATAATACCTTTGGGGAACGAAGAAAATGAGTGCTGTAGGAGGTGGAAAGTTATCGCGCACTTTCCGCGGCCATTGTAACAATGGTATGTTTTGTACAGGATGGATTATAGAGTCTAGCGGTGCTAAAAGCCGCGTTACCTTGCTGATAGCCATTTCTTAACGTTTCGCTGAAGGCATTCTCAGGACAATGCATGTGTCACCTCATTCGTGTCGTAGTACTTAAGCATAATTTCTCTACGAGAGTGGTATAAAAATAAACTTGAAGCACTGAGGCTGGCGAAGTGAATATTCAGTTTTATTTTTTTGCTAGTTAAAATCATCTATCACAGTCATTAACCATCCACCTCTTACCTCAGATCTGCCACTTTATCTATCTTCTGGATATTGATGTGGTTCAAAAATTGTACAAAGAATAATTTATTTACTTCTTTATTTTCAACTTCCCCGTAAACAGCACGTAGAGGCCTTTTACAACGGAGGCATTAACAAACCACAATACAAACATCCATTCCCTGAAGAGGGACCAACTACCCAGGCGGTATTTGAACCCGCGACTTAAGATTTGGCAAGCGAGGACTTGAGGATCCCCACCACCACCGAGTGCGGTCAGTTTTTGAGTTACCTGAAGTAGTACTGCCTAAGTCTGTGAATATTGAATAGATAATGCTAAAATGACTAGGTACTTACATTCTCGAGCTTACACTCGGGCACAACATAATTACAGCACATTCCGGAACCATGGAACCGGAGTCAGAAAATACTAGGAGACTACCCCTTATTCAAAGGCGTACCCAGGATCAAAACAAAACAAGGGGGGGGGCAATTCACGGTCGTTCAAGTTGCAACATGTAAGCATGGAAAAGGTGAATTAAACAATTAAACCAACATTTTAAGAAAACTATGACATTGCTTAAATCTTTTATAAAATTATTTGCTTGAGATTTTTTACTATACTTACATGACTAATATTAAGATCTTTTTCCGTTGGTTTAAATAAAATTAGTTGAAAACTTTCGTTTCAATCCAGTTCTTATTTTCCTTGAAGACTTTCACGATTTTTGCTTTTTTTGGGGCAGGGGCAGCCCTGCCCCTCGCTGGGTACGCTTTTGCCCATATTAAGGAAATATCTTCAAGAACAGAACTTAATTGATGTATTATCGAGTTTTCTGTGGGACGGAGAGCTATTTAATTAGGCACTACATGATTGTTATTTTCTCGATTCTTATAGTGAAAGTTCCAACTCTTTTTTAACTCTGTCACCCAATTTTGATCATATATTCCTCACAATTGAACAAAAGCTGCGAAGAGGAATATAATCAATATAGAGGTTCATCACTTGATACAGTCTGAACTGAAATAGTATTTCAATTCAAACAAAATCGTCAATTACTAATCATAGTTTCCAAGATATTATGAAAAGTTTGGCCAAAGTTATCCCAGTTGACGGTGTCTAATAATATCAATACCCCGAAAATTCATAAATTGAATCGCAGAGTAAGGGAGAGTGAGGCTTCAGAAAAGAAGATTCGCATCTCTTCAAGAGGGAGGATAGCAGACGACCGTTACGTATTGCCAGTATTCGCGAGATATATATATTTCGGCAAACTCTCCTGAGCCGTGGAAAATCTTTTTCTGCTCATCCCTACTCCACACCCGAAAACCCCTATCCCCGGCCTTCAGTCCTTTATATTTATGGCTCCTGCTCACGGTAAAAAGTAAAATCCTTCTGTCATTATTGATATCTATTGCCTCGGGGCCTTTATGGATCTACCGGATGGGAGAGAAAGTTTCGCTTGAGTAATTTTCCGCTTTTTTTAAGGGAGCGAAAGAATATTCTGAAAGATGGTTTCATCCAACGTTATTCGAGGTATATATTACGTACCTACCTCACCACTTTAATCCCGCCAAAATAAAATGAGTTATGAGGAGAAATTTTGACCTAGAAGTGCGTTTATGGGACGCTCTCTCATCATAAACTTCACTTTTATCTAAAATTGACATTTTATTTCACCATTATTCCTTAACAGCGGCCGCTAAATACGTACTCTGTATTTGAAATTCAATAAGGAATACATTTACTCCTAAAACACATGATTCTTTAGCCAATTTCCTCCAGGAATAACTTTCTGCTTGAAATTCTGACTATTTTAGTAAGTTGATCGTATGCTCGTCTTCAGTAATTCAGTGAAATATTTTAGTGATACAATGTCTTCTTCATTTAAAAGGTAGCCATATATCTACACTAGGTTGTAGCAAGGTCAGAATCTAATGCTATTCAAATTCTACGAGTGATCTTGTTAGAAAGGGATAGATGAATCTTCAGGGCAAAGGAAAGTTTTCGGAAATTCAGGGTTTAAATTATTAAGACACGGATTGAATGGATTTCGTGCACCAATTTTCACACCAGCAAATACCAAATCTACAAGAGTATTCTCTATTTAGACTCCGATTAGATGGATTTAGATTTAAAAGTGCCAAAAATAAGTATTCGGATTTTAAATATCATCCAAGTATCAATTCATTGGCGCGTTACATTCGCTTTTTTGGGACGATCTAAGCGCAGTGGAACAGTAAGATAAATAAGTATTTTTAGAATTGCATACAGAACCTTTAACACGAATTTTTATTCTGTGACCCACCAATATGTAGGCCTATTTCTATTAAGCTGGTTTGCTTGGGTGGCTTGGTTGACTCGGAAGAGGCAATCCTACCCGCATCAAACGATTTTAGACCTCACGTGATCAAATTTTATTGTATAAGTCTAGTGGTCCAAGCAAATATAAATGAACTACCTATTCAAAACACATTTCTCCGTCTTGTGGAACTTTAAGAACCAGAAGGTAATATTTATTTTGTAAGGAATAACATTATAGGTACTCCTGACGATATTTTGAAACAGACATTTTTGTAAAAACAAGGTTTGTTTTCAAGCAAAAATTTATGCACTGCACGATCCTAATGGAAGTTCAGAGGAACTATCATACTGAGAGACCTGGAGATTTACCATAGAATATGAGATAAAAAGGAACTATGGAGCACACTCAGCCAGAGAAGAACCTGGGGGCAGATCAGACGCGGCGATTGCGTGAGAAACATAACGTAACGACAAGTAGAAGGAAAAATTTCCCAATAAAAGCCAAGAGTTAAGTACTTGAGGTAGATAAAGAAGAGCACGATGAAGAAAAACAAAAGTAAAAGGTAACATCTAGAAATCGCTGGGTGAAGGGGCAAGGGAGAAATGATGACCCACGGTGCACCAACCTACATCTACATCTACATAATACCCTGCGAGCCACCTCTAGGGTGTTTGGCAGGGTATCATCACCAGCATGCAGCATGCATTTGGACTCCCACATGCACACCACACCGTCCAAAAAACGTCCCGTATAATAACAAACTAAACTACTATATGCTGTTAGAAATAAAATATAGAATAGAATTTCAGAAACATGCATTAAGTTTTACATAGGTTAGTAGGCTACACTACAAGTCATGCAATCTATTTACGAGTTCTATTGCTGCCGTTATAATCTCTTATTGATCGTGGAAAAAATGACATTCGGAATCTGTCTGTTCTGCAATCTATCTCTCTTATTTTATTTATATGATCTGATCTTCCGTAGTACGTTGGTGTCCGCAAGATATGGTTAACTTCGTCAGGAAAGACACTGCTCTTGAATTTATCTAAAAGGTTTAGTCTATTTTTCAATCTACGGTCCGACAGAGATTCCCATCCGAGTTTATCTAAGAGGTCAGTTACACTAACAAGACTATCGTAACGACCTTTCACATACCTGGCAGCTCTTCTTTGCACGCGTTCTAACTCTGTTATTAAGCCTTTTTCACGAGGGTCCCAAACACTGGCAAAACGGTAAACTAAGGACGGTATGATGATGTAAGACAACGAAATGCAACGAAAATAATGAAAATATTGCTGGAAGACAAGTCACAACAAGCACCATACCCAAAATACGGGATATCAGCCGAGACCGTGCGACATTTCTGAAAAAAGTCGAGTCCAGATCTTCATGCATTAGTAAGACTAGGAAAATTAACACCAAATCAGAAGCTCTTCACGCCTCAGGCCAGGCGTATAGCAAAAACATGGACGACGGATACTGGAACGAAGTGAGGCGATGGCTATTTCTAAAACCCAACACCGTATGCATAGACTATAGACTACATGGTACGTACTTAGGTACATATCTGTTTCTACACCTAGTGCTGAGGGCAACACCCTCCTTCTTTAGCGCCTGATCAAATGGAGCAAAAAGATCTCGAAAGCAATAGCAAAGCCCAGCCCCTTTCTCAACTATTTCTTGCCCCGAGAACTCCATCAATGCTTCTTGTGACCGAGATAGCGAAGTCGCGCTAAGTTTGCGAAGCAGAGGCGAGAGTTTTGGGAAGGCTTGGACGAAAGGGGGGTGAGAACCCGGTAGAAGAAAAGGGTTTGCGGGTAACTAACCCAAATCCCGGGATAGTGATTTTACTACATCCCGAGATTTTGGGACTTACACGGTGGTCAATTACCAGGGTGGCTTCTGATATGCAATTTATAAATTTTCTGACTCAAGTCTTACTTTTCCCACATAATTTATCAATTTCCTTGACCAATTACAAAAAATAACCTGTTATCGGAATATTTGATTTCTCCCGAATAACATTTCTGTAAAACTCGGACCATTTTAACATCCGATACCAATAAATACTGCTAAAACAACATTGAATGATACAATCCGCACCAAGTAAGCATCTTTCCTTGGCATGCTGTTAATTGCGGTAGAATTCAAAATTTGTACGCCTTCTTATACTGTTGGGACAAAAATTATCAAAGTAAAAGAATACCAGTAAATTGCATTAAAATGCCAATAGCAAGAGCGCAAAAATGATCCTTTATGTTTTAAAATCATGACTAATGACTGATTGTACTCATTTTTAACGACACAGTCTCAAGAAATTTTATGGATTTCCCCGGATCTTGGTGAAATTTCACTTGAAATCTGTAAAATATCACATTTTTACGTACATCTCTTCATCAAATTCATCCGCGACCTTCAGTAGAATTCCCAGAAATTTCTGATACCCTGGAAGTTCCACTATTTCCCCTTTTTATTTGAGGAACGCTTCCCTGATCAACAATGAAACTGGTTTTTCAAGAATATTATGCACTTTAATTACGTTTTCAGTCCTGATATTGCCATGCGTTTTGCGGAGTATTCACATCCGCAAGAAATTAAATTGAATTGAAATAATTTTGAATAGCCAAATGGGTTTATGGATTTTTACATATTTTCACCCAATGCAGTGCAATAGCAAGAATCAGCGATTTTTTTAAAGTTTCAATGCTCAAATTCAATCCTATCGCATGGAATAAGTTCATCCATTTCTCTATGCCCGATTTGAGACCGGGAAACTAACAAAAGAGGAGGGATTTTTTTTAAGGGGGTAAAAAATATCAATTTGAGTGAAACAAACCCCAATCTAAAATACATTTATCATGACTTTTTATAAAAGTTTTAATTTGCAGCTTCGTTAGATATATAATGCTGCAGTTACACTTAAAATCAGTCGACACGTAAACATGGCGCCCCTAATAATATGCCCACCAAAACAGCTTCATGGTCATGAGCAGTCTAAGAATTTCGAAACCATGGTCGGACAAAATATATCACAATTTGGAAAAAGCAAGCTTTTAATCCTTCAACTTCTACGATTAAGAACTTCCTTCAAGTTATGCTTACTACTGTTAATTAATTGACTATGAATTTAATTTAACTAAAACAGTACAGTCCAATATTAGTTGGGCCGTCTCTTACCGGGAATGACCATTATTAATCCCAGAAAATCGGGATAGAATCCACCCAGTCCCGAAATCTCGGGTTTCGGGACTGAAAGGAAAGTAAGGCAAGAGGTTAGGGGGTATCACTTATGGGAGAGGGTGAAGAGGATGGAGAGAATTAGCCGATTACCTCCTTCGCACAAGCAGTTCGGTTCAGTGCCTGCGGAAAACGGGTGATTGATTACTTCGCGAGAGTTTGCCTTCCCCAGAGTTATATAAGCGAGCCTCCATCACCGCTTAGGTCCTGGCCCAAAAACGCCTTCAAGCGGGTCAGCTGGTCCTTCCTCAGAGTGCTGTGAGTGGCGCCACAACCTGATTATTTTTTACTGTGTAGTGAGGAAAGGAGTTGGTCATCACCAATCCCGTCTCACACAGTGCTTCCAACAATGAACTTCCACCGCTTCCATTGTCGTGTTTACTCTCCATTTCCTTCCACCTTTTCCTCCGTGGTCAAAAAAGAAGAAAATGTAATAAAGAAAACCCCATTTTTTTCACTACATTCTCTTGAGCTCAAATCCAGTTTACTCCTTCAATATGTAGATTCTACCGAAGAAAAATCTTCTTTATTGACCAGCTTACGAACTCTGTTATCCTATGAAACCTAGGATGAAGTTCACTATGAAAAATATTAGGCTCAACCGGGATGTGGCGCGAGCGATTTCTGGTCAGACATGCTAGGCAAACACACCACCAAGCCATATTCTCAGAGAGAACTTCAATGCTAGCACGCCTGACCGGCAATCAGGAGGTCCGGGTTCGTATACCGGTTAAGCCAAATATATTTTCATGGCGAGCTTCGTCATAGGTGTATATAACTTGGCACCCGTGCACGTGACAGCGCACAAAGTCACTTGTTTCATGGAGTCCAGTTCTCCCGTGATTGCGCCAGGAATTTCAATACTTGAATCCCCAAGGCATCTTATTCCCCGACGGAGTATTGTTGTGGAGTAGAGGGAGCAAGTGGACAGAAATGTTGGATCATCTTGAAATTTTGCTAACTTGCTTGATTCTTATGACAGTAGGTACATTATTTGATAGTAAGACATTTGAGATTTTATTCTATTGTACCCTAATTAATTAACTCAATTTCCACGAGGAAAAAGATTTAGATTTTCTCAATAGATGTCAGTAGTATTAATTTGTTTTGTCGAAAATTTCCTAAATGCTTTGGTTACTTGATTACATGATTCACCGCTACACATTAAAAAATAGAAATATAATAAAAGCTTACTATTTTCAAAAACAGTATAAAATATACTGAAAAGTAAACAATAAGCTCGTCATCATATAGGAGAATAATGTGTAGATGCTGATAAGATTTAGATTTAATATTGCGTGGAAAACCTCACTTATCAAGCTCAGCTACTCTCACTTCTATTTTAGTTTTACGTCCTCAATTTGAAAACACTTTTATCTGTCAATTTCTCCATGGATCCACGTGCAGGATGATTGAGTTTAACACGTTTATCAGCATCATAGACTGAGAACGAAATGCCTTTGCCGGCCTCGGTGGCGGCAGGGCACAGTCCTCGCCATCTACACTAAAGGTCGCGGGTTCGAATCCCGCATGGATGGTTAACCCCTAACCAAGGCTGTTTGTGATTGTCCTATATTAGTTGTTGAAAACCCTCCGATATAAAGGTCAAATAGTGCTGTTTTCGGGATGAAGGGAAATAATTAAAAAAAAAAAAAAATTTTATCAGTCTATCCCTATGAGTTTCTAGAATGTAGAGGTTAAACTTCCTAACAAAGAGATCCCTAATTACCGTGAACGAAATATAACGCTCTGGATAATACAACAGCGTATCAATAAAGCAGCATTCATAAAAAGTCAACGGCATCGTCAAGTTGAACTGGTAGTAACTGAGGGGGGCTTCTGGTTATCTACGGCTAAATGCGGACAAACTACGGATATTAACTGATACAGCCCCTTAACAAAATAACATCACGAAGTTCAACCAAAACATACAAAACCTGTATGCTGGAATCAGTGCACACGAACTTATAAATATAAATAAAAGAAACTGCTTCCTGTAACCAGCATGGATGCTTAAAATTAAATCTTACGAAATGACTTCTAACAGTGGCGTAACTAGAAATATGCTTTGGGGGGGATGGGATAGCCTATAGTGGTGATGCCTCCCCTCCCTCCCCCCTAAGCAACGGGGTTGGGAATATTTTTAAGCAATGCCATGCCTGTAAATACATTTTACATCATTTTGGCGCGAAATTTTTCACTTTGAGTAGATGCGTTTATTACTTGTGGCATCAATACCCTTATTCCACCCAAATTAACGCCACTGACTTCCAATGTAAAGAAACTTCATCAGGTGGCTAACTTAGACATAAAATTCTCTTCAGCATGCGTGAATAATTCCCATTCACAAAGCCGAGAATATTTAAGGGCATAATACCCTTTTCACTGAAATAGTATCATGATTTAGCAGCCCTTTAAATTATGCTACGCGCATAGTATCGAGGGCATATAGATAAAACGACATATTTTTCCCTCCTTCGATAAATTTAAACATCAGCAACATGGAGAAATAAATACAGAAAACGTTTGCCTAAGGTAATAATTGCGTATACCATCTCATACCCTCCCATGCTTTCTTCAAAAAAATCTTATACAAAACATTAAGTATGTTCTTACGTCACTCAAGCAATACAATAAAAAGACATATATCAACGCATTTTCATGCAAAAGTCGCCCAGATTATTACTTTTTGGCCTGATCTCTTTCATATGGAAAGTGAACCTTATGGAAACGAATTGGTAACTTTGACCACCAAGGAAGAGGAACTTTTCCCTTCTCTCACCCTCTTGACGCTCCGTAACACACGAGAGGAAAAAATCAAGAATTTTGGGGATGGAACATATTATCGGGGGATATATTAGACAAGAACTTCAGAGTCGATCTTCGGCAGGAAGTATTTAGCTGTTTTTAGAGGATATAGCAATAGGAATATTCATTCCGATAGAGAAGCGTATTCCATAATTCATCAAAATCCAAAATTGAATCATAGGACTGTGATTTACGACACTATAAAAGTTTTAATAAAGTCATATATCATATAATACTATAAGAGTTAACATGAAACGGAAATCCTCAATCCCTATCAATTACAAATACTCAATTACGACGGATAAGTAAATATTGCAATAATAAAATTGTTATGTTACTGAAAAATTGACCTTAATCCTATCCGGGGATACTGAAATTGATTAGCATTTCCATTTCCAGGTCTGTTTCCTAAAATCCCTAATAACAGCTACATTAGAATCTGTAGCTTGTGCATGGCACTCACGTCTTTTGCTGTCTAAAATAATTGTTGTACGTCTGAGTTAGGTGAAAATGCGCACACAAAATTGACAGATGGCTTTACCAAGACAAAAACGATTGGTTGACAGCCTCAGCTACTAGGCTCTTCCAGGAGCATATATATGTGACAATCATCGCTAGTCTCGGAAACAACGATAATATTTACTATGAAAGTGATGATGCAAGGCTTCATTTATCTTCTCTTTCTGTTCCTTAGTCCTTGAGAACAAATGCTATTATCCTGCGACCTGTGCTACGTCATTTCGATTTTCTGTGTAGTGTCGAAGTAGACTATGAATGGGAAGGGTACATGTGCTCATAAACACTCTACATTGTAATATAAACTTTATGCATATGCTCTTGTTAGAAAAAGAAAAAAAGAAGCGAAAAGAACGGGGACCGGCAAACTCAAAAATAATGATGAACGTACAGATAATCTGCACATTACAACGAATTCATCTAATGTACCTATAATTCGTCTGTATGGTGACCTACCATTCATGACCTAAAGTAACCTTTTTGTAGGCTCTGTATCGGAAAGAAAAAAATGCCATCGGCGCTAAGTAAAATAAAACAATCGACTTAACCCTTTCTGAGTGAAACTTTTTTCCCCTCCGTCTTGAAACACCCTTAAACACTTTCAGGCCATGCCTTGACCTCCCCGGCGTTTGCCTCACGGGAAGGTTAGGAGTGTGGGGGGGACCGGTCCACCTAGCGGTGATTGATTTTTAGCCAGCGAGGAAGGAAAGAAGATTGATTAATCGCCTCCGCAGCGTGTCCCGGGCATCAACCATCCGAAACTGGCCGATTCACGATGCTCGGGGCACGGATGCTAACGGAAAGCGGGCAGGCGAGTGGGAGAACGCCGGGTATAGTCCACTTTCCCCCATCACGACGGATGGGAAGCGACCTCAAGGAGAGGATGAAGCGGAGAAGGTGAGTAACGGATCGAAGCGATAGGATAAAGCCACGGTATCTATTCCAATGGAGAACCTGGAACAGAACAATTGTGTCCAGGCTACTTAAATATAATGGTAGCAACATATATTTCTTACACGAAGATATTGAGGGTTGTCTATAAATGATTTAAAAAGCCATTGGGTATTTTTTTTCCTGTGTGCCCAACATACTTATTCGGTTTGTTGCTCGAAGTTTCGTGGCCACTGCTGGTCACTGGTCATTTTTTATTTGGGAGTAGTTCAAGAATTCCGTAATAAAAAGTGAACAGTAACGGCTACGGAACGTAGGACAGCAAACCGAACAAGTACACGGTAGACGCCAAAAAAATAACATCACCAACAGCTACAATGACCCACGAGAGTTTCAGAGTATAAATAAATTCAACCAAAATTTCGCTTTTGAAATTTACTAATTATTTATCAATTATTCTAAAAATAGCACTTAACGGCTATTACAGCGGGGTTAGCAACACAAAGATGACCTGTCACAATAACCTATACCCTGGGTAGAGGTAACCCACCCAGGCTGGAACTCGTGACCTCAGGGACGGTTAGGAGTGTTGACTATCATCAAGATGTGTATTGATTGAGAAAGGGTCAAGAAGCGTTCATCCAGGTAATGAGAGGTCTGAGGTTTTTTTCACACTATTGTGCCCCAAGTAGAACCACCTGCTTGAGTTTGCTACTCCAAAAACTCTACCCTAAGGTAGTCTTTTTAAAATATGAAGGGAAGACTCACGCCAAACTTAGCCGCAGGCGTGTGGAATTCACATATTCAGGGTATGGGTGACAATTCCTTTCCCTGAGCCATATTGTACTCAAGAATTTCGTGCATGGGGTGTTCGAAAGCTTCATGTGATTTTCGAACCTGGGACTTGCTGGTCAATCATGTTTGCCAAAATGCCTCAATCACCACCAATCACTCACACAAATAAGTTGAGGCAACTAACTTATCACAAAAATAATTACAAGTTGGAAATTAGTGAAACAATTCACATCAAGTGAAGTATTATCACATTAAGAAGAAGTTAAGTGGCATAAATTAACAATAAAACGCATAAAAATTTCAAAAACTATTAATTAGTAGCTTGTTAGGTAAAAATATCTACAAAAGAAATTCATACAATAAATTCAATTGATACTGTACGAAAAACAAACATAATAGTTAATAAAACTAAGGATTACTTAACACCAATGAATTAAATAACATACACCAAAGAACACAACAGGCGTCCATTACAGGTCAATTTTTTTTTTAATCCTTCGTGAAGCTAATTTTTTCGCATAGTAATCAATTTTAATACTTACCTTCGTGGATAATAAGGAAGGATGAAGAGAGAAGACTGCAGGCATTCAGGATGTGGGAATGGAGAAGAACGGAAAAGATGAAGTGGACGGAGAGGAAGAGGAAGGACTAAGTTCTGGACATGGTGGATGAGGAAAGGCAGCTTTTAGATGAGATACGGGGGAGACAGAAGGTATGAATAGAGCGAGTACTTAGCGGGGAGGGGATGTTGAAGACAATGGTAGAGGGTAGTATGTTGGGTAAGCGAGGGAGAGGAAGGAAAAGAATATGATTTTTAGATAGGATGAGAGGGATTAGGCCTTATTATGATTTGAAGAGGAAAGTTCTTGAAGAAAGGGGATTTCCCAGAATACTTCTCAAGTACACCATGGAAACCTGCCTTAATTGGTAGAATACTATAATAATTCAATTATAACATGCTGCATATTTCTTTCCATAAGCCTTGAAATGCCTGGCACAGTTTAAAAGCATTACACTCTTACTCATGCCGTAGTTATTTTTTTGCATTCTCTAGCATACAAAGTGAAGAGGAGGAACAGAAAAAAAGAGGATTGAAGGCGCTGGAGCTTACATCCGACAGCGGTTTGAGGGATGAATGAGGGAAGGCCAGGGATCGCAGAAGACGGAATGGACGTGGCGCTAATTACAGCCCCGGCGGAGGTTGCGAGAAATTAATTATGGAGCGACGAGGGTTTGAGGAAAGAGCAGAAGGTGGGTGGAGACTTCGAAATTTGTTTTTCGTGTTCTTTCCCCCACTGTCCACCCTGTCCTCTCACGACTGAAATCTAATAATCCGTCAACTCACACTTCATTTTTACCTACAAGCTCTAAATATCGAGGAATTTCAATGACGTAATATGATATAATTATTAATACACAATACACCGTCTCTTTGAATAAGGCCAGCTATCATTAAAATCACTTTGAAGGATACAATTTATGACGAAAGATTGGGAATAAAGGTAATTATTTAAATAATCCCTTAGAAAACACGAGAGGTTGATCGAGTAGGTTACATCATGAGACATAAATGTCATCTGAAGACTACTGTTAGGTCACCTTGCAACGGAGTAATGAGAGAGATTCAAAACAGGGCCAAAATTCTGATCGGGAATATTAAAAGAAAGATGGTATTACTTTCACTGGTCACATATAACTTTTTTATAACAGAAAATAAGTTATTTGTAAGTTAAAATTGGCAATGGGGTCTCCAAGCATGAAATTTTGGACAGAAAAGCGTAATGTTAAGAAAATTATCATTAACAACCATTTCTTATTCCTCGTTGCTTGTTAACAAGGGTAACATGAAGATGATTCATATTCCGTAGTGTTATTGACTTTCACTTAAAGACTTTAAATTCATCTAATAATTTTGTCAGTTTAGGCTTCAGGGGAACTTCCGAAGAACACTCAATGCTCGGAACTCTTTGAATCAGCTTATGAAAAGGTCATGGTTTGTGTCAAACAGAATTATAGGCTAAACCCTCTTCAGCAAAGAGGCTCAAGGCAACAATTGGATGATGACATACTTTATAATTCCTGTTCCATTTTGCACAACGCTATAGATACTCGATTAGCAAATAGTATGCGACAAATTTTTCTGATCCAAATTTTCTATACCACAATCATAATATTTTTTCTGAAATATATTTTTTCTAATAATTTTTTACTTATTTATTCTTCCTTATTTAATTTTTTGCAATGGATAATAGTTGAGTTACGAGTTACACATTTACATATGTTGTGTCAAAGCAGTATGGTTTTCAAAGACAAGCTGAAGAAACCGAATCACCTCCAGTACAGATATAAAAAATATTTTTGGTGTGGAAACTATATTTGTTGTGAATATTAAAATAAATATATAACACACAACGTCTATCTGGAACCCAAAAATGTTGGAAAAATATTATTTCTCAATGGGTGTGTTTACTACAAGGGTAACGTTTCATCTGCAGCTCACCAACATTCCCTCAATCGAGATGCCGCGGAAGCTATTCTTATTAATAGATGTCTTTAAATAAATTGATAATATGCTGTAAGATGATATAAATATTTTATTAAAAAGTTTTCCTCTTTAAATAGTGCATAGATATATATTTCAGAATTGTCAGTTTGGAACTATTCTTATTAGGAAAAATATTTTTTTAAATTACATTATTATAGAAAATGCATCAGAAATTTTGATAGGGGAACGCATTTGAAATAGGGAATAGGACCATGGATAACATTTGACTATGTTAAGCGTAAGGGAGCGTGAGATTGGAAAAACTCGCGAATGAACAAGCATGTGTCAGTATATCTACATACTAACCCGCAAGCCGCCTATAAAGGCGTGTGGCAGGGGGTGTTAGGGTACCAACCGTCTATATATAAAAAGGAAGTCCTCAAACAAAATTACGATTGGCAATTAGTGAAGTATTTTGTGTTTCGGGGGAAAAACGAATTCCCTTCGGCAAAATATCTCTCTTAATTTATCGCTCCTGTCGGACCAGGAAATATAGCGGGGCTCTCATGTTATGCTCTCAGTGTCGCTCCTATATATATCTATTCTCAATGGTTCAAGCAATCTAAGCCTAGCGCGTAGCCTCCGAGTCTCCAACGGCTCCCAGCCTAATTTGCTTGATATCTGTGTAACGCTGTCTATACGCCTGTAGCAGTTTTTGACGAATCACGCAGCTTTCCTTTGAAATGTTTCCCCCTTAGTTTAGGGAGAACTCTCGAAGAACATTGAGTGTTAGGGAATGTCAACATAAGCTTATTGAAAGGTCATGGTTTGTGGAAAACATAGATTTTTAGGGTATTGTTTACCAATAACCTCTTCTTTCTTCTAAGCCCTCTTTGGAAAGGTGTATAGTTGGAATGAAGGCATACTTTACAATTTCCGCTCCAATTTTATAAAATAATAATAACAATGTTTACTTCTCCACTATTAATAAAAAAACATGCAAAATGTAGGAAGCTTTAAGTAACCTAGAAGCTGATCTATGTTTAGGTTACCATCACTACACAATAACCTTCCATGTATTGATGCACAAATGGTGGAAAAGAAGGTACGTACCACCATTAACAAAAATGCTACCATCGAATTAATATGTAATTATAACTATCAAATTTGAATTGACAAAGCATCCCTTCAATTGTAGGATATGTAAATAGCCAATATTAACATTTTTTAGAAAACTATGAAGATATACCGCCCTTTTCTTCTCAGATTGTAATAAGTTGTAGACTTTTGACATAAATTGGATAAACGCTGTGGATCCTTGATGGAAAATTGTACCGTGACTAAGTCTTTCTCTGTTGAGCGTGTGTGCGCAAGATTGGAAAAAAATCGCGAATGAACAAGCATGCATGTGCATATATATTTTCGTATTCCTGCGCCGACACCACTACAAGTTCCGCGGCGTGACGATCCGAAATAAATCATTCGTGCCAAGGAGCTCGTCCACACCGATGTGCCCAGACTTCCCCAAAGCCGCTAAAAAGCGGGCCCCGGTACAAAATCACCATCTGGGATAATCTAATTCCAGTAGCAGCGGCTTTTTCTCCTTCAGCACATCTCTCTCCGTCTCTCCCTGGGGTTTCTCCGTGGCACAACCGCTTTACGTTCCCTTCCAGAATTCCGTTTAAAGGCTTTCTCCCCCACCTACCCCATCTATTGGAGGGAGAGGAAACCTCTCCCTCTCACCCAATCTCTTCAAGTCATTTCCTGTTACTCCCCCCAAACAGAGCTCTCTTCCCTCCGTCACATAAATCTTTCGCTTCGAGTGTTTCTCCTTTTCTCTCTTCCTTTGCACCTTTCTTCGCGACTTGTTTCCCTATCTCCTTCCTTTCTTACTTCATCTCCTCTTCTCCCTGCGATGGTGAAGCTAAAGCGAAATTCCGAATAAAAGTGTGCTCCCAAGTTTACACCTAAGTTCATTTTAAACGCAATGACGATTGCTCAGAACTATACAGGAATTTACCTGAGATAAAAATTTCTCCGAATCGAGAATGGAACCTAGGACTTATGGCTTTCCGGACCACTGCGCACATCAAAGTTATATCCAGGTTTCTGAATTTCCATGGCAATAGTACTGCGCAGTGCCTCGGTAAGCCGAAGGACCGTTCGATTCCCGGTTCAGGTCAATTTTTTGCAACAACAATGTTATGAGACGAAAAATTTCATAAAATTGCGTCTATTGGGAAAAATTATTTTTTCGAGCTAGGACCATAAAATCATTTTATGCACCTATACTGGTATTCTCAAGAAATCATTTAAAAATTGTAGAAGATCCGAACTAAGCAATACTCATACCTGCAAATCATTACAAAAAATATTCTGGGCCACGCATTACGGTAGGGGAGAGCAGCAGTGTGTGAGCTACGCAGTATTGAGTCAGGGTTATATTTAGTGAAAACGCATTTTTACGGATGAATTTAGTGCTTTACGAATTTTTTCACAGACATTTTTTGGAATTACTGTGTTTGCGATCACCTTGATACACATGCGTGGTATTTCGTGAGTTTTGTCAGTCGCGCGCAGTCATGTGTCCTTTGAAGGCGAATGTGTGAGAGAGGCAGTATAAACAATGCAGCATAAAGTCAGGATTGGTAATACAGCTAAGCCATTCATTTGCTGGAGTAAAAAAAGATGGGAAATCCGGGAATAAGGATGCCGATTATGGTCGGAAAAATGAAATACTTTCAAAACACGTTATTCCATTAACTTTAAAAACCATCAAATATCCAAACTCCTCCTTGAAGATGATCGACGATGCAATCGGATAACCGGTTTTTCATACATTTTTCAATTGCCTTGGCAATTCTTTTACGGCTACTTGACTTTCAGTGAATTACTTAAAAGACAGCCTTGGAAGTCTCATATGGAGATATTTATTTTTTCCAGCATGGATCGCAATTCAGATTTTCCTATCAATGGACAATTTTCATGATACTGCCTGAGTTATCATTATGAACTAGAATATTTACTGACCGTTCGGGAGAGTTTCTGAAATGTTTCCCGGATTATCAAAGACTGTTGTTATCTGTTACTATAAAGATTGTCAGCTGTTTTCTTTAAATAGGCAGCTATTTACGAAATATGGGAAATAATCATATATGTTCCATAATTAGCATTATTATTACTTTTCCTCTTCTATTCTTGACCTTGTTTAATAACTTTTTATGATATTTATTGGAGTATAGGTCAATGTAAATCAAGTTATAGCCAGCCTTTCGATTTATTTAAAATCATCCTCAGGGCTATGAAAGAGAAAACATGAACAATATAAAATACAAAGATGACAACGATATACAATATTTTTACATAAAAATGATAGACTTTATATATATTTATATGCTCCATGATAAACTTGCACATTAAATGGTACGCACTATTATCCTTCTTAAAAGTGATGCTTTACTCGTCGTCACGTCTCCGAGGTAGGTACTCGTGAAAACGGCGAAGGAATAGGAAAATACAGATATAAACGCATATTCATTCTCGGGTAAAGTCACCCCTCGCATATACTCACGCCGCGGTTGAAAGTGACTGAGGAAAGTGCCTTGGGTCCCGTTATAAAACGCGGGCGTTCACCGATTCCCCCTCCCTTGGGCCATATTCCACCGAAGAGCGATTTTAATCTTTGCCCACCCAATCTCTGCAGGACAAGGTGGTGGAGGAATCAAAAACGGGATTGGGTTGGGACTTGCAGTGTTTCCCATGAGCTGAGATAAGAGACTTTCCATTTCTTTGATATGAAGATTGATTCGATTCGGATTCACTGCTCTTAATCAAGGTAGTTCATTCACGGCCACTCCCAGTGGCAGCTGAGGTATGTTCACGCATTATTTGGTAGCTCCACGAAATGGGCTCGATAACGAATCCAAAATAATAATAATACTTTCAAAAAAGAAAAAAAACATACAAATAATTTACCGTATTTTTTACATCCAAGAGAAGCTTTAGGTAGCCGCCAGAGAAAAACTTTAGCTAAGCTACCTTCCCAGAATTTTCTTCTAATTTTTTTCCAGAGCAATATGAAAGGTAATAACTATGAAATTATGTTGAAATATTACTTATAGTTAACCAATTACTGGGATATATCCATGAATAATTAAATATTACGGTGATATTCAAAACATTTTGTACTGTCATTACGTGAAAATGAAAATCAAGCTTGATCCCGCCGAATTCTAAGTTGGAAATTTCCAGCTGAGTTAATTTCATCAATAATGTTTTGAATTTCCATTAGATTAAACCTAGTATATGAGATCAATCCTAACAAAATGTAGTAGTAATGTAGTCAATTTAAATAAACCTTTCATTTCCTGGAAAATCTTTATCCATTTCCAATCAGCATTTCCAAGAAAACACTTGATTAGACGCGGGGTGCGTGCAATAACGGCAAATTATTCTTACCATAATTTCTTATGGGGGAATTGAAGTTTGGATTGGCTGATTATATTCACTGTTGTTATGAAACACGACCTGTTACATCATATCATTACGAATCTACAATCATGAATTTTTGATAATGATAAGTAATCGGCAGTACTGCATTTATTCTTGCAAAATTGACGCACGTAGGTACAATGTTTCTCAAAATTGGGACTAATTAAACAATTTTGTCATATTTGTGAAGAATACTTTTTACTCACCTAGCTAACGGGAAAACTCAAATGCGTATGGATTAGATATTATAATTTCGAAAATAAATGTACCAAGTTCATTAAATGCTTTTTAATCGCAGCGCTGGAGGGGCTAAAACGTGAAAATTAGAGGGAATATTATTTGGGGACAGATAATATCCCGGAAACAAAAATTCGAGAAAGAATTTTTAATTAACGGAGAGGGATTTTCAATACTTCAAGAAAAAGAGACTGAAAAAGACCGCAGGATAAGAGTGATAGGAAGAGGAAAAGGGTCGGACTTCTGGAAGATTGAAAACATCTTGAAGATGCCTTTACAAAATAATATAACTAACTTGCCATAGGAAATCCCCAACACTCACTCTGTGGCTCAATAAGCAGATTGGTACCGTACATTCGACGTATATTGGCCGGTTTCTTTTCCTGAGTCATAATATGCTTCGTGGATTTTTGTTTGATATATCAGAAGGCTTCCCCCGGGAATAGAACCAGATGCCCTTTGA
Source organism: Ischnura elegans (assembly GCF_921293095.1). Lineage (NCBI taxonomy): Eukaryota > Metazoa > Arthropoda > Insecta > Odonata > Coenagrionidae > Ischnura > Ischnura elegans. Next base: position 47,928,559 of record NC_060252.1, on the reverse strand, counting down.
TCAGCGGCCACACGCTCTACCTAGTGGAATACCACGATCCCAATGAGATTCCTTGAAACCACAACAAAACACCATTATATTCCGGCTGTATACAAAATCTCTCCTAAAATAATAGATATAAAAGAATTTTTTTTTACTTGTAACATTAGGAAACATATTTTCATTTATTTTAACCCTAAAAAGTCTCAAAATATCTTGACCCTAGGTTACTAAGCCTTCGTCATGTTGACGACGCAATTTTTTTACCTTCCGATAAAGTTTTTTTCTGCTTTGAACCGATTAACTTAAAGTTTTATCATAGCCGATACTTGTTTCAAAGTCTTTCCTTGAAAATATTTTGTAATAATTCCTTTTACTATGATTTATAACAATTTTTATGAAAGGTGCTGAGGATATCATTTAAAATACCATAAAATACGTATTTTTTATTACAAAACAAATTTTCCAAAACTATGAATTTTTAATTTGTCACATCGTAAAAATTAAGAACGTTTATTGATCCAAGGTTAAGCCAGAAACAAAGATAAGTTTCAGAAAAATAAAATAGAGCAAAACGTCTTTCCGCGTCTTTCTAGTGACTTATTCAGCAACCTTGTACGCGTTGTAACATTGAAAGAAACGCTTCTGACAGATCAAAAGCAAGAAGATGATAAATGTTCACATCACTTTCATAAACTCCACCCCTTCCTTAAGTGTCTTAATCCTTTGTGAGTTTCATCATAACGCTTTCCTCTTGAACGTTACAAAAGAATGCACGCAGGCATGCGTTAAGGCGAAAAGATGAGACGCAGACATCAAGGGTCGGAAAGTGAGCGTTGAGTTAAAAAAACTGATAGTGTTTGTGACATACAACCAGAATTGTTGCGGTGAGGGGGAGAGAGAAAGAGATAGTGAAATGTAGAAAGCAAGATATCATGAGTTGAGAGGGAGAGATAAAAAATAATAAGGTATTAAACGTGGTTTATACCAAGCCTACCGCGTGAATAGCGGTGAAATTCACATTAATTGCCTTTAGAAAAAATTCACCAGGACCGGAAATGGAACCACGGATTTTTGGTTTTTCTGGTCACTATGCAGACCACTAAGATCCTTGGTTCGATTTCCGTTCCTATTTTTATCGTTCTGGTTCTATTGTATACCTTACTTTTTCAATTTAAAACTTTTTTTCTTTTCCCGGTTGATTTCAAGTTTAGATACTTCCTTCAAGTGAATCAGGAGAAAAATGAAAACATTAAAAAATAAAATTGAAAAAAATACCAATGGAGGAATGCCTGGACCGATTCTAACACCAGAAAATGAATCTGCACATACCAGCGTAAGGCAGATTAAGAAATAAACAAAAGATAACAGCCGCAGGATGACAATACCACTCCGCAAAAAAATCTCAAAAGAAATAAATGGTGACGAGAAAGAGAGGCAGGAAGCCTACCCTCAAGACACACTTATTCTCATCCCTCTTCGGACACAGGAACGCGAACCAAGAGTTTCTTCCTGTCGGCTTGAAAAGTGAAGGTTCTGGGACAGAGTCCCTTGAGGTTGGAGCCGGAGAAAAGATAAAGAGTACGAACAGTAGTGGGAGGAAGGAAGAAGAATTCTCTGGGTCAGAGAAACGTGAGAGAGAGAGAAAAACAGAAGCAGGAGAAGAGGCTAAAGGGGGAGAAAGAGAGAAAAACAAGTGGGAAGAGGGAAGCAGTTTAAAAAGAAGGAAGCGGGAGGAAGAATGGTTCGAGTCCTCTCTCGAGTGTAGAACAAAGACGTGGATTCGAGCAAGCTGCCGGGCAAATGAGGAAGTAGTGGAGCCGCGAAATCGTCTGTAAAACGACAGGAATTAGTGTTCCCCATTGTCTCGGAAGTGTGAATGGAAGTGCAAACACGGAGACCCGACGCAATCAATGAACCAGAACGAAATGCACTCGAAGAAACGTCGCCCGTGAAGAAGAATGAACGGAAATTGCAATTCCGAGTATAATAGATAACGCTTCATTCACGCCAAGGAATACATTCTCAGGGCCGGGAGGTATAAAATTTTAAAAATAGTGTTTTTTTTTAATGCCCAATAAGCAGTGAAGTTTACGGTCGAAGGACCTTCCCACGTGACATACACAATAATATACTTGAGGACAACTCAAACGTTCTTAAATAGCTCAACTAAGATTGCCTGCTGTAGTAGCTACAATGTCCAATTATACTCTTAAAGTACAATTTGTGTCACTTGGATATAAATAAAGTTTTGTTAACAATTTTTGAAAAAAAATACGACAGCAGCCGTCAAGAGGCTTTATATATAATTCAGTTTATGAAATATTTGAATATTTTCTCCGAGATTACCAGTGCAACAACCCTCAAAATGTCAGCATCTAAGGGCTGAATAGCATCAGATAAAGTTACAGTATTTGATGTGATTATGTGGGAAAAATAGGCAATTGGTACATAGCTATACGGATCAATTAGTATCCCCAACGACTACGATTTCAATACAAACATTTTACCTGTTTTCTACCTGACATTTTATCTACGTTATTATGGCAATTAGAAAAACCTGTCACTTCATGCACATTCATTCTTTGAGAAAAATTTGATGATGTTCACATTCATACTTTTCTTTTCAATCCCTATGAAATGAAAAATCCAAGTTTCCCATCTTTTTTTCCGATTCACACAACATGCAGTTTCATTCCAGTATTACCAAGCTAACAAAAACAAACCCCAAATATATAAAGCGAAATATTCCACCCAAAATAAATGAGCCATATATGTAACACATATCTTTATCCAAAAATTTATTCAGGAGAACTAAATATGGAATCAGTGTTGAGTCTCTCCATAATATACGCAACCTAATACCTTTTTGAGTATGGGTAGAAAACCAAATATTTCCGTTTTATCCAAAAGCCGTTAAAGGGTAAAGATAATTTTAGATAATATTTTATAAATCTATAATAGCACTCTTTTAAGCATACTTATCAACCCTTACCCAATACCCGTGACTTAAACTTCAAGACTCGATTCTGGCAACTTGAAACCTTACGTAATACCAGGCAGGAAGCGAGAGTTTTGTCTCTTTAATCTTACAAAAAATAGAATAGGTTAGTTTCCTTCATCAAAGAAAACGATAGGCATTGATTGCGATTCGTTACCTACCATGACGTCACACGGGCTTTTCCCAGCATTCATACTAAGCCGTCGCATTTTCGCGCGCTTGAAAATTTTCACTTTTCATTTAATCGCGAAAAATAGATATCATCATTTAAAACCTAAAAACGTGAATTACAAACTCCAGGAGTAATAATTTTTCGATGTCGGCATTTAAAAAAAATAGGAAACCATCCTATTATGAGTAATTAGTCTAAAGCAGCCTTTCTCGAGTTAGTAACTGGAAAGATTACCTACGGCCTACCTGGAAAGGAGAGTTTTGAAGTCTATAAATATGATTAGAAAAACAGTACATAATTCCCCGTTCAGACGATCTAATATTTTTGATGTTACCATATTAACATATCCAGAGTTTTACCTGCCCAGCAGCTAATGCAATAGAAAAAGATACCTTGTTCTGTTTTGCTTCTGTTGTACGTAATACTCTTCACGAGTACCAAGATCGAAGCCTAAGGTAGGGAATACATAACGGCTTCACCTGGAAGGGTTACCCATCCGGATTAATTCGTTTACTGGACCACACGTAAGGATCATTAAGGGTGAGAGAGAAAATGCCCTTGGCCAAATGTCCAAATTACGTTTCAAGGGGCCCTCAAGCCTCATTGAGAATTAAAGTCAGGATAAAAAAAATGGAAGAAGAAAAATATTCATTAAAAAATCTTCCGTTTTGTTAATTCTGTCACATTCACCTTAAACAGAGGGTACAATTTTCTTGGAGAGACTTCAGACAAAAAATGAAAGAAACAAGTCAAATAACTCGAGAGAGTTATAGAAAATTTATCAAATTCGAAGTATTTTTATAGGCTCAAAACGAAATAATGCCAGGCTAAAATATAGATGAACATATTCTAAAGGAAAATAAATAATATTATCAAATATTAAAAATTAGTGACGCATCACAGAGTATATCCTGGCTATAGAGGCAGATCAAACGAAACAAGCGTCCTCAAAGAAAAATATTACATGAATGAAAAAAACTGCTTGGAAAAATTGCGCGTACAATGATATGAATATGTACTATCTACTTTCTTGAAAGCCCAAAATACATCTGATAATTCTTTGTTAACATAAAAATTGGATGGAATTCTCAAAAAATATTATCAAAAGTAAAAACATAAACAAAATTATACATACGGAGGCAATTAATGAGTCGGGCAACGAAGGATAGCTAGCATTGAGTTAAAAACAAGCTGTGAACCACGAGAATCACTAAAGGCAATTTAAACATTAATGACGCCAATATTTATTTCAAAATTTAGCTTAAAATGAACCGGATTCTGTGATACAAGACCATGGATTCAACGCAAACAGCGACTTTTGTGATTGGCAGCAATCACTCCGCAAGTTAGCTGCACAAGTTACGATTTAACCGATTGCCAAGAATTCTCTCTCACTGTGTGTCTACGTTGGCACTGCGTGATTTGGCCAATAGAAACGACGATTAAGTGAAAATCTACATCACCAATCCTCCAGCCCATTTCATTCCCCGTACATGGGCCATTGTGCTCGACGGATTAGCCGAGAGTGCAGTGGTCAAGGAGACGTAGTGAGGGCTCTAGAATCAAGGGGCAAACCGCTAGGATTACTCCATTCGCACGAAGCTTAGGAATCGAGGGTGAAGCGATGCGTGGTGCAAAATCAGAGCCGGGAGCGAATTCAACGGCCGTTAATCGGCGAATATCCGATACTGCTGCCAGCACGCCAGCAGCGCTCTCTCTGGCTAAGGAAGGGTCTAATTGATCAATTCTGAGCGATTGGCTCCGAAGCTGCGCCGAATGGAGCAGATAATACACGGAGGCATGGATATACCTGCTGAATTCCAGATTTTCATCGGAAGATGGGGGGGGGGGGGGACTCGGCAGAACCTAGCCTGGGAGAGAGCTATGGAGGCTTAAGCACCATAATTTGTTGAGGTTTCCCAAAATTATTCATGATACTTACGGAGCATGGTAATTTATTGAATTTCAATTTTTTTTTTAATATTAATGATAATTTTTCAATGCTTTTATGTTTAACTCAGAAGTATTTTGCGTCCTAGGTTTCGGAAAGGATCTTCATTATTAGAAATTGTTATAGCTTAATACATGGTATAGAACAAATTGAATAGTTTCACAGACTTCCCGGTAAACAGTGCATAACGGCCATTAAAACAGGGGTTCCAACATTAACAAAGCACAACATCAATATCCAAGCCCCAGATAGAGACCAAACGTCTCCCCCACCTATTCAATCTTTGTTCTTCTACACTTCTTTCATCTACCCTGGCGGGATTCGATCCCACGACCTACGGATAGGCAGGCGAGGACTTTACCCCACCGCTATCAAGGCTGGCTATCGATGCAACACAAAGTAATTTAGCGAACTATAATTGTTCAAGTAATTATAATTATTCACATGACTTTAATGCAAAAGTATTCTACGGCCAAAGTTTCAAAAAAGATCTTCATCATTTGGAAAAATTAAATAAATAAGAAATTAAATAGTTTCACATACTTGTTTAAAAGCTATAAATTCTTGTTTATGTTTAGTGATTGATATATCAGTCTAGTTGCCAAGATATCCTCAATTATGCGTATAAGTTCGATGTTTAAGATCGAGACCTGGTTAGCTAAATAGCTGTGCATTCGCTATACGTGAAATTACTATCATTATAGCATTCTACCGATTAAGATACGTTTCCATGGAGTACTAAGAAGCATTATGGGAAAATCCCATTCCTCTAAGAACGTCCCTCTTCAATTCAGAATAAGGCCTACCTCCTCTAATTCTACCTAAAAATCCTATTCTTTTCCTTCCTCTCCCTCGTTTACCCAACATTCTACCCTCTAACACTGCTTGCAACATAAGCTAAGTTCCCCCCTGAGTAATCTCTCTATACAGACCCTCAGTCGTCTGTATCTCATCTAAAAGCTGCCTCTCCTCACCCACCATGTCTCTTTTTCGTTCCCCTTCCTCTCCATCCTCTTCAACTTTTCAATTCTTCTCGAAACCCACATCTCGAATGCCTACAGTCTTCTATCGTCCTACTTCCTTAGTGTCCTCGTTTCCGCACCGTAAAGAGCTACACTTCAGATTAAACTCTTCATTAACCTTTTCTATAATTTCATAAAAAACCGAGATCAGTCATTAATATAAAGTTTTCATAATGGTAAGTAAATTCCACAAAGTTGCGCCTGAGACAAAAATTATCATTTATTTATTAATAATTAATGCATATTTCAACAAGTGTCTATAATTTTCTCAATGAAGTGGTTTAAGTAATGGGAATGGTTGACTAATATTACTTTTAACCCTAATCTCCGAAATAAATTTCTGACCTCGTGCATGGGGCCATTGGGGCACTAGGATATCCCTTAATTTCTAACTTAAAATGCTTTCAGCTATCACCCCCCAATTTTGTTTCAATGCCTCTAAAACATGATAATACAAGATTTTAATGATACCGGAGTATTCCTGCCCGTGTCGAAACGAACGCAAAGCCTGGTATATATGCATATAATTGTGTACTAATATTCCGTCGAATGCTATATTCGTCTGGACTAGTTGATAATTTCTTTCTTGATTCTCCCATTTGATCGAGAATTATAAAAACTATCTTCCGTCCTTTAAAATATATTTCACGATTTATGTGCCATTTTTGCGTGGAGATTGAGGTCTTATATAATTTTTTTACAACAGGTTCATAATAGGTTAAGATAAGGAAAGCTGAATTGTTGAGGATGGGTGTTCGTTTTTGATTACGTCAAGGCTCTCTGTTCCAAAATTAATATAACGGTGTACGGTTGAAGAATCAAGGCCAATATTAATCTGGGAATCTTGTTAACAGAAGGATGAACAGCGAAAATAGTACGGTATAGAGTGAGTCGCCCAACAAAATCCAATTTTCGTAATTTTGCACCTTTTCATATCTCCCGCGTAGGAAAAAAAGGTACGAGGGCATTCAGAAGCCAAAAAAATCCTCGTCCAATTAGCAGTTATACCACTGGTTTCGACTCAGTAGACCATAAATTTTACAAAGACGTTTTTGGAAACCAGTGAGAGGAAACATTTTCGGAACTCGGTCATTCTGAAAAAGGCTAACAGACTGAGAGTAAAAGTGATATAAGATTCAAATTTACGTAAGGTTGGCGTTTTTTAGACCAAACTGTAAACCACACACTACCAGCCAATATGAATGTAAACTATATACATTTTTAAATACGATACCTCCACTGCACAAATGCTCAACAATCGCCCACCGAATAAAATCAGCTCATCTAGCAGTCCTTGCAGTAGTAAATGAGCGGATTTGATTCGGTGGGCGATTGTTGAACTTTTGTGCAGTGGAGGTATCGAATATATCCTTTAAATATGCAACATAGAGATGCATAGGCATAGTGTTAGCTATCTTGAATATCATAAAATATAGCAGAATTTCGTACGCCTTGACATTTGAATCAGGCCGCAAATATGTGAATATACACTTAAGACAGTATTTTAAGATGAGGACGATATACATAATTATCTTGCCAACTTACAAGTATCAGTAATCTCGGTGTAAGGACCCAAAAATTAAAGTGTATCACATACCTGAAATGACAAAAAAAATTATTAGAGTATTAGAATCCAAAAGAAAAGTTACGACTAAAAGTGGAGGAAATACAATAAATTATTACCTAATCGAATCCTGGTGTATCATGAGACTGAAGTAAAGTGTATTGACCCTTTGCTGAAGTTTTTGATACAACTTGAATGCTATCAACGCGCTTAAGTACTAAGCCATAATGTAACTTACAATTGTAGAAATAATTCCTACTGAAAATGAGGGAGTTGAACATGTCAAAACATTATGAGAGGGGGTGTGTGCTAAAAATAGAATAGAACTCAAGGAGTAAGGTATTTTGCAAACCTCGATGAGTTGTTTATAAAGTTAAGTTAGGCAAATTTAATTAGTTATTAGTTATTTTGGTTATTCTTAACCTATTATCAAATATTTTCACAGTGAAGGTGAGATTCATCGCCTACGTCAAACAAGGTGGAGTTCTCTCGTAGAATTACCAGTTACCAAATAAAGGCGGCAAATTTTGTTAACAGGGCAATTTTAATGAAGCACAAAAAGTCACCTAAAGGCTCCTAAAAAGTCACAATATCAAGCAAATAATTAAAGTTAATTATAAAAAATAATAAAAAAGATGGCAAAGCAATGGGGGTAGACATTCAGAATTATTACCTAATTCCAAAAAGGTAAGATTGATTTAAAGAAAGTTGAGTGGGATAGCTTCTGTGGCCTTTCTCTCTCTAAAAAATGAGCAACGTGTTTTTCATAAGTAAGTCTCTTGGATTAAAGAGTATTTAATCATAAATTTGTAAAAAGCAAACTTTTTCATTAAAAAACCGGAAACTGACGTGAAAGTCTAAAGGAAAAAAATTGGAACGAGATAATTAAGTTTCGAAGATCTGATTTTGAAATGGAATTTTAAAATCCAATTATTTATATAAATTACATAAACTAATCTATCGAAAGCACACCAAAATAGCAAATGAAACAAGTAATATTAAACCTTCAAACAAATTTCTGGCATGTTTTTGATCGGAAATTGGAAAATTAAGGAAAACATATATTGAGAGATTTCAGGAAGCTGTTGATTGCAAATGCGTTTTTAACATGCACCAACGTTAAAATTAATGACTAAAATATGTGATACTAAAAAGGCCAAAATAATCAACTTTGAGGAAAGTCTCCTCGATATTATGTAAATTAACATGCAATATGGAACTCAGTGAAGCTACCAAATACATTTGACAAAAAATTGTATTAACTATGCTCATGTATAAACTTTATGAAATTGATTAGCCTTACATTTGTGAACTGTCAATAGCATTCAATAACATACAATATTATCCGCGTTCACATAAAAATATGGCCACAAAATTCAGCATACAAAATTTAAAATTATTTGTATAGGATAAATGTAAGAATATAAATACATCAGTTATTACCATTATTTCGCGTTAGTCAAATAAAAACTCATTTAAAACCCATACCTTAGCTATTTTAAAATTAACGATTATAAAACATACACATGTTAGCGAAATTTATTTGACTATTTGAACAACAAAATAATTACGACATAAAATAACTTCTAAATTTAATTTACACCAGAAAAGTAGCACTACACGATTAGAAACGATAAAAAATGATTTCGCTTCTATGTTTGGTACCCACGAGTTGAGAAATGTAAATACAATAGCCTATTAATATAATAAGGTATTAAGAATGAAAATTCGATTCAAAAACAGCATCAGGAAAGAAATTCATTTATCGCCAATGAATGTCGCACCATAGAGCTCGAATATCATTGTAGGTAGCACTCACAGTAGATATTTATGGACCAGTTTAGTCCACTATGCGATGACTCGATGCGATTTCGCGTGCCTAATTTAACTTAATAAACAACTCAACGAAGTTTTCAAAATACCTTACTCCTTGAGTTACTCAGAGGAAATTCAATGATCAAAGAGAGCATTTCTACGAGAAGCGAGGAGCCGAAGGTACTAAGGTAGTCCATTAGCAACACCTCCAAAATGGCATACTAATGGGGTTCCTACGATAAATTTCCCCAGCTGCATTGGCACTAGGAACATCTGCATAACAACAACAAGAAGATGCAACTTATAATGAGACTTTTCGCTTCTTTAGAGCAACCCGGAATCGAGTAATTAGCTGGCGACTGACTCCCTGAACACCCGTAGAGAAGTAAAATATAACTTGATTTACAACCGCCGAAGAATATTTTACCTTCCATTTGCAAATAAATGCATACTTAGGGTATATTTAAATAAATGTGCTTTGAACAGCAGGAAAGGAAGTATTCCATGAGTAGGTAACCGCTTGGCCGAGCTAAACTGAGCGGATGTCATGCGAATTACTTGAAAGGAGGATGAATTGGAAATATTTATTCTTGAAAGTACGAAAACAAAAACTCATTCGTAATAAGATAGTCCACTAAAATATATGGAGTAAATTGGTGGAAAAGAAGATATGAAAGAAAAAAATTACTGTGCCTCCACCTTGATTTCACCAAACGTCTCGTTATGCTATCCTTTTTTTTTTTAAGGAATGAATATTTATCTGAAACTGAATTTTTGCCGTGGAGTTGCAAATATACTGAAACATTATGATTTCGTCAAGCATTACAGAGGAGGGGATAATGATGAGGACTTGGATACCCCAAAATTAAAGCTAGATTAGTACGCAGAAACTCATATGCTATTTGCTGCAAAGGCAACAGATATGCACGAAATGGTAATGAAAATATTTTCAAAGTTATTAAAAAATTAGCCTCCACCAAAAATGGCCTTATTTTGCAAAAATAATCTCGATTCATTCTCAATTGTCATTCAGATGCATACAAAGTAAAGTCAATGATGGATAAAATATTTTAGTGAGCACTATGGAAACGTCAGCGTAAATCTCGAAAAATTCCATCATAACATTTAATAATGTAGCGTTTTACTCGTAAGTAAAGGTATGCTTACAATAAGTGCTTATATTCGACGACTAAGAGCCAATGCGTGCAAATTATTACGTGATATCTTCAGTTTTATAGTCGAATAGGCATAGATATAAACTGAGAAAACAGAACTGATGTAGGAAAGCTGAGATCTGTAATTTCAAGTCTATTTTCCGAAAACTATCTATGTAGGACTAAAATGCAGCAAATTTATCCTTACATCATAGATTATACAGCAAAATTTAGGTGCACCTTAATCAAAGCTAAGTTAAAAAATAGAAAATCTTCATTGATTTGATTCAACAATTTTCGCCGGGGTATTGAGCCCCGTTAAGGTGCACGGAGTATGGCATGAGTATAAATCACGAGAAGAACAAGACTATGCGGTTTTGTAAAGCATTGCCACCTAGGAAGGTGAGACTCGAAATACAAGCTGGTGTGAAAATACTTGATAAGGCAGGTCAATTCAACTATTTGGGCAGCACGTTAGAGGAAAATGGATACAGAAGTAAGGAGTTCAAGGAAAGGATCGCGTTAGAAAAGGAGGCGTTCATGAGCAGGAAGGAGCTTATGAGAGAATCGCTACGTAAGACTACGTAAGAAAGAAAGGTTACTGTAGAGTCTAATCTGGAGTATAGCTCTTTACGGTGCGGAAACGAGGATACTAAGGAAGTAGGGCGAGAAAATACTCGAGGCATTCGAGATGTGGGCGAGGAGAATAATGGAGAAGGTGAAGTGGACGGAGAGGAGGAGGAACAGCAAAGTGCTGTTCATGTTGGACGAGACAAGGCAGATTTTAGATGAGATACGGAGGAGAGAGAAGGTATTGATGGAGCGAGTGCTTATGCGGGAGGGGATGTTGAAAACAGTGTTAGAAGGTAGAATTTCAGGTAAACGAGGGAGAGAAAGGAAAAGAATGGGATTTTTAGATCAAATGAAAGGGAGTAGGGCTTACAGTGAATTGACTAGGGAAGTACGTGAGGGTTTGGAGGCTGCCAAATTGCTTCTTAAGGATTCCATGGAAACCCTCCTTAATCGGTAGAATACTATAATAATAATAATGATTCCAGTCATATTTAATGCATAGCTATTCTGCGAACCAGGTCTCGAAATAGATCTTCGTCATCGGAAGTGATGACACCTATGATTGAGGATATCTCAGCAACTAGCCTAGTATATGAATCACTAAATATTAACAATAATTTATTGCTTTAAAAGCATCTGTGAAACTATTAAATTTCTTATATGCTCAATTTGCCTGTTAATGAAGATCTTTGAAACTTTTGCGGTAGAATACTTTTGTACTCAAGTTATGTAAGTAATTAGAATTACTTGAACAATAAGAATTCGCTAAATTACTTTGTGTTGCGTCGATAGCCTGCCTTGATGGCTGTGGTGCTAAGTTCTCGCATGCCTATCCGTAGACTGCGGGATCGATTCTCGCTTACTTTAATAATAATAAAGTGGTATGGGAGGGAACGCTTTTAGATGGATGAACATAGCAGCCCTCACCCCCCCCCCCCCCAGGAAGTGGTTACAAGATGGGTGGCAGCAGGCAAAAGAAAGAAATAAATGGTGGGACCACCCACCCCTATACTTGGTCGGGGGCATTAAGGGGGGGTAGAAATGGAGAGATCTAATGCTCACATCTCCACTCCGCCAGCTTATCGCCACCGACTGGGATTAGCGCTAAATCCGCCGTCTGGGGAGACGGTCGGCGATAATCTCGGGACCCCTCGAGAGTTTTAATGGTCCTCATGAATTCAGCAGTTAGCGAAAACTGCACCCAGTTTTCTTCCCCTCTTGCCCTCTCCATGGTATGATAATCAAGAGGCGGCGAACAGCTGGAGACGTTTTTGGTGTCATATTAACCAAAAACAATGTAACGGATGCTTAGTGTATTGTTGGAAGAAATAGGTCCTGAGCTCGATCTGAGCAATTTTCTTGACATGCTAACCTCATCTACGAAGGTAATTGAGTGGGATTGGATGGGGTACAGGTCGGGGTTATGTCCAAATACTCCATGTAAACCTGTCTTGACCGGAAGAATACCTTTATAAACCAAAAATATAATCAAGTCTGATTCGTCCGAAATATTTCATAGCGAGCACTTCTAGAACTAAAAAAAATTCCGGAGACAGGTTGCTGTTATCTACAAAATCCTCCGTGTAAGCATGGAGTAGCTGGAAGAATACTTCAATAAACCAGAGCTACTGCCGATTGTAATTCATCCAAAAGGTTTCGTTGCGAGCACTTCAAAGAGAAAAAATTACTGGAATGAGACGTTCTTAAAATCGCTATAAAAGTTATATGAATAAAATTGTTTAGTCTGCTACTGATATACTATTTGCACATAATTTTTCGAATCAAGAGATGATGAGCACTTGTGTATTTACTTTTTTTTTTTGCTCTCACATTGTGCACTTAAATTGAAAAGAAATAAATGGGGAGGGTAACAGTAGTAATTTTCAAACAGATTTCCAATTTTTGTTCAAATGCATCGAAAGGATAAAGTTCAATAAATCGCCTGAAAAATTGGACATTACAATTCTTTAATATGCAGAGAACATTGTTGGGTTTCCATTTGAGGCAAAAGACTTAAATTCGAACTTCGACATGTTTCGGTAACTTATTTTTCTCTTTAATTTGCACAAAAATATTTATAAAAACCTCACAAACTGGAGATCAACCTTTCTTTATCATGCTTCATATACTTTCTTTTACGTTCAAGTCCAGTAAAGATGCAAATGCATTAAATTAAATGCTGGAAACGTAAACAAGGCATTCGATGCCTTTAACTCATTTTGAACATAATTCAACGTAGTTCAGGATTCCGGAAACGAGTGAAAACATGAGACAACTGTTATGATGTTATTTTAAAATACGACCGCCACTCCCTGTCTGGGTGTGGACGTCACAAGCTCTAAAATAGCACCCATGGGTCCCCACTAACCCCCTAAGTCTGACTTTGTCCCCGATTCTTTTCGTCAAGGCGCGAAGTCAATTTGGCAGGCCAGCCTTACATCCGCCGCGTGAGGAGAGAAAAAAATTGGCGGAGGACGTGCGCCACTGTTTTTAGCCACCGAAAGCTAAAAAATCAACGAAAAAAGTATAAAGGAGGCCAGAAAGTGAAAGGAAGATTTTCTTTAAAATGTAACCCGTCCCAGCGAGAGTCACCTTTGGACCAGACCGTATAATCTGTCCTTACCAGCTCCCCGCGAATAAAAATACTCTCTGGGGTTTACTGGACGGGACGGAGGAAAAAGAAAGCGCTTCTCAGACAGACGGAGGGACCCTCATACACTCGGCTTTACTTTCCCTTGGAGATAGGGTGGCGTTAAAAATATCGCGTGAACATGTCTAGACATCCTGAAAATAAAAATTGGGCATGATGTCCCTGAAAAAATGAATGAACTAGCCTCACTCAGCACAGGTTCCATGAATGACGACGAAGCTTGGTTTCCGAATTCATTCATTATTATTCCCTTTATTTCCCTGTCCATTCTTTCAAAAATAAATATGTAAAATAGAAAAATCACTTTGTACAATAATAAACTGGAACATTATTTTGCCTTGGTCTGCTGTGATTAGGAATCAAATCTAATTCCAAATAAATATTTTAAACTCTCTCTGAGCCACTTTAATCTAAAAGTTATCCAGCTATGTGGAAAGGATTTGTATACGGGGTGAAGGAATATCATCTAACGGATAAAATATATTAAAGAAAAACAATAATGCTTTTTTGATAATGAGCTGTATAAAACAACCTATTTGGAAAGTGATGGAATTGCAACTACGCTCTTCAAGAAGCGGTATAATATTAAATTATAGAAGGAATCATATAGTATGTTTTCCCAGAGATTAAAGGACATAATTACGACGAGGTTAAACATTTATCTTTCATTCAGAAACACTGAGATCCTGCCATTTTTCACATGCTATCCGTTATGGAATTTGAAATGTTGTTACTATAACATTGAGATTTATCTTTCGAAATTCATTCACCGAGTTAACTAACAATTTGATCAGCAGAAGCCCAGCTCAGCTGAAATTGGAAATCTCTTCCAAAAGATGTAGTGGAGAGGTAACTAGGTAACTAATGGACGCCAATTCCTGATATGAGAATACCAAGTAGCCACGCTGCTTTCACAGAGTGAACTTAACGGCCAATGATCGCATTAAACCCGAATCCAAAGTGAATTCGGAGGCGATCGTTAGAGAGATGAGGCATGAAACAGTCAGTATGGACATGGTCCGGTACGGAAGATGAAGGCCGTAACAGCCTCCCGTAGGACAGGGTTTACTCATTATACATTCATTCTTAATCCCCGGGCTAGCTAAGTGAGATGCTATCTTTGGTTTGATGGTTCCAATGGTCTGAAACACCACCGACAGTTTTGGGCATTGACCATGGATTAAGGTGTGCCATTTACATGGCTCGTGCGGGCAAATGTCAAATAAATACTGCCGCGCTAGCCACTAAATGGACAGGGTCTGGCAGAGTCAAAAGAAATTGTGCATTCCATTGCAACTTAAAATTGCAATTCATTTAAAGATTTTTTACACGAAAGAAAAATTAAGTTACGACGACAAAAATGTTCTGTCTACTCTATTCTGCCTGTCTCTCGCCAGTTTAGCATAAAACGCATAGTTAAAACGCTAAATCTGCCGCCTACTTTTGATGTGTTGGCGACATCATTAGAGTTTTGGTTCATTTACTCGATCAAGGAGAAGTTTTTCATGTCGAAAAGAATCGCCCACGATAGTAAAAGCCACGAAGAACCACTCGAAGAGCAAGAACAAGGCATAGAAGAAGCGTACTATTGAAGGCCGATTTGGATGGTGTCCGCGACATCGACTTACCTGCTAAAAGGTTATTGTGACTGTACCCCCAACTATGTGGTTACCATATTATATTGGTCATTCCATCCCAATTAGAACCGGAGTTGAACCTTGTCGTCTTACTTTCGATGAAAATTGTAATGAAATTTTTTCCTACTCGGGTATAAATATAATTTGAAGAATTTTACGTATTTGGAAAAAATAGCTAAAGAACGTATATATTAAAATAGCGATTTTATGCGAATACCAAATTTTTGGCGTCACATTCTAGGGTAGTGATGAACTAAAACAGTTTTTAAAGACTTCTTTTTATACTAAATTCTTCGAAAAGAAAAAATACTTCATTTCCATTGTTTTTTGCCTAAACATTTTGAAATTCAACATCCGCTGGATATTGTGACGGTATGGCGATGGCAGCGATTCGTAGACCTAAGTAGACTGAAAATTATAAGCCTACTGTATGTAATTACACACATTTGAATATTAGGTTAATAATTCTTAATTTAGAAAACAAGAAATTCTACACGCCCAACAGTCAAGCATTAGAATGTAGGTTAATGGGAAGTGATTAAAATAGCCATAGTGGAGTACAGGCGCTTATTCCAATATCAGCAATCATGAATTCCAGCACTTCCATCGCTCCGACCCGCGGACTTCGCCCCAACCTAACCTCAATCAGCCGCTATGGACAGTTCACGTTTCTCGGTCACCTGGACAAGTACCTCTCGACCTTATTGATGAGGTAATTTGCTCGAAATCAAGCCCATTGAATAAGCCACCATATTCGTTATCAATGATTCGATTAAATACCATCAGCTCATGATCCAGCCTCACCTTTAGCAAAGGCGGTAATTGGTTGGAAACACAGTATGGCACGCGTTGAGATTCCTAATCATCCACGACCGTCGAATAGACCCGTAATTTCCTTCACTGAGTTTTCTTTGCACAGCAATTGGATCCTGCAAAGCCATTTTCCTGCTCTGCAAGAACAATAAGCCTATCGAGATTACTATCACCTTTCACTTTTCAGACAGGATACGTCTGCTGAGTAAATTTGAGAGACAATGCAAATAAAAAATGATCCAAATTTTTTAATGGACTCTAAATTAAAATGCGTCAGTAATACATTCCGTATTTCAGCCATAGTCTTATACGGAGTTATCATGAAATAACGCTGATGTTTTCTCTCGCGTAATGAGTAAAATAAATGTCCACACAACAGTTTGACGAATTTACTAACCTACTAATACTAAATCAACCCCTTATCATGTCACTATACTCATTCAGGTGTCGAAAAAAGCGGTAAAAATTGGTACCTGTTGAATTATCTGCTAATTTTTCATCGTTCACGTGGTGAAACGAGATTTATTCAAATATTGGCATTCACATTAAATTACACGAAGACCGAGACTCAATCCACAATTATCACCAAATATTTAAAAATGGTGCGTCTAGAAGCTGTTGTAAAAGAATTTTTTTGCAGTAGAAATATAAAAAATTTAGTGCTTTCCTACTTAAAATCGAAAGCAAGATTAATTTAAATAAACAAAAATACACAACGACCTCATTATTAAACGATTTTATTCCGTGCAACTCATCGCAGAACTTCCGCGAGCGCGACCCCGGCAAGGGTTTCATCCTGCATCATCCAATTTAGCCGAGACCTTGACACGTGGGTTGAACACAGATGTTTCCTGAGGGACATCCGAAAAGTGTAATTCAATTGATAATTGCCCAAATTTTGGAGCATCCCTCTAATGCCATTTAGCTTGACCTGGTGGTGCAATCAGCGTCCAAACCCTCAATCCAAAGCGCTAAGGAAGGATAGAGAGCAGATAAACACGTTTCTTAATGGTTTATGCGGCGCCCTACTGACCAGCTTTAAATATTCGGGGTTATTGCAAACATACGGTGTGTTTAGTTGGGGTGCAGCTTATAAATATTCTACTCGCTGGGGGGGCTCCGCCCCCCCTAGGCCCCCCCGAAAAAGGCCTGCGGCCTGTTATGCTCACTGTGGGAGGGCTTACACTTTTTGTTTGCTACTTGTTACTTAAGGATTGTTTACTTTTAAGCTGGCTAGCTTAGGTATAAGCAATATTTCCACTTTCACGTAAAACAAGCGCATGGTGCGTAGGCTACAATATGAATGTAAATATTTATAAAGAGAAACGTTTTTCTGAGGGGCTAAAAAAGTAAAATAAATTTCTACGAGTTTCTCGAACTTATTCAATCCAAATACAAAAAACGTTGAGACCACGTTCCACTGTAACACCCAATGCATACGTAATATCATAACATAACGACTTTACGTATTACCATGAAAAACACGTTTATTGATTATTTTCCACAAAACTCAACCAAATTCTTGATATACGAATAAGATGTAACAGCTGTTCCGCTTCGTAAGCGAATTACGTAGCGACTGAATATCAATATCTAGAACAAATGCGCCTTAGCATGAATTGGGGCTAGTATGACGAATTTTATCGAAATATAATTTATCCTGATCGCGAATGATTTCACTTCAGAGATACCTCTATTTAAAGTTTTAATGAATCGGGATACACAAATATCTCAGCTTTAATATCCAACGCAATGCGCAATAAATCTGGTGCGTAACGGATCACAGCCTTTGGTGTACGAGACATTGTGAATGTCAATATTTCGTTAATTTTCACAGTTGTATAATTTAGTCACTCAAGGAAACGTGATTTTCTCAAGACAAATAATTGAATAAGAAATACCTTTATTTGCACTTATCTTCCATATTGTAATAACTGCCTATTCACTCCTGCAGCTCACGGATAACATTGCACATTAAAAAGGACATTAACGGAAAAAAGAACGTAAACAAAAATAAAAAGTTATTACCATCACAAAAAATGAAAATATAATCATTTTTACCTACCTATATTATTTATGACTTGTTTAAACGTCTTTCTACTACAGTCGTGTACCGCCAACAAGATACGAACTATAGTCAACAGCACGAATCATATTTCTAAAATGGCATGTAGTGCACTTGTTAACTTTGAAATGAATAATCACCACACTTTCGATGTAATATACCAAAAACAACAACTAATTTCCTATTTTATATTTCTCCGCTTTTCATTTGAATGCGCTTTGATTTAAACTGATGTTTGTTCTTGCGGAAAGAAGACGCAAAGAAATAGACACTTCAAATATTACTTTCTTAATTTCCTTCCTTATGTTTATCAGTTTTTCGTTTTAATTCCTTTATGTTCTTTCCCAATTTAGCTCCTCTTGTTTGCATAAACAAATATGTTGCTATGATTGTTCGTTTGTATGAATGCCGCGCCGCCATTGGAATTTGGTGGCCATTTTTTGAACTAATCCCCATACTCAATTTTATATGAATAGACAGATATATAATTGTAAATTTAGTGTTTTCATAATTTTTCCTGGGGTTTCAGACAATTTTAGAGGGGGTCTTCATTAGACTTTTTGCCGTATCTCGTCTCGTTCACCCCAAACATTTGTATAGGTGAGTGAATGAATGAATGAGTGGTCGTTAGGGGATTTTATGATGTATAGAAGATAAGATCCATTGTTTTACTGCAAAAAAGGCTTATTAGAGTAATTTTAAAAAAGAGCCGTCTTGAAAGTTCCTTTCCTTTATTTTGTAGCATAGGCTTGCTTCCCTTGAGACATCTTTTGATTTATAAGGTTTTACGTCGATTTTTCGTGAGAAGTGGAAATACGGGGTTATTATTATACAACCGTCCTTCCTTCACCCTACGAAGATCACATATTACTTTATCAAGGACTAACCTTACGCTGTATAAACGTTGTTTCTTGTTTATAGGCCCAAAAGTGTACAACTTATTACCTGATTCATGTCTGAAAGCAAAAAATAATAGCTATGAAAAATATTCAGTCCTGGTTGTTAAGAATGCAAAGTGTGGAGGATTTTCTTGTATGATATAATACCATGAAATACATGTACGTACTTGCTTCAATTCAAATGTTGTGCTTAAAATGTTTATATGTCAGCATGACCCTATGTAAATGATGGTAGCCAAAAAACAGGTTGTCCTTAATGGCTACCTAAAGTTACTCCGTTTTATGTAATTAATTCTATTCTGTACTTTTTCTTTTTTGAAGTAATAAACAAATTATTATTATTGTTATTTTATATTTTTTTATGTTTTCACAGCATTTTTGCTGGTTGTAGGCGAGGTACGGGTATCACCAAGTACTCTCGTCTCTTTACTCTGTTTTGAAAAATTTTCTGACAATCCGGCAAGTATTTAAAATTGCTGCTTTTTGTATGGTAATAAACAAGTCTTTCGGCAGTCCAATAGTTTGAAGACCTTGATGGAGTGAATGAGGCACTACTCCTGTGGCGGAGATAATGATGGGTATTATGTGTACTTTATCTGATTTCCACAATCTCTTGATTTCATTTTTAAGTTCTTCATACTTTTCCATTTTGCTGGTGTAGGCTGTAGTGATATTATGCGAATTAGGTACGGTATTATTATTATTATTATTATTATTATTATTATTATTACATTACCGATTTGAAATCCCTGAGTATTCTCTAAATTTACCCGGACAAAAACCCTGATTTTCTTTATCGTTTTTCATTTTCCTTTTCATAATATATGACTTTTTTTTCGGCTCAGCCAATCACATTTACCTTCACCGAGGGCTCATGGGAAACATATATTTATCCTAGATCTTGTGGGATATTATGAGTGGATTTTTTTAAAGAGTGGTTTGCTGCCTGACGTTTCGTAGCCTTTGCTGGCGACTTTCTCATAATCAGCCACATCATGAAACATTATGGTCTAATGAGGGCAATCGTCGAAGGACACGCAGAAAGGAAGAAGGATAAATGATAACTTTGGTTGAAAAGCATGAAATATAAGATGAAGAACAAAAAAATAAATTATTATGTGTGTGAAGATACTTGGTGGTAGGTATTAGGGGTCATTGGAGTATCTGGGTACATTGGTATTTACGTCAAAAAATTCACATTGATTTTCAATTAACGATTATGATAGATATTTAACACTTAGAAGTGGAGGTAGTGGTCGAAAAATTGGTTTCATCACATCTAAATAAATTAAAGAAAAATATTAAAAAAGATGCCATTTCTAAAATACGTGAACTAAAAAGTAAAAAAGGAAGCTATACACCACTCGGAGAATAAAAAATGGGCACTGATAAAGGTTATCAAGCGTAGAATAACCTGACAGGTGAGGGAGGAAAACAACTTTTTATGCCCAAACATGTAACTAAGTGAACTATAAATCAGCTTTTATATCTATAAAATATAACAGAGCTAGCTTGGCCGACTACTAATCATAGTATTATGAAAATTAAATTTTAAAGATTAAAATTGATGATGTTTTAGCCGTCATATAATTAGTAGTTAGGTATACTTATTAAAATATCATGATAATTATTGTAGGCATATTATTGACGCGTTGTCAGGGAATATTTATCACGACGATCATCGTAAAAATTTATGATGCATTCTGAAATGAAAGTGCACGATTATAAATATATTTGGCCGGCAACTTACAAATAATCGAGTATGATTTTAAAAAACGCCCCCAGTCATTAGAAAAAAATCACGCACAAGTTTTCAACCCGAAGACTGATGAAGCTTGGCTAGAGCAGAGTTTATCAAAGTCTTGATCACAGACACTCAGAGGCTTCAACCAGGTTTTGAACTGATGACCCTCCGAAGAGAATAAAAATGCTCTCCCCATTTTATTTGTTTGATGTAAATGTTCTCTGGAGATTCGACGTACCACGTCATCATCTAGATGACGACTTGCCACGTCAACACATAGATCTTCTAGTATTAAATTTATTTTAAATTACAAAGTTTTTTAAATTACTAAATAATATATCGATGGCTAAGTTCTAACAACACGTATCTCAAATTCGGCCGATTTGAAAAAGGTATCTTAAAATGAGTGCAATAACATTAAAAAATAAAATACAAGCAAAAAAATAACTCTTCGTTTGCAAATGAATGCTTCTTTTTCAGTATTATGAACTTTTGGTTTTTAATTTCAGTGTACAAGTAAAAAAATAATTGCTTTCTTTGCTCTCCTGAAAAGTTGCTATTTTTGAGATACGGTTGTTGTAACTTAGCCATCGATATACATTAAATCCATTAAATCCATAATAAGTAATGACGCATTTCCACAGAAAGAAACACTACCACGAGAAGTTCGTGGTACGCACGCCACTTTATCTGCTGACTAGTCCCCGTCATCCCGCGAAAGAACAGACAAATGAGAACCGGGGGTAGGAAAGAAAAGAGAAGGAAAGATATATAGGAATGACGATAAAAAAAATAATCAAGGAGCGGACGGTGAAATGGCGGCTGCATGGCTAAAAGCCGATAAATGTCCCCGAAGTCCCATCTCCCCATCCCATCCTCTCCACCGCGAGGTCGTAATTCACCCGACCGCAGCAGAGGAAATGAATCTTTAAAAAGCTGTTCCCTCGCAGCGGGGGTAAGGGGGTCTTTGACAGCTCACTGCTACGGCGGTTCAGGGGGCACTGGGATGCATTGCCACGGGAGAGGTAACGCACGCGCTGAAGGGTTAATCTCGGAAATCAGAGCGAACGTATGAAGAGGACTCCGCCCGCAGAGTGCGGGTGCTGTTTACCGTCCGTGACTCCGCACTGTACACGCGCACGCGCCGAAGTGGATGGCTTGCAAAATCCATTAATAGAGCAGGGTCGCATGGGTATAACTCTCCAGGACGCTTAAGTCACGTTCACCTCAACTTAACTTGGCGTAAAAATGGAGTTGGACACTTAAGAAGAGCAAACACTGGTCACATGGGTATAAATAACCCTCTGACGCTTAAGTCAAGTTCGCGACAACTTAAGTTAACTTGACGTAACTATATATTTGGACACTTAGGAAGAGCAAACACCGGTCCATATCAACCTTAAGTGGCGAAACTCGAAACTTGCACATCTACTTAAAGTTGGAAACGGATCAAATGTGTCTTGGAAACAGCCAGTAGCAAAGCAAATTATAATATCTATTGGCATTATTACCGTAGCAGGGTCGCGCAGGACTTAGGAAAAGATTAAATATTACTCGGAAGTAACTAATAGCAAAGTAAATAATAGTATCTATTGATAGCCCTATGAACTGCCCTAAGGTGTCATAAATTGATTCCACGATTAATGAACGGCCCGGGCTTTGATTGGCTGGAATTATTAACTTATATGACTGGGTAATATTTATTCAAGTTACGCCAAATTAAGGTTGGTTTTACTAGTGAGCATTTGCAGAATTTGATTCGCTTTTTCTATTTATTTGAGCACAAAAATGAAGCTTAACACGTAATTATTCGTACGTCTTTATCACCCGGCCAGAATGTATGCTTTGCTAACAAATATAAAAGAATAGAATTTAAAAAATGATTTTCGTTGGTTGTTATGGTACCGAATGGTGGGGTATTTTTCGCCATGAAGAAAGGATAAATAAGGATGGATAGAAAGAGAACTAGCGTACGTTTTAGCCGCTGCTCGACCGAAGACGTCAAAGGGAACACGGTTTTATGTGCCAAACGACGGACGGAGTGACTTCCACGAAACACTCAAACTCGGAAACTCGGAAAAAAATCTTTACTCCCCGTGGGATTTCAACCAGGACCAACATGGGGAAAGCCATCACTCTAACCACCAAACTAGTCCGATCATCCTATTATTCTGAACATTAAGTCTCCAAGTGCTAGGTGGTAAATGCATGCAACAACGAATAAGAAACTTTGATATAAATATTATGACATAAATAGGCGAGCATGCAATGACTATTAATTGATTTAAGGAAAATTTTCAAAAGGATACAAGAACGTAATTTTGCTCTAAGGGTATCTAAAGACTTCCAGCATTTGATTGCGCTTAGCAAGGAGATTCAAATAGCGATAGCATTAACTAATAATATGAGACGGTAAAACCTTAACTTTTTCAAAACTTGAGGAAATAAATCATTTCTTATCTCATCATAGTCTTAGAGAAAATAAAGATAACGGCATTACACTAAACTATGAAATAAATAACAGGAGAACATCTCGAGCCACTGGGGAAAAGGATTAACAGCTAAGAGACCTTGAACCACGAATAAATTCAATTAAAAGTCAACGTGATTGATGGATTTGGTTTGAAATATAGATGATAGAAGCAATTATAATGAGCAAACCCATATCAACATTAAAATGCCATGATATAATACAATTTATAGAAAATTCTCAGGCATGAGGAAAGAACACACCAAAACCATTTTCCAGTATGAAATGCATGCAAGGTCTTCTTCGATGATAAGCAATCATTGAAATTCGCATCCACATGCTGAGTTTTCCTTATCTTCTCAAAATTTATTGTTCTCCATACCCATATCTCAAACTCACTATTTTGGCTGCAGACGATGGTGAAGTTTTCGCGAAATTAACTCCAAACTCTTCCAATTTACAGCGCCCATCCACTCAAAGCCTTCATGAAACCGTTGTTTGTTCAATTATTTTCACGTTCAATAGTATGGAAAGACTCATAACTTGGTTTGCGTGAATAACTGCACATTGATGCTACCGATATTATTATAATTGCATTCTTTTTAAAAAACCTTATTTTCAAATATTTCAAACCTGGTTTATCTGTACGTGGAATTTACGTATACCAGTGGCTTTCACCAAGTCTTATTCGCGCTTAAGTGAAACGTTTTAATATTCACAGAGAGCTTGCGTAAAAATGCTTTATATATGGTCGGTAGTAAACGGAGATGAAATCCTGAGTGTGAACTCGAAATGAAATATAGTTTCCCACACCTATTTCAAAAGAGAGTTAAAAAGATTTTCGCAGCGAAAGTGAAAGGTTATCGCAACGAATAGAAAGATTCTCGGGCAAAAGGGGTTACACTTTATCCAGGATCACTCCCAAAAGATCCGCCGATGGCCGGGAAAGGCCCACACGGAACACACAGGGA
This sequence comes from Ischnura elegans, assembly GCF_921293095.1. Classification (NCBI taxonomy): domain Eukaryota; kingdom Metazoa; phylum Arthropoda; class Insecta; order Odonata; family Coenagrionidae; genus Ischnura; species Ischnura elegans. The sequence goes on along the minus strand of NC_060252.1, from coordinate 47,904,079 downwards.
GGAGAGGGATGACCCGAATTTTAATCAATGAACGAATTTTGGTGTCGTTAACTGAGGTCGCGGAAAAGTAGGCTGAATGGAGAGGTGGCGGGAAGGTTCGGCGTCGCGTACGCGAGGGAGAGAGGGGATGTGTCAGCCGGGCACTGGGGCAGCGGGTCGAATCCATAAGCCTTCCCCTCCAGGGACACCCACTTCCGCATCGGCCGCTTCCCTCAAACGACGGAGATAGGGAATGCGTACCTGCATATGGCTCGGACTTGTATAATTATTGCTCGTTGGCGATCATGATTGAATTTGAAAAAATAAGGAAACTGGTCATTTTCCATAATCCGTTGTCTCGGGCGTGACTTCATGGAATCAACTTAATTTCATGAAACGAAAAAAAAACTTTGTAATTCAACCATTTGTAATGTATAATGATTTATCTGGAGTACAATATTTTTTTACATTTCCTTATATAGAGGTATCTTTTCATTTCTCGATGTAAATACTTTGTAATTCCACCATTTGTAATGCTGTAATGTGGAATTGAAAAGTTCTACACATTTCATTATAATAAGGTATCTTTCCGTTTTCCGATCCTTCGACTACTACTCAAGCGGCGAATAATCGACTTTCCAAACATTTTCTTTGCCGCTCAGTTATTCCTTGGCCTTTCCCATTGGATTTGCGTGGATAATAGTTGTCTAAACTCTATGAGCGATTACTCCTGCGATGAAAAGTTTTCCCTAAGCATGAAAATGATCCAGAAATGAAATGAAATCTGATGACGTCTCTAACTCATGAAAAATGGGCGGAAGCATTCACCTTTTTGCATCAAAATATTGAGGGAACGAAAAATGAGCACAGTAGCTTTCTCGCCGTCAATTATTTTTCTTTTCCGCCATTAGAATTATACAAATAAACTACTATTTCGTGACCGACTTAATAACGCCAATGTGGGGGATAACGTAGAAAGTAGATATTTAAACACATGCTTATCTTATAGTAGAATAGCATTAAAATATGTTAGGATGTTAGATTAACCTAATGAGGGACTGAAATACCAATTATAAATACCCATTTGTTCCTTACATCACGAGACTTTTCAATCCAATCAAAATTCCATCTCCTGAGCTCAAAATTTCCCAATATATCTTTTAAAGCAGTGCTAGTAAGCGTTTAGGACAGAATATTGCACATTAAATAATACATTTTGCATCTGCTGTAAGATAATTCTGTGAACTTTGTTCAGTCAAAATTATAAATAAGGGAGAAGCGGTAGTTTTAGATTTAAATTCTTTTTTTCCAAAATTACGATTTTTTCGTTTAATTTAAAATCAATATTCTAACTACACAAAATTTTGAAATAGGTTTTGGAAAAATTTAAATTTTAAAGCATCCTAACATACAAACCAATTTGAAACTTGAGCAATGCCAGCCAACATTGTGGTTTGAAGATTTTTTTCAGCCTGTCATGTATTTAATTGCATGTCACTCAAATATCTGAGGTTAGCGAACAGAAAGTTTGGGCGTCGAATTACCTATACTCTTTTAAATTTTCAAGCTGCAAATTTTTCTGCATCGTACCATGAGTTAGAAAACGGGCTATTTTTCCACCTAGTTATTGCATTTGCACAAGGCCTCATGCAGTTCACGGCTTTATGTGATGCATTTTGCCTGGAACGTTCGTATGTGCATTTCCGCGGTCAACCATGAGCCTCCTCTAAAACGGGTTATGGAATATGTTGGAGCAACTGACCGGAAAGGTTACCTTCCAGAGAAATATTTATCTATATCACATATTGAGAAATCCTAAAGGTATTCAAGCCACGATGTATTTTTAATTTTAACACTTGAGGCAAAAAAGTAGTCGCTACTAGAGATTGTGAAATAAAGCCTTATGCACAAACAGAGCTGTCACGGGCAAATTAATATAGATTCACATTCTGTTGCTGAAAATTGGCCTTTGTACGCGGCTTGTCTTCACAAGAAATTACTGCTTTGAAAAAAATCCTTGTTCGTTGGATGTGTCACGTATGAACGCGTGAGGCTTTTGTGTAAACGGACTAGGATAATAGCTCCAACGGAAGCCGCTATTCTGACGGCATTTCAAATTTACTTTTGAGTAAAGAGCTTAATTCTTTGAATCCTCATAGAACATCCGTGGTACTCAATTAGCCAAGCAGATTTTTTAAGGCGCAATCAAAGTCTCAATAGGAGAAAAATTTACTGTTCTGCATGACACAGTAGCTTCAGAAAAAATGCAATATAAAGATGTAACTTTTTCTTTGCTAAAACCTCAAAGGCCCTGACATCCAAATTAATGCAGTGAAATAGCATTCCGCTTCCCATCATAATCGCAAAGCTATTCCATTTGTGTGATCCTGAGGTAAACGTTTTTTGCGTCAAAATTGCGGCGTTAAGTACTTATAGAGATCGCACCAGATTTTCAGATTTTCGTTAGCTTAAGTCAGACTGATTGCCTATTCAACTGCATATAACAGATATTCTCGCTTTGGTGTATAACACTTTTTGGAGGTACATTACCAAATCAAAAGTAAAATATAAAACCCACGTTAAAACAGAGCGGAATCAAATCCTTAAAATTTCAAATAAATTATTCAGAAAATCAAATCCATAAAAACGATAACCAATTTTTAATGCGATGTCCCTAGAGAAAACGTTTCCTGATGTGTTCATAAATGAATATGAGAAATTAATCCATCAATGTATAATATATGAATCGCACTCGTATTGTAGTCTTCATTGTCCACCACATAATCTACGCATACGTAAAACTTAAGCCTAATATTTTTTAAACGCAGTGAGCGTTAAATATACAGCTACTTTAAACAGCATAAAGTAATTACGATAACATCACGGAGACCAAGTTATGATTTGCCACTTCATGAATAACAATTATCCAACTATACCCACACTAGATTTTTTTGCTTTTTAGAGAAATTTTTAATAAAAACATCTCGCAACCCAGTGCCACTTTCTTTTTTAAATAAAAAAATTCAAACTGCTGCGGCTAAATTGGAATCCATGGCCTGGATCGACATCTACCTAAACCAACCTTATGGTTTCAAACTGAGTGAGAGAAGGAAAAACCTGCAAAGTTAGTTTAAATTTCAAAGTTGAGGAAGTAAGCCACTAAAATGAATGTATATAGTTGATGGACACAATTATTTGAGCTCTAGGGAGCCAAAAAATATGATATTTATATCTAAGCTTGATAAGATAAATTGGTTATTTTTTTAGGGAAACTAATGGATTTATGCAAGCACAAGTGGAAGGGAAGAAGGGCAAGGAACGGCCCCGAATAAGTTACATAGGACAGGATATAAAAAGAGGATAGGCGTCACTATGAAAAGGCTAGTGGATATGCGAGCGGAAGGGATAGCTCCGTCAAAGCAATCCTAGGATTGTTGACAAATCATGATGATAATGGATTTATTGTTCCCATGATGTTAATACACAAGTACGGGTATTACTATAAGAAGACATAGGTACTACTCCACTGAGACCCATTTAACCCTCCGTTCGATTGTGTTCGACCAGAGTGAAGTATAAAGGCACACAACAAATCTTAATCCACTTTTGCCCTGGATTTCTTTCGGGTTTCGTAATGACAACTGATATAATCCCTCGGCATTACTGGCGTATCCGAGCGAGATTCAGAGTATAAGCGCAAGAAGCCGATAATTAAACCCCACTCCTAGAGCCGATTGTGAACGGATAAGAGAGAGGGGCGTTGGGGGTGAGTAGTTGCAGATTTCTGAGGCATCGGTCAAGTCGGAGCGCACTGGAGTGAGAAGGCGCTTGTGCGGTGGATCGCATCATCGAGCACTTGAATGAGTGACCCTGATGGAACCCTTTTGAAAGGGTCTGGAGAGGAAAAGGGAAAGGGCTCGTGAGAAAGGCCAGGAGCAGAGGGCTGCGGTCGACGTCCCTCTCACTATATATGTAGGTGCGACCAACGAATACCGACCCCGCCTCACCTGCGAATACTCCCAAATGAAAGTCTGCGCACCCAGAGATTCGTTGTAGTTAGGGAGAGTAGATGTAGATGACTGCCCAATGGTGGAATTATCATATTACCGGCGAACGATTACTTTTTCGTAATTTTTGTATGTCATTGTTAATTAGATTACAAAATTAATGGTACATATTGAATACTCCTTGATCAGGGAAAAACGTTGCACACTGAATATTTATTAACGCTAGCTATGGTTTCGATACCATTTTATCGTTACCAAGATGATGATATTACGACATTAAATGGTGTGGGTAGTACATGAGCTCAAATTATTCTTTATTTTCTTATACCGAAGTTAACCCATCAATTCCGAGAGTAGGGATATGCGAGTAGCACTTTTTGATCTCGAGTCGAGTATCGAGTCGAGTTGAAAACTACTCGCGAGTATCGAGTCGAGTGGAGTATGATAATTTCTGGACCAGGTAATAACACAACGCATGCTCCAACATATTCTCATTTTTCCTATCCCCTTGTGCAGTTCCATTCTGGATGTAAAAAGGAAAATATAGTGAGTAAAGTTGACGGTAATTGCGACAGAATTAGGAGACGAATGAAAATTAATGTGTCTTAAACAGGTCCATAGGCTCAATTGACATGAATAAACCTCTGGTAATATGCGTCAATTTAATTTATATGTGTATCCAAACCGCTAGGAATAACCCGTAGGCATTTGCACAATTGTAATAAATATCGAATGCGTAAATTAAAGATGTAGGTAATATTTGGTCCTTTCAAGTCCTCATGCAGGAAAACCAATTGTTCTACATACTTACTCATGCTGCAGGTATTGACGTCTACATGCAGCAGTATTACTACCAGCAGAAAATTGTCAATCGCTACACACTAGTCTTCTGAACTTACTGACCTCAGTAGCTCTGTTTCTGAAACTACTCGACTCGACAATCATGATGCTACTCGAAGCACTTGAGTCGAATACCAACTACTCGACTCGAATGTTCGATTACTCGCGCATCCCTAGCCGAGAGAAATTTATTTTTCAAAATTTTCATCAAAATTGAGAATATCTCACTCCATGAGTACCTTATTTCAAGAAAATTATTGTACCACCCTTCACCCTTCTTTCCAAACCCTTCCCTCACGGCGCAAAAGGGCTTCAGTAGTCGGTCGCTTCCTCCAAATACCATTATATACCATACGGTGAAACCTGTTTAAAGCGACCATCGACAATTACACCGGAAAATGGTCTTTATGAAGGATAGTCGTTTGACAAAGGTGGAAAGTACGGCAGGCAAAGAATGAATTTCTTTCAGGATCAAACGTGCCCTGCATTGGAACGCTGTGTGCTCACATCAGAGTCTCAGACCGATACTAAAAGTTTCAAAATCTGCGAAAGTTCAGGTGTACTTGGGTGACAAACACCGCTGGAGAAGTGATACCTGCATGTTATATCCGCCGAAACGTCGCATTGGCAGCAATTGATATCATCAACCGGACGGAACCTATAGGACTCATCTGCATTACAATTAACATACATTGTTATTGATAACAGAAGCTGATAATACATTTTTAATATGTGGGTAATTTAAGGGAAAAGCTTGAAAAAGTTATGCCTACCTGCTGAATTAACTTGGTTTGGTGACTGATTTTTCTGTCATGCCTCGAAAATAAAAAGCCATCCCATTGATGCACCATCAATCGCGTTAATCTCTCCTAGGTTATTATTATGTTTCAGTTGAGCTCCAAGATTATGAAAAAATTCTTTTCCTATTATTCAAAGAAAGTTACCTTTGCTTTTTGCAATGGATACGAAACCCTACGGCGGGCTCGCGGGGCTACTTTCCTGGGCCGAAGTCTGAAGCCTAAGCTTACCTTTTATGTACCATAGAAGGGGGAGGACAGGAAGGAAAAAAGGAAGGAGGCGCCGCCGCGATAGGAGCCCGACGACGCTTCCTGGGACGGAATAGGGAAGGTAGGGATGGGACGAGGAATCCCGCACCGTCACAAATGCGGGCGGATCCTACCACTAGCGAAACCAGGAAAACCATTACTGTGGGAGCGTTTTAAGAGGATTATTCTATGAGGAAGAATAATAAAACTATCAAATCGCTAGATATCTTTGCTTTTTACAGTTAACTTTCCTCGGTTTGGCGAGATGTTAATGTAAGAAAATGACCAGAAATTCCGTGATCAGAATCAATGCGTAACCGAAGTTGCCTGCTGAAATTATTGTTTCCGAAGTATCTTCCGAGGTATTCTTCGTCCAGTAGATGCTGCTAATGCTAACCTACTAATGGCGTTTTAATTATTTTGCTGTTGACATCATCTCCAAAGTGGTTGCGCATTCTTTGAAAAACTCCAAGGAAACGGAAGGGAGTTTAACGATAGCTGCCGACAGCTTACAAATAACGTACCGCAGCGATTGTGTTATTGCCATGCTTGTTGATATATCATGAAAGGTTGATGAGGAAGTAGTGGGAGTGTGTTTCTCCGCGAGCAATTTAGAGACTGAGGAAAGGACTTTACTTTGAGGAGGACTTTAAAAGGAATCCACGTGAGAAAGTAGGAGTTTTAATAGCTCTGCATTATTAAGACTATGGCTTTTTATAGCATTTAGGAGTGGAGGAGATAAAAATATATGGATGCTGAACTACTGGATGCTTTAGACACGGTCTGTATTTTTGTCGTTAGTATGTTACGCATAAATAAGTCAATGAAACATTAAGGCAAACATTTCTACTTGAATTATTTTTCTTCAGCCTATAGTTTTGGTTGAGATGTTTTCATTATCCTATACCAGAAATTATTCCCCATAAAAGACTAAATACAACTAAGGTATGACCCTCTTAACACTCTAATCCACAGCTGCTTCTGGGACTAATTAAATTTTTAGACTTCTCATTTAAAAAAGTGAAACTTTTCAACTCAATCATATTTATTGTGGCAGCTACATATTTCACCATTAAACTTTACAGCACAAAAGAAATCGTAGTTCAAATTTTCATGAATATTGCTGAAAATGTATAAATTTTTAATGCTGCTTAGAAGCGAAATTTGGAAATAATGGATTAACGTGTGGAGGTGGAGATTTGCTAGAGTTGGAAACGGAGAGTGAATGCGAGGAATCCCGTTTCTTTTGTGTGTGGAGATGAGGCTTCAGAGGAACATGCGAGACTGATATATAGAGAGAGCAAGACGTGCTAGATGGGCGGGGTAGATAGCGTCCGGCTGGAATTGAATGAAGGCTGTCTTGCGAGCGAGTGAGTCTAGCAGGACGCGATAGAGGCAGAAGGTGTGTGCGGTTGCAGTGGGAGAACTGGGGAGTTGATGTGGAGCATAGGAGAGTTAGGGGCTGAGTAAAGATGATGAATTGGATTGAACAGAGATGGGTAACATTTCGATGCAATTACTGATTTTTGTTGTATTTGCTTTTGTTAAATTTATTATAAACTTCTATTATCAACTAGTGGAGAAGAATGGGGAAACGTTGGTCGGGAAATGCTTGAGCGGTTAGATCATTTGAACTATTTGGGCAGCACATTAGAGGAAAACGGATACAGCGGATACAACGGATATTAGGACATAAGAAGAGAATTGCGTTAGTAAAGCAGGCGTTCATGAACAGGAAGGACCTTATGACTTCATCGTTGCATAAGAATTTAAAGATATTAGTAGTGAAGAGTCTGACCCAGGGCATAGCGCTTTACTGTTCGGAAAGGTGAACACTTAGGAGGGAGGACGAGAGCAGGAATTCCAGATATGGGTGTGTAGAAGAATGGAGAAAGTAAAGTGTACGGAACGGAGGATAGAGTGCCGAATATGGTGGGTGAGGAGAAGCAGCTTCTAGATGAGATACGGAGGAGACAGAAGATATGGATGGAGATAGTACTTAGCGGGGAGGGGATATTGATAACGGTGTTAGAGGGTAGAATGATGGGTAAACGAAGGAGACGAAGGAAAAAGATGGAATAAAATGAAAGGGAGAAGGCCAAATAGTGCATTGAAGAGAAAAGTCCACGAATGAAAGGGATACTGCCAAAATGCACCGTAAACAGGTAAACGAGGGAGGAGAAGGAAAAGAATAGGATTTTAGATAAATTGAAAGGGAATAGGCCTTACAGTGCATTGGAGAAGGCAGTGCTGGAAGGAAAGGGAGGCTCCCAGATTACCTCTTGCATTATGATTACAGGAATATTATTCTCTTTGGCTGGCGCGAACGCAAAAATTAAAAAAAAAATATCCACAAAAAATAGAGTGAGATTACTTTTTGTTCTTCAGGAATTGATTGAGAAATTTTATGCCCAAACTCTTTGGGCGAAGAATGGAGAAGGTGAAGTGGACAGAGAGGAAGAGAAACGAAAAAGGGCTTGGCATGGTGGGTGAGGAGAGGTAGCTTTTAGATGAGATGTGGAGGTGACAGAAGGTATGGATGGCGGGAGTACTTAGCGGGGAGAGTATGTCGAAAACATTGTCAGAGAGTAGAAGTTTGGGTGAACTAGGAGAGAGGAAGGAAGAGAATATTCTCTCAGTAATTGAAAGAAATTATCATAAAAACAGAGTAGGCCGAAATTAAGATGAATACATCCATCAAAACACAGGGAGGTATTATTAAGAAATATAAGGAAAATAAATATTGGATCAAAACTCCAGGAGTTGCATAACATCATTATAAAAAAATGACTAATCAATACACATCAACAAAAGATAATTAAAATTTGAATGAAGTACGAATACTTGCAATGCCGTATCCATGTTTTAAAGGGCAGAAAGTGATAAAAAAAATCAAGTGAAACGGAAAGGGAGCGTTCAAACTTGGATGAGTTTCAGGGGGGCAAGGACCTAAGGAGAGAATCCGCAATTAGCCAGGCCGTTCAGCTGTCGGCGAGACAGGGCTTTTTTTTACGAATGTCGTCGGGAAGATCCCGACCCATGAATTACCAACGACGCTCTCAATGATAAACGACACGTCTGTGGCATTGGTCTTAAGACGCTCCCTAAACCGCAGACGGCCCTGTCGTTCCATAAGAAGGGGATCAGGAATGGTGGAAGAATACACCAACGCTCGCACTTAAAGTTTATTACCCGTCTGGGAACCCTGCCCCAAACCCTAATCTATACAGTCGCTTGCGTTAACTTCCTCGCCATTGCGTTTCAATCCGGTTTTTGCCCTCGCCCTTGGTAGTGAAACCTTGTTGAACTGCCATTCAGAGGCAGAAAATTAAATACAACCTCGCTTCACCGTCATCTTCTATTGTGGATTTGGAATGAAACATCGTAACGTTTCCTTCCAATTCCAAAGCATTTCCGCGCACTTGTAATAAGGGAGGAAATGGCTGGGAAGATAACAAAGAAAAGAGGGGAGATACAAATCAAAGATGAAGAAAAAGATATTGGATAGGCGTGCCATTGGAAGTAAGACAATAGGAACTACAGACTGAATGAAAGACTATGGACCTAACTGTGAATTTAAAGAAGGAAATTGTAAAAGTGAGGGAGAACAAAATAGGATGATAATACTCGAAATAGATATATCCATCATCAACGACCAACAATTAAAATATTGGATTGTCGCAGCTCAGTACTCAATTCTCAATCAGCTAATCTACCAACGATATTTAAATTCTTCTATAATACATACACTAAATAATTTACTACACATTAATGAACCGCAGCAACTTGAATACTTTAAGTGATAATATCTATTTCCCACCTACTAAAGCACACGTTCTTACACACTTTTGTGAATCAGTAAAACCTATCCAAATTAAAATTCATTATAGATAAATCATTTCATTTGCAACTCTTTATCTTAAAATAATAAAGCATATTAAACATGATCTCATAGAAGTTGCATGCAATTTTTGCCCTCAAAATTTGACATCTTACACAATATCGTGGTTATGATAAAACAGTTAAGTTATTTCCTGGAATTTTATTTTTTAACCGACCTAGGTTTCGACAATATGCAATGTAATTAGCAAGATAACATCTATTTGCAGGTTGATTTTTGTAAGATTCTACCTTGACAATGACAGTGTAAATTGTCGAAACCTTGGTCGGTTCATAAATAAATTCCGTGGAAATGAAACAATTATTTTATCTTTATCATGATATTGATTCTCAATTTCCTCAAGGTATCACGCAAAGACGTAGAACTAAATTTTTATAACACAAAATGTCGCAATAAGTATTAGACAATTTTCATACACTCCTTTAACCATGAGCGTTTCAAGCCAGCAAAATATAACACTCCTCGGGACATTCCATCGCACCCATCCATTGCAAATCCTTCTCACGACCGGTCTCCATGATACGGATCTAGCAGAAAGAGCAACATCAGCGATTCCGACTAGCTACGAGAAGAGAGCGTGGATTCTTTGAGGCGTTATGAATTGCTCCTGAAGGCCATTTTCCACAGGAAGTCGTGACACGGAGAAGGGTTGAAATAGTTTGGGAGAAAAGCCACGGGATTCCTGCGAAATAAGGGACAGATTTTCTGAAAAGAGGGAGTGGTAACTGGGCAGAGAGAAAAGGAAGAGTGGAGAGATGGGGATGAGTTAATCTGTGTGGCAATATAATGCATGCAGAACTACATGAGATTCCGTGAAAAAACGATAAACTTCAATGTAACCAATCAATAGTTTAAAATATAAACAATACAGTCTTTACGTATGGAATGCGAGTGTCATTAGTAATGTGCAATATCACAAAATTGATATGGCAAAGTTTTAGATATTTAAAAGAGAATAAAAATATATCCCTACTAAATGAAACCATTTAAGCTTGATACAAACGCATATAGGAATATAAATACTAAGAAAAATAATTTAAGTAGCCCGTATAGAAAAAGAAAAAGTAATAATTTCCCTGATTATTAGTGTCAAATATTACTCCACAAGATACGACAAGGTACAATTTACGGGGATAATAGCAAAGAGGAATTTTATGACTTGTGATTACTAAAATGTTGAAAAAATTGAAGTACCGCACGTTACATAACACCAATCGACATTAATTATAATATTAATAAAATAGCCAGGAAAATTTTGGTGAAGGTAAATTTACAATCTAAAAAAAAACAACCACCTGAAATTAATATGTAGTTGTGAATGAATAAGCTACTCTTCTATTGTTTTTCAACAATACTACTCGCTTGCGCAAATGCGTACAAAGTCACTTGCTTGTGCGTGTTTTATCTAAACTAATTTTTCATACCCTGCGGATGTACTCTTTTAGGAATATTTGCATTATCAAATTCAATTAACAGATTTTCATAAGCCTCTTTTGTGTTCAAATCAAATTCCTCATCCACAACTCGCCTAGAAAACTTAATTTTGCTTCGAATGCTTCAAATTTTAAAACAATCGGCGCGGAATCCCAGTAATAACCCGCTTTCAGTCCATAGAAAGGCATATATTTATCTCTGAACTTATTGCGCCTGAAGGTGTTCTATAAAAAGGTGCTGCTACCTCAAAATCATTTCCATATATCATGTGCTTTATAGAAAAAAATAGGTTGGACGTGCTTCATCAAAGAAACGCTCCCTCATTTCGAACATAACACTACCATCTTCAAAGCATTCCTGTGAATCGTGCAAGAGAAGGAAGGAGGAGGAGTGGTTGTCAGGGTAACAGGAAGTGGAAGAACACCCCATCTCCCCCAGTGGTCTCGAGGGGGGATGGCCTGGCCCTTGTTGCGTGAAATACGAAGTGACGAACTCATATGCGAGGGGTGCCCCATATGGTATGCGTTCACCCACCCAGCAGGGACCCTACACTCAGTCGAGAAAAAGCTCCACTCTACATCACAAGGCGGATCTTCACCCTCGAGTATCTGCCCACCAAGCGGAGAGGATTCCTGAAACAGCGAGGCCGACATGAGCCCTCCTCCGGCGCAGAGGCTGGAAGCTCTACCTCTAAGGAAGCTGGCGAATGATTCCACCGAATATGTTCGTTACAACGAGTAACCAAATGAATGTCTTTCAAGAAAAAGTACGATTTGTTCTTTTTTTAAATCACGAAACCTATTTCCGCCTACTGTTCCAATAGCCTACCATTCGAAGCATCTTAGGCTCTTGAAAATACCCGCATTTCTTTTCGCTGTTGCACTGACTTAAATATGCTGTTGAAGCTTGGAATAACTTTATCCACGAATTTGTTTGCTTTTGAAGTCGGTAGAAATAAGCCCAATGGCGGAAAGAGGCGGGTGCAAAACGGAAATTCAATATTGACGCCAAACGCATGTAAATTACATGCATTATCATTAAATAAAACTAGAAATGACATCGTATAGACTATTTTAACTTTCCTTCATCAAAAGGTACTAAATAACCAATTACCTGTGGTATACCGGGCCACTACGGAGACCACTACGCTAAACAAGTTTCTGAATTCCCATGGAAATTGTATCGAGGTTCGTGGTACTAGATGCTAGGCCCTCGCAGTCCACCAAGGATGGCAATGCGAGGGCGGAAGTACTTCAATGAAGCCAAAACCGGCTGAGTACCTCAAACCTCCGCCAAAGCCGGGATTGGCGGAATGTGTATTTATATTTGAAACCTGCCGCGTGAACGGCGGTGAAATAAACATGAATTTCTATATGAAATAATTCCCCTTAATTGATTGCGATTTGTTACCCAACATTAGCGTATTCATAATATACAAATTATTTGGTTTTAGAAATCCCAGTTTTCATGGGAATCACTTGTCGGTTTCCACACACTTTTATTTACACCGACCATGGTTTCGGCAACTTATGCCATTATCAAGGCCTTGATAATCCATGATCGGTGTAAATAAAAGTGTGTATAAACAGACAAGTGATTTTAATAAGCTGAATATCAAAGATTTGCTCCGTAACACGCGAAACACTGTATTTTTCATCCGAAATAGGCCAGATTGGTGCCCATGCAAAGCCACTCCACGTGACGTCACAGGAACCTAGATTCTATACGAGTATATAGGAGTTTTACATCACCTGAGATTACCAATGCATGCACGAGATAGAGAGCTCAGGGAAACATCTGTTAATAATCACCTATTAAAATTGCATAAGGTCGGAAAGTTTCCTTCATTTGATAGGGTAATATATAATAATCCTTATTTAACCTGATAGCTGGTTACTCTACTACCTGCTAGCAGCCTACATCGTCATCATCACTGGTCAACAATCCTAGGATTGGTTTGACGCAGCTCTCCACTCAGTTCTCCTATCAGCTAATCGTTTCACATCTACGTATTTCTTCTCTTTCACATCTCTCTTTACTTGTTCCATATATTTTGTTCGAGGTCTTCCTTTTCCATTCTTGCCTTCCACTTGTCCTTCGACGATTGTCTTCATCAGGCCATCATGTCTCAAGATGTGGCCTATAAGGTTGTTCCGTCTTCTTATTAAGGTTTTCATGAGGCTTCTCTTCTCTCCTACCCTTCTTAGGACTTCTTCGTAACTATCTTAATCCATTTGATTTTCATCATTCTTCTGTAGCACCACATTTCAAAGGCCTCTATCCTTGCTTTCTCCGCTGCGGTCATTGTCTATGCCTCACTTCCGTATAGAAGCACTCTCCAGATGTAGGTTCTCATAAATTGTTTCTTTGCCTGCATCTGCATCGGCCTGCATCGTAGCGACGCTAAAAGCCTCGCCCCAAGGTGGCTTCTCACGGCGGCAACTGGAACCAGAATGACGTCACACGGGCCTCTCCCAGCATTCATACTTAGCCGTTTTGTTTCCGCGTGCTTTAAAATTTTAACTTTTCAATTAATCTCGAAAAATAGATATACTAGTCATTTAAAAATCTGAGAACGTGAAATGCGTGCTCGAGGAGTTATAATCCTTTGATTTAGACAATACAAATTAATAGAAAACCACCCAATTATACCGAGGCTCATGTCACTAGTTTTTTTTAATGAAATAGACCCATATCAGGTGATGGAATGGTGCATTAAAGAGGAGCTACCCTGAGGGAAATTTCGAAAGGAATGCAGGGAAAGTATTTTTAAGTAAGAGGCAGGAAGCGTCGTTCTACGGCAGCAGCAGTTTGGAACGATGCCCCATGCACACGCTCTGTCAATTCGTATGACTCAATTAGCAGAAAATTTACGATGTTTATGGAGCATTACTATCCATGAAGAAGGAGGGAAGAACACACGTGGGGTCGCTAGTAATTCGATGACATGGAAACTTGGGAAAGGGCCAAAAGTTTTGGTGAGTTAAACTCATGCGTCCCGTGAGTTTCGCCATTGAATTAAAGTTTTCGTGAATGAGGCAAAAAATCTAAAAAGAAAAAAAAAACGTAGGTCGTACAGCAAATACTCGCTAAAGCAGTCAATTTTTTTCCATCGCCGAAAGGAAACAAAGCAAATGAGATAACTTGCGATTGATAGTAGGCAATTAAAAAAAACTTTAGTATAGAAGTGTTATTTTATCTGCTTTCTCATAAAAAGATGCATCCCTTCCTTCATAACTGATCGTTTTTCAACTTTTTGGTGATGCATTACTTGTTCCAAGCAAATTTTATCATCAAAAAATTTATAAGGAACTTGAGAGTAGTCAAAATGAATGATGCAGGCTAGGCCTTTGCCAATGCAAACTTGTACCTCAAGTACAAAAAAACTACGGTAAAAGTTTCAAATATGGAGTAGGCACAGGCAAATGTTGAACAGAGTCGACTTCGTGCATCCTGAAAATTCAGATTTGATTCCATCAGCTTAAATCCATTAATACGCCTCCAAAACAGACCGTGCGAACGAGAGAGATACGCCCACTTAATTCAGGTTAAAATGGAGTATTTAACTAATCACCCAGACCACCTCCGTCCCAAAAATGAAGTCCCTTGTTTGATTTTCGGAAAAGTCTATTCCCATAAATCATTTTATTGCCCAATAATATCTTCCTTCCCCTTATTCGCTAACTTAGCACTCTTTCCTCTAAATTTTCGAAATATCTCAAGTGCATAGTATACAGTTAAAAGTCGCCAAGTTAGTCAAGCTGCTTGCGCGAACCCTGAGTAAAGAAGAAGGATGCAGCCATACGAAGATCACGTATTACTTTACCAAGGACTAACCTTACGCTGTATAAACGTTGTTTCTTGTTTATAGGCCCAAAAGTGTACAACTTATTACCTGATTCATGTCTGAAAGCAAAAAATAATAACTATGAAAAATATTCAGTCTTGGTTGTTAAGAATGCAAAGTGTGGAGGATTTTCTTGTATGATATAATACCATGATATACATGTACGTACTTGCTTCAATTCAAATGTTGTGCTTAAAATGTTTATATGTCAGCATGACCCTATGTAAATGATGGTAGCCAAAAAACAGGTTGTCCTTAATGGCTACCTAAAGTTACTCCGTTTTATGTAATTAATTCTATTCTGTACGTTTTATTTTTTGGAGTAATAAAAAAATTATTATTATTCTATACATCCTGGTCCTGCAAGCCTTAAATGGCTTAGCAGGACCAGGATGATCTATTTATTACTGAAATTAAGGTAAGAAAATTGATTTAACTTACGTTTTATGTAATTGTTCAGGTAGTTTGCATTTGCTATGTTACAATATAATGTTCATATTTTTTTAAATATACCTTTATCAAATTCTATGAATTCGATTACAATATAATTACAATCAGTTCTGTAATATAAATTATTTGTGAAATTGTATAAATAAATAAATATATTTAAAACATTTTTTATTACTATTGTCATTATTAAATATAGGTTGAAATGGGATGTTTCCCACTCGTTTCACGTGAATTCCGAAACGTGGTTGTAAACATTTCTTCCAGCTACCGCAGAACCACATAAATTTTCGAGACCAGAGGGCGAATTGTCTGGGATGTACGAGGCGTTACTAGATTATTCCAGCGAGCAATTAGTTCTAAACGCGTCAGCAGCTGCTTGTCTGGTCACGGCGACCCCGAAATTCCAATGCTGTGTCGAGCTTGCGGACGAAATGGAAACTGAAATCAGTTTGAATTTCTTCATATGCCGAAGGAAAGAAACGCCCCCTAGCAATTTTAAATGTGAAAAAACTTGTTAGAGATAAGTTATTTTTAGTTTTTCTGCTGGTTAAGTTCTAAACGGAGCACTTTGAGTAACACACCGACAAATGCCACCTATATACGTAACTTTCCTCTTCAATTCGCAATAAGGCCTACTCCTAACTTTTTAAAAATCCTCCGTATTTCCTCTTTCTACCTCGTTTACTAAACAATGATTCTTGCGTGTCAAATTGTTTCATGCTTGACATTGTGGAAATGCGATACAAAGGATAAAATATAAAAACCAATAATAATTTTTATTGACGGAAAGAGACGGCTAAGAAATGGACATGTATTCAATATGGACGCGTACTGTCTGTATATCATACAAGTTTCCGGGAAATGAGGTATAGATTATTTGAACTTTCCTTCGTTCAAAATGTGCTTACCCTGATGTCTCATGTTTTCTAACTGACAAACGGTAAACGACAGTTGAGAGTGAAGTACATTTGAAGATGGCGTAAGGAATGAATCCTTGCAGAGAAGGCGTAATAAGGAAATTGCTATGTAAATCCATACTTCTATATTTAAAAAAGCAATAATTGTTCAAATTGCTTGTAGGCTGGAAATTCTCCTTAACTAAGTACCTTTAGTAAAAAACAATTCTTTTAGTAATCAATTCCAACAAACAAGCGCTCTTAGTCGTTCTTATTCTGCCTATGCTCTGCGTCTTTTCCTATGGTTTATGCATTACTGCGATACGAGTAAAGTGAATGTGTTGCCTACAGATAGTTCTAGCGCAGACAGTCGGGCGGGTAGGAGATGACTTCTTAATCAAATTTCTTCTTTCAGAAAATGCTGTGAACTCGTTTTAGAATGTCATAATTTTCTTTAATCCGTTAATATAAACCGCAGACGCCCGAGCACATAAGCATAAAATTCTTTAAAACTAAGGAGGAATGTAGAGACGAAAACCTACAACGGAAACGAGACACCTAGGTCGGGCTCGCGGGTTACACTCCTGGGGCAGGGATTCTAAGCGCTAGCTTTTTTCCTCTGCCCGCAGGATGGGAAGGACAGGAAGGAACAAGGAAGGAGGCGCCGCCGCGATAGGAGCCCGACGACGCCTCCTGGGAGGGGATAGGGAAGGAAAGGAGGGGACGAGGAATCCCGCACCGTCACAAGGGCGGGCGGGTCCAACTACTAACGAAACCAAGCTAACGCAATTAATGTTCTAACAATCTTGGAGGACCATTCTATGAGGAAGAACGATGCGACGATCAAATCGTTAGATAGACGAAAACCTACAGGAAAGAAATTACAGCAGCTAATCTCATTTCATACATAATTCACAGTGTCCGACGATATCTGGTGGAAATGTTTTATATCCATGAGAATAAAATAAAATGGTAAATTTCCACACAATTTTATTTACAATATACCGACCCGTTTTCGACACGTAGTGTCATTATCGAAACCGGGTTGGTATTTTGTAAATAAAATTGCGTGGAAATTTACCATTTTATTTTATTCTCATTAATCTCATTTCGTTAATAACCAATAATAAGTATTACTTTCAGCACCGATATGTACGATAATTACGGCCGCATTCATAGTTTCCTTAGTAAGCTACTAACGCCGAACAAGTGATATAAGTAGTAGCATTCTTTCACAATGATATTCATAGATCGTTACTAAGGGCTACTAAGCTTAGTATACCACTATCTTAGTGGCCAGCTCTTAAATACACTCCTGCCTTGATTAAGGGAGCCACTAAATACGGCGGGTCGTTATGGATGATCAAACTTCGTATTGTACAGATAAACTCGTTAGAAAATATTCGTTTACTCTAAGGGGTATATTACGTATTTGTACCAACGTGGAACATGAAATATCCATTCTTCAAGTAAGGTAGGCAACGTATGTCGTGTAATTGTTGACAGAAATTGAAAGTTTGAATAGATGCAAGAAAATTAAAACGTGCAGGGAAATGTCATTGTTTCTCTAGTGTAAGTAAACACAATTTGTGCCTTTAGTGTACCCTAGGTGAATTGATTGCATATAGGCGATGAAGTAGAGAGTGAAGCGACAAGTTAAGTGATTTATGCGTGTATGAGCGTCGAAAAATTATTTATTTACTCCATACTGATTTACTCTATCGTGCACATTTTGATCCAAGGTACCTAATTGTAACGAATGGGATATGTGAGAACCTACAACTACTTGGGAACTTTGATAAAAGAGGACTGGAAAATTATAGGAGAAATGAAAAGAAGGATAGGAATGGCGAAAGAAGTTTATAAAAAAAGAGGAAAAGATTGCTATGTAACAAGGGGCTGGACTTAAAATTGAGGAAGAGATTGGTGAAGTGTTATGTTTGGAGTGTGTTTATGTATGGATCTGAGACTTGAGCGATAGGGAAGACAGGCAAGGACAGAATTGGGGCGTTCGAGATGTGGGTTTGGAGGAAGATGGAGGGAATACGGTGGATTGATCGAGTAAGGAATGAGCAAGTGTTGAACAGGGTAGATGAGAAAAGTACATTGATGGCTAAAATAAATAAAAGAAGAGCAACAGCGTGGGAAATGTGATGAGAGGTAATGGTATTTTGAAGGTAGGCTTGAAGGGAACGGTGGAATGGATAAGAAGAAGGGGAAAGAAAAGACTAAAGTTGATTGACAGTCTGAAGATGGGAAAGTACAGAGACTTCAAAGAGATGGCCGGAGACAGGAAGAGTGGAAACGGCGTTGGTGCGAGGGACCTGCCGACGGGAAGAAAACCACATGATGATGTACGTTTATAAGTGCTGTACGCTTGATAGTACGTTTGATTTCATTACCTATTCTGTTCACCTCATTCTGATCTTTCACCAATGAATACATGCTTTGGCGGAAATTTATGAATTCACAAAATTCAGTGGGTGTACGGTGCGTGAGTGTGATCAACAAATTAAATTGGGAGTTACCCGTACACCACCCTAAATATCTGACTGCTTGTGGCATCACTTCGAATTTTGCCTTTTTGAAGCCAGATTTTTAGAATATTAAGTGCTAAAATGGAATTTTTAAATATATCTATTTAAAGATCTTTCAATCATCCTATAGCCCCAAAAAGCTATGGAGAAGAAATATCTGTAAAAATCCCAGTGCGGCAACAACTAATGATGAGTATTACTTTCATCGTTACATATCAGTCATCAAATATACATTTATTAGGCAATTTTTTATTAATTTTGTTTTTTCATCTTTTAGGCATCCTTATTTAATTATTTCCTCCAAAAACATTATTACTAAAAAAACCTAAATTCTCTCTCTATTATCCTTGTCTCTCCTCTATTATCCTAATAATTTATACAATATTCCCATCACATATTGGTCCACTTTCCCTACCCCAAAACATTTTACAGCATTAAAAAACATTCATATAAAATATTCAACCACAGGCTTACAAATTTTAGCCTGAATAATGACCGTAGGTCCCGACCACTCATTCATAACTTCAGAGCCAAAGGAAAAAAATCATGCTAACATGCTGACCTAACAATTTTTAATACATTTTTTTCGAATCATTCGTGTTTGATGGAGGCAGATCATTTTGTGGCTTGTTGAGAGCAGCGCTATTCTTAAACAACGGCTAAACTTCAACAAGTACCTCCTCCATAACCCGAGAATCCAAAATCCTTTCCACCTAACGCACAGCGTACCCGGGAGGCAACAGCTACCTCCTTCTCAAGGTTAAAAGCGGAAACGCTTGAATTCATTCGCGACTAAATGAATGGAAATGAACGGGGAGGGAGGGTGGGGCCCCCTTGACCTTTTGACCTATATTTCACGTTAAGAGGATTGAAAATCCGTTATTTACGGCCGTCGTTTGATGTGCTACGGAGCTCCCGCAGTGCCATTTCCTACGTGGGTGATGCATCACGGAGCTGAAACTCATGCATGCACTTTTCTGCTCCCGAGCATACCGTTTGATCACCTGCGCGCGCCAGAAGAGGGTTACCGCCATATATACGCGGTTGCCACGAGCAAAACTCGTTCCCCGATCCATGAAATAGAGTTTTCCAACATATTTTCCCCACCACAGCGATATATATGTTTGCGGCATGGAAACGTTTTGAGGATGCACGCTCTTGAAACAGACTTCATCCACTAACTCCCAAGATAATCGCTCAGACGAATACCCAAAGGCTAATTTTGAGACAGTACACAGTAGCATTTAGCATTGTATTATCCTTTAACATGTAATGGCAGCCAAAAGTTTACACGTAGGCTAAGAAATTAAGTCATATATTTAAGTAAGTACTCTATTCACAGTATAGCTATTAAGTCGTATATAGATAGTCAACTAGATAGTCTAAATTATTCAGTGAGCAGAGTGCAAAGTAATAATGTATTTTGTTACTATCGGTGTTATAAAAGTTTTCAAAGTTGCCGCTCATTACGAGGGGGCAGAAAGGTTCAGACAGTACAATTTGGTCTCACGGCTCTCTCTGTTTCCAGCGCATTTATTTTCGTTTGATTCGCACTCTTTCCACAATAAAATTTGCAATTTTAGAAAATGCTGGGTCAGTTTTACTCATATTTTAGAGAGTGCGAAATATTTTACAGCATAAACTAATTGCGTGGCTATGATTACAACGTTGAATCAATATGCAAAACTAAACGCCCAGTGCATTTTTGCAAAAGTGGAGCATTTATTGCAGCGCAATATTGCAAATTGCAGAGCAAATATTGCAAAGTGGAGCATTTATTACAAGGAATATCGATATCAGGACATTTCTTTCGTATATTTTGTATTTATAGTGAAAAAATTAATGCACATAAAATAACAAATCATTACAAAGGCTATTGGTGGGAAATATTTCATTTCCGAGTTAATTTCATCAAGCTAAGTATTAAAGTTGCAAACTTTAAACTATTTTTTACTAAATTACTAAGACGTAAACTAGATATCGTTACAAACAGTTTAATGATAGCTCTTCATAGAAGAAATATCTCTCCAATAACGATACCTTCTCCTCAACATGTGGCGTTTAAGTGCGTACTTGAACAATTGAAAAATATAAAAATTTCCTTTATAACAAAAAAAGAAAAGGTAAATTTAGGCTCCAAGAGCACATGTTTAAAAAAGGCAAAATATAATAAAATAACATGGCCACTTTTTTCGCGGAAAGAAACAAAACCAGATAAAGTAGAAATCGCCAAGAATGAGGTGAACTTAAATATAAGTATGATGAATATATCAGAATGATAGTGAAAAGTCAATGCTAACCTAATTACAACGAGAAGCAGTAGGATCGGGATGTATCACACACCTCTATGAGCAGCGCTTGCGTAAATGCAGACGTGATCAAATGTGCATTAAAACTTAAAAAGGACTGCGTTAAAAGTACGTAATTCGCCCTTGCTTATCATGACAGCACTTGTTTATGAATTTAAGGGATAATTTTTGGGAAAACGATTTTACGACTAAACACTACTGCCCCCTTAATTTTGCTCAATGCCTTTCAATGGTAATAGGTGAGGCTTGATCGTTGTTGATGAATTTTGGAAACAAAAACAAATCTCGTAACTCTCCGAAATTTGGACCATTCCCTAATTTAGTCCGATGTACTCTCAGCCAAGAACACCATATTTGTATTTGATTTGATCCAAAAGTTTAATCTTCCAGTATAAATTATGCACTTAAGCTCGAAGTAATTCAAGATATAGATCATTGCAGGCAACTGCACCAGCTAGAAATGAGATCTCTAAATAAAACTCACAATTCTGTAAAAAGAGGACCCTCCATTTCCTAAATTGCTTCATGCATTACCAAAGAAAATTAGAGTGCTTCAAGCACATTTTGCAGAGATTTATTTAACCTCAGTAAGATCCCGCAGAGTACGGTGTGTAGAGCTACAATTAGCTCAATCCCATTCATTCTCTGAATAAACAGCTTGAAAAATCTACATGGGTTATTTATGCCGTGAGTTCAATTTCCGTATTAGTCTGGATTTCATGAGGGCACGTATTTCATTTGCGAATTCCATGGTGCATCTCCGTAATACTAATTGGAGTTAGCTTTAAGGTAACACGAATATCTACATGCTCCCAATCAGCTTCCAAAATTTTAAACATACCTCCTGCTTCACTTCATGAGGTCAAAAACGTGTCTCATACGTACTGCATAGTAGCCAACTTCAAAGTCGTCGACTGATGAACACAAAAATATTGAGTGAATTCATTATGGCTTTAAGTACACCAGCACAGATAAAATTCATAATTTCCTCATCTTTTAATCGTACTTTATCATTGATTTAAGGGGTATCAAGTAACTACAGGACACCTCATTCAAAAAAAATATCATTCCCCCATTTTTCTTAAGTAATCACATTGTGATATCCGGCGCTAATATCTAATTTAGTTATCCCTATAATCTACCATCAGCGTGAAAAAGGTAGAACGTTGTACTTTAAGCATGTGTATAAAATCCCGTCGAAGCTGCTAGGGTCGTGCCATATATTATTTTACCCATCGTTTATTTTAATTTTAAAATAAATCATTAAACATCGTTTAAACGTAAAAGTTTAGCTTCTACGGTCGAAAGTGTGAACGAGAACGCGCGAAAAACTACGAAACTACTAGTTACGACGAAACAGTCGTCTTCTTCATCTAGTCACGGGTAAAATATTTGATTGGTGCATATGATTGTATTTTTATAGAGATAATGGCATCTTTGTATTACAAATAGCTTTTTAAATTTAAATTTTACCCATTTTTTTAATGGCCAAAAGGTAGATTTCAATTTCCGAGGCGTAAAAAGAAAATTAATATCGAAGTTTCGTATTCTATACGTAAAAAATATTCATAAATTTTTCATGTGAGGAAATGTGTACATTGTTCCTCTTACTTAAAAACAAATTTAAACAAATGCATAAAATTCAGCGATTCAGCCTACCTTTTTGCGCCGACAGTAGTAACTGACAAACCTAGCATCAAAGAAATAAACTGAATTCATGAATACTTGCAATTTCCTAAAAATTTCTAAAAATAAATTTTTCTTTTGGTCTCTGAAAATTTTATCATCATCACCTTATCATCATGTAAATTAAATAATTGTAAGAGAAATTTGTTAGTTAAATACGAGCAGTGGTGGATCCAGGATACGGACAAGTGGGGGTTAAAATTCCAGCAACAGTGGGGGTCGGAGGAGAATTACCATTCTATCTAGTATGAATTGGATACCCAAGGATGGGGCTATAGCCCCCTTAGCCCCCTTCACCCCATAGATCCGCCACTGAATACGAGGGTAATAGAGAAAGTAACTGCTGTTTGCGTGTAGCGCGAGAAGTATCGAGGGTAGCGCCACCACATTGACATCGGGGCGCGCAGTAAATCGGTGCGCTTCCTATAGTGCAATGCGGACCATTGTACGTTCACGCGTTGTCCAGTTACTACCTAAAAATATTAGTGCCAAAATAGAGAATCCCGCCAACTATGAAGTGAGGAAATGTGTACATTGTTCCTCTTACTTAAAAACAAATTTAAACAAATGCATAAAATTCAGCGATTCAGCCTACCTTTTTGCGCCGACAGTAGTAACTGACAAACCTAGCATCAAAGAAATAAACTGGTGGTGTTACACGATTGATTTTTTTTGGGCAAAAAATCTATTAGCAGCTGAAATTCATCGTGAATTGCGTGCCGTGAATGGACAAAGCATTATGAGTGAAGGTAGAGTCTGCCAGTGGCTAAGATTTGAAAAAATGGAATAGCAATTATTCTTGGCGAAGAAAGAAGTGGTAGGCTTTCTCTTGTCAGTGATTTTGTCTCAGCGGTTCAGCAATGGCGGAGGGTGGCTACATTCAAAGGTGGCAGATTTTTATGAAGTCTGGATTACAAAGATCGTAAAAAAATATGAAAAGTGCTTGAATTGATTTTACAACTGTGTGGAAAAATAAAGGAAGTTTTAGTTTTAATATGCACATAATGAATTTGTTCTAACTTCACTTGTTTTATTTTTATTTCAAAACGGCATACATTCGCAGTAGGCAACGCTGTAAAAGATGATTATTATTATAGTATTCTAACGATTAAGGTTGTTTCCCATTGAGTTCTTAAGAAGCCTTCTGGGAGCCTCACCTTTCTCCAAGCGCTTCCATCTTCAACTGTATTAGATTTGAAATAGAAAATTTAGTGTTCCAACAATTTTTCCTTGCGTTTCATACGATTTTAGAGAGGGTCGATTCTATGACTCTTTGTCGTATCTCGTCCCGTTCACCCCAAACATTTGTATGAATCAGTCAGTCAATCAGTGGTCAGAAGTGAGTTTTACAGTATATAGATATATATCATCAAATTCGTCAAATATAAAACGTAACTATCTTTCACTTCTTCAATCCATCTTTTTACCCATTTTTACTTTTTATCGTCAAGCTGCCATTAAACCATACTCTTTTCACATCAACAACATCACAGCGGTTCTTTGCTCAAGGAGTAGCCCACGGTTAGCCCTTTTCAGTACCTTATACTCGCCCTAACAATCCCCACGGTCACCTCACCCTTCTGAATAACTCCCGCGAAACCTTCCCCTGGAACACAACCTTAATCTTTTAACCCTTTGCTTAGCCCCAAAACCTCTCGCACACCCCTTTTCCTTATTGCGCCTCCAAAAAGGTATTCTCGTGCTTTAAATTCCACATAAATCACCTTTAATCATTCTTATTTACATATCTTCCAGCCGAGGATCTCTCCCGAAACGAGGAACTTTTCGTTTTCCCCTCGTTCAACCGGTCATTTAAATTCAGCGATAGCTCTCTCGTATCCTCTCCTCCCGCGCACAACCCCGCCTGGCATCGCATTACTTTCCCCTGTACGCATTACTCGCCTCTTCCGGAAACTCCTCCCCCCCTATCATCACACTCTCGCTATCCGCTCTATCGACCCTGCTGCTACTTTTTTACGGAAGTACTCAACACGAACCACCACCACTCTCCACCTCTACGGTCGTGATGATTTTCGGCGAAGTTAAATTTCGACCTAATTGTCGACTGTATCACTTTCTTGAACTGTAGCATAGAATTAATTACAACAAGTTCATTGTTCAAGGAATTTGTAGAGCGAAGCATATACGTTTTTTTACATATTAAAGATCTGCAAAGGTAACATAGATAGGAACATGGCAAATTATGAACTAAGTAACGCTATTTTTGTAATTACGCTTTAGCGAAAACATGGTCAGTCATAAAAAATCAATATGTGGGAAAATGCCAAGTATTTGATCCTAAACGCCTACGATAAAAGAGTTTCATCATGTTACGCCCGCTACTAATAATTACCCTATAACTTTATTCAATGAAGATAAACTTTTTCGGAAGTACTCAACGTGAAACTCCCCTACCCCATCTCCAAGGTCGTGAAGATTGTCGCCGAGTTTAAGTTTCGACTTTCTTGTCGACAGTATGACTTGCTGACACCTTCCCATGAAAATAATGGCAAAAAATTCACTTTATCAAGGATTTTGTTCAATTATGTACATATTTTTTAAAGTAGGTATTTCAGTTCTAAAGAGAAAAACGAAATAGAAACATGACACATTATGAACTTCTATTACTTTATCGGACAATGATAAACTTTGTCGGTGAAATCAACATGAACGGCCTCTACCCTATATTTCCACGGTCGTGGAGATTGTCGGTGAGGTTACATTTCGACTTTATCTTATTCTGGAACTTTTACATAGATATATGTCAAAAAATTCATTGTTCAAGGTCTTTGTTCAATGAATTATATACATTTTTTACATTTACGATCTGTCAAGAAAATAAAAGAGTAAAAACTTGCCAAATTATGAAGTATTATTTTTGGACGGTGATAAACTAAATATTTTCTACATAAAAGAGAAAGAATGACAAAATAAATAATAATTTTTTAAAACTTATGTAACATTTAAAGAACAGTATTTTCCAAAACAAATCATCTTTTATAAATAGAATTCCACAATGTGTCCAAGCAAAAATCAGTCTGAACAATAGCCATACTTTCGACTTCCAAAACTTCGATATTTTACATGATTTTATTTAATAAAAAATATCCAAAGACATTATACATATTTCCAGAAACGATATAGACTGTAATTAAATATCGGGCAACGAAAATTTAAGTAAATTGTTTTCTTACTTAGTTTATCAAAATTGCTAGGTAACTATGAATTGTTTTGGCATAGCTACTATCAATTAACATTTCCTATTCGTTACAAAAAAGTAAGCAAAAATTCTAGTCTTCTCTTTTTCATCAATTTATTACTCGATTCGTTTCATTTTTCTTTAATTAAAGTAAAATAAACGTAATAATCTTTTTTACCTTTTACGTATTAAACTACGTGCTTACATTCATAGCCTGATGAAGGTAGATAATTATACCACAATTTTGCATGCAAAAAATTCGAAAATTCAATCATTTTCATTTAAAATTCTTCAAGACCTATCGTTGAAGACACTGAATTAGCAAAAAATATGAAATTCAGAGAGAAATAATGGATAACGCACCGTAATTAAAAGAACCCAACAATGTTAATTAATTTATGGTACTCCAGTCAAAAGATTGGTACACTACTGCCGGAAAATTTATCCTTTCCCAGCTCCTTCCTCCAGTTCTCTAACGATCTTATTCATTGTGTCCTTCTTTACATGACCGAATCCCTAATCCCAGTCTTAGTAGTCTTTTAGAAACACAGTTTTCCCTCCAATACATTTCGCGCTTAAATACCGAGTCTCAATAACGGCCCATCCTCAGGGTCTTTGTCTAGCGTATTGTCCTCCTTAATTTCCTTTTCCTCCTATTCTCTTTCTTAATTCCTCGACCAACCCGTTTATTTGATCCACAATTTATCAGACAATAATGCACTGTCACACATTAAATAACTATCTCGATTATGATTTTATAGCAGGGTAAAAATATAAAATATCGTATTGCGTTTCTAAAAAAATATGTTACAAGGAAACGGTATTAAATTAACTTAAAATGTATATAACGGCTAATAAACTTGATGATAACAGTGTTTATAACCTGAAAACGGTTCAGGAGGAATAAATCTTGTTGTGTTAAAAACGAAAAAGTTTTAAAATCTTTTATTGCAGTTTTCCATCCCAAGGAAATATTCAATTTTCTGACAAAAATAAAAAAAGATCAAGATGAAATATATTTCTATCAGGGATCATTCTCATGTCATTTTCTTAAGGTTTGACCTGATATTTGATAAGGACTCCTGGCACGATCTCCTTGGTAAAAGCAAAAGTTGTCCTTCAAAAGAGTAGACTAGTCAAGTGTTCCTATATGACAAAAATTACTGATCATTTCGAAGTACCAACTTCCAACTTAACGTTACCATGGCGTCATTCAAACCCTTGATATCCGATTTTCCTTGGGTGAGAAATTCTGATTAATTCAGTGGTGTCATGGTGCCGGTACGCCGTTCCGGCACTGATTCACAAAAGACACAATAGTCAAATAACACATTTATCAATTTTATTTTCTCAAAATTTCTAATATATACATTCGTAACCAAAAAAAAATGTAATAAAATGTAAAAATTAAATTATAATTAAAATACAGAGTAATATTTCTCTTCTAAAGTAAAGGAGGAAAGTGCGTTCCGGTACTACTAATTTTTCCATAACGTCACTGGATTAAGTCATAAAATTTACAATCATGCAGTAGCAGGAGAGAACCATTTGGGATGTTTTGAGTACGTAGTATAAGTTTAAAAGGGCCGTATCCAAAAATGTAAATGTATTCAAATGAAACGATATAAAAATGAGAATGCAAAAGTACTCGACTTGAACACTTACCAATCCGTAACGATAAAAAAACAATTGACTGATGCAAAAAATACTTGAACGCTTAATTTATTTCTCAGTCCTCGCAGACGCGTTGTTTTGCAACTAGAGTGACATATTTATTTGGGATATCAAATGAGTTTAATCCTTCACGTGTTATTTCCCAGAGCATAAAAATAAATTCCACCCGATAAAATGAAGAGTGTAAAAGACAGAATTTGAAGTGTCACTGTGGGACAATGTGAACTGAGTACATGCAGCGAGTATCTAATGCAGCAGGAAAAGCGTAAAACGAAATTTTGCAGTAACGATGGCTATATTTTCGCAAGTTTTGCGCCAGATTCTTCACGTAGTTAATGGAAAAATGTAACACTAGGGACAGATTGAAATGAAAATAGCGCAAGTGATTCTCATGAATATGGAGATTGAGAGAATTGCAAAAGGGTGACTCCAATGCCACATCAATCGAAGCTAAAATGGAATTCGTGTTTGGTTCAGTGCGGATGGCGAGGAAAACACGAAATTGCAATTCGCTTCTAGCAGTTACTGGTGAGAAATGAGGACTATAGGGAAACGCTCTCCAGAAGCAATATAGTGCGAAATCTGTCACCGTTGTCGAGATCACCGGCTAACGATGAAAAATAAATAAGATCAGGTCAGAACATGATTTTATTTAACGAACAATGTTCGTCTTTCAGCAAGGATAAAGGGTACTGTTTCCACTTAAGGATGACGTTTAACGCCATAAGGAAATTCCTTTTCCAGTGTTATGCACAGCAACTGGCGGATAAGTTAGGGACTTATGTATTAAATATACCACTAATAATACAAAATAATAACAAATTTTTATAAAGACAACGTTTTTATGTCGAGTATACGTTGGTATAATTTCACTAAATACATTAGCCATGTATACACTGGTATGATTTCACTAAGTTCTAATAGTGAAACTTAAAGGAGAGGTCAAGAAATTGGAGAAGGTGCAGAGAAAAGCTGCTAGGTATGTGTTGGGAAAGCATAAAAAAACGGAAAAGGTTTCAGAAATGCTCAGAGTTCTAAGGTGAGAGAGCTTACAAGAGAGGAGAAAAAGAAGCAGGCTATGTGGCATGTTTAGAATAATGAGTGGGGAAAAAGGATGGAAAGAATTTGAGAAGGGCATATTAAAACCCAGCTTTGTTGGAAAAAAGGATCACCAGTTCAAGATAAAGTGCCGATCACAAAGGACAAATGCGAAGCAGTTCTCCTTCTTGAATAGGACCATAAAGGACTGGAACGATCTACCAGCAAAACTATTTGAGTCCATCCCGAAAAGTTTACACAGTTTTAAGAAGCGATTGAAGAAGTAGGGACCAAGGGCTTTTTGTAATGTTTTCTATTGTCTTTTTTTAATGTTTTATATTGTTTTTTCAATGTTTTCTATTGTTTTCTTTCATCATACGTACATGTTACCGCCAGGCCAATGGCCTACTTGTAGCAATTTTAATAATAATAATAAAAGATGATACCGATTTTAACGGGATTACAAGAAAAAATATCAGCGTGGAATTACTAATAAATATTCTAATTTTCTTGCCTTTTTTTTAATACATCTACATTCTCTTCTTAATGTTGCACACGAAGCAAAAAAATACAGAGTGTTTTTCCGTCGGTGATGGCACACACTGATGATGGGTGTAATCCACCCCTTAACTCTTTCTAGCCCAGAGCTGCTTCTGGGAAAAATTAAATTCCAAGATCTCTAATTGTAAAAAAGTGAAGATTTTACCATTCAGCTTTACAGCACAAAAGAAAACGTAGCTTCAATCTTTCCTGAATAAATATTAAAATGTGTATATTTGTAATGTTACTTATTGTTAGACGCAACATTTGGTTATAATGGGTTAATCGGTGGGCGGATGAAAATTATTGAAGTAAATTGTGGTTTTTCATTTCATTTCAACAAGGTTATTCAGGGATCTAGCAAAGTTAAAAACTGCACACTTAAGTATGCATGCGATGGAGTCAGCCGAATGAAATTACGAAAAGGAAGCGAGAACGCTTGAAATTCAGCAGTCAAACAAGTCGACTAAGTAACGACAAACTAACAGAGAATGGGGCGTGTAAAAGGCTTTCTAAGCCTGCTGAGCATTATGCGGGCTTTAGCACATTGCTTGCAAAGTCGAGGGAACGGGCAGTAATAGGGGAAGAGGCAAAGCGCCGAATAAAGGGGTGGAATGCATGCGGGCGGCGGACCCCACACCCCAAGCAGTAATCACGCGCACTCTCCTAGGTCATCATTTATGGGTTAGGGACGCGAGATTGCGAAGAGCAACCCGAGCTGTAATACGACAGGGTGTTCCCGTGCGTGGAGAATGCGAAGTAGCCCAAATATGTATCGCAATCTCACTTACCGAAAGGAACTCACAATTATGCGCGACAAATGGAAATGTTTGGAGCGAAGAAAGCAAATGGTATTCAGGTACTAATGTGTGCACTGAAGCAGGTCATTTGGAAGCAGGATATTGGTCTCTCAATGATACAGCGATCCGAATTTGAATTTGGTGGGTCTCTCAATTCAGAGTACTTAAACGAAAGTTCAATTTCATGCCAGCACATAGATAAAAACAAATATGGAGAGCTGCTAATTAATAAATTACTATATGCACTTAATTTACTTCTTGCATTAAGAGATATAAACTTTCAAATTTCAGACTAACATACTTATGGTTGGCAAGAATAATATTATTTCCTTTGAAATGGGTAGGCGATTACGCAAATATAGTTGACTTTCCTTTAAAAAAATGCTCACCGATTAAACTGGAAAGGTAAGGTCGACTTCTTCGTCATCAAGCTCAACATTCTTTTTCTCAAATTTGTAAATTCCCTCTCCTGTTCTCTGCGTACATAGCTAAACACTTATTGCAAAATAGGACACAAATCCATGCCTATGAATAGTCTTGTCTTAGACTTAGGAACTGTTTCAGGGCTCACCCACTTTTAATGGTGCGCCATAAGCATATTAAAACCTATATATGCACACTGTACAGTTGTTTCCACAGTTATACGTTAGCTTACCCATACAGGCCATTTTACTCGAACCCACTGGGTATATCAGATAGAGATATGTTAGTAGAGGAGATTGCTACTACTTGTTTCACAATTTTTCTGAAAGAATAGAATTTCCGTCAAAATTTTATTTTACCAATAACTATAACAGACTCTGTGTATCATTAGATATACTATTAACACATTCTGTAAACGCGTGCCATAAACTGTAGTTTTATTTTAAAATTCTAACTGAATCCATGTGCCTGGGTTGGTGCTACTCAAAGCCTACTCGTTTTAACATAAAAAAATGACACACTAAAGCTGATCCCATGTCTGAGTTTGTATTCCTCCTACCCCTAAATAGTGGTGGTCGGAGAGTTATTAGAAAAATGGGGCTGATCAATACTTTTTTCACGGCTAATATGCATTAGGACTGAAGGTTGTGACGAATACTTACACTTCATTTCAGGAATGCTGCGGGTTGATATTTGAAATGAGTATTACAAGGTAATTCTACAGAAAGAGAGCAAATGAATCTATAATTTAAAAATGGGAAAATGTTACCGATTTATTTTTCATGACATTAATTTAAATAGCAATTAATATAGTCCAAGTTTAAAGGTCAGGGAATGAAATGCAAAAGTGGTGTCCGATGTTTATTTTTATATTTTTTATTTTATTAATATTAAAAACAATGTAAAAATCGTTCATGACTGCATCTATTAATTCAATTTAACCATTATTCACTGCACCGATGAAGGTATAAGAAATATATCCAAACGTCGGCAAATATTTTCATTTCATTCCCTGACCTATACCCTTGGAAAATTTAATATCATCAACTGATATAATAACCACTTTTCCCCTGACGTCTCATCTAATCACGTTTTCTGGCTCCTGACGGCTCCCTGAAATCTTCCCATGCTAAGGTGGCGACAGAGGTGATGACAGAATGATCTTCGATATTCTAACAAATATCATGTAAAACCTTCAGTTGACATCTGTCGACCTAAGTTCAGGAAATCGGAAAACATTCATGAGATCACTGAGGAACAGTAAGGAAACATACCATTCAAGAAAATGGGCCCTAAATACGCCGCAGCCGATAACCGAGGTTAACCTGTAGGGACACGAACTCATCAGACCCACCAGATGGCTTTGTAATCTAATCACCGTCAGCACTTCGGTAATTCGTGGAATCGGGGGCAATCAAACTCTGCTTTCCACAGCAAGCAAGCTCCGCCCTAATTCTGCTGCAGTCGCAGTAAAAGAGAAGTGGAGGATGAGAAGAAGAAAATCTCATGTTACGCCATCGAAAGGGGGTGAGTAGGACGTTTTGAAGGCGATAAAGCGCTAAAAACCACTATCTGCACTAAATGGTGGGGCGCGGAAGAAAACAAAAGACTTACGGTCAGCGCGTGAGGAGAGTGTAATTCCCGAAAAAAGCTTAATACGCTGCGCATTTTAGAACTTTGAGGCTGGAATGCTATATTCTCCATAAACCTGTTATCGCATGTGGAGGTTGTGTTATGGCTTCCTATTCCATGTATCATTTATTTCATACTTGATATATTTTGTTAAGATTTCCCGATAATATAGCAGTAATAATGTAGACAAAAGGGGGTATTTTAGTTAGATCACAGAAGATGCGAGAAATAAAATTCACATACCTCAGAATGATTACTTAGAGAAAAGAAATACAATCTCCCCTTTCTCCCCCTGGCAAAGAGACGCCTCTCTTTGATGACTTTAATTTTTTTTTCTAACTTCGCTCCCTTTGTCGCTGGAACACACGTCACATCCTCTCCATCCCCAACTTCCGCTTTCCTAGCTCCAGAAATCATCCGACAAAAAGAGGGATCTGCTTACAACGGGAAATTGAAGCATAGATAAGCAGGTAAGATAACACTTCATCAAAATTGCGCTTGAAGTATGCAGCTGCATAACAATAAGGCATGGACAGTTCAATATTAACCCATTTATTGCCAGCCCATTCCGGGTGGGATGTGCGAAGACTGCCAAGGCTATTTACCGGAATTTGCAACATTTCAGATTTTAAAATTGTTCAGCTACTTAATTTTATTTAATACATATAGTTTTTTTTTCCCAATACTTAAGATATATTTATAACTTATAACAATACATATATTATGGGGGGTTACTTAAATTACTGCCGTTGAAAAGGCTACAATCACGGAAAGAAGTAAATAAGTCGGGCCGATAAATCGGTCCCTGGATGTTTTCGCTCAACTAGCTAGGGCCGATATATCGGCCCAGTGGCAGTATAAGAGTCAATATATTTAAAAAATGATAAATACGAGGACCGTTTTTTTGTCAACTTTCGATGGGCCATGATCAGAAGACGAAGTGGTTGATTAAAAATTATTTCATTGCTCAATGTTGAGCACACTTGTGGTGTCCTTTCGAGATAATCGCCTCGGCGATTAAGAAATGGGTGGCCCCTGTAGACAAGCTTTACTATACCTTCTTCATGGAATGTTGCCGCCAATGACTTCCAATGATTTCTTTGGCCTGAAGCTCGTCACCCGTACGCTTGCTATCGAGCCACATCTTCATTTCAGCATAAAGATGGAAGCAACACAACACTAGTAGGTCGGTATTGCACAGCGGGTGATCAAAAATGTCCAATTTAAATTGCTCACGGTGCATTTGGGCTGCATCAGCGCTGAGATGTCGGGTGTTGTCATGGTTCAGAACACTTCCAGAAGTCAGTACGTCTTTTATTTTATTTTGAATGGGAAAGAACGTAATGTTTCACACTGCTTCATACTTTAACCACATTGCATTAAAGAAAAATTCTCTTTTATCGGCACAAACGTCACGCACGTCAATGCTATAACGATTCGGCGAGTTTTCTGGCTGTCTCCCCGCAGTGCCCGCTTGGCGGGAGAATCAATTGATGTAGTGTAGTTAATGGCATTGCAACTAACCTTACACTAACAACTTACGGTCAGAAATGACTTGAGCGTGAGGTGCGGAGGATGCACAATTCCCCTACCTGCGCAGTACCCGCCTGTCGCATGCATGGTGCTTTTGCTGAGCTATCGAAATTGAAAAAAAAACCCTCACGTGTACATTTCCGATGTAATTAACAGTTTTTCTGTGCAAAAAATATTATCATAATTAGGGTGCAGACAGTGGCGGATCCAGGATAGGGACAAGGGGGGGGGCTTAGCGGGGGTTAAAATTCCAGCAGCATTGGGGGTACGAAAAAAATTCCATACTTTTTAGTGTGAATTGGATACCACGGGCATTGGATTGGATGTAGCCCCTTTACCCCCCCCCCCCCATAGATCCGCCACTGGGAACAGATAGTGGTCATTATTGAATTTTTGGTCCTGCGTCAAAATAACAAATCATTCAAACATGGATCTGTCGAAATATAAAGAGAATTGAAGTGAATCTCATGAAACACAACGTTAACCTACTGAAAAAAATTTCACAAAAACTTTACTTCACTTATCTTGACTTATTGTGAGACAGGCAAAATAATGGCACTATAACACGATCCGCACATCAATTGCAAAATCAATTAAATAAAACTATGATATGGCATGGAAAATTTTGTACTCTGTTAATGTCCTATTGTTTTCTTCCCTCTCTCCCCTACCTCTCACTCCTTTGCCCACCTTGCACTGCAGTTAGTCAAATTGGGTACATCGACCCTACCTACCTCCCCATCCTCTCACATCCCCTTGGCTTTTACAACAAGGGGAAGACCCAACTCTTTCCCCCTCCTCCCTCCCAACCTCTCCCTACCTCTTGAGTCTCCTCCCCCCCTACTCTTTCTGGTTTATACGTTCAGGTATTTAAGACGATCTAAAAATGTACTCCTCGCCTGAGGATGACGCAGTGCGTCGAAACCGCGGTCGTGATCGAATAAATATTTATGTGGAAAAACAAAGTTCAATTTTCAATCATTATGAATGAATTCCACAAAGTAACCCTCAAACCATCAACTCCAAAGAGTATGGTAGGTTTTACTTCTCTCAAAAGACAAAACTCACTCCGTATCTACTTTTTAATTTCAAAATAAATAAAAGCCTTACTTAGCTATTGAGGATTCTAAGTTGAGTTACGCCATTTTAAGTTGATCTGAATAAAAAGGCGATCTTTTCGAGTTACCGAACTCCTTAGGTATACCAAGCTGTTGTTATATACGAGGGTTAACCTTGGTTTTATCGATCACTTGCAAAAAACATATACTAAGAGGCCCTCGTGTATCAGGGTGATAATTTTATCATTATTCAAAGTAAATATAAGCTTAACTAATCTCTTGATTATCCTATTTTAAAAAAGAAGCAATCTCTTCGAGTTTCTGAACTCCCTAGTTACATCAAATTAACCTGTTGTATACTATTTATCCTCAGTTACATCCTTGCCACCATAGAGTAATATGATATAACAAAATAGAAGAATCATAAACGAACTGCTGTTTCTGCATGATGTCATCAATAAGAGCCTATGTTACGAGTTACTGAAGGAAATAAGAATGATAGTTCCAAATGCTAATAGCCGGTTGAAAAGAACATTTTACATATCAAAGGTTAAAACAATTTATTGTTCCAATAGGCCAATACGAAGGATTTGTGTAGTATGGAACGAAAATTTCAACGATATAGACTTGTATCAAAAGAAAGAATGCTTTATAAAAGATGTTAAGAATATATTTCGCGACTGTGATAGTATTTAGTTAATATTTTTCAGCATTTGTTAACATGATTGTTACTATTTTTGTGGCTGTGACCAAATTATTTTCAATTTGTTCTATAGTTACATTCTTGGATTGTTCACCCTATAATTATGCATATGCTGGGCGAACATAAAACATGATAAATAAATAAATATAAGTGAAAGCTGTGAAAGGAGAGTTGGTAAAATACAACACGCGAGAACGGGTTTAAGATCTACGCCCCGAGGGTCACGGTTATACATAGGGAACAATGAATCAAGGAACGCGTTGAAATGGAAGGACTCATTCCAATGCAAGGAAAGGAAGCATGGAGAATACGGAGAAAGGCAAAAAATGGTGTGTGGACCGTGAGCGGAACAACAGAAGAGGCATTTTTTTATCACAACCAGTTTCTCCGAAAAACGAGGGACTTCTAACTTCGGCTACCTTGCAAAGAAAACCATTCAAACCTGAGGCAACCATTCCTAAAATGGGTTGTATACATCCCAAAGGACAGCAGACCTAATGATCCACTATATATATTATAGCTGCAAGCAATTACGTTCTCAGTGTACAATTAAGTATACTTGAGCAGTCGGAGCAGTTCAACTATTTATACTTTTAGTTTTATTTAAAAAAATATTAATCATCCATTTTGAGTTTATGCTCACTCTGATTAAGGTTTGAAACTACTCTTTTGAGTGCACTACTTGACAATTTTCATTTCTTTTCCTCCTATCGATTTATTCATGAGAGTGTGGGATATCTTATGAATTCATCTGATGAGCATGCCCAGACGGATTACAGTGGCAAACAATCCGGTTTGTGGGAAAAGAGTTTTAAAAAGTCCGCACCAGATGGAAAAAATCATCAATCTAGCGAGTCTGATAAAGAGGTGTAGCCAAGAAATATTTAGGATGACTCTCAGACAGTGCAGTCAGATGCAATTGAGGAAGAGCATCATTTAAAATTTAATGGAAAAAGTATTTATTATCATCAATAGCAGAACAGTTAGATTAAATGTGATGGTTACACTAAAGAAGCTGGAAATTAATTAATTTTTTTCAGCTTCCCCGTAACCAGCACATAGAGGCCTTCACAACGGAGGAATTACCAAAGCACGAGACAAACATCCATCCCCTGGATAGGGACCACATTCGGGATTCGAACCCGTGACCCACAGTTACGTAGGCGAGGACTTTATCCCACCGCCACCGAGGCCGGGGAAAGTGATATGAAATGAATGCGAAAGAGAATTCATTGATGCAGAAAATCTAATACTGCCTGAACAAAGCAAATAAAGTCCTCATTCGCATATTTAACGGTTATAATTTGAATTGAAAGTGTTTTATTCTTTACCAAACACACCCATCCTACTTAGTTAATGAACTAAAGTACATGACCAATAATTGTGGATAATTTTCTTGATATTCCACTTATTTTATTCCACACACGTTTCAATATAAATTAAAATACCATAAGCTTTGGTACAGATATTAGATACTACGATGATTGCATAACATATTTTTTACGTATCACTTGCGGCCTCAACGGCACTATGCAACGATTTGAAAATAACTTCATTCCTTACAATGAACATTAGTAACTAATGGCTTGCATTAATCTAAGTTTGAAGATAAGTGAGTCCATTGAATGAACACTTGGAATGAACGCCGCTCAATAATTTATTTACCTTAACCTAGAATTGAAGAATTGCAAAGTTAATAAATGAATATTTATAACTTGTGCCCTTACAAATTGGGAACTCTGAATATTAATTTTCAGAAAACTTCTAGTACTCCTGACTACTGAGAAGACACTTCCCCTCATATTTTATGTAATATTTATTGTTTACAAAATGGAGGGGGTTCATTAAAAATTTTTCTATTACCTACCATATCATGTGTAAAAAAAGCGAAGAAAAGTGGTTATTTCAATGGTCTGTTAGGTGTTTTTTTTTCGATTTTTACCCCCTAAATATTTTCAACCCCAGTCAATCATGACCCCCACAGACTGAAAATGTCAGTATTTTTTTATCAGAAGCAGAAAGCATTAGTAACAGTAAAAGTCCCTTGAAAAGCGATAAGTTTAGAGACGGGGTTGGTTTCCCCACTTTAGGGGCTGCTCGTAAAAATGGAGGCTGATAGAAAAAATCAGAGGTCATTTTCGGATTTAACGACCCAAAATTAGCCAGAAACACCCTAAATTGTGGCCGAGCATTTTTTTTATCTTTTTTGCAGAAGAGAGAGATGAACTAGAAGAGCGAACAAATGGATGGTGGAATGGGATAAGATTCGGAACTGGGTCAATTTGCACCAAAGGAGCACCACTGTTGAAATAATACGCTCTGGGAAAATACACGCTCATATTCCATGCAAGGGGCATCTCGCCTGTTTCATCGCCTTCTAAGGGGCATTCGCTCTTCTTCTCTGCGTTAACGAGCCACTCAGACGACAACTGCCTCCGCGCATGCGCGTAGAGCCGGTCAAAGTGACTCCACTCCACCCAAGAATTACGCCTCGAGACGCGATTTTCACGAATTCCGATTCCATTTCATTCCCGCCCGTCACAGCAGGAGCGTCGCTTCGTCTCTATCTCCGCGAGGAAGCATTCGCGAGGGCTCTTCCGGAAAGAGAGACAAATTTCGCTCGCGTCCTTGAGATATGAACTTCGCGCTAAAATATTTTAAGATCCTCAAAATGCTCAGAACGTGGAGATGAAAAGGGCATACATGGGTCGTTACGTGACTCGAACACCATCGTGTTGGAAACATTAAATATCGAAGAAGACCGGCTAGCTTATTTCGTTGCAAATCATTCACGCATTTCATTAGAATTCAAAGAAAAACGTAAATTCAGGAGTTTCATTCAAGATAAAATTCAATGTGAGGAGAATTCAAGGATAAAAGTCATCTTTTAGCCTAAATTGGGCTTACAATACGATGTTAATTCATTATTATTACCATGAATATGAATTCACTGAGAGAGTAAATAATATGGGAGAATATGTACCCTGACTGCTACACAATTATACACAGCGGTTTTACCTTCTTTCCCCATATAAATTATAAATTTAAGGTTTATTCAAATTAAAAATTTTATGATGCAGCAATATTTTACCTTTACAGCCACTAACAAATAAATTTGCATGCAATTTTTCTACACTTTGG
This sequence comes from Ischnura elegans, assembly GCF_921293095.1. NCBI lineage: Eukaryota > Metazoa > Arthropoda > Insecta > Odonata > Coenagrionidae > Ischnura > Ischnura elegans. The sequence continues at coordinate 47,865,406 of NC_060252.1, read as the reverse complement.
GAGTTTATTTATCGTAGTAACTTATACCAATTACCTTATACCCACGGCTAACAAGTACCATAAGATCCAATTTTGGCGAACACTTCACGCTAATGTGAGGCATTCATTCCAACTCCAGTCTTGACAGATCAATGAATCAATTCAATTAGTCGCAAAAAGGGCACAATTTTAGCATCAAAGGGTAGAATAGGCAAGTATTATAAATATGTTCCGTACATAATACATTGTAAAAATCGATTTTATGTTTTAAATTAAGATTACCTGTGTATTTATTGAATTCAGTAATTAAAAATGAGCAATGAAAAAGATCCACAGAGAAAAAATCATTCGCCTTGACCGGGATTCGAACCCGGATCCCCCGATTTCCGGTCGAGTGCTTTATTTTGGGAATGGAATGGGAATGATTTTTTCTCTGTGGATCTTTCGCACGATTGTGCATTGCGGGTGACTCCCGTAAAAGTTATCACCGCGGCTAGTCCCGGTATACTTTAAACGAGCAATGAAAAATTAAACTATGCTCTGTTTCATAAATATTTCCAATTATCAGAAAGACCAATGTTTCACGGCATTGATGAATGCATAATATAGAATATCTTTTAGCTTCTTAGAAGTCCTTACTAAGATAATACTTAGATTACTAAGATAATACTTAGAAGATTAATACTTAGAATGTTGATGATGCTCAATTGCTTTCCTTTCAGTGAAATACAGACTACTTTTATATCCGTCAGAAGGACACTACTTACCGCCACCTTGTTCTTTCTCTCCCAGGTAACAGTTTAGACGAGAATTAAAATGTATATCCTGATTATCTTTCCCGAGTCTTGTTCGATATGTTTTTGCAATATCACAGATTTTAGTGACACACTGTGTGTAAGGAGTCCACCTAAATAACTAATTTTTTTACGAATTAATTAAAAATCTTAGGAGGAAAACAGACGTAAGGCTATTCGCGTCTATAAATTAATATAAAATACAAGTTAGTGATGGAAAACAAGACTTTAACTGTAAAAGTCACAAAACGAACGAGGTAACAGTTAAGCCGTGAAAAAAATAATGAAGTATTCTATTTTTTTCCGGACTTTTGTTCTCCGATATGTTTTTTTCAATTTCACAGATTTTAGTGTTGCAAGGCGTATAAGGTGTCCACTTAAATACTTCATTAATATGTAAAGTAGAGAAAAACCTTTGAAGGAAACCAAACGCAAGACAATTCAAACCTAAAAAATAATTTTAAAGAGATGTTAGCGATGTAAAAGAAGTATATGAGGGCAAAAATTACTCTGCGAACGTGTCACCAAAGTAACGCATAACTAAAAGAAATCCAAAGGAACAAGATGGAAGTACACCGTAGTGGCAACAGTATTGGAGCCAGTGTGAGAAATAACCTGCGACATTCACACAAAACGCGAGAGAGGCACATACCTCCTTGCAACCGAGAAGTGTCAAGGTTCACTTCGACGGAAGGAACTTCCCTTGAGTAGCGGCGGAGAATTAAGGCAGGGGAAGAAATGAGATGTTTCCTCTGGGAAACTCGAGTAAGCTCACACACCGCCTTTTTCTCCTTTTATTACCAGCTGGAAATGAGGGAGCAATACAGGTGAAGGTAAAGGTATACCTACTAAACGAGCGCGGATGGAAAAGGAGGAAGTCGATTCCAAGCGCACGAAGCTAACGAATTCGGAGTGAGTAGGTGGGCACGTCAGACTCGGTTTACGGTCTCAGGAAGATGCGTTAATGGGACCACGAATGGAAGAATATAACCAAAAAAACAAAAAAAAATTTAATTCATATTACAGTGAACCCAATTGACAAATTTTGCACAAGTTCCAGCGAGATAAAAATTGCTCGCCTTGACAGGAATTCGAACCCGGTTCACCGATTTTTAGTCAAGTTTTTTAAGCCAATTAAGCTACCTAGGCGACTAGAAATGAATAATCTTGGTTCGAATCCCAGTCAAAGCGAACGATTTGTTCTCTGTGGAATTTTTGCACAATTTGTGCATTGCGGGTGACTCCGTAAAGTTATCACCCTACTTAGTCCCGGTATTCTGAAACTGTAATTCATGTTGAACAGAAGCTGGGACTAAATTGAAAATTAAACTTATAGGCACAAAGCAAGCCAGTACATGGCGCGGTAGCGTGGGTACTCTTCGTTAGAGTATAATGACTGGTTCCGTGAACAATACGATAAAATAACTCTGGAAAGATTATTTAGAAAAAACTAAATTGAATTTCATCGAGAAGATGGCGATGAGGCATATTGAAGCAGGAGGAAAGAATGATAGTTTGTTAAAATTATAGAAGTTTGCGAATGATCAGGATTTTGACATCTTGGCCTTTTTTAGCCATTTATTACTTTGCACGGCTAAAAAATGTTTTGCTGATTGCCATAATATATGAGTAGAGTACGAAATCCGCACGTCCTCTCGCACGTCTTCTAAATAAGACAGTTGTAGGTTCAAGAAAATGAGTTAGAAAAGTGCTATGACGAATATGACGTAAGGATTAATCACGAAAAAAGTGATGCGGTAATGTAAAACATTGTCGTCACTAAATGCGGGGCTTCAGATAAAAAAGAAGTCAATAAATGGAGATGGTAGTAAAGTTAAATTATTTGGGCCCCAAGCGGGACAAACACAATAGGATTATAGATGAAATGATAGAAAATGGGCCTTGATGAGAATTGAAGAATGAATTCTATGCATGGATTAGAGACGTCAGATATAATTCGCTAAGCCTGAATGTTATCCTACCAAAACCGGTAGAGTACATAAATAGTAAACTAAAATATGGTAGCAATGCAGGTGAGGGCTGGGTTAACTCCAAGTGGGCGAGAAGTGCTTCATTAGCGTTCTAGGGAAGGTGTGTTAAAGGACAACAGAAGGAATCAAAATAGTTTCAAAATAAAAATGACCCCAAAGTTAACGGACAAAATTTGAAAAAATCTGATATTCATATCGAAAAGATACTGAGATTAATCACAAAATGAAACCTAAATACATAAAACCATATAATTCAACTGTGATCGCCGAGTTGCTACGGAGAAACTGCATGATTAATCGAAACATAGCAAAACGTTTGGTTCTTATACTGATTTTTATGGCAGTAATGGGCTTAAATCATATCGTGCGCAGATAAAATCAATTATTAAATGATAAAACTAATTAATTGATTTGGCCTGCTTTTGACCTTATGCTTCGTCTTGCGTTGCAAGTAATTTATGCCAAAAATAGGAGTGACCAGTATAATATGAGTTTATTTCAAATCCTCATGTAAAGCCAACCAATACATGCGGCACTGAGACACTGGCACTCTAGAATACGTCTGAAATATGAAAATAGGCTCTAAAAAAATCGAATTGAATAAATCAGGAAATAGGAATACACCAGTTGAAGAGGGAGACAGGTGTCGAGTAAGAATGAAATAGGAAACATTTGATCCTATTCTCTTTTTAACATTCTTACTTTCTAACTCAAATATAATATCCCCTTAACTATCAGTACTCGTTACATCTAAATATTTCGTTTATTCCATATTTCAACTAGAAACTTTCTCTTTTCATCCACCATTTCTTGCACTTCTTCGTTCACTTCCACTCCGTACACTTCACCTCCTCCATCCTACTGCACACCCAGACTTCAATATCATACCATCTCTCCTCTATCCTAAGCGTTCACCTTTCTGTACCGTAAAGCACTACTCTACCCTATGACTTTTCACACGTTTTCTTCAAACTATTACATAACGATCCTCTGATCATGGATCTTCCCTATGCATGACTGCTTCTTTGGCATCGTAATATTATTCTTGATGCCCTCATTCTTGGTCCATTTACCTTTTCATGTATGTTTCTTTGCTATCACAATAATTTTCTTGATGCCCCAATTTCTTCAAACTACCTTTTGTGTACTGCGCAAGTAGTAGACACTCCTGCTCAAGTTTGATACCTCTTTCAGTCCTGAAAACAATAGAATTTTAACACAACGACCATGGTATATTTTTCATTCAGTCTATCAATATTTTTTCAAAGCATCCCGTGTCTTCTCAGGAAAGAATAAATGGAATACTGCGTTGGGTTCCTCCTATTGCTTTGTTACCAGAACCATATCACCATGCTACCCACTCGAGGAGAGACGACAATGCGTGGGCAGGGAAGAAATCTCACGTGGAGTAACTGCCTTGGAAACGGCACTGTGCGTGAAAAGACTCGATTTCAGAAGACGCATACACACGCGAGGTACGAAGATATGTCACTCACTTTGGCCCTATATCCTTCAGCTGGGAACGCAACAGGCAAAAAGTTAAAGCAAACAAGGTACAGGGGTAACTTTACTACAGAACTTCCCACGCATACCCTCCGAGATTCCTCTGAGAAAGATGCCCAGTTCCCGCTCGATCGGTGACGGATCACTAGTTCCAACAAGGGATGGCAATTGAAACTAGACGAAAGTTAAAACTAGTAAAATTTCAATAGTTTCGTTCGTTAGCGAGATGTAGAAACAAAGCGAAGAAGAATAAAACCCGGGGAGCTAAACTCAGGGGTCGAAAAAAAAAGGGGGTTGAAACGAAATTGGAGTCAAAACTAATTCGGATCAAAACTAAAGTAAAACTCTGGCGCGAAATGAAAGACAGATTATGTTTCGCACCGGAGGGACCACGTGCTTCACCTTCAAGCAGTTTAGTTTCGACCCACACACCGAGTACGAAGTATGGTTGAACGGGGTAATGTTCGCCCCACAGCCTCTAGATGTACGGGGCACTTTTCCACTCATGATGTGCAATGTGGTATTCAGTCGCGATATGGCGAAGCTAAATGCTTTAACCTTTCTACGTTTTGTCATGGAATGGGTCAAAACTATTCCCTCTTTTCCCCCTTCACTCAACTTCTGGGATCGAAATTTAACTATGAGCAGCGGGGTGTCAATAAAAGTTTCGTTCCCTGGAGTAAAGTTTTGTACCGGATTGAAACTAAACTCCTTGGTGATTTTAATTTAATACTGGAACAAAACTACACCCAAACCTCGTATTTACACCTCCGGATGATAAAAAATGGTTTTTTATATCGATTCACTTGCCTTCCCTGTTTTAACATGCTCACATCTTGAAACATTCAGAGTATTTTAAGTGGACCCAGGTCAATTTTTGCCGCTACCACAAATTTGAAATTATTACCCCTATCGTTTCCCATAAAATACTTTTTTATTTAATAACAGATCTATTTTTTAAAAATTTCATTTTTCCTACCTACTCCGAAAATATTCAGATGACAGTGCAAGTTTCAAAGTAGAAATTTGCCATCTAAAAAGACGAAATACGATCAGTCAAGAGAAAGGGATCCGCTCTCGTCAACGGGAACACATGGAATGGCAAAAATAGAAAATGGAGTGATTATCTCTTTCTTGGTTAAATTACAGCGATAGGAAACATATGCTTAAATAATGTAAGTATGGAATTATACTTGGATTAATGTTTGTGAATACAAATTTAAATTAATTTGGGTCACTGTGATGAGTTGCCTTAAATAAAAAAACTGTGTTTAGGCTTATGGCGATTTTTATACTGCAAATAGACTTGAACTTCATTGTCACTGCTGCTACTCAGTCATATCATGAAGGTGATGCCATTTGGTAGAGAATATGACTGGGTTTAGACAAAATAAAATCGGTTACATCGAAAAAAATTAATCATAAACTTGGTCACCCCCTGATTTATCCTAATACCAAATTTATGTTAAGCTTCTCCGTTATCATATTGTTAGGTTTAGTTTTCGCACATTTTCCACGATTTTTTACTGTGACTTCAACAAACTTGTTAGGCTGTTAATATTAAAACTAAGATAAAGTTAATACTAAAATTAATTAAAAGATAGTAACCGGGAGTGAGTTCAGAATTGCAGTTCAGTTAAAAATTTATTCTCCTACCCATAATTTTATTTCTTTCCCCCAAATTCTCTTGCATCAATACCACATGCTCTGGAAATTGAGAGACATTTTCCTCCGTAAAAATACAATTTTAAACGCCAATAAGCACGAATAAAATGTAAGTTTCCAAAATGTTATTTGATGTCTCCGGTGAGGAGCCGATAATCTACATGTTTACTGCAATTGACATAATTTTTCCACTTCATTAAAAGTGATTCAAGAATATTACTTTGTTTTAAAATTGTTGCCGTGAGGATTGTTAGGTACTGGTAAATTTGTATATTAGAAAAAGTCCTTGAAGTTAATGTAATTTTCAGTAATCACCAGAAGTCGTTTGTATCGTGTATACTGCTACTGTATTCTGTGCTGCATTGAGAATGTATTGTAATGAAATAACACAAGAACATCGAAAATAGGAAGCTTTAATGCCTACCTCATATAAGGCAGCTGTACTTGCTAAAGATTATATCCAACTTCCGAAGCAACAGGAATATTCCTTTTAAATAATAACCTGAGTTGATGTATTTTTTGTTTTTACCATTTAACAAAAGTAAAAATTCACGGTGATGTATACCGGGCGATGGTAACTTTAAAAAAGCGTATGAACCAACACCTACTTGAGCTAGATGATAAGAGAACGTACGAAAAAAGATGGATATTGCGCTTTCGAGGGGTCTCAAGGTTGGGTTTTGAAGATAAAAACATGACACGTATGTGTGGAGCGGGCGTGAGGTTTTGGATGGTAATGCGCATACCTAAAGCCCTTATCAGGGAGAACGTAAAGAGCGAAGTTACGTGAAAATCGACCTCTTCAGCCTCCTCCTCTTCCACCCCGAACCACTTTCCCAGAGGAGATAGCGTCTTAAGGGATGCCGGGTGAAAAGGAGAGAAAAAGGGTTAAGAGGGGTGAAGTAACTGGAGCAGAGGTTAAGCGGCCGTTTTTAAAGATGGTACTCCCAAACAACGAGGTTCGCTTCCCGCAGAGATTACGACTTGGCGATATGTGTTTGGAGCGTGTGAAAGCTCCATTCGCGTACTGAAAAAAGTTTTCTTATATTTGGAGGGAAATATTCTCAACCCTCAGGTGGACACGCCAAATTTAACCCCACTTGGGTTCTTGGGGGTGCCAAGGCAATTTCAAGCCCATGTGATGCTGTCAGTGATGTTATAAGTCATAAGAATCAATGAATAATAATCCTTTTGGTGTACATCTAGTATATCTTTAGTCATCATCATCGTCATCATCATCACTGGTCAACAATCCTAAGATTACTTTGACGCCGATCTCCACTCAATTCTCCTCTCATCTAATCTTTTTACACCTACGTATTTCTTTATTTTCACATCCTTTTTTACCTGTTCCATGCATTTTGTTCCAGCTTTTTCCTTTTCTGTTCCTGCCACCTAATTGCCCCTTGTCAATTGTCGTCATCATCAGGTCATCATGTCTCAAAATATGGCCGATTAGGCTGTTCTGTCTTCGTATTAAGGTTTTTATGAGGCTTCACTGCTACTCAGCTTAGGACTTCCTCATTACTAACTCGGTCGATCCATTAGATCCTCAGCACTCTTATACGCCTTTAGTATAGCATCGATTGTCCTTGACTGCACTATAGGTTAAGCCATATGCCAATTTTTCATTCTGAATGATGAAGTTTGATCATTCTGAGCGATGATTTATTTACGATAATGTGAAATGCTTGAGCGTAGGTACTAAAAGTATACATTCGAACTTGTATAATTTCCAACACAATGACACCACTTGTTTATTTCCATACTTCTTTATTTCTACCAACCCAAGTTTCGGCACATAATACCATTTCAAGGTTCATGACTTTTGGATGACATCCTATTTTTATGTTTAAATTGGAGACGGATGAGGTAGATTTTTCAAGGAAGTGGGGGTTTACTAGACTTGGGAAATGAGGTTGGGGGATGAATCCAATCCCTCTCCCATTGCAACAAATCTAAGCAGTCATCCAAAAGTCATATACCTTGAAAATTTCATTACATACCTAAAACTGGGACGGTATATATAAAGAAACATCAAAAATAGACAAGTGCTTTCCTTTTTTTAAATTATTAGATATTTCTATTGAATAAAGTCGGAAAGTGTACCGTGCATTGTATCATATCGCCATTCAGATCTCCGGGGAAACGAAGCAATCAACGAAGTCAATCAAACAGCACATCAATCAATCAAGCCACTACGCAATTAACAAATCCGCAGTAAATAAAAAAAGAAAGGCAAAAGGCAGAATAAGCAATGTAAGGATCGAGAAAATATCAGCTGGATATCTTCAAAATGCGTAGACATCAGAAGGATAATTGGTAAAATTATCCTCTCGATGAAACACCAACACGTTGGATACCCGAAATATGGAGAATATTTATTATGAAATTGATAGATTTGGCTTTCACTTGGCGAAAATTCACGCTGAATGAAGGTAAACAACCGTAGTAAAAATGTCAAGATTATGAGACTATGTAGACTTTTATAAGTTTTAAGAGAGTTATACGTCTCAGAAACAGAAAAATAAGCCAAATTGAATATCCTTTTACGTTAACGTACTCTGAAGAATAATGCCCTCTCGCCAAAAAAAAATGAGAAAATTTACGAAGACTTATTTGATTTTTTTTTTTTTATATTTGCCTTTTTAAATCTTCATTCATATCCACCATGCGTTACATCCATTGGGTTAGCACATTTCCTGGAAGGTTTTTTCAAGTCACAAGCTCACGAACATTACAATAGAGGACCTTCTAGTCGGCTTCATAGTGTGTTGTCACCCACCGCGCATTTAAATAGGTTTGCAGAAGTCGCCGCTCGTGTCGCTGGCGAAGAAATTGATCCGAGTTTCACGAGGAAATAAGGTATAAGTAGAGGTATTAACCGGAATTCATATGAATATTGATGTGATCTATCAAATTCATAACTTTTCAATCCTATTCATCAAAATGACAGACATTATACTGCAAAATATTGGAACAAAAGTGGATCGCATTCCACTTATCACCGCGCCACGGACATTAAGCCGATTAAAATTCGACCGAAATGGCAACAGAAATGATCAATGTATGGGATGGAATTGGGCTTCCTCTAAACAGCCCCCTCACTTAAGCTATAAAATCAAATTATTTAAATCAAAACCACACACGGCACGTGTGCATAACGGAATGCGACAAAAGCCTTGCAGAATATGAACCCTTGATATAACCTCCTTCCCTAGGGCAGCGCTCTCTCGGATAGGAAGACGACAGGCAGACAGTAGGCCGGCTCGCGCACGGATTAGCGCCGGTTCGTCAATTGGCCACAAGGGCAAAACGGTCGACTCGAAAGGAGTCCGTAATGAAAGGGACTGGAGAGTGAGGCGAAAAAGATCTCTGAGCGGCAGATTAGCGCTGTCTGGACGTCTCTTTCTCTCTCGGGTGACACACGAGGAGAGACGGGCTAAACCGCTTGCTAAACGCGTGACTCGAGAGTGCGCAGGAAAGGGGTGGAGAAAGCACATCTCAACACGTCCCTAACGCGACCTTACTTCAATACACAAGTGCATGGCGCCCTCGGCGAGAAGGGGAAGCTCACTATACACTCTCTGAGCCATTAGATCATCGTGCCCGAAGCGGATATGCCAATGAAGCTCGTTTGAACAGGAATGCTTCTCCTCCAGACTGAAAGAAGAGGCCGTTCGAACAATCTTTTCTGGTGACGGACTTCTCACCAACACTGTCGTCTTGACATTTTCATTGACCATTGTGTATGGGGTATATAGAATAGGCCACCATAGAGTGGTAAACATTTCTACTGGGAGCCCGGTAACCCAACGTGCTGAATGTTATTTTCCCCTGCAGCTAGATCGTGTAGCATGTAGCTGTTATACAATGAGCACTACGTGAAATTGCATTGTTTTTATTCAAATATTTTCTCGGGCGTGTTAAAATAAGGCTTAACTTGGAAAGTTAACATGCCATTCTGTAATGACTACCACTGACGAAAATTGCTAAGACTCATAAGTAACAATCTATCTATGGGTTTTAGCCATAGGCCTTATTTGTTCAAAATACTGAATCGTTAAGCCATTCATTACCCCAGCCACATTCTCGAACAGGATAGAGGAGTGAATTCCATTATTTAACGAAAACTGGATTAAAATTTTCGTGCGAAAAATTTTTTTATTTGAATTTTGTCTTCGCTCCGGGAAAATGAGCTTTCAATCATAATTTTAGCATTAAACACGAGCGAAATTCGTTTGAAAGCAATATGTATTGCCTACAAATTCAGGTAGTAAGCGTGAAATCATAAGGGTATCATTGCTTAGAATATTGAAATTTTAAACGGTGTTGAATCATTTAAAACCGCTGAACTTATATGAAGTACTTCATCCAATATTTTCGTCACAAGCCGATGTGGTTCAATAGATGTACCTTTGTAATGTACCCTTGGTTATTAAAAAAACAAAGAATCAAATGGGAAAATGAATATGTAGGCTAAGCCTCTCACATGGTACTACGCAGAAAAACGGTTACGAATATTACCAGTTGCAGCGATAGGCAGGCTTGCAAAATAGGACGCTTTCCAGCTGGGTAATTTTCTCGAGTTTCTCAAACCTTGGGTAAATTCTGATGAAATATCGAATAAATACTACTTGTAAAGCAGGTACTATCGGTTTCAAAAGTATGTAGACACCCAGGAGTCCCACTTGACTGATGGAGCCGGGTCGGTGAAAACTTTCGAGGTTGGCACATGTCCTGTATCCCTCACTCGTATACCACCAAGAGCCGACGAGGACCGAGGAGGGGCGGAGGTGGACGCGGCCTAGCCACTGAATCTGGAGTCAAACTCCAGGAGCCCAATCAAAATTAAGATTAGCGGCTGGAATGCATTGAGCCACCCTCGTCCACGCTCGAGATGGGCCGTCGGAGTGTTTTCTTTCGGGATCCGTGGCGAGGTTTTTCCGATCTTAAGATTCATATTTGGACTCACCGTTTATCTCTTACTAATATATCCTTCCATGGCCGAGTAGGTCTATACTGTGCGCAGCAGTCGCGGTGAAGTTGTGGGTGGGTTGGAAATCGAAATCATAATAATTTTTTTCATTTTTTGAAAGAGACATTCTGACCATCAACATAATCTATGCCGAAGACTCAAGAAATAAATATTACTGAATTTTTTAAATAACCAAAATTATTTAACTAAAAGTAGCCTCAGAGCTACCCACATTACAAAACTTTTAACACCTAATTAACTAAGATGCGGTAGTGCAGGAAAAAAACGAAAATTCCAAAACGCGTACTCTAGCGAAAGCAATTAATACAATGTAATAGGCACTTTCAGTGTAATACTCCCAGCTATGGCATAAGCGTGGAAAAGAATCAACCGAAAGTCAGTCTATAAAATATGAAATCAAGTTCACATACTTAACACACTTACTTAATACACTTAACTATTAATCCACTTGGTACAAACGCACGAATGTGTGAATGATGAAGAGTTGTATTATCGCATCTGTGATGTAGCTATTCTTACTCTTTTGCTTCATGAAGACTCGGGTATTAAACTCGATTGATCATGTAGCATACAATCTAAATTATTTAAAACTCTTCATAATTCACACGTTGGCGCTGTTCTCTCATCTTTTTTTCCGTAATGCATTCCTTAGGACTTCTATCTCTTAGACAACTGCCTTTATGCTGACCTTTTGAAATAGGAACCCACTTTGTTCCAAATGATTGTGGCTCCTCCATTCTAGGGCTAGCCATGAATTTCTTTGCACTCATACTACTATTTGAAACAAAATTAAAAATGAACGCGAGAAAAAAAACAAGAAAAGTAATGCTATCATAATCATATGAAAATATTAAAGGGTGTGGTTTTTATAAGCATTCAAACTGATGTATATATATACTTTTGGTACGGAGAAAAAGAATTTCGCCCCAGCATTATTTTGATTGTTTCATAACCACTAACATCTCCCACCATTTGAAAGTATTTTTGCTCTCCTTCATCAAGACCCTTTCAAAAGAATCACGGGGCTTTTGAACCAAAAAGGTAATGGTTTCTGAAGCACGGTGTGACACAATCCGAGTAAAGAATATTTCATAAATTGACAGTTGAGAAATACCAAATAAGAAAACAATATAATTTCAGTGAAGCATTTCCCACTTACTCTGACATGAATATATTTGAATAAATGGAATCAGTGGCGTAGCCAGGAATTTTGTTTCGGGGGAATCCAAAAACAAGGGGTCCGGAGGATAATTTTTCAAGAACAGGGTACCGAGTGAAGGGTTTTGACTAATTTTAACATTTTTCATAATAGAAAAAATTAATTTGTCAAAGAAATATTTAGTAAATTCATGATTTTTCAATATTATATCCTTAATTATTTAATTTGTCTAGTTTTTGATGATTAAACAAAAGGGCAATCTTTGTTTATAATGGTATAATAATTTATCACTTGCGACTTTCCCCTGCTCCATGGTTAATTTATTTTTTTATGCCCCAATATTTCGGGGGAGGTGGATCCGGCCCACCTGAATCCACCTCTGTACGCCACTGAATGCAATAGTTACTAACCCATCTTCCGGCAAGAAGTAGAGTTTAATATATAACTCTTAAAGCGCCGTTACTTAATCCGTTTCCGCGATAAACTAAGCGACTGATCTGAAGATTTTTGCGGGATTTTCGACGGCACCGTCATCATCAGACATTAAACGACGCGGTGGTATCCCAGAAAACATGATTGTATCAGTAATTCATCATGGGATCACCGCGGAAGCCTTCGCAAGAAAACCTGTTTATTATAAAAAGAATAAACTCATAAAATGTGACTTTTGGCTAATCAGCTAATACCCTTAAGGCGGCTGTACACGGCGAATGATTTCATGCGCATGATCATTCACCGTGTATGACGGAACAATTCGCGAATGATCCTTCATGCGCATGATCATGTAGTGAAAATTAGAACATATTCTATTTTGCTCACATTATCCTGTGAGTGATCACGTGGTCATTCAGCATGATCATCCGCATGATCATTCACCGTGTATGGCGGCCTTTAGACTTAACATTAATACCAGGAATAGAAGGATCATCAACTTTGCTTCTATTCCTGCGATTATGGATTTCCACCAAGTTATGCCCGCTACTATTAATCAAGATTAATATACGGTGAGTGAAAATATTGTTTTTATTATTAGTATTGCCATCAAGAGCGATTTTTCGCCGACTCTTAGTGATAGAAAATCTTTTTAGCTCATTCATTTCCCCATCATCAAAATAAAAACAATATTGAACATTACGCAACATGCTTCAAAATCAGTACCCGGCGTAAAAGGGTGGAGGATGCGAATGATTTTTACCACTCAGAGAGCATGATAATCTTTAAAACGCATATTTTTCCATCCATCCTATCCTACATTGAACTGAGTAACTCAAAACAATGGAATTTAGCATTGGGCGAAAGGCAATACTACCGTTACTACCGCGGGCCAGCAGAAGGCATATCTGGCGCCGCAACAATACTTTCGTTCACCTTGGAAACCGGTAAAACGTAGTCGTACGGTGACATTTTATCAATTGGATTTTCCAAGCGATAGAGAGCGGATGCGATAGCATATTGTGGTGTTATTAACGAAGTTTATACGCACTGATTACAGTATAAAACAGCTACAGTGAATAATACATCAATCACTTGAGTAGCAGAGGAAGAAAATTGTCATATTGCAGGCATTTGCAGTGAGCTACAGCCGGCGAGGTTTCAACTTCGACCAGCATAGTTCGAAAATAACTCCTGAAAATAAGATATTGCATTTATTTCCTGCCACTGAATCTCATTTTTTTCTATCACCCTCCATTTTTACGAGCAACCCCTAAATTGGGGAAAACAACCCCTTATCTAAACTTATCGCTTTTCAAGGGACTTTTACCAACGAAGAAAAATGGCTATTTTAATGTTTTAAAGTTTTTTTTTTAATTTTCACCCCCTAAATCTTTTCAACCTCAGTGAAGTTTGTCTCTCTCTTGACCCTGATAGCCTTAAAACGTCAGTTTTTTTTCAACCAGAAGCAGATAACATTAGTAAAAAAACCGTTACGTATAAAGTAAATTGATAGATGCCAATAGTATATTTAAGGTTTAGTATATATAATAGTATTTTTGAATCCAGCATTATTAGGAAAACTAGGTATTTAAAAAAACGGAACATGTGGCATCACAAATTTAATACCTACATCGCCTTAAAAACCCACTAAAATACACAAAATATTAAAAAATTTTGACCCCCTGGTGGAGTGGGCTCCCCCCACATTTGAATCACAAGCCGCCATTTATGATGGGGCCTCCCTTACCGGGAAATTCGGGGGTCCTCCCCCGAAAGATTTTGGGAAATCGCGTCCCCAGAATGGATTTTGACGTTTTTCTGGCTCTTAATATCTAGATAAAAGAGCAATTTCGTAAATGAAATTACTAATAAAAATGAGAATTTACAGCTCATAAAGTTTAATAATATATGATGGTTCTAATAATTTTATTATTGTTATTATCTATATTGTATCCTTTCAAACAGTAAAAGGTTATCTTTTACTTTCTAACACCTTTAATTTATATTTTTACAACCTTTTTATGTTGATTATGCTGTAAATAAAGCAAATAATCAAAGCTTAGAATTTTAGAATTTAAAAAAACCTTGGTTCAAGTAATCAGTCTTTTTCTACTACACCTCATATAGTACAATTCGCGATAGATGTGAGAGTTGTGGGGGCCCTTGGAGATTGCCGACCAACCAGCCTGGCCAGACCAATTGGACCACAATAAATAGTTATAAATTTATGACATAATGGATATCATCCATTTCTTCAACGGAGATGTGACAGTCGCAAGGATAAAATACCACCTCTGCCACTTCCCCTACTAATTTCCACTCATTGAATGAATCTGCTTAGAAATAAATGTGTCAACGCATTGAGTCATTAATTTTAAAAAAATTGTCATAAAAAAAAATTCGGTGTTAATTTTTTTCTTGTGTCAACTGTTCCATTATGTTGATGTCAATTAATCTTTTACAAAGTGGAAAAAAATACAATTTGACAATACTCGAATCTCCCCCATAACTTCAGTGCAAAAAATGTAGTGAAGTAATCCTACTCAGATACGGAGCCACATATACAATCCGTGTTCACGGTGAGTCCAAACATGAATCTTTAGAGAGGAAATCCTCGCCAAGGAGCTCGCAAGAAAACACTCTGACGGCCCAGTCTGTGCGTGAACGTGAGTTTCCTCAGTGCATTCTATCCGCTAGGGCATTTGAGCCTGTAGTTTGACTCCTGTCTCGCTATTCCGAACGCCCCCGCGTCCGTTCTCATCGGCTCTTTTGGCGTACTGGTGAGAGATGCAGGCTACCTCATGTGCCAACCTTCCAAGTTTTTACCGACTCGACCACATAAGTTAAGTGGGGCTCATGGCTGTCTACATACTTTAGGAAATGATAGTGCATAATTAGATACAAGATGCAACTAAAATGGCCCTTATGGATGAAATGAATATTAATCAAATCATACAAATTTCAAAATATCTCCAGTTATCAAATGAGTGTCATGTGTAACGTAAAATATTTAATATTTAAATATTGGGTTTTATTTTCGTATTTTTTATTTAATAAAATCAAAAAGTCTGGTTTTCAAATTTTTTATTTTTCATATGTTAATTAGATACCAAGCAATCATAAAAAGACGTATTGTATCGAAAAAATGAGCATTAACGTATTGATATTACAATACAAATTCTTTTCACTACTGTTGTTTCATAGTCTTTACATGGTCGTGAGTATGCTCATATAATTGAGCGAAACATTGAAAAAAAATAAGTTGTGGAGTGAATTATTTTCTAATTGACCAAACCTCCAGAGCATCATCTCCATTCATGAATAAAAAATAGAGGCATTGCTGAAGAAGAGCGGTCGCAGCGTGAGGAAAATAAGCCTCATAGACCGAAAGAACGAGAAAATGCATCTCTTTTTCAAGAGAGAAAGGACACGGTTGCCGTAAGAATGGATGTAGACTCAATAGGCCGACTTCGAAGGAGCAAATGCTGGGAAGGACCATTTCAAATTCATTCGAGATCCAAAGTCGTAAAATAACTAAAGGCTTCGCTCAGGAAGGGGAACTGCGTCCATGCAAAAGAGCAATAAAACCCCCCTTAACGACACGATAAGCCGAGGAATGATACAAAAGGAAAAGGGGACGAGAAACGTAAATCAAACCATTCCCATCGATCTGATGGAAATACTAATTTATGCCGGGGTGAGTGTATTATGTACCTGCTTTAAATATACCTCCGCCGACCAATCTTAAAAACACACACAAGAATATATAGACCCTTGTCTCAATCGAGTCAAGTCGATTGGGGGCAACGTTCGGAGATGTTGTATTTTCCGGTGATAAAAATTTAGAGGGGAGAGCGTGAGGAGGAGGAACATCTCCAAATCATGCATAATGAAAGCGAAAAATCCGCTTAGGGAAAAGAAGTCGAATTCGCTTCATAATAATACGAATAATTGGGCTAAGACGGCAGCAATGACTAAATAGTTGGTATGTACTCCTTTAAACGTTGGTAAACCCAGATAATGCTATGATACTATGCATAAAAAATAAATTAATAAAGAATGAAATAATAAAGGCCAAATGACAGTTATGAACGAGGAGCACTACAAATAAAGCTATCAAAATTAAACTTCAAGTATCGCCCACATGTAGTTACCTTGAAAATGCAGTCTATAATAAAACAATATGTTAAAAAATATATAGAACACTTTTTTTCAAATATAAGGACGATTTTCAGCAATAAAAATGTAATTTCTGCAGTCAATGAAGATAATGAGTTATAATAAATGTATTCAACTGTAAATAATTTAGAATTTTGTCAATTTCCCCTTCATTTATTCCTTCTAGAAAAATGCATTTTTTTAAAGACGATTAAATGATATTTTAAGTCGGTATCTTGTTCCTACATTGCACCACTCTTTTGGTTATAAAGGTCGCTCTCATACACTTTGATATCAATGCAAATACCGTGAACAAGAACGTGTCATAACGTCCCAAAAACTGTATATTCTTGATAAATTTGACTTACTAAACTATAATAGTCTCACCATTCTCCGCCATCTACTGGATGCTGCGTAATGATCTCAATATATTCATGCGGAATAATTTATCCAAATGCATTCTAAACAGTCTTCTTGGCTTTGCGTTCGACCCACTTCAGAAAACACCTCCAGTAAAATTCTGTTGCAAGAGTGAAGTAAGATCCATTGTGGACGTTCATAGAAATGAATAATTCTGTTAACTAGGGCATACGACTATGCTATCTGAGTGCATCGAGGAATGCCTTCTTAATGCTAAAAACACATTCTCAGCTATAGTAGCTGAAGCATCATTGTAAGGCCATGTCATAATGATATTGTGCAAAGTTGACTCCTATAATCCCATTTGAAAAGAGGAAGAATTTAATTGGACCCATTATTTGTAATTCGTCCCATAAATCGATTGTGCCATATGTCCTGCTATTAATACCCATTATAAACTTGATTAAAAATATTTATTATTTAATTTCAAGTGATAAGATTAATTCATTGCAAATGAATGAGATTAATGCATAAAATGTCATAAGATGAAGTTATTTTAGTAAAATAATCAGTATTTTGTAATATATGAAGTTATAGAAACATCCAACTACGGAGCGTGCATAAAAAATGGCTATTATCTTGCATTGAATATTTAAATATGTTTTTATATGGCAATCCAACGCTGATAAAACCAAGGAAGTATAAAAGGCTGCAATCAAAATATGATAAGTTCTGTGTGGTATATTCATTGTTAATGATTCGATAGTAATTTCTAACGGTATTAAAATCATCGTATTAAACCGATGAAAATAAAACTTGCATTTGAAGAATATTAGAAAAATTTAAATGCATATATGACCTATTGGCATCACGATTCATCGAAAACTTTTTTTATTGCCTATTTACTCTTAACTAAGTCATAACGCAATTATTACCAAAGCATTAAAAATAAATATATCAAAATTTAATTGAGAGGTTAAATTATGACTACGCATGATGAACCTTAAACAAAAACTAACTCGTTTTTTTTAGAATCTGTTAAAATAACAGTTTGAATCAGGAAAACGTGACTCCAATTTCATAGCCACATTCTCATTGATATTATTGGTTTGAGGAGATTAAGCCATAAATGAACCATGCGCATCATCCTAATTTCTACACTGTTTAACTTTTGCGGCTACACTGTGCTGAATCACGCTATAGAAAATGGAAATTTACTTATAGGAATACTCAATTCAAATTTAAATACTTAAAATTATTTCATTAATTTAAATGATGAATGCTAAGATTTTTCTACCGTTTAAACGCTAAATGATTGAGATTCTACTATCAATATTTATATTCTATATTATATAGAATATAAATATTGATAGATAATATTGATAATATCTATATTCTATTCTATAGATTCTACTATCAATATCTAATAATTTTAAGTCCGTGAAATGCGTTCTTAGTAAAGTACACGTATACGTATCACCAATGGCAGGAATAGTCATCGGGATTTTTTTCAGAAATTTATCCTGTAAAACTGCAATTGCTTTGGTCAAAAAAGAAGCAATCTTAAGCCACTCTTTCTGAAAATTTACTGTAACAGTAGCCGATTGACCTACTTTGTCACAATCCAATACGTTACAGGAGGAAAAATTGGTATTACGGAACCCTTGAGAGCAATACCCTTTGATAGTGGCATGAAGTGGACATAATTCATAGACAAGAGTAATGACGCTATCAGTGCCGTGACGTTTGTCATTTTCGCACTGAAAATACGCTACGCAATAACAGTAAAGAAGATACGGTGAAATTCATATGAGCGAGACAACACTGCGTGCATAGTGCTCACATAATAATGCCAGTGAATGGGCCTAGCGTGAACTTAGCCAGGATTAACTGCAACGGAAAACTTCGGTTTGCTAATAATTTCTTTGGAGCTGTGAAAAGGCTTTTCCACCCGGATTAAATCTTGTGCAGTGCAATGTAAACTAACAAATGAAAATCATTTTCACTTCGAAAAGAACCGATTGCTTCATAAGACATCAAGATATTGGGATACTACCATCCCAAGAGGCTATGGAGGTGAAACTGGACAGCAACAATGTAAACCGCGACATCGGCTTTGTACTTTGTTCCGTTTGGATACCTATTATGTATTTTATTAAGGGTAAAATGCTCTCAGCAACTATCAACGTGCATAACGAAAGGAATACTGAATTTATTTCGCTAGTTTTCGCTAACTGTTCCTTCAGACTGTAAATTGCGGTTCATTAAAACAATTTTGTACATGGGAGGGAAAGATAATTTGCGTGGAAATGAAATCTTTCTTATTTTTCCATTCTCTCGTACATTAAAAATAAGAAAATGCGAAAGTTACTGCCCATTACTAATGAGTTGATGACGTAATCAGAGTTCTGGTTTACTTATTCTGGGATAACTATTCTGCTGGAGGAAAGTATCGATTAAAAGATTGTAAACAGAGACAAACCACGCGCGGTCCAGGAGTAAGACTGAAGAGTAGCTGTGAAGCAATGAGTTACTCGATATGACTACATGACGTCATCAACTTCTTTGCGAAAGATTTGTGGCCGTCGATATTTTGGCGGAAACTAGCTCCATAAGTTTCAAAATGGATCAAGATTTCCAGCTGCAGTAGAGAATTTTCTTAAAATGCCCAATCCCTGAATGAATGTTGTGTGGAAGATGTTTCCAACGCAACACTCCGTCCGTCGGATGGGGCGTTAAGCCGTGGTCTCCATGGTGACTTTCGTTTAGAGCCAACTAATTCCGATTCCGGGTTTCTCTCCACCTATCCTTAGCTCCCTCTGATGGCGCAAAAAACTCAGCTGTCGGTCGCCTCCTCAAAATACCATACTAATACCTGATGATGTCTATATGAGCCGAGACGCGTCGTACCCATTAATTGTAAAAATTGTGCGTTATACTTAAAAGTGCAAATTCCTTTTAATTCAATGTGTCAAACTTCATTTCATATTTCAAACAATATTTCAAATATATCTTGCCTGAATCGGTTGAATATACGAAGGAAAATAAATGCACTTTGGATTTCGATAAAAAAATTTTCCCAAGTTTGCGCAGGAAGGTAAAAATCACCTCTAATGTGATACGATAAATTTACTTCCCCTTCCCCTGCATGCAAGCTGGGCTTCCCATTTTTACGCCAGCATGCCACCCGTGAGAAAATCACCGTAAGAACACCCGCGCGCTCAGCGTCTAGCAAATTGATGGCAATGCCTCGACTGGAAATTGAGAGCAATTTTTTTTCGCGAGCGCAGGTGACACTTTCCGTTTTCCCACCTTGGTACGTACGGGGCTCGTGTGCCTTATCTGTTGCGATGGGAGACGATTTATCGGAGTAACGATACCACTCCCTCGCGTGCCAACCAGCGAATAAGAGTGAGCTGCATTAAATAAGCATACCTCCGACCTACCGTACGGCAGAGTTGGAGGGGGTGGCAAATTTTCACGCTTATTCGCATTACGGCGGCGTCGGCATTCTGTTACTGAGTGAGTAATTGCGCAATATTTTCCTCGCGAGACATTAGCAGCCGTCTAGAAACCCCGTAACAACCTACTCTGAATATTGCTCCCAAGGCTTTGTGGTGCGTAAACGATCCCTGATTTGCATGAGAACGTAATGAACCACATCTTGAGCGAACTTTGTGCAATTAATCATTCGCTATTAAGAATTTGAATTTAAAATGTTTCTATTCTTATGCATTCTGAATACGGAAGGTGTACATAGTCAACTTGAAAGATAAAGAGTTCTGGGTCGCATTTCTTTTAAGATATGAGAGGCAATGGAAAACTGCCACTATCTTTGCATTTATTCATATCTTACGCACGCCAGTCATTAATTAAGCCATACATATCACTAAAAAAAGGCATCGTAATATTTATTAAGAATGAAAGTTGAAGTGTTTTTTTTAATCACTTAGGTTTGAATCCCATAAAGTCACAATGCCTGAGAGCAGGGTGAATAATTGGTACTATTTACAATCTCTGAAAATTTTCGAGAATCTTAAAGATAAAAAACATTTATGGAATACCAACCAAAATTTAGAACTGATTAGAAAAAAACTAATTTTTCAATTTCTCCGTCTGTTTTTTTTTACGATAATCCTCAGCCATTAAGAATATATAGGTATTTTACACTATATTAACAAGTAAGGGCAATGAAATATGATAAAATACTGGTTATTACGAGCCTGAAAAATTAGGTTAAAATTATGTTGTAAATGAATTTAGACAGATACGAACTGTCAACAACCGTCTCAATTGCTTAATGAGAATGGGTTGTTATATATATGCAATTATTTCAAAACTAAGTGAGCGTGGAAAAATGTACTATTTTGTAATAAAGCAAAGATTATATTTTCATATTTTATGTCTCATTACCTTTTTTTGCATGATTTTCCAGTATTATTTACAATTCAGTGGCCACTTTGTACTAAAAAATTAGTGAAAACATACTAATTTTACTCACCTTTTTGTGATGAATGGGACTCTACGGATGACCCTCCTTGTTAAGCTGAAGGTCCGCTTTGTCCTGTTGATGATGCTCTTCTAGTGTCAAACTTCGCACCTATTGAAAATAGAGAAAATATATAAGAAAAGGGGGAAACAAACCTTGAAAAGGAGCAATATTGCATTAAATTAATAATCACGGATTTGGTATATTTCAGAAAAAGTGCAGCAATTGCTAAAGCCTATTTGATTTCGGAAGATACCGATTTATTTATTCAAATGTGTATGCATCACACCCCGATCAATTTATGCGCATATCTTGATAACATTAATGATCATGCCACGAGATGAACTAAGCACCGCTTAGTGATGAAAAATGGTAAGCCTACTAGATTTATGCATTGAAAAGCTTTCAACTGATTTATAGCAAAGTTAGTACCAACCAGCACCTGCCAAATGCTATCATTATAATTTTCAGCAAGCAAACAAATGACTTGGAATACCCCTCAGAACCAAAATAGTAACTCCGCTCTGTTAAACAATGTATCTAAGAAAATATTATGACCAATGCTATAAAAAGAATATTTGATCAATAAATTTATATTTTTAGCTTTTCCAAATTATGACTTAAACAGACTTTATACATAGTTTTCGCCGGCTGAAAACCCAATATTCACCCACATTTATTAGAAATATCCTCTCACAAAATAAAGTTGGAAACAAAAGTCTTTTCCAAAACCCTGAACAGCGATATTTTCTATTTACGATGGTACAAATTTTTTAGTGAAAAATTACATCTTAAAGAGACATTAATAAATTATTCTAAAGTAATTATTACCATCAAATATGAAAATGATCAAATATCAACCGTGCCGCGGCTATCACCAGGCTTTCAATGGTGGATATTAACCGACGTGAAACACGCATAGAGTTTACATAATTTTCACAAAACTATAGTACAAATAAACTATTTCCTATTACTTTCATGCAACACCAATAAAACATTTAACCTGAGTGTAGGAGATTTTATTATTAAGCTGCGGGAAAAATTCGCTTTTAACATAAGTTTGAGGGCGTGGTGGCCATAAAAATACTAAGGACAAAGGTTCAAATGTAAAATTGATATTATGAATTCCTTGAATAAAAGGAGCGCTTTAACTGGCCGAAGAGTGATATCGGGTACAAAGAGTATCCTGAGGAAATACACAAAAAGATTTCGGGAAAGGGTTAATGCAATGGGTATAAGGAATGAGATTTTACTAACAACATTTGAAACTGCTTGACATCAAATATAGACTGATACTGATAATGAGCTAAAATTTAAATCCGTGATAATATGTCAGAATAAAAATTTTGTGCTCAAGAAATTCTGATCACGTGACCAGCCAATGTTAATCGACATTCGAAGCATAAAACGATAGGAATAATTCCATCCGGTGTCAAACACAATCTCCAGAAGGACCTTGATCACTTCTCCTTGAAAAACCACAGTTATTACACCATGCACGACAGCAGTCAATCGTTAAAATCGGCTCTCCGTTTCTTATGTTCTAAAAGTCGAATCAAAAACCTTTTCATACACCCATGCACGGAAAATTTTGTGAACACATCTCTTTGGCCGTGAATCACAGCCAAGGGGACTGCATAGAGGTCCAATGCCATCCAATAGAAGGCTGATTTCTATTGTCACTTCGGTCGCAATTTTAATCGGTTTTCAAAAATGTCCGTGGCGCTGTGATAAGTGCAATGCGAAACTTTTTTTTCCAAAATTATTCACTATATTGTTTATAATTGAAAGGAATAGCATTGTAGTAATGAATTTGATAATCACATCATCATGTGCATAAATTTCGGTTCTTAACCCACATTAACACCTTATTTTTCCGATAAACTCGGTTCACTTTCTCCGTCAGCGATGCGAGAGGTGAATTTTGTGAAACCATTTAAGTGCGCGATGGTTGACAGCACTTTTAGAGGCCCACTGGTGGATCCTCTATTTCAATATTCGTGATCACGATATAAGTCAACCTTAGCCGCGATTCTTCATTCCTAGTGTTCTGAATGTCGAATCAAAAAACCATTTCAAACAACGTTCCTCCCGCAAGGAATAAATTAAGGGTCACATCTTTTGGACCGTGAATCACAGCAGCACAAATATTACAAAAGAGGATCCTCAAGTCGGAATTCAGAAATTGATACGATTTACACGGGAAAATAAGTAATAATTGGGGTATTAACCGAAATGCATGATTATGTGATCTATCAAATTCATAACTTTTTAATGCTATTTTTTGCAATGACATGCTGTTTGGTTGTCAATTTCCCATACAAAGTCGAGCCTCGCCACCTGTTGGCGATACCACGCGTAGTCAGGTTTTCGTTTTGGTTTTGTTTTGTTTTATCACTCCGAGAACGTGAGTGAATTGTGCAGACGTCCTGTGAACTTCGCAAGCGCATGGTTGGAGAGCAACCCAAGGAGACGGAGCCATGTCCCGCCCCCGACGGGAACAGCAGCGGTGAGTGGTATGCGCCGGCACGGTTCGACTTTGATTTTAACAATATAAGTCGTAATATACAGTCCACATTTATAATCACGTTCGAAAGTGATCACATGCATTATACTGCAAATTATGAATAAAAGTGCACCATGCGTAGGATATTTATGAAAACCATTTAAATGCGACCGAAGGGTTAGATTAAATGGGATGCAATTGGGTCTGCTCTATGCAGTCCCCCAGGAAAAACCATTTCACACATTGTTCCCTCCTGAACGGAATAAATTAGGGAACACATGACTTCAAACGTGAATCACAGCAGTACCGAGTCACACCAGTGGTACCACCACCCACACTTCTCCCACCCCTGCCTCGTGTCGAAGCGGTACGGTGGAGAAATTTAAGTGACGGGTGGCACACAATGCGCTCTTGGCACACATTTCCAGACCGCAGAGATAACACGAGCGAGCGAGAGAGGAGATCGAAAAATAAAAAGGATCCACCTTGGAAATGTCCTTCCTGCACCTTAACCCCGCACCCCATCCCTTTAGACACGACAGCCCATAAAGCATTTCTCGACGTTTTCCCTGCGGCGGCAGTTATACGAAAGGAATGGAATGCATTGAGGCAGCGCGTCAGGGACTGGCCGAGAAGCAACGTCACATTCTTACCCACCATCCGACAGGTATGCATAGAGGAGGTCCAATTCCAAACCATAGTAGAGTGATTTCTGTTGCCATTTCGGTCGCATATTAATCGGTTTTCACGGTGCGGTGGTGAGTGCAATGCAATCCACTTTTTCCCAATAGCTTGCAGTACAATGTTTATAATTGAGAATTAAGCCACTGAGCTTTTATGAATTTGTCAGATCACATCATGATATATATAAATTTCGGTTATGAAAGTAAATAATACCTTATTTACCCTTGACACTCGGATCAATTTGTCGAGCGACGCGAGTGGCGACTTTTCTAAGCCCATTTTAATGCGTTGCGGGTGACACCTTAAGAAACAAATATTTAACACAAACATACCCCAGGTTGTGTGTACCCAACCTGGGTTGTATTTGTGTTAAATACCTCATCGAGGAACATCTTGAATTATTTATACAAATTATAGTACATGCATCTATTTAAAAGGCTCATGGGAGGGGGTTCATGGGGAGTTGTAACCCGAAAAACCCCCCGTCACTACGCCACTGACCTCAAGATGTCAGTTGTATCTTTTGTCACGAAATTATTACTTAGTAAACGTTCTCTAAGGTACGTGAGATCTTCCGATAAACAAATAGACGTGTCAAGGGAAGGAGAGAAATCCGAGATGAGCTGATAAGCGGAGGACTGGATCCGGGACCTTAGCGTGAAGAGCCTCAGGGTCGCTCCCGAAATGACGAGAGGAAATGAAAGTGAGAGCATTTCGAATGGGATACGAGACGGGATGGCTCAAACGCGCGGGATCATCCGACTTGGCGATAAGTGGATTGATAGGCGCACGAATATGCGCGCACCCTCTTATCGCGGTGCCGAATTTTTCTCCTCCCCCGGAGAGAACTCCTCTGACACCGGGTCCAGATCATGAATCTGCGGTAAGCCCGTCAAGCGAGCTGTGTGACAAGAGGATGTTTTGACAACATCCGTTAATGTTGGATCCTGGGAGGGAGAGCAAAGAGAGTTTTGCCATCAGGAGAAATGGGATGACGATGGAAAGGAAACCGGTGTTGTGGGGGTTCCTTCCCGCTGCTAGTGATAAAGTGCTCTTCCGGAATGCGATGTGCTTTGAGGTGTCGAGGCAAATGATTTCACTGGTACCGACGTGGGGGGAGTATCCTGAAAAATTTTGTTCCCCCACTATTTTAAAGCATCGCGTACTAGATATGTGACACTCAAGATAAAAGCGGACGGAGATTCTTGGTGGGCAAGCATTGGCCGAGTAGTGAGGAAAGGCTGTCCACTATAGTCGCTGCTTTTTGAAGGGGACCGCTGAGGGATGAGAGAGGCGTGGAATGATCTAGAAGTATAAGCCTTGAGTATAAGTGGGGGGAATGATGTAAAAATCAGTAAGCTTCGCGGATGATCAGGCGTTCATAAGCCAGTCAGCAAGGGTCTGCAGGCTTTAGTGAATGCTTTAGACAAGCGTAGCAAGGAGTATTGAATGAGGATTAATCATCAGGAGACCAAGGTCAAGCGGATTTGTAATGCTTTGCGAGCGAGGAATGTGAGACTTACGATAAAGGTGGGAGTATAAAATCGATTCAGGCTTAATTTTGTGGAATATTTATTGAAAATGACTCAAAGTGTCGAAACCATGGTCGGTCGTCAAGCATTAAATTAAATAGTGAGGAAATTACCATTTGTGTTTTGATCATGGATAAAGGTGGGTGGTAAAAAACTTGAGCAGGTTGAGCAGTTCAACTATTGAGGAAGCACATTAGAGGAAAACGGATACAGTGGTAAAGATATCAGGAAAGGATTTGAATTCGCAAAGGAGACGTTTATGAGCGTGGAGGAGTTCGCGAGAGAGGATCGCTGTGTGAGAATTTAAAGAAAATATTAGTGAAGTCTGATCTGGAGTGTAGCGCTTTACTGTGCGGAAACGTGGACAAGGAAGGAGGAAAAAAAAAGATTGGAGGCATGCGATGTGGGTGTGGAGTAGAATCAAGAAAGTAAAGTAGACGGAAAAGAGTAGGAACGACGAAGTGCTGGACATTGTGTTATGATATACGGAGAAGACAGAAGTTTTTATGGAGGGGGTTCCTAGCGGGGAAGGAATATTAAAAACAGTGTAAGTGGGGAGGCTTCCTGAATACTTCTTTAGTACTCCTTGCACACATAGCTTAAGCGGTAGAATACTTACATAATATCTATAGCGAATATTTGCGAGAAAATAATAAGCCTCCTTTCCAATGGAATATTATTCTTTGTGCAAATTTTAATACTCCGGATTGTGTTCCTCTTTCCAACATAGGAGCCCTAGATGGAATACCTGCAGCTTGCCTGCCCCAAGTATTTCGTAATGGTCGCATCTCTTTTCTAAAGACCAGGCACCCTCTCTTGGCCAATGATTAGGAAATTTGAATCAATAACGTATATGTCCCGATTAAATGGATACTTGAGCTTGTACGTGGATAAAGGGCTCCATGTCAGCAATAAATGACACTTTGTTACTTCTAAAATATTTTTTTTTAATTCCAACCGTTTTAGTCTGTTACGCCATTATCAAGTACATAAAATTTCAAAAAAAAAAAATATGGTGAGTACAGGGTTATATATGCTACATAGTTATTAATGGAGGGGGGGGGCGGTTAAGACCTGCTATTGGTAATTCCTGGAGGTGAAGGGGGAAAGTTTGCTATTCGGGTTGTGGGGGTGGGGGAATTGGGAGGTTGATGAGTAAGGGGATGGGTTGGTAAAGGTTATGTCGTTCACGAGGTTCCCATTTGTTGCAATCTCCCGAATTTCCAAGGCGTCCATCCTCCTTCCTTTCCCGGTAGAAAGCAGTACATTCGGTACATCCCGACAATGACGGCCGCAGCGTTGCTTTCGTTAATGTGTTTTTATCTTCTATCACAAGATGATAATGGTTGAGGAAGATAAGGTGAAACGATAATCCACGTTTCGATTCCATTCGCTTCCACTTCATACTTCGCATGCGTCATTTGAGGCAACGTTCTTATAGAAATAAGTTATTCAGGAGGTGGATTGAATAACAATTGACAGTCGTTTTGGTACAGTATAAAATTGGCTATATTCATTATGTAAGCGTCACCAAGCACGTTTATGGGTTAATTGAGATTTTTTGCTTTCCATTCTGTGCTACCTATTTATCTCGTCTTACCTTTATCCAAATTTTTGTATGTTTGCACCCAAAGTTTGCATGCGGACGAGTCATTAACGCACCCTCTGTGGGTAGCTTTCAGGTGCTGCATATTTTGGTTCATTATTGCAATGTTGTTTTCAAATTGTAATGATCTCTTAATCAATCTACAAGGCTGCCAAAATTCTCCCTACGTACTCCGTGGAAACCTTCCGTAATCAGTGGAATAGTTTAAGAACAGTGCCACTTTCATCATGAAATATCTAAAATAATATCTAATAGAGCATTGTTTTTATAGTGCATTACAGCTTAACGTTAAGGATAGGAGTTTATTTACAATGGAGTTAATTAATTTTAACTACAGAAAGTAATGAATGTAGCTCTTTGGCGGTTACTTTTTTTCTATTTGGGTAACGTGACGCTATAGTAGAACGCATAGAATCGTTTCAGGATTGTCGTGGTTGAATTACGATATATCCACGATATAATATAAATAACAAATGGTAATTTTCCATGCCTCAACATACAACCTCACTACCGACCATAGTTGTGAAACTATGCCATTTTATGACATCATCCTTGAAAATAGCATAGAGTTTCGAAACCAAGGCTGGTGGTGAATTTATATTTTGCAGTGTGAAAATTACCATTTGTTGTTTACATTTTATCATTCCCATAATAGAACGTACACCGAATGAAATACATCGTTCACGAACTACTGACGTTTGTTTACTATTCTTGTCAGAAGTGAAACTCCACGCACAGTCGTCTGGCTATCTTCGCTTCAGTTAGAGGAGGAAGTAAGATCACACCCCCTGGCCTTATTATATATTATAAATGGAAATACTTAAAGGTGAGGGAGACTGCTAGAATACTTTTTAAATACTCCATGGAAACTTACCTGAATCGTTAGAATACTTTAAGAACAATGCATGTTTCATCATAAAATATCGAAAAAAATATCGACATGATTTTGATTGAAGTAGCAAAAGATTAAATATGGAGCTTATCTACAATGGAGTACATTAATCGTAATTAATGAATTTAATGTATGAAGATCAATGGCGATTAATTTTTCTATTCAGGTAACGTGAAGCTCGCCCCATATTAGAAAGTACACAAAAAATAGATCCTATCGTGGAGGGCTATTCAAGAATTCCTCCGGATCAGATCCTCCAACACGGCCGACGTTTCGATGAAATGACTTTTTGACGGTTCATCAGGGTATGATGATGATGGATGGCTCGTTTATGGAAACGACGGCCGTGATGGAGAGCATGATCAGGTGGAGATCCCGAAAAATATTCCACGATACAGTAGGGTAGTTTCCTTGATCAAAGAAAACATACACAAATACAAATTATTTGGTTTTAGAAATCCCATTTTAGACGAATGGTAATGGTCAATTTTAATCTTATTTGAAAAAGGCCAGATTGGCGGCCATGCGGTGCGACTCCACGAGACGTCACAGGAGCCCAGATGCTATACGAGTAGTCAGGAGTTATACATGTATTACAAATGCATGTATGAGGCACAGAGCTCAGGGAAACATCTCTTGATGATCACCTATAAAAAATTACCTATGATCGGAAAGTTTCCTTCGTTTGATAGGGTATTAATAATCCTTATTTAAGTCAAGCGCTACCTACTAGCAGGGTACTCTGCTACCCGCTGGCAGCCTGCATCGTAGCGGCGCTCATAGCCTCGCACCAAGGTGGCCTCACACAGCGGTAGCTGGAAGCAGAGACATCACACGGGCTTTTCCCAGCATTTATACTGACCCGTCTCGTTTTCGCGCGCTTGAAATTTTTTCACTCTTCATTTATTCGCGAAAAATTGTTATCATCATTTAAAAATTTTAAAGCGTGAAATAGGTACGTCCTCCAGGAAAATAATCTTTCCATTTAAGCAATAAAAAAATAGGAAACCACCCTATTCTCCGATAAGGACAGCGATCATTCATCAAATCTACCGACTACCAACGGTAGTATACTATTCTTGTCAGAAGTGAAACCCCGCGCACAGTCGTCTGGCTATCTTCGCTTCAGTTGGGGGAGGAAGTAGGAGCACACCCCCTGGCATCGGACCAAAGGCACGCACAGTTTTGGATACGAGGAGAGGGGGCGAGTGAGGGTTAAGGGTTGGGGGAAGGAGAGGGGCGAAACAGGGGTGAGGCGGCACAAAAGCGAAAAATTGGCTCAAAATAAACTTGTTTGGGTCAAATTTACTACTCACCCCTGTGGGTTTCACGCCCAGGGGAGCGAGTAAAGGCCGGCAAAATTTTTCAGCGACGGGAAGTTGGATGAGAGAAAACGACTACCTACTTACCACAAGTCTGTCTTCTGTCTCGGACAGTTTAAGCCACTACCTCCCTTCAATGAGAGCTTCTTTCGAAAATACTCTGGCTTTAAATTTGTGTGGGTTCATTGAGGGAATTCCAGGAAGAGAATGTAAACGAGGTGAAATACCGAAGTGAAACAAAATCTTTAGGAGCAAGAGTTCCATGTAATACAAAATTCCTCGCCTACGATACAAATTTTATAAAGTAAAAGTATTATATTGAATTGAAGGTTGATAAACTGGAAAATGATCACGAGGAGTTACCGCTCGAACGAACAAGTAAGCATGTTTTTTTTCAAGTAAAATGTAACTAAAACGGGTATCTGTGCCGTCCTAATCGGCAGGATATCGGAGTTTGGAAGATCACTGCCCAAAAATGAACGTTAGAGAGAAATTATGAGAACCCTGAGAACCCGTTCAGATGAGGATTAGCTAAGTGAACCAAGATTACCGTTAGTTGGAGGAAAGAATATACAGTGGAAGAGAAAAAAGGAAAGAATAATTTTGAAAGCTAATATAACTAAGCAAAAAAAAGCTGAAAAATGGTCAAAAAGGGTAACCACTGCAAGAAAAAATTTTATAAGGAGAAGAGTAACTGGATAGTATAAGACAATACCTCCTTTCATTAAGAGCTTTTTTCAAAAATACTGTGGTTTTAGAATCAAGTGGATTCATTCATGGAATTACCGAAATAGAGGAAAAACAAAGAAAACTTCCCAAGTGCAACATAATCTTCGGAAGTTCCAAGAGAATAAACTGGCATCATATACAATTAAGATACACAATTCCTCGCCAACGATATAAATTTCTTAAAGGATAAATATATGATATTGAATTAGTGATTGATGAACTGGAAAAGCATCAAGAAGAGTAAAAACTTCAAGAAATAAGTTTTAATAAAGGAAAACTGGACAGTTTAAGTCGCTGCCTCACTTTAAGTGCTTCTTTTGAAAATAATCTGGCTTTAAAATCGTGTGGATTCATTCAGGGAATTCAAGAAAGAGGGGATAAAACGAAGTAAAATGCGGGTGAGAAATAATTGGAAGGACTTTCGGGAATGGTTACTTTTATCTTCAAGGAGTGCTGCGATGATTCATGCTGCCGAAGATATAATCGAAATTAAAAAACTGAGAAGTGGGAAGAATATATACGAATAAAACAATCAATAAAATATTCTTCCATAAAAATTAGCAACCCTGCCGCTAAGGGAGAAAAATTGGATGAAAGATTATTGAACAAGGTGGATTAGTATTATTGGGGTGAAATTTCTTCAAGATTTTATCTAAAACACTCCATTACCTAAATTAATTTCATGAATGATTGATACTGATGAATATTGGGGGATAATGAGTAAGAGTAGACTACTCATTAATGCATATATAAAACCATTTCGGTGAAAATGAGACTGAAAATCAAAAAGAAAAACAGATCTCTGGATTAAAGGAAACATTTACTATTAACTACTAAATCTAAATGCCAAAAATAAAAAAATTCCTATGAAAATGCATCTATAAACAGATGGAGAACATTCGAAGCTTAAATTTTCGTATGAAGATTTTCACAGCTTCTTTTACCAATGTTGGTGGCTGCTTTCGGGAATTGCTGCGTAGGTAACTCTTTTTTTTCGTTTTCTTTTTTTTTTTAGCAAGAAAATGTTACCTACGCAGTAATTCTCGAAAGCAACCACCAACATTCGAAGCTTTAGTTAATCGGAAGTGATACTACTACAACATGATCAACAGAATATCCCCATTTAAGCTACTTGCCTCTATCTTCATTTGGATCCTGAAGTGAGCACATATCAATAGTCCACAACACCACGAATACTCATTTTAGGCTTCGTAATGAATCTCTGAGAGCAAAGTAGCAAATATACCAAGAGAAATTTCCTATCCCTCAACATTAAACGAAATTCTTTTGTGACATCATGAGTTGTGCGTCATGAATTTGCCGCTTAAGCTAGTCCCACATAAAAAGCCCATTGAGAAAGAGAACAACACGTGGACAAAAGTTTCGAATAGCCAAAAATTGACGAACTTCAAATACAACTGAATAGGGGGAAATTTAAACATATCTCTTTAGAAACACTGCAGCATAAAAACTACTGATGCCTTCATAAACGCAAAACATTGCCCGAGGTCATGAATTCGGAGAAAGATATCCATTGCTTAGTATGAGCAAAGAAGACAAAAATTCTGATGCTTTCCCGGCGAATATGTTCAAAAAAGGCTATTCGGGCTTCCAGCCGGGTGGTCTCCCTCCATTCTACCAAATAATAAACTAGAAGAGAAAGTGAGAGTGGGAAGAGGAAAGCAGAAATGAAGGAATCTGTT
Organism: Ischnura elegans; assembly: GCF_921293095.1. Taxonomy (NCBI): domain Eukaryota; kingdom Metazoa; phylum Arthropoda; class Insecta; order Odonata; family Coenagrionidae; genus Ischnura; species Ischnura elegans. The sequence goes on along the minus strand of NC_060252.1, from coordinate 47,832,900 downwards.
TTGGAGGAAGACCACCCGGCTGGAAGCCCGAATAGCCTTTTTTGAAGACAAAAATTCCATTGAAATTTTTTTACGGTAATAATGAACTGCAATACTCCAATATATAACCTACAAATGGCTGAATGTTTCCAAAGAAAAAAAAATCCAGCCTTATCTCCATCCGCCTTTCGTATTCTATCTTTCACATAATGCAAGACCTCAGCGTCCTGCAATTCAGAACGCCCTAAATCCCATACTATTCTCTTCATTCCAGTAGTCTCCCATTATCACGACTGTCCTTAAATATTATGAGCACAAGCATCTCAAAGGTTTTACATTGAGTAAACGAAGAATTGACGATTTCCCATTCCCTGTTTAAGATTTTTCCCAATTCTTATGTGATTCATCTCATACAATTGATGCAGAAAATACGATTCAATGACTAAATCTTCTGCTTGGCAAGTGTAAGCTGAAAATAACAAAATGCAAATATGTTATTTCTATTCACTCATATATTCACTATAAATTAAATACTATTCTCATAATCATAGAAAATGATATCATTCATGAATGATAAATTCCATATTATCATTCAGATTTCTAATAAGAAATTTTCTTAAGTTTCTCAAACTTGTATTGGCTATCAAATCAATGGTCGGCGAGTTTACTTCGTGGAATGGTGACATGATATATTTAAAAAAGTATGGAACATATCAAATTTTTTTAAATCTCTCTTGTATTGGCTATGATTCAAGACTATTTCTAAAGCATCATTGCTGTATACGTGACCTTAAACCGCTAAGTAATATGTAGTTTTAGCAAAATAAAAGACTGCTATCGCACTGAAATGCGCTTATATCCCACTTTTAGGTAAACGCACTCTGAAAGCAGTGATTTATGCTAAAAGATATCCCTTTTCCTCAAATCCTCAAAGGCGAACTACATTCCCTCGCCCGTTTTCTCAAATCTCTTTACCTTCTCTCCCTCGGCATTTATTTTCCTCTTCTCCATTTCTTTCCCCACATCTCTCTGCCTTCCACTTCAGCATCCTTCCCTTCGCTTTCGAAACTCCCTCTCCACTCCTTACATCTGCTCATCCCGGGGAGCATCTTGCCGGAGCAATTTATGGCTTCCTTTTTGTGGCGTTTGGAGTTGAACTGAATAATAATTCCCCACGGAGGGGAGCAAACTGAGACTCAGCGAGTAGGAAGAAAGCGAGAGTGGGAAGAGGAAAGCAGAAATGAAGGAAATGAAGAAGAAAGCGATGGGAGAAGGATGCTAAAGAGGCAGAAAACTTGATTTGGGACCAGCGAAATCTACAGGATGAAAAAGTGATGAGACCAAATTTTGAAAATCTATTAATCGCAGCATATGCTACACTTTAGAGATAATTGATTCAGAAAAATTCAGTCAAAGTAAACAAACAATGTACAAAAATTAGCTGGATGGTGTTGCTCAATTCTGAAAAGATAATATTTTTACATTTTACAGTGGATTTAATTTTATGCCCAATCAGGCCTTGAAAAAAGAATAACCCTTGAGCTACGCAAGCATTCGGCGCATATTTCGTAGTAATCGCCGAAAAAGCTCATGATATTTGAGAATAATTTTTTTATTCAATTATTTACGAGGAAAATAATCTGCGGCAGAACAAAATGCATATGATTATTGCATTACAATTAACGCAAAACCCGGGTGCAGTAATGAGTTAAAATTCTAAAAATAGCCGTAGAATTCTTCGCCGATAATCTAAGCAGAACGTAGGGTGGCGTTTGGAGTTGAACTAAATAATAATTCCTCACGGAGAACAGCAAATGGAGACTCAGCGAGAAGGAAGAAAGCGAAAAGGAAATGTAGAAGCAGGAATAAAGGAAATAAACGATGCACTCGTAGAAGGAAGTTGAAGAGGCAGAAAAAAATTGATCTGGGATGAGCAAGGGAGGAAGAATCATCGAAATCGGCAAGATAGAATTGTGATGAGCCTATATTATCAAAACATATTAATAGTATATTATAATAGACCAATAGATTCAGAGAGAATTCGAGCAATTAAGAATAAAAATTAGCTGGATTGTGTAGCTAAGTGTTGAAAAAATACATTTTTACATTACACAGTGGTTCTAAAATAACGATCGACAGGACCTAGGAAAAGGTATATTCCTCATATCACGTAAATCATCGCCGAATAATCTTATGATACTTGAAAATAGGCGAAGACGTATGCAGTAATTTAGAATCAAAGTGTTACAACTCAATTATTTAAGAGGAAAATAATCTGTACCAGAACTAGTGCACATCTATTTTTGACAAAATACGCAATAATAAGTAATAATGAGTTAAAAATCTGAAGATAACCATCCGATACTTCGCCGTTAATCTGAACAGAATGTAGTGAGGCGTTTGGAGTTTAAGTGAATAATTTTTGCTCACGGGGAAGAGGAAATGGAGACTCATCGAGTAGGAAGAAAGCAAAGAGGGAAGGGAAAAGTAGAAGGAAAGGAAATAAACGAATCTATGGGAGAAGGAAGTTAATGTGGCCCAATATATGTTTTCTAGGATCAGCAGCAGTGGACGAATCAGCGAAAACGACAGGATAAAATGGTGATGGGCCGAAATTTCAAAATGTATTAATCATTCATACGATACACTTTAGAGATAATTAATTCCAAAAGAAATCGGTCAAAGCAAACAAACGAAATGTAGAAATTAGCTGGATGGTGTAGCTAAATGTTGAGCAAAATAAAATTTTTAAATATTACAGTGGATTTAACTTTACGACCGATTGTACCTCGCAAAAGGAATAAACCTCGCATTATGCAAATCATCGGTGTATGATTTTTGAGAATCGACGAAGAAGCATATGATAATTTAGAATGAATCTATTACTTTTGAATAATTTACTAGGAAAATCATTTGTGGCAGAACGTAAAGCTCATCGATTATTGGCAATATACACAATAAAAAGTATAGTATTGAGTTGTAAAAATATGAAAATAATCGTGCAATTATTTGCCATTAATCTAAGCAAAATTTAGTGATTATTCTCGTGACATGATCACGTCATGAACTTCGTAAATACAACTGGAAATCAGTAAGCTCCTATAATTTTCTATCGCCTTTTTGGTAGTGGAAAAAGAAATAAGAGGAATTAGGGAACAAATCGAACGAAATTCAAAGAATCCAACAATTGCCTTTAGCTTCGAGCAACTGCTTGAAGTTGTGCCGCGCGAGACGTTATGCGTTATGCGTCCAAATATGTGTAGGATCGGGGCTTACCACAGTACGACGCGTCGCAATGCCTATTTCCGTAGTCTATTTCATTTTGAGATTAAATTTTAAGAGGCAAAGGAGCTTTTCACGAAATTCAGCTGGATTTTACGATGACTCAAGCAAGTGTAACTTGTCACACAAATTTCACTTGCTCAATGATGGGCGTTTTACGGTGGGTGTAAAAAATAAACGACCTCTATAAAGTGCAAATTCATCTCTGACTGTGAGGAACGTAGCATTTCAGGAGGAGCTCTACTAATTAAGAAAGGTAAGATACCCATTACGGCCGGCTTACACAAGCCATGGCACTCGCAAATAAGATTTATAAGTCTCGTATTGCAATACTAAAAATGTTTACGGCTTTATTTCGGTGAACGGCCCAAGTAAAGCCTACGGCTTTCATGAAATCATCAATTTGCTCTCTCCGTAAGCACTACGCATACCAAACATTCTCCCCAATCTTGGAAAAAATAATTTTGTACATTTCAATTTTTTTAAATCCGGTATTTCAATTTATACCAAAGGTTCCACGTCATTTTTAAGATATGGGCATGATGTTCGTAAAATAGTAAATGGTAAAAGTGTAATAATTAATTAATATCCATTGCTATTAACATAGAACTCCATAAAATAACCCTGGACACCTGAAGTTTCACTCTCCGTTAGAGTCCAACACACTGTATATATAATCAGTGACTGGTTTTGATAAGTGAGGGTAGAGCTAACCATTTTCTAAGCCAAGGAATATAAATTTCTAGCATTCCGGGTCAGTTCAGGGTAACAAGTTTCACTTGCTAGGCTACTTTGCACTGAAAGAATTTTTGTTTTGGTGTGTCCGAAGGCTTCAACAGAGATTTAATAATTCAATCAACAGCTACAAACTTTTCAGTTAGGCTAGTACGATATTGAAGATTAAATATCGGACGATTATGAGATTAATGAAAAATTCCATATCGGCTTCCCGATATATTTAAATATCGTTCTATTAGCGGTATTTGATTTTATCGGGAAACGATCATTTCAAATATGGCTCTCATTAGTCATAATTTCTTGGAGATATCAAAATATTTAGCAATCCATATTAGGTTATTAATGCTAAATATTGATATATTATACCAGGAGATAGGACTTCAAGGGGAAATGTCTAGTCACTTAACAGTTGAGGGAAACTGAAAAATTTGTGTACACTAAGGGCACTTGTAGGAATTAATTTCAGCATATAGAATTATAAAATTATAATTACCAACTAACATGTAACTATCAAATGACTACAAGATTTGTAATTCCTTTTATTGGGTTAAAGATGAAAATGAATCTGTAGGTCAAGGAAGACGAAATTTTTAGTAAAATACCGAAATCACAAAGATAGCATAAAAGACGCTATAAGCCATTTATGGGAAGCCATCAGTGGAACGTCATCGTTCGAACAAATTTATCGAACTTCAAGTAATTACATCGTTGCAGTTACATTTGCATGATACTAAGCTAATTACTTGCCAGGATAAAACTTTATGTTCATTACAAACGTATGCTAAATACTACTAAACGAGCATTTAAACCCAATTAGCGTAGCATTTCAAATATATTATATACCTTTAAACTTTGAACAACCACGCTCTGGAATGCAAAGCGGATTTTGCACTCCCTTCCCCATCCATTTCCCTTGTGCTCCTCTCAAGCATACATGAGAAGTCAGAGGTCGTAACTCATCAAGCCACAAAAGGAAAGTGAGTTTTGACGTCCAAGAACCCCTTTTTTGGCGGCGACCGTGAAAAAATCATTTCTTTGAAAAAATTCAACTTGGCCCCAACTACTGTCGGCAAGCCCTTCCACGCCACGAACTCATACATGCATAACATTACCCCGCGCCGCTTAAAATACCTTTCCACTAAATAATTTCCAAAGTATATTTAGAATCGTGTGTCTCCAGGCGGTAACATTTGTATGGAAAGCTTTTCTGAATTGCATACATGACTAACAACTATATAATTTTTTACACTAAAACGACGCAAATTACTTGTACGGAAGGCAAAGATTTAGATGAATAGATAGAGAGAAAAATATTTATTGTGTAAGAAAATAAATTCAGTGGAACAATATTAATAATAATACGTTTTGAAGGCACATCGATAATTATTAAAACAAGATAAACTTTTTTTAAATGTCCTCTCATAGTATTTCTTCCCATTTCATAACATAAAAAATGCATGTACTGTATGATCTTAGGTTTTCCCGGCGTATTAGTTGCAGAAAAGTTTCTCGGGTTTTCCACTGGTTGACGTCGTCCATGTCTTCCGACGTTTCGAGCAGCGACTTGCTGATCATCCGAATTAGGAAGATCCCCTTAGGATAAGTCGCTGCTCAAAACGTCGGGAGACATGGACGACATCAACCGGTGGAAAACCCGAGAAACTTTTTTGCAAATTCATGTACCGTAAAAAAAGCAAATTAAGCTATTCACCAAGCCGGATTTGATACAACAGCAAAACAGGTGTTTAAATATATGGTAGAAATTTGTGTGCAAATGAATATTATTTTGGATAAAGCATTAAATTAGCAGACATTTTGTGCTACTAAATGAACTTTTACAAACCGTTTAGTTAGGATCATATGGAGTATTTTCTTGGTCCAACCCCTTCTAAAACTAAAGCTTCCTATCGTCTTTTTAAATCCCTTTACTAATAAAATCCAATTCTATTACTCCCATTCGTCGCTTACAAATCATTCTTCCCTCCAACACGACTTATAAATTTCACTCACCGCTTAGTCTCCACCGGAACCTCTCCTCTTTTTATTAAAGGTATTATAACGGCTAAATGGACGAATACGTATGGCTCGACCGCACTTTTTTGGTTAAAAATTACTCGGTTTCAGGTTAAGCCAATATCTTTAAATTTTCAGGTTGAATGAAGTAGACCATGGATAGCATTATCCTCTTTTTTTTAAATTGAAAGCTTTACCTTAATATTTTACCGGATTAATATTTACATTTGACAGAGTCTAATGTTATAAAAGGCCTACTCTACCTACCCTTAAAATTTAAAAGTGATAGAGCAAGTTTTAAATGAGTATTTCTTCAATAAAAACAAACAAAATACGACCGGTTAAGAGGGAGGCATGCCACCACTTAATATATGCTTATATGAAGCGTTTTGCTAGGATTCCAAAATTAGGCAAAAGGCCGTTTTAAAGACAATAAAACTGCCCCACAAAAAGCTCATACTAACGAATTAGTTCTCGCCTTTTGAGGACTCGACAAGTGTACCCATAAAATGCAATCCTAATAGAACCTCACACTTATCAAGGAAGCAAAAGAGTCGGACGAAAGGGTATCCGCAGTCGACCAAGAGAGGGGAGGGTGAGTCTTGAGTCGTCCCAGCTATGTCTGGCGGAGCTCCCCGGGAGAAGGTCCCAGAGGGGCGCATCGGATCACCGGAAGTCCCTCACTCTCCCCTCTGCCTCCTGGTCCACATCCTCCCGACGCGTCGTCAAGGGCAATAGAGAAACCGGTCCAAACGTTGCACCCTTGGCGCCACTGCCTCCCTCCACCCCCGGGGCAAGAGCAGTCGAAGATGAAAGACATCATACCCCCTGGGATTAGGCTCAGCGGTTGTTTTTATTGGCGCATCCTTCATCCGTGATAAACTTTCGTCTCCTCATCATCCCTTAAATCAGGCGTTAAGGGATCCCGCTACCTCGTGGAAAGGTGTCACATAAAACCAATTACGTTTTCTCATTTCTTAACTTTCCTTCACCGTTGTGGGCTTAAAGTATCCAAGTTACGCTTAATTCAGGAGTAATTAACGCTGCGTAAGATTTTAAACTTTCCCGGCGAACAATATACATAAACTTTTCTTCATTAAACTTTTCTCAATATACATAAACTTCCGCGCGGGTAAGATTTTGTAAGAGCGCCGACGTTTCGGGTGCCGACTCGTTACCCATTCTCAGGGCTACTGAATGAATATTTAAAGTGACCGTTGAAGCTCAGTATTAGAAGGGGCGGGATTGGTCGAGCCCCGAAACGTCGGCGCTCTTACAAAATCTTACCAGCGCGGAATCACGAGAAAATTTTAAACGAAATAACGCTGTCATTAAAAGATATTCGTTTAAGGGTTGTTTCCAACATTTCCTGCGAATTCACTCGGATAAAATATATCTGTGGAAGGGAATACGTACTTGAGTGCATTTATCTCCAATCCGTCAAGTTGATACTACTGGGCAATCCCTAATTATTCTTGCTGATAACTTGTGGCTTTACTTTATGACATATCTCCGTTATCAAAAATAAAAATATTACACATCTTAAGGTTCTCTATACATGATCAACGGGCACCGTTGGGTTCCGTAATGTAGTTGCATATATCGTAAGGATTTTTAATTTTCAAATAGAAGTGAAAAATGCAAAAAGTACAAAAACTTTACGAAATTCACAGCAGTGAATTATTAATAAATTTAAAAACATGAAAAAAAAGAAAACACCGGTTTGGAATAAAAAATATTAAATATCCAATTATATATTTTATTTAATTGGATATTGGATATTATATGGATTATATAATTATATAATATAAATATAAATTATATTCTTTTGTTTTGGCCGTACCAGCCAGCTGTCAGTTTGTTAATTTAAGAGGTGGCAACCCCAACACTGGTGCTTACCACAGGGGTGCCTATATTCCACCTTGCAAAAACTAAGCCAATAAAATTTCATGTACCATAATGTGCAATAAAATATATTATACATATTAAATTATATAATATATTATGTAATATATTATATAATATATTATATTTATTACATTATATATGTTCGGCAATGCGGGCGGACCCGCAAAGGGCCCCCCCCAATATGTATCCGCCACTGGGAACAGCTGCGTATGTTTCAAGACATCATCGATGATCCTCACCCTCGTTAAACACCTAAAGAAAGTGAATGGGAATGTGAGAACGATGACCGTCGCATTTTTTCTCATCCTCTACACTCAAGGTGCTCAGACGCCTTAAGACCTCACGTAGGCCTCGCGACAGGGTGAAGCGGCGCCAAGGACACAGGGGAGTCGGAAGACGCTGTGACAACGGAAAGCGGGATTTCGGAGACTTAATCACCACTTTCGGCAAAGTGAGGGGGAAGGCGTCTTCCTGACCCCTAGAGAGGGAGGGAGTTTAAGAAAAGAAGTGATGGAGAGTGCGTGATGAGAATTTCAGCGCTAAAGAATTTCCCTTTAAAAGAGGTTGGTTAGCTACCGAGTGGTTGGCCGAATTTGGAATGATTTTTCACTACCATATAACACTAAGGAAAATAAAACTAAATCACTCCCTATGTACGCATGCAGCGCAATGTTTGTAAGTTTTGATAAGCCTGGCAAAAGTCTCGTGGAAGGCTACTCAAGAATTCCACCGGGTCAGGGTCTCCAACTCCATCTCGGCCGACGTTTCGACGTACGAGTTGCTCATCGTCATCAGGTCATGACCTGACGGCGATGGACATCTCGTACATCGAAACGTCGGCCGAGATGGAGTTGGAGAACCCGACCCGGTGGAATTCCCGAATAACCTTCAACGATTCTATCCACCGGGAAAGCGTGCGATCATCCTGGTAAAAGGCTCATATCATCTGCCACCACCACCCTCATTTTCTGCGTCTGAGGAAGTTGCTCCACCATTACTTGAACCACTTCCCTTGAGCGGTATTTTGCTTGGCTTAGCTAGGACTCGAACTCGGATCACTTGATTGACGGTCAACCGTGATAGCCAATTATACCACCAAGCCATCTTCTCAGAGCCAACTTCAGGATGAATTTTAGTGGACATGGTGTTGACGTCACAAGGCCACACTGAAGCACATGTGACGGGGATTGTTCTTACTAAGCAGAAATTGTGCTTGTTTTGTTTCGCCTATCCAATCCAACTGCCAATTAGTATTGAATAATTTACCGTCCTAAATACCATCAATATAATGAAAGCTAAACGCCATATTGCTAAATGGACCATCATTTCACACAAAGAATGGGGGAATATTTTAATGCTAAATTTTCCTATACAAATTACGACGTCTCCTCATCGGACGAGGACGATATCTCATTGTGGTCATACGACGACGTTGAAACCTCCACTTCCTCTTCAATCGGGGGACGAAGCTTCGGCGTCTCCTTATAGTAGGGGCCATTACATTTCACTACCTCCAGCCTACATAAAGGTGCATCATCATTAATATTTAAAAAAAAAATAGACACAAAGATACAGGATTACGCCACTGAATTACTCTACCAGCAGTAAATTTCTGGGGAGCTTTAAAATGTAATCTTTCTAACAAACGCTTCAACATTGATACACAGTGTATGCACAGAAGTAACATCAAATTCTACAATCATATGCACAGAAGTAACATCAAATTCTACAAGAACAATTACTTTGTGAAAACTTGGGTCTAGGTCGTGTTCAAATTCAAATTTACCAACGTCGGAATAATAAATGTTGCAAGTTGTGCTTACTAAGAGAAATAAATACACCAACGGAAGAGAAATAAACCCTAATCTGTTGTTATTCGGTGACAAGGAATTTCAAAGCACTGCATGAAACAAGCTATTTTTTACGCAGTACGTGCACGGGTGACATAGTACCTTGTCACTTTTTTAAGGCAGTATTTTAAATCACTATCGCTGGTATTTAAAAAGAGACAATCTGATTCGTTGTTTTTCTTCAGATAATTATCCTCCTCTCTTGGTAAGTTTTAAAGGAGACTGCTTCAACTGAATCTATGAAAATAATGGAAATCACACTACCAAAGCGTATCCCCGATTCCTTCTTTTAAGTTAACGTATTTATGAACATGATTGCCTGATGTGCTCCATCGTCGAACACACCTAAATTAAATCCTTGAAGTGAGAGGTGACCCAAGGAGTGGAATTGGACCCGTTACTACAAATTGGAGATTTTCACACACCGTGGCTTAGACTGGGGTGAGCTCTACCATCACCTATTGAAAATAACCTTCTGGCTGTATTACCATGTCGATGAGTGATTCCTCTTTTCACTTGATCATTGGCGTATACTCCTGAATAACTATTCTGCTAATTTTCTAGATTTTGAAACATTTAACATTGAAGTCGAAATCAACCTGCACAAATAAGATCTCCGAGTCATCTAATTACGTCGCGATCTAAGCATAGGCAAAGGAGGGGTGGTTGCAAAGGGGTGGTTGCAAATTCCTCTAAAAAGGATATTCTCTTAAATTGAACTCGCTTGCCCAACAATCCCATCAAAACGCATAAACCTAAATTATCTTCTCCTCCAGCCATAAGTTCACCTATAATCAGCCAGAGTGCATCCTCAACATCAAGGACTCGAATATATAAAGATCAATAAGAGGAACTGACGTCTTTTATTTAAAGTGATTCAGTTTCAAAATCAGATACGTAAAGCTGCGTTTACACTGATTCACATGTTGTGTAACTTGTGCATATAACATGTAACTCAGTGTAAAAGCAGCTTAAGTCGGACTATATACACCTACCAATATATGTTATCATACATGAGCCAATTGTGCAAATTGGTCGACAAAGTCACTACTGAAATGGATAGACTAGCAACGCCCTCAGTTGCATATAACACTCAAGAGCAGTTTTTTTTCCGGCTAAGTAACCCATAACCTCAGAATGCCAACATACTACACTAGATTATATCGCAAAAATAAAATAAGAGAGATAGACTGCTGAACAAATAGATTTAGAATGTCATTTTCTTTACGATCGATAAGGAGCTAACGGCCGCTTTAGGACTTACTAATAGGTTAGTTGACTTGTAGCGTAGCCAACTAACTTATGAACTGCTTAATGCATGCTTCTGAATTTCCCTATTATTTCCAATGGCACGATTTGCATGTTCTACCTTCATGAGTATTTGGCCTGTACGAAATTTAGTAGTTTTGCTTGCATTAATGTGGAAGTATAAATTGTTAGCATGCGTAACATTTTTATGACCTCGTAATGTGCACGTGGGAATTCTCTTGTATGCTGCATGCTGGTGATTGATCACCCCCTGCAAAACACCCTAGAGGTGGCTCGTATGGTATTATGTAGATGTAACATCTGTAGAGCTATTTCCATATTCCCCAAAGCCGTAAACTTGCATTTCTTAAGGAAAACGATCCAAAGAGCCAAAGAAAACAAAAGACAGGCAGTCAATACTATCGTTTTCAATGTTCAACATACATTTCATGCTTTCCGAAGGCTATTATTTGTATTTAAAACACACAATGGACTTAATACCATATATACAAGACACCAAAATCACCCTTTAAATATATCGATTCAAGCTTACCTAAAAAGGAAAGAGAAGGGGGATTAGAAACATCTGAAAACCATTATCTACAAATAGAACGTGATTTTCCAGCAGCCTCCTCCTAACCCAAGACGCCCTTCTCGTGGAAGCATTCCTCCTACAACCCCTCCAACTCTTCCAACCCTGCCCTCCTCATTTCAAACAGGCCATGGTTCATCCATCAAATCCTTATATTGGAGACCACAAGATAATTCTATAAATAGGTGGCTGAAGTCTCATGTAATGCAATAATGAACTATCTAACGAGACGAGCACAACTGAAACAGGAACAATAATTAAATTAAAAATAGCAAAGTTTTTAACAGGCCTAATAACGTATTTATTGACCTGGTTCGCCAATTTTTTTTTACAAATGATAACTTAGTTTACTTATATGTCCCATTTTAGCCTTGGCGACACAAAAAATAGAAAAATGTTAAGTACACTGCCCAGGTGAGAGCCAAGTCCCCCTTGACATTTTCGACCACCACAAATCAAGATGAGAGCCAAAGCCAAAGATAGCATAACAAAGGTGATATTTCCAACCTATATCATCACTCCTTCCTCCCTGCCCTGGTTATATTAGTATCATTTTATATAAACCCAACATTGGAAAAATTTGGTAGGTGTAAATCAAAGTTATAGTAGGTGTTAAGGATATACGAGGGGAGGGATGAACCCCCGTAAAACTATTTTCCTCTAAATAGAACACGCTTTCCCTAAAATCTTTTCTATACCCAAAACGCTATCGTCGCGAAAACTATACTTTCCCCATGCACCTCCTCTCTCCATTTCAAACCTACCTTCACCATGCCAAATCAGCCCGATTCATTCACATCATCCAAAACTAGAATACCTAACCCTTTGTGGTCCGGTTTTTTTAAATTCAAGTAGCCTGGTTCACATACATTTTTATGAAAAAAGAAACAATTAACAGCATTAAATTTAGACCTTTCCAATGTTCTTATTTTTGTGTTTAAATTAGAAACCCATAGATTTAAACATTATGCATTTTCAATCAGAGTTTATTGTTTGAAATTTTTCAATGCGTGATATTTCTGGAAACGATACCTTAGTATAATCGCAGCGCCTTGTGATGTCGGACTCAACTCGACGTTAAACCTTATGCTAGTACTGGATGTTTTGAGCCAGCTTCGACTATATTACGCAAATGGCTTGAAATTATAAATAAAAACTTAACTGTTGAATTTAAAATAACACATAGTTCCAAATCAGTTAGGTAGAAAAGAACATAAAAACCTATCGATTCGAGGTACCAGAAATTGGGATCGAAACTTGATGAAAACCGAGCAATCCATTAAATATCGTTATTCAAATGCAGTTGAAATGAAAACTGATGGGATTCCCTCGATAAAATTTACCCCAAATAGAGCTCGGTTTCCTAGCGACCTCTCCCAAATCCAAAACGCTATCATTGTGGAAGCACCGTTCATTCCAACCAAACAAACTCATCTTAAACCAGATGTAAAACGGGCGATATAGTAACTTGCAAAACTGTCAAATCTACTGTGGCCTTAGTAGTATCCCTATATCTATTAAATAATTCTATATAGCTGATAGCCCATCATTTCACAAAGGCAAGTAATCAACGTTGAACTGAGCTACAAAAAACAAAAGGCAGACAGCCAATTTCATCGCTTTTAACCAAAGTTACACATTTCGCCCCTTCCCAGGGGCTGTGCGTTGAATTACATTTAATCGCAACTATGAACTAATGATAAAATAAACTAAAACGCCTAAACTATCAATTAAATATTGCTATTGAAACACGAGTGAAGGGGAAACAGTGGGCGGTTCCCTTGAGGACCATTTTCCCTAAATAGGAGGCGGTTCCCTATAAATCGCCCCTAAACCCAAAACGCTATTTATTTGGAAAATAAGCCCTTTCCATCCACCATCTTCTCATTAAGCCCCTACCCTCAACTCAAACCAGCCTTTTCTTTTGGGTTGGGGAGACATTCAAATTGTGATCCGAACAACTTCCCAGAAATCAGGAATAGTAAACCAGTGAGGTAGAAGGTGCATGTCGACACTGTCCCGTTAATCGCGTGTCAGTTTTAACCTATAATTTTAGTCGAGCTATATTCATGGAAATTGGTATATTCATATGAAATGGTCGTTTTATTTTGTTGAGTGCAAGCATAACTTTACAATTTTGACCTCAAAATGTCGGTGCAAACTAAAATTTAAAATTTGATCTTTGGGGTTTCAATGTTTAAAGTTCGATATGGAAAAAAGTCTGCTTTTGAAGGTTGCTCGGGTACTGCACCGGGTAATCTGAATCATTCCTCCCTGAGGATGGAGCATGAGTCGTACCCCGTAAGGCTGGCAGACATGGCATTACCTGGTGGCGCACCCTAGCAGCCTTCACTACCAGCATACGCCGGGAAAATCTCAGATCTTTTTTCAGAAAAAATGTTTCAATTGCACTAAAAAATGCGTAGATTCTTTCACTACTCATTCTCCGTACACGAGAAAAGCGAAAGAAAAAATATTATTAACACTTATATGCCTGCCTATACGAGTCACCCCAATTAAGCTAATTGTATGAAAAGGAAGATTGAGCCAGTTGAACAATAAACCTATGCCATTCGGTGGCCTTGATGGAACATAATTTTGCCAACTATCCAGGGACACAGCTAAGAATTAAACCTACGGGGGGTTTTAGGTGCAACTATTACTGTGGGGGGGGAAAGGGTATGGAATACCCGCCAGGTGCAGAGGCCCTCCCACACAAAAATTAAAGATAAATGGTTCAAAATGGTGATTTTTACGACTTTCTGATATATTATTTTTCTTTCACTATTCTTACTATATCAATAAAGTAAAATGAGTTAAACTAAAAAAATTCTCTGAGCTTTGTGGGGATTTTTATCCCCCGAAGCCCCCCCCCCCCGCTGCACCCCTTGAAACTATCTACGTTTTTGACATAGTTGAATAACTAGCCACTCCCAATAATTTGCGAGCACGACTAAACAAGTAAAAAGTAAGCCGGAGGAAACGCTCAGGCAGCCAACGTAAGCATTTCCAATCTATTATATTCCAATCTAATATAGTCAGCAATTTTATCGCACAGCGATTAGACATTGCCATAAAATTTTCTCGAGAATAGCGCAAATATTTGCGATAAAATTGCTGACTTTGCCACCTAGCGACGAATCTGGTAGAAATTAGTTTATGTGATATCTAAAAGGTTTTTCGTTTCTACATTGACAATAAACGTAAACGTACATCCATACCCTGGATCGGGGCAACCTACCCAGGCTGGACTCAAACCCGCGACCTTAGGCGTGGCAGTCAAGGACTTTACCCCGCCACCACCGAGGCCGGCTAATTAAAACAATTAAACCAAACAGTGGACAAATTTGGGAACCACAAATCATACGACCAAGTCATCCATTGAATATCACGATCTAAACGCAGGCGAAAGGAAAAATGTGGGGGAGGGTTTCCTTGAAAAACCATTTTCCCCTAAATAGAACTCACTTTCCCAACGATCTCCATCAAAACCCAAAATGCTATTCTCGAGAAAGCTTCCCTCCTCACAACCATACCACCCTCCTCATCTGAAACCAGCCCCGGTTCATCCTCAGCTTCACCCAACTTCCCAATTCCCCATCTTCACCCTGTCAACTCGACTTCCGCGACGTCTCCATCTGCCGTCAGCTCCCCTACCGCCCCTCGATCATTCAGCACATGCCCTACCCTCCAAGGGACGGATGAGACCCAGAAAATCTTCCTGCCAGAGAGAGAAAGCGTGTATACGTGAGATTCTGCCTCCCTGTAGCGTCTCCTCCCGTCATCATATTTTTTCTCCGAAGTATATCCTCACCGCAGCCTTCGAACGCAGGGAGAGACGACCTTTTATACCTATATAGAGGTTCACCTCTCCATCTTCTCGTATATCCTTCCCCCCCCCCCCCCCCCCCCCCGTTCACGCATGTTTCCCAGCTAACTCTGAGACAAATGCCTCCAATCTAGATCAGGGTCCTCGACCCGAATGCTTGACGATATGTTTCGCGCCGAATGAATCCATGACCCGAAGCATGAGATGAACTTCGCCCCCGAGAGTTGATTGAATTTCGCAGGCATGGAGTGAAGAGGTGGGAGAGATGTTGGTGAGATATCGGAGAGCGAAAGTTGAGGAGTGTTTACCGCACTGTGAGCGAATTGATACTACAAGCTGTTCGAGTTGTTTTCCCTACCCGTCGAGCTTTGAACCGGCAAATAAGCAGCAGTTGCAACTTTTAAAAAACGTCGGATGTTTGATGAGGACGAAGCACGTGATGTACCCACCAACTGACGTGCTTGACAAACTCTTACGTAGAGCAAATATTGCCAATTGTGCCGTGACTACTTTGAGATGGAATGCTCTTATGTTTGAACGCGAGGTGACAAATATAGTTCTTCTGGATCTACGCACGCTATCTGCAATTATGACTGATATATCACAAAGTTCATGTAATTACCTCATAGATAGCGGACTTCATTATGAGTATTAGATGTATACAACAGGCATTACAAAATAAAGGCCATCCAAACCTTAAGTAACTACCTTCGAAGTCATTTTCCTCAATTTATTCATCAACAATAACGCAATAATTCAACTGAGGTAATAATTGTAAATGAATGTGACAATTCTCATTGAATTTTTCAATCTTTATAACGCTATTAACAATGATAAGATAACACTCTCACAGATAATGAGACCAGAAAAATTTCGAATCACGAAAATTTGCCGAAAAGTTCAACTCAAATGCTTCTACGATAAGTGGTTCGCGTTTTCACCATGGTTATGCTGGAAAGTTAAGTTGAATATGTTTCAGTCTTTCGCGAAGCATTCCAAATACATATTCCCTACACCACCCTTCACCTCATTGCTAGAGAGGAGTAATTGAGATAATATCTAGATAGATTTGATGATTGATACTACACTTTCTCCGAAACGTAATATTACGAATGAGGTATCAATAATGAATATATCAAAGAAGGAGTCAATAACGATGGTAAATGGATATTAGAGCTCGTTCGCGTATTAAAATATTTTAATAATCTCAAAAGAACTAGTTCAACTAAGTATGGAATCCATTAATATCGTGGTAATTGTATGACATATTTTGCACCATTTCCACAAATAAATTTTTAAAGCGAGTCAACATGTTCTAGTGTGCTGGAGCATCATCAGAACTGGCGTATAATTTAACCAAGACAGAGTATATAGTAGTTTAAGTATGGCGTGGGTGGTGGAAGTTACATTAAAAGCCATGTGTAACGGGTGGGCTGGGGGAAAGAGTTTGGGATGGAGGAGAGAGAAGGTTGGGAGTTTTGAGTCCTTCCTTGAAACCTAACTCCCGCCTCCTACTCTTTAGTCCGCCCCACCCTGTATATTTGGCTCTTAATGCAATTTTCCCTCCACCCACACTATACCTAAGTGACTATACATTCTGTCTTGGTTAATTTGTACGTCAGTCCTTATGATGCTGTAGTATAGTGATACATGTGGACTCGGTAAATATAATTTACATGCGTAAAAAGTGCAGAGTATTTCCTTCAATAATCACAATGAAAACCCAAAGTTTATTGGGCTTCACTATTAGTTTCCTTTTTAACGTTATCATATTTCCTTTTCAAAATTGTACCCTTCATCATAGCATACTCCCATATCATAGCAGGCTCCCAAGAGATCGCTATTGCGAATTCGTATCTTTATGCCATTGCAAAATTATAACATTTGTGATCGTACCATAACCATTACCATTATATTACTTACTCTTTTGACAAAAAAATCACTCATAATTTCTAATGAGAGCTAAGATTTACGCAAGATTTTCCCAAAAATGGAATATTTTTATTATTAATTCATCTCCCAAAGCCTGAAGCTGCTCACTTGCCTAATAATTTATTTGCTATTCCAGTTCCATAAACTTCAATACTCCAGTTCTTGTGCCTAATTTGTCCTGGCTATGAGGTACCGACACTGTTGATTAGACTGAGGGCTGTTTGATGGGTTTTTTAAATCCACTAAACCGAAACAGTTTTCTTGAAATATGTTTTATTGGCCCGTATAAATTCGATTACCATTCAAAAAATTAACATTAAATTATCATTTTTCATTCTAATTTATTGATTCAATAAGTAGGAATAGTTTTATTACAGAGAGCTCCCAAATTCTGAGAGAGTAACTGTACAAAAATACACCAAGAAAAGTCGTGTTCTGGCTATGAAATTCCATATACCATCATTTATTAGGGCAAATAAGCGCTAAAAGTTACGCCAAAACACATAATAATCTAAAAAAAATTCATTCCTTTAAAATGATTTATACAATCAAAATAAAGACCAAATAGAGGCAAGTTAGGTACCCAAGCTGTAGTAATCTTTAAGGGATAAGATCATGTTGATGACCCTGAGGAAAAGGAGAAATTTATCGCAAGTGCGATGAAGAATTCCAGACTTCCCGTGAGGACGTGCACAACGACGCATTATCAGCGCTATAAGTCAGAAATAGCTTAAAATTTGAGGCAAGAAAAAATTTACTTGATTCCAGATATTTCCAATATCCCATCAGCCTTTGTCGTTTTTTTAAAGGAGCGCATTTTTTTAGATTCTCCAAAGAAAATGAGCAATTAAGGGATGGATCGTAAAAAAAACCGACTTTTCCAGCATGCGGTTCGATTCTTGCACTCCGGTTCACCGAGTGAAGCTTTTCTTTTGATGGATTTTACGTTCTTTCGTTTAATACCCTGGAGTAAGTGCAAGTTCATCACCCGAGACGGGCATTTTTTGCTAAGTAATTATTCGGGAGGACTGACTGACGGTTTAGAACTCCCGGCTCCTTTATTACCAGTAGCAAGCAAATCGTAAAAAAATATGCCCATTAGGCTGTACTTCAGCACGCTAGCTGTTGCAAAGGCGTTTGACTAATTTTCAGCCTCTTATTAATAGAGAAATAAAACAGTCGGTAAGTTATGGCGTAATTTGGTAAAACTAGGATGGGTAATGATTTCAGCGATTTTTAACTAAACGTTTAATTAGTACTTCAAGAGGAAGAATAGATCCCGTTCAACCGATATTCCTGTGTAATATTTCTCCTTTAAAATTTACGCTCTCAACTTGAAATTTTTGAAGCTTAAAAATTACGACCTTTTCAATATTTTTTAACGTCACAAAGTTGAAAATATTTAGTAGCCATTGTCTCAGATTCAAATAATATAATTTGAAATACAGGACAATTTTCAAGGTTCTGCCCTATATACCATGAAAATTTTATTATGATAATTTCATTGAAAAGATACTGCAACCGATTGAAAGACAGTGGTACGTCCATTTGAAAGATAAAATGGTTCGCTAATAGCACATCCAACCGTATTTTAGTGCAATAAAAATCCATGCTGGCACTGCAATTAAAGTTACTTCACACATGCAAAAAAACCATCTTATTTTAGAGGCACAAGAAATATGCAAGATTGTCTCAATCGAAGGCGGGCTCAATGGAAAAAGACTTGACTTCAACGGTCATGCAGGGACACTAAGAAATCGGAGGACCAGAGTCACAAATATTACAAAAAAGGTTTCTTTAATTGGCCATTAAATGTATTGTCACGATAACGCATTAAAATGGGTTAACTAAAATTTCCTCTCGCAACCCTGACGGAAGAAGGATGCAAATACCAAACTAAAATTGAATTTTAATCACAGTTTATATTCGTGTGGTTTATTAACGGTGGGAAATAATAAAATAACGTGGTACATTTTATTTGAAACTCATTTCCAATGGAGATGACGTGTCTCGATGTCTTTAAATTTCTTAACGATCGAATGATAACGAAGTATTATAGTATGTCTATATAATTTCTAAATGTCGTACATTATAGCTTCGATCTTAAAAAAACAGCACTTCCCAACCGGTAGTTCGACGCGTACCCGTTAGGGGTGCGCGACGAGACAGTCGGAGGTGTGCCGAGAATAATCGGTAATGGTGGACGCCAGGAACTATACATAACCAGGAAATACGTATTCATTTAACACATTTTCTATTCATACAACTATTATTAACTAAAGGTGTCACTACTCGTAGTGAAATTAGGTGATAAAATGTGCACGTTACATTTTTGGGGGTACGATATTAGTTGTATACATAAAAAGGGAATTCGGAAGGAAAAAAATGTTGGGAACTGCTTAAGTAGAACATCCACTTTGAATGGGGGATTGAATTCCATATTTTCCATTTCCGTCGAAAATGACGCTTTCGTGTGGCTGAAAACTCGGATCACGCAGTGCCTCTTCCTTTTCATAAGGCCCTGGTCATACATTTTCTAAGAGACCATTGAAAGCAAAGTAGTCCCTTTCACCACGATGATGTTCCGAGTAGCACTGATTCCCCAATCCATGCGTTATAGTCCCTCCTATCTTTTACTCCACCACATGCCCGCACCGTTTTAGACCCTTCCGCTGACATCAACCCATCGTATATGCAATATATCTGTGCTATTGCTCGTGAGTAAAAATAATATTCTGCAAGTATTGAGAATAAATGGTTCATGGATCGCATGGAGTGAAGTATTCTAGAAAAATTATGGATAAGACTCATATAACATAACTCATTTGGTTGCCATACCCAACTCAACCAAATAACTTAGTAGGTAACATAATTAAGATACACTTTTGTATGTTCCACAGGAGTTTTAATTACCGACCCAGGTTTCGACAGCACACTATGTCATTATCAAGATACCGTCTGACATAGTGTACTGTAGTGTACCCCAAGACATAGTGTACTGTCGAAACCTGGGTCGGTAATTAAAACTCCTGTGGAACATACAAAAGTGTATCTTCATTATGTTTCCTGTCACCAAGTTCCACCAAGTATCGCCTTCCAGCCTTAACTTAGTAGGTAACATTATGAGGCAAGATAGTCCGATGAAAACAATCGTAGAATAACACTAAAGGCCTGGTTACACGGTACATGAGAATGTACAAGAAAATGTGAGAATGTCTGAATCTCAGAATGAACGCGAAAATGCACCGTGTAACCACGCAAAATGTAAGAATGTATGAATTTCTGAACGCCTGCTCTAATTTCGTTCAGACAATCATACAATTTGAACTCAGAGTCACCTGGTGGCAGACTACGAAAACTACACATTCATTTCATCTGGCTTGTATAGGCGACTTCTTTGTTTACGTTCGGCCCCGATGGTTATTTCGATTTGATATGATCTTGCTTGACTTAGATATCTCACTGATTGGATATGGGTAGCGAAAGAATGGAACACAAGAAAAGGGGATGGGTAAAAGGAAGGATCAGATGGAAAGGCGCTGAATGTATGAACCGCGAGATTTGTCCAAGATTGAGATCCAAATGATCGTTAAAAGGTCATAAAAAAGCATGTGATAGGCAAAGAAATAAGATTCAAGTACTATTTACGCTGTATTTACTCAAGTTCCTGTTTTTGAATCGAGACCGACTGCAAAACGAGTCGAAATTTTAGGTGTTGCGTTGACATGCAGCAAACGTTATGGGCATCGCAGTAATAAATATTGAATTTACCTTGCCAAAAGCCTCATATTTCTCGTATATTCCTGTAGCGTGCGCCGATTCACAGGAGAAGGATGGAGAGAAATCACGACACACTCGCTTTCAAGTCTAAAATCCAACTGCCTTTATTATGTCCTTTTTATTGTATGACAAGGCTTAAGGGCACGAGACATTTTGAAAATGTGTTTTTATTATGGAACACTACTATCCAACAAAATTTTAACGATATCGGCGAAAGACACTTCGTGAATATTCCTTGTTAGGGGCTCCTTGTGACGAGAGGCCGGCCGCCCATTACATTCCTTATTTTTCACAGTGGTTTAATCGTAATCAGTATTTATTCTCGTAAACAGCCACTTTCCTTATGATTTGATCCTACAATGGGTAGAATGATAGGTACATTTATAGAGTTGTTTACAAAGTGAAATAAGTAACTTGATAAAATCCTGCGGTAACCCTGATTTAAGAGTGTACTTACGTTGAGGATATCCCGTTGACAATATAGAAAATGTATTTGACTCCATTCTGTGGATCATCAACCACTTATTCCTCTTATTTTTGTCCCTTCGAACACAAGCAAAAAACTTCTCCGGCGAGTAAATAGAGGTACTAGACGTCGGGGCACTTTATATGGTTTCATGGGATACACGATTTATATGATTTTCACACGTTTTTCTATTGAATGTCCTTGCTGAAATATACTTACTGCATTAAGCAAACGATGTAGGTGTGTAACGTAGATCACAATCTGCAATCAACTTATTTTAATTTAATCTTTCCAAAGCCCCCCAAACAATCGCCTTTATTTATTTCAACAACGCCTTGGCAACCCAATATATTCACAATCCGAAGTTTGACATTAAAGCAGCAATTATATTCGCCAAATTTGCGTTTGAGTCCCTACATAGACAGTTTTTCTATCCACTTCCTCAGTCTGCCATCAGTGGATTCCAGGCCGTGATGTAACGCGCGCACGCTCCGTCACGTGTTTTTAAACAGTCGATGAAGATTATTTTTAAAGACTCTTATCTCAGCTATAAAACATTATTAATCCGCGAAATTTTCGGCAAGTACATTTGAGGTAAGGATCTTATTATTCTAGTACTTTTAAAAAAGTTTGCATGTTCCCCATTGGTTTATATTTGAAGTTGAAATAATTTGTTGCGCATTTAAAAATGTACGAAAAAATGTCCGAAAAAATGTACCGTGTAACCACCTACTCGTGGATCTTGTCCATGAGAATGTACAAGAATCTGTTCAGAAAACCATTCAGAAAAATGTACAGATTCTTGTACATTCTAATGTACCGTGTAACCAGGCCTGAAGGAAGAAGGCCAAGAGAAGGCTAGCAGGTAGAAGAGCCGCGTCGAACCAATTGAAGATTGTTGACCCGGGATGAACGCAAGGTTCTATCTTTCTTTGGTTCAAGAAGAAGTTTACGGTGGCTACCATGCCAAAAAAAAGGCGTGCATCAATCGTTTTCACCAAAGCTTATTTGAGTACAAAATGATTAATTCAATATTCAAATGAATCTAACTAAATATAATATTAGAGTACTGAAATGAATGACTGAGCACCCAAATGATCTCTGAGCACTCAAAGATTTATATCTTCATGGATATACTACCCCGCAATTCGCTTCCATTGGCGCGTGGCAGGAGCAGCTGTTCACCTGTGCTAGAATACTCTCGTCATAAAAAATGGGCGCCCGTGGTGCGAAATTTAACTGCTTGAGTTCATTTATGACTGTCATTTAAAAACGATGCGGCGTCTTCTTCACAGGTTCAAGATGAATTCCGAAAAAAATCTATTTATTTTCTTGTTTCTACGTTGAAAGTTTGGCAGCTCCAAGGTGAAGCAGTTAATAGACCCCTATGAATAGTACTGGGCCTGATACACCTTTTGTGCCCAGTGTTTTTAGTAAATACAATGCAGAAATATAGTTATCCAAGAAATGTTTTCTCATGTAGCTCTGAAAGATGAAAAATACCATAACAGTGAGGTTCTCGAATCTCGCAGCTAAAAGGATTTAATATAACTACATCAGCCGCATCTGAAGGGATATAATTCTTCTCATCAGACCTTGATAGAAATCTATGCCACGTACTATCACGGAGTTTGTCGCTATGTCCTTTCTCCGCTAATGGTTGCATTGGCCACGTGTGGCACGTTGTAGCTAATACTTATGTGAGCTATTCCGTTGCTCAATAAAAGGGTCTCCCTTAGCGTAAAAATAAACCACAATGCCAATAACGTCACCTACTCATGAAAAGTGGATAGTAACATTCCGATTTCCGTATTTTACTCTTACGTACGAGCAAACAATCGCGTTTCCGTATTTTACTCTTACATACGAGCAAACAATCGCGTTTCCATATTTTACACAACTGGTACCGTATCTGACTGGCAATCGGGGTACCCAGGTTCAAATCCCACCTAAATCAAACAAATGTTATGGAGAATTTATTCCTTGAAGTGTATAACTTTGCACGCGTGCCTGCTTATAGAGTTATTACTTGCTATATGCGCACTGCTTTGATTGGATGAAGGTTATATTGTTTCTTCGCAGTATCTCATCTTTCCCTTCCATTTACATGGATTCTTGTAATTAAATACGATTACTGATGTGATTGAAGTACGCAATTCTACAATATCCCTACTGAACTTTGGACTTGTCATGCTAATTCCACTCAATTAGCAGCGGACTTAACAGTAAATGTCACCTCAACAGCAAGGATGCCTGGAATAAGCGCGGCTGAGTTAAAGGTCGGACAATTTGTCATAAGTCGGGAGAAAAGGTCAGCGAGAGAAGCTTTTAATAAAGAATTCGCTCTCATCCGTTCAGATGTCAGAGGAGGGAATCTCCAGCGTCCGAAATGGTGCGAGCGTAGGATGGAGGAATAGACTGGAGGGACTAGAACGCATGGATTGGGGTCTTTGTGATATTCGAGGCATCAAAGAGGTGAAAGGGACTACGTGGCTTTCAAACCTACGTCTCCTCGAAAATATATGACCAGGCCCTTATGAAAAGTATAAGGTACCCCGAGATCGTAGCCACACGAAAGCGTCACTCTTGCGAGAAAAGGAAAAAAAGTGGAATCATACGCCCCTTTTAGAGCGTTTTTTTGTGATATCGAAGCACGACGTTCACAAATTATTCAGACAAACTGAAATACTTTCGGATCGTTAAGAAATGCAAAAGCACAGAGACACATCATATACACAGCCAGACATAAGCCAGCAAAAAAATCCTAGAAATTATCACATTATTGTTTTTTGCAAATATATCCGTATATTTAATTAAAATGCATGAGTCTGTAATTTCACTACTTTTTTAAATTATTTTACTCACAATTTTTTTTCGGGGTAAATTGTAGGACAAGATAATGTTTACAAATTTTCGTTAATTAACAACAAAATATTTGTTCTAAAAATACGCAAAAGCCATCATGTTGATCTATAGTAATGTTTGCAATTTACTGTGGAAGATAAATGCTGTAGACGTAGTTGTTATCTCTGGAATGAGTTAAAATGGAGTTGACAAATCGGGTAGTTTTACGGTGCACGGAGTCATTTATTCCTCGGGCACGGCGTGTCTAGATTTTTTTTTTTAATTTTCACGAAAAAATTCAGAATTTATAATAAAATTTTCTTTAGAACTACGTATTATTCATTATTGTAGCATGCACAAAAGCCCAGATATATATTTGCAAAGTACAGTGGCACATAATTTTGACGCCGAAAGAAAAGTTTTTTAGGGGTAGATGGTGAACTAATGTTATATAAATTAACCACGTTATTTTGATATTCCTTTAACTTTTACCAATATAGTGAGTGAATAAAGAAAATGTTATTGAAATTTATCTGTCAAAGGATTCAGGCAAAGAAAAAATGGAAAAAGAATGGGGGCTACCGAACCATTTGGCAATAATTCAAGGTTAAGCGTCACGACGGTCATTATTTAAGTCATCTAGAGTATAAGAGAGGATGCATATTGGCGAATTTTTATAGTAACCATAGCTTGCCTCCTTCTCAATTAGAATCTCCTTCAATTAATCCTGTTTATCTTAAGAATTTAGCCTTTAGCATGGTTTTTAGTCTTTCTCCACTGACGAGTCTCTTCTAGGAAAAGTGGAGGTTCAATAGTGACGAGATAGAATGCATTAGGTAATTATTTCCGTGGACACATTGGTCCTTTAGAAATTGATAAATTAATGACCATAAAAATAAACTGACATAGTCAAGAAATAAATAAAACATGATAAAAAATACAACTCAAAGATTCTGAATAAATGTTTACATAATATAACAGGGGTGAATGAGAATGTGTAGATCATTTGACATAATATATTATGTTCCAAAAGATAAAGAAATCAATTTCTCTTTTCATGTTGGAATTCATCAAATCGAAAACTTTTCTTTTGAAACTTGCAACGGATATACATATTTTTTCTTTAAGGAGACTTCATGCCGAGACCGTCTCCCATCATCCGCTACTCCTCGGCTTTAATTGTGCAAGAGCCACCTATATCTCCTTTTTTTAACACGCATGAACCATTTTATTCCTCCACGAAAGCTTATCCCCGTGCAAGTAAAAACCCGGATCTCTAATCACGTCAGCAACTCATGAAAAGTGTACGGTAACTTTCGCAAGCTCTAATTTTTACACTAGCGAGTGTTTGGCTTAATACGGAAACTGTTTTTTTGTGTTTCCTGACTAATCTCCCCCTTCCATATACCAAATTCTTTCATTGAATTGAGATTTGTGAAAAAAGTAAATGAATCAAATTATTTTCAGTTTTTAAGCAGAGGAAACAATAGCGACTATTTTCCCAATAAAAATGTAATCTTGTCATAATTATTTATCTGCATTCTAACGTAGTTGTAAATGTAAATTATCAGCTGGAAAATTTCATATACGTATCTGAAAGCTTATGAATTGAGATTAAGTGAACCTTTGCATTGAAGGATTGCTCTGCATCATGGGAAGTAATGAAACCTTAAATTATTACCCTTCTGCATCAAAAAAATAGTATCGCATGTTCCGTTCCTTCGATATCGGTCTCCAAATTAACACTGTGATACAAAGGCATTATCAATGGCAAAAAATAATTAAAAAGAATTGCTCCTTAGTGGAGATACGCATCCAAGATAAGTCGCGGTTCAGTTAAAAGTAGGTCATCCGAGCGAACATCAAATTCTACCAAAACGCCTCATACTGGTGCGATTCATCGAGTTGCCTCTTTCCTGCTTTTCGGAAACTTCCAATACCTTTGAGATTGCTCCCACTTGAAGCATTTTGGTGGTGCCAATTGCTTTGAACTGCCTCTTACGAAGTATCTACCTAACTACCACACAGAAACTTCAGCCCTTCATTTCCGAATCATCAAATGACGCAATCGCAACTAAAGTATCGATTGTCCCCATTCGCCAATCCCTGATTGAGATCTCTTCATGTAATTAACATTTTCCCCCCTCCCTTCCTCCACTCATGAACGAGAAATCACTACTGAAGAATAAACGCGCGGTTTTCTGAATGTTACTCTCTCGGCAAGCTCACTCGGATGAAATCCCGATGCTCCAATTTAAAAGATTTTGAAAAGATAGTTTCCTTTCCGATGGCAAAAGTTTTCCAAGATCTCATGTGGGTCGCTCCAAGAATTCGATGTAGTTTCACCAGTTCACGTATTATACGGCTTTTCTTTCAATGAAGATACTATAGAACTATCGGAAAGAATTTTTTTCGGAAACGATTCTCAAAAGGAAAAAATGGGGAATCCACGCAGGAATATGGAATGAATACCAATGCATAAAATACATTTTCATTGTTCAATATCCGTACACCGTTTTTTAATAAATTCAACGAGAAGTTGAGGCAAATGATAAAAGTGAGCACATCAAATTATTTTCAGATTTAAAGCAGGCTAAATAATATACATTTTTTTTACAAATGAATCAGCAATTTTATCGTTATTATTACAAAGCAGTTAAAAGCAGCATTAAATTTAAGCCATCGGCTTGTAAATTCTGTAAACGTGTCTGTAAAAGAGTTGAAATTGTAACACTCCTACTATCGCAGATGTAACAAAAATGATACTTGAATGATACAAGCTCAAAAAAATGAATTATAATAGGACTATGGACTGTGTATAATGAAAATAAAACATATGCAATAACGGGAGTGGAAAAATTAACATGGTAAGAGGTGAAAAAATAGAATAGGAAATGGGTTTAGATGCAACTACATAGTGTACGTGTAATCTTCAACTTATAATTTATGAAAGCATGAGTTTCAGGAGTTTCTATAGGGTATTAGTATAATTTTATATAGCATCAATGGATTGAAAATTGCTTAATTAAAATGGTACACAAGCCACAAGAGGAATATCTTACACCCTCACGTAAAGGCAAATGATTAACTTAGGGCCTTGTAGAAGAAAAAAAATATTATTATTAATCAAGCCAAAGTTAAGGATCAATTGACGTAGATGATAGTCATCGAGGATGTTAAGGTTCACGATCGAAGATATTTTACCTCAGAAGTATTGCCTGTAATTAGAAAGAACCAAAACTTACAGGGTTCCTAATGTGGAACGATACACTACATAGGTAAAGAAGATAAAACGTTGAACTCGAAAGACAATTTTGCCCTAAATGTGATGTAAATCAAAATACAATGATAAATTAGATAATAATTACCTATGGACATGTACCATCGTTTCCAATAATATATAGACACTGACGATCCCCATTTCACCGACATGGTTGGGTCGGTAAACACTTGGAAGGTTGGCACCTGAGGTAACCTGTATCCCTCAGCCGTTAGCCGTCAAGGACGGACGCTAGGGCGATCGGGCTAGCGAGACAATGAGTCAAACTCCAGGCGCATATGCCTTTGCGAATCAAATACACTAAGGACCCTCACGTTCACGCACAGGTTGGGCTGTTGGAGTGTTTTCTTTCGTGCTCCTTGCCGAGATTTTTCCTCTCTTTAGATTCATATTAGGACTCAACGATCACACATAACATAGATGTGGCTCAATAGCTGAGTAGGATAGTTCCACGTGAATTTGAGGTTTTGGAAGGGTTCGAATCCGAAGTAATTATATATATCCATTTTGTAAAAGAATAGTTCTTAACACCAACATAATAGATACAATTAACTCAACGAATAATTAATAATGAATTTTTTAAACAACTAAATTTATTAAAATTATGACTATCTACGTCAATACAGTTATTTCCATTCTGTAAATGAATCTTTTAGAAATAAATATGTTAACGCTGATGGAGTCATCATTTAAATAATTAAGTCGTTTAAAAAATTCGATATCAACTTTTTCTTGAGTCATCTGTATAAAGTATATTGATTTTATAGATTTCTCTTTTAAAAAATGAAAAAAAAAATTATTTTTACTTCGGTGCCGTGCCCTGCTATACTTCACCGCATATATTGCGCACAGAATAGATCTAATCGGCTACGGAGCCACGAATTATTGCGACACAAATGGTGAGTCCAAGTATGAATCTGAAGACAGGAAAAACTTCGCCACGGAGTCAGAAAGAAAATACTCCGATGTGTTATGGACGCGAGTTTTAGCAGTGCATTTTATCCGCTAATCTGAAATCCGCCAGGCATTTTGCCCGTGAGGTTTGACTCCAGCTTCGGTAGATGAGTCAATACCGCACCCGTCCGCGTAGGCTCTAGGTGCCGTGTAGGAGACGGATGCAGGTTGTTTCTTGTTTTTCTTTCACCTTCCAAGTTTTCACCGGCCCAATCAGTGTAGTGGGACCCGTGTGTGTCTACATATTATTGAAAACGATAGTGCGTATTAAGTTTTTGGCACGCTTAAGTGAAATTTTCATGACAAATAACATTCGGAGAATGATGCGAAAGAAGGGAAAATAGAAAGTTAAAGAAATATAGACTCATAACGAGTTGATGCTGAGAAATAATTTACCATGAATTGTATTTGTATGTCCTATTAACATGGTAAATGTTTGTATGTCCTATTAACATTTACCATGTTAATAGGACATTCAAAGCCAAGAGCCACCATCATGCCCCGGCAAATAAATGGGAAGGGGCGCAGCACAGGACGATAATGATGATGAGATTAGTATTGGGCATGGTAGGAATGCATGCATTACGAGAAAACTAGCAATAATATTGTCTAAGTTTTAAAATCTGACAAATGAACCTCCCACAGAACCAGATCATGTTATTTCCTTAAGGAATATGAGGAATTTTTGCATGAATGAAAATTTTCATTAAATATTAAAATTCTCTCCCAGCGGATTAAAAACTCCATTTAATTTATCCCGAGAGAATTAAGTATAGCCACATAATTCGCCGGCATAGCAAATCTTTTATTGATTAGAGGGGTTACTACAAGGGTTTTAATATTATTAGTGTTTTTTTTGTTTAGCTGGCGTATTTCGCATTTGTGTATTTTATTTCATATATTAAACAAGTTGGAACTATCACACGTGATATTGAACTCACAAAAGGTAGATAAAAAATATTATTGAATAGGCTCATTCGCCATTTTTTTTCATTGTTGTCGATTTCGAAAGAGTTTGAAAATCAAAGAGTTGTTAATTGCACTCTAACCATAAGAGGTTCTTACCGTCAAGAATCCGGTTTATCTGAATGAATTAATGGACCAGAAATTTAATGACGTCACAATCTCATGAAAAATGGGCGGCCAATTTTTTTCTTTTAAAGCTATGCGATAATGGCTGCATAACTACTTGACTATTACGATAATGACTATTTCACAATAACTTATCTTTCACATCCATCTAGGGAATAATCTAGTGTCAATGTGAATTAAGGTCTGAGTGAACGACCCCGTTAAGGAATAATAAAATTTAGCAGCACTTGCTAATTGATTGGACTCGATATCGAAAGAAAAATTACCCACATAACTAAATCTTGAAGGCATGCAAAAAAATCCCCATTCGCTTTAGCATCTAAAACCCCAAGCATCCAATTTCATAGCTTGCATTTCGAATCTCATTATTTTCATATCCAATTTCGTTCCATCTGCCATATCTCTGCCACGATTCTTTTACGACTCTTCCTTCCTCCTTCGATCAAAGATTGACGAATAATAACGCATTGAAAAAATATTTCCGGACGAAAAAACCCGTAAAAACTCAGGAGAGGAGCCTCGTAAAAAATCCCCTAGACCGCTTGTCGTCCAATCTACCACGGGGAACGGAAGGAACCTCCTCTCTCACGCATCACACAAGGCTTCCACAGCTATTCTTTCCTCTCCCAATCCCGGCCTTGATCTCTTCCGTAGATTCTTCCGACAATAAAAAGGGCTACCCCACCTTCCAACAATACGCTCCTTCTTTTAGTACCAGAAGAGACACATCCCTCTGTGGTCCCCGCGCCGTGGCGGCTTCTAGCCCACTATATTCGCCCAGCTGTGCCGGCGGATTCATTGTCGCCATCCTTTTTCTCAACTGTGCCCTCCGTCCCGACGAGAGAGGGGACATAGTAGTGCAACTTTTACGTACTCGGCGGACTCCTTGAGTAAATTGGACGTTTGGAAACGGAAGCGGTTACCGCACACTAGGAAAAACCTCTTTTTTGTCTCGGAGATACACACGTATCCTACCTTCAACGAGATCCCAAACGGATCGGCCTGTTAGCATACTTTTTTTCTCTTTTCCCCTCTTTCGATTGAATTCGTCCGAACCGGTCCGTTTTCTTTGCCCACCATTTTAAAATGACCCGTCCATTATGTATTAAAGAACAGACTGCCGGCCAGACTGCTCTTGTCTCTTTCCGGAGAGCAGGTAAAGTCGGTGAACCATGAAGGGGATTGCTTTTTAGAGTTGGCGAGCAGTGTCTCTCTCCCTGTAAACACTCTTCCTTCCCGAAATTGTCGTGAGGGAAGTGTGGCGATTTTTAAAGAGACTTATCCATGTTCTCAATAAAAGGGGCGGCCATGTAATCAAATTAATCACTAGAATGACGGAGTAAGCCATTTTGGCTATAACATGCCGTCGCACTAGGCAAAACATCATTTATTTCCTAAAAAAATTCGCACGGCAGGTACCTGGCTTTACTAACCTAAAGATATTAAAAGTGGACAAAATGTCACGAAAGGTCAAGTTCATTAAAAGAAATTGGTGGATAGAGTGAAGGAACGAATTTCACCTGCTCACTCCGTCGTTCTATTGGGCACACGGTACGAGAAACAAACTACCCTTTATGTCATTTTCATTAAAATTTCATTACCTATTTCACCTTCTCCCTGTATTAAATCGAATAACCACAACAAGAAATCGACTTACCGCAATATAAAGCCCTGGAGATAAGGTGGGGCAGAGAGAGCACGTACCCCAGGAGGCATATTTCACAGGGTGGCGATATTTGAAAAGTTTATTTAAAAGTTTTTTTTTTAATTTTCTAATTAACTTTTTTTACAAAATTCATTAATTCACAAATTGTTATTCAATAATATAAAAATATAAAAATTATTAATCAATAATAAAACTTATTCATACCAAACATACGGTAAGTACATAATTTTAACTACCGTATTAAAAAAATAGCTTACGGATGAATTATATTTTATAGGCGGGGAAGGAGATGGAGGGAGCAAGGGGGATTGTGATGATCAATTTCGTTTATGATAGTATCCAATAAAAAAAAGAAAAAATGTCTCTTGCATTCCACAGCCGCGAAAATTTCAATATCGGAGATATTTTCACTCCTAAGTAAGGCATTAGTATTTTTTTCACAAATATCATTCTGTGGAGGTTAAAAATGCTGTCACAGTTACACGAAGGATTTTTTCCTGTTTGTTCGACATTACCAGAGCTTTAATTATTAAAGCCAATTAAATGGATAAACGAATGATAGAAATCGCTTCTCAAATATAAAATTACATTTATAGTTAATATGATATTTTCCGACAAGTAAAGTAAAAATTTAATAATGGGCTTCATTTCCGGTGGTTATTGAGAGCTTTCGAAAATCTAAGGAGCCATGATCGTTTCATGAGGCTTGAAGATGTTGCATCTAATTTGTAACACAAAGTTGCTGCCTTATGTCCAAGGTAGGAATTGCACACATTCCAGAAGGTATTTACACCTAAAACCTATCTCAGATTTCAGGAATCCAAAGACAAACATCTCATAACAATTTCATTATCACATGATTCCCAATCATCGACAGACAGAGAGGAATATTATATTTGTCTTCCAACAAAGGATAAAACCAATATTCACGCATAGGTAGTACTCCAAGATATGAACTCACATAGCGATCTTTATCACGGATATAGAAAAAAATATCTGACTATTACCTCATAAGGTGGCCTTTCTTTTCTGTATGAAAAATGAATCTCAGGTCCCGCTAGCGGTTGCTCTCCTCACTACAAAGGCACAACGAGATTTAATCAATTTTGAATTTCTCACTCAAAAGTTGTTGGGGAAAAATTTGAGCAAGTAGAGGAACACAACTATTTGGGCAGTACATTAGAGGAAAATAGTAGCAGCAGTAGAATAACAGGATGAGATTGTGTTAACAAAGGAGGCCTTCATAAACAGGAAGGAGCTTATGAGAGGACCACTATGTACGAGTTTAAAGAAAAGGTTGGTGAAGAGTCTGATAGTTCAGCCTTATATGGTGCGGAAACATGGACACTTAAGAAGGAAGACGAAAGATGACTAAAGGATGGGTAGCTTCTACATGAGATACGGAGGAGACAGAAGGCGTGGATGGAGCGAGTACTTAGCGGGTAGGGGATGTTTATTACGGTGTTTGAGAGTAAACTGTCAGGTAAAAGGAGGAGACGAAGGGATATAATGAGATGTTTAGATAAAATCAAAGGGAGTAGGCCGTGTACCGAATTGAAGAGGGAAGTACATGAAGGAAAGGGAGACTTTTTCATAAGTACTCCATGGAAACCTACCTTAATCGGTAGAATACTTTAACAATAAACCATCCTCAACAACGTCCTCGTGGCAGAAATGAACTGTCCTTCGGCCCCGCGGCCAACCTAGACAAGTTCTTGGGATGCAAAAATATCTCCTCTCGATTCTCAAGGAGTTGCTTCACCCTAACCTAAAAATATTCGGCAGCGGAATTGAGGAACAGAATGAAATGGATCGCGAGAATGAAAGCGAAGGCTGTATTTTTGGTGTAGAAGATTAAACGGACCAATCGTCCTGGCAGAACTAAGTAGTTTAATTAAATATTCAATTCCGCCAACGCCCATGAATACATTCTTGAGTAAGTGGTTTTCTTTGGTCACGTATCGGCGGATCGAATGTGTGACTTAAAGATTCAAATGGGTTGATTGGATGAGGAGGCTCTGTGGGCAGGGAGGGGGATTGGTCAGCAGCTCCGACCGGCCACCTGCGTCCGCGATGCAATCAAAAGGCTAAAAGGTTGCCACACACGCGGGCGGCAGGACTACACGAGCGACGACGTGGCGAACATTCGAAATGTCCACGCAAATTTTTGGTATGGAGGATAGTGCGTGGTGAATATCTATCTCCTACGAGATGAAAGAACGGAATCATCGAACGAAAGCGATAACGAAGAGAGAATAATAATAATGATAATAAAAATGACAGTAATAGTAATAATAACAATAATGATAATAATAAAAGTTTCTATATTGCTTACAGGTGCACCCAATCACTAGCAATTAACTATAAGGTATTACTACTTTTGTATCTTGCTGAAATCTTCTGCTAATTTACGAGTTGTTAACTATCATACAAAATTGATAGAAACTTTGTGTAAATCTTTAATAATTGATTATTTTGCCCATGCATATCTTTATTATATATTAAAGATGCGATATAAATATTTGATCATCGATTATTCTACAATTTTCGTTCATAATCATCGATTTCTTATACCATCGACATCGATTCTCCTCGTCACACCCAGTGCTTATGTTAGTCAGTCATTCTTGATATATTTCAGAATGCCTATTCCACCAAATAAATCTTGCAAATCGCAAATGATATCTCCACCTAGCTTTCTTGCATTTCAATACATCTTAGTTACATCATTCTCTTTGTCTGAATATATATACATGTGCCTACCGCAACTATTTTCACTGAAATTGAGCAAGATTAATTCATCCCATACTATCAAGAGACCTCAAACACTCTTTAAATATCTTTATTTATTACATATCTTCTAATTATGTCATTCTCATTGGAGGAAATGATTGAAATTCAGAGGACTTCAATATTCGAGTAAATTGTGACTACTAGTTCAACTAAATGAAGCTCCAAGTGCAAGGAGCAATTTAAAGCGAATGAAAAACAAGAGCTTCGTTACTGTACATAATATTTAACCGATCATCGCTATGAAGAATAACTTCATAAACAGAAACAAACACGAGATGAAAAACACGGACGTACGTACATATTTAAATATCACGTGAGCTTCATTAAATTCGTTAAATAAATTACGTGGAATCAAGAAGTTCCGGATTTTCATCCACAACGATTAGCAAATTCCTTCAAGTCACGCCTGAGAGGCATGAAACGAAGGCGTACGGCCAAAGTCGATTATAATGAAGTGTCCACAGTTTATGAATGACTTAGCGAAAGAAGATAGTACTACTTTTATCGACGTCACGCCCTGTTATCGACTGCAGAGGATCTCCTGCTAAACGTATATAGGAACTTAATTGGCAGGGGGCGTGGAAATAACATTTTTGGATCTTTTCCCATCGAGTTTTTAATATGCCGTGGCGAATCAGGGCTTGCGGAGAGAATTTTTTGGACTTGGGACACTCGCACGAGATTATTTCCGCGTCATGGCATCACCGTCTGAATATGAAAAGGCGTTCCTTAAATGTCTGTGCCAAGATTAATAACATCCCACAGCGTTGGAACGGAAGGAGATCTGGGCTGTTTTAAGAGGAATGTAGCCCGCAGCTACTGGCTGGGGAAGCCACTAATTTATACCCAAGGGGACTTACAGCCGGCTCACTCGGTCTGTGTCGCAGTAATCTTGGAATTCAGATACGAATATGAATGTCAGCGCAGCGATTGGCAACACAAGTAGGTATCCTTCGATTTACATTCAATTGATCATAATGCAACTTTATTTAGTAAATTAAGCTAAATCCTGTTACGGAAGGAATTTTTGGCTGAATAAAAATAAACATTTAATATATCTAGTGCAAATAAAATCGGAAAACAATGCAATTTGAATAGCCTAAAAAGGAGCTCAATTGCAAAACTGTGGTAAAATATTCATTTTATGCATTATTACTATCATTTGACACCAAAAGTTTTCATTAGAAAAAGACATTTATCCCTACATCGATATGTAATTTAGTCACATTTGACAATAGATATTTTTTGTAGCGGTTAAGGATACAAAGTTAAATTATTTTTGCTTTTAATATTCTTTAGATAAAAATGAAAAGCCCCAGATTTATCCATCATTTCATAGGACTTGTGGTGGAATGAATAAGAAGACCAATTTAGCAGTTTGAAAAAAGTGTGATAGTCTCATTACAGGTCAAATAATTGCAATGGTAATATTTTCAAAGGTTACCACCTGACTGGATAATCCCCAATATTCCGACTGTCTTTGATTTCATGGAAGTACGCAGCAGGCATATATTTTTCTTTAGATTTGGACAAGGGTCTACATTGCTTCTCCTAAAAATTATAAGATAATATTTAATACAGGAGAGTAAAGTATTAAATTATTTATAAAAATATTCTTAAATTTTACCAAAAGCTATAAGGAATATTTCCAAAAAAATATCCGGTGCACCGGAATATGATTATGAATAGTATATATTAATTTTACCAACCCTTGCACACCCACGATAGCTGTCTTATCTATTCTCATTCGCCAATATAAGTTGGTCCTAATAAAAACGGGTAAAAATGCGTTCATGCATAAATATTAGATCATAAAAGGATGGTTCTGACAACTACGCCAGATAATAACAGATTGAAATATTACGTAAGGTCTCTAGATGATCACGTAGGTCCCTATGCTCACGTTAGTGGTGATTCTACAGCACTGCGCAAACCAGCCCACTTGCTCAGCGCTTTCGGATTCAAAGAGCGCGGAGGGCCATTTACGACAATCCGCTGACCGTGAATTTCCTCTCGCATAGGACGCTTCATTCATTCAAGAAGACTGCCCACACACACACCGCCTTATTTTCGACTCTGTCCGTCTCACCGCAACTATATAGACCCACTCTCTTCACTCCAGCACACCCACTTCCTCCCATTCAGCCGTCCTCCCTTGCCATTCAAACCATGAGCGAAGACATAAAGCCCATTTATACGAGGAGGTGTTTGTTACGCGACCGCCGAGGTCGACCACGTGACGGCTGTGCGTCTCCGTCTCCCGGCCCTCCTCCTGCGGGTGGTGCGTCAATATTATTGGGCATTAAAGGAAAATTGCAAGTGAAAATCCTTTTTACCAAGGCACGTACTTGTGTTTTTTTGAGCTGCAATTGAATAATAATAGAAGGGGCTATTTTGCTGCCTTGCTTTCATGCAATGCTTTGCAGTGCTGGTAAAAGTACAATGAGGGTAGGCTAAAAACTGCGAGTCCAAAGTTTTTTACAAAAGACGCATATGGCATATTTATAAGCTAAAATTTAATAGTGATATAAGGGACTGTTTTGCCGACTTGATTTCATGCAATGCGCAGCTTTGCAGTTTCGGTAAAAGTACAATGGAGGAAGACTAAAAACTGCGAGTGCCAAATTTTTTTACAAAGGACACGTACTTGAATATTTTTGACCTGCAATTTTAGAATTAGAGCAGGGGCCATTTTGCCGCCTTCCGTTCATGCAATGCGCAGCTTTGCAGCGTTGGTAAAAGTACTGCAAAAAGTAACTGGGCTTAATTACAGTTACTTCTCACAAAAAGTAATCAATTACTAGAACAAATTACTGATAAAAAAAAAGAATCAGTAAAATTACAGCCATAGTTAGAATTAATTCATGTAAGACTGTTCACTATGGAGACCATCCGGCAGCTAGCGAGTATTTCAGTTAGGTGAGTAATAATTCAGTTATAGAAATAAATAATTGCAATATCACTTGTGATATATTCCATTATAACTGGTTTAACAACACAAGGGGTGTACTGTTTTGTACACATCATAAGTAGGTTACGACATATGGGTGGCTGAACCTAAACGAGCAAATTATGGTACTCAGGGACTCTTATGTTATCTGTAGGCTTGGATTAATCAGTGAGATCAGTTAAGTGATCGTCGGTTACGAGCAAGTAACGGCTGCAACGAAAGTAACGATTCCTCTTTCACTGTAATTAGTAAATAATAAATAAAAATTGCGTTTCGTAAATAGTAACCCTTTCAAGTAAAAATTACTGCAAGAGCAATCGTTAATGAAGTAATCGGATTACTTTTACTCTATTACGTAACAACACTGCAGCTTTGCACGATTCACTTGGAAATGCACGAAACTTATACCACGATAATAAAATCATAAACGACTTCCATTTCTGACGTCCCTATTTCATCATCAACTCAATGCTACAGCCAAGGAAGCCTTCTTTAATACTCAGAATAAACTGAATAGCGACACGATTATCGAATCAAGTAAGGGTTTTACGCTAGTAAGCGCCCAATTAGGCATAGAAACTCGAGGTGGAGTGAAATAGTTGGATCCAATTTATGAAATGATTTTTATTTTCATTTTTCTTTATCATACATTACCAATAAAATGTTGAATCATGATGAACACATAACTGACTACAATCATACAAATCTTTGAATTAAACTTTTTTAGCTGGCAACAGAGAACATTTGAAAAACCTATAGAGAAAAAACCATTTACTTTGACCGCGATTCGATCCCGGATCCGTCGATTTCCGGACAAGTGCTTTAGCCAGTCAAGCTACTGAGGCGTCATATTTACTTTTGGATATTTGTGGACAATGGCGGACAAGGTGTTATGGGCTGTTGAGCATTTGAAACGACAAGCAGTCGAAACCGGGCGCACAGTACCATAGCCGGAGATCAGGCCTGGACTCAGAACACATACAGGTGTTCGCTATTGACTAGTTTTAAGTATACCGGGACTAGCCATGGTAATAACTTTTACGGGAGTCACCTGCAATGCACAAATTGTGCGAAAAATTATCCCCGGTATACTTAATATTAGCCAAGAGCGAACACCTCTATGTGTTCTAAGTCCGGACCTTTCCGGCTAAGGCACTGTGCTCACGATTTGGACTGCTTGTGGTATCATATGCTAAAGAGTCCATAACGCCTTGTCCGGCAAGGTCAAGGCGAATCATTTTTTCTCTGTGGATTTTTCGTACAATTGATACATTGAGGGTGACTCCCGTAAAAGTTATCACGGTGGCTAGTCCCGGAATAATTAAAGCTAGAGCGCATTCAACATCTCTGCAACGATTACCAAAGAGGTAATCTCTAAACTTGAACCTACTTCAAAATCTTTAACATTCCCTTTGATGTCTTCTTTCAGAGACACATTTAAACGTTAGGTCATTTTACACCCAACGATTCTAAATGAGACAGGAGTTGAAGAGGGCTTTTCTGGTAAAACATAAAATAATATTGTAAAAAATATTTAAAGTTACTTTACACCCATGTCTCTAAAAATAGATTCAAAGTAGAGAAAGCAAACCGTTAAAATAGCCAAGGGCTTTTGCATGGAAAATATAGCTATTCCTGGTTATAAACACAGCAAAAATAAATTACCACGGATTACTCACTGTGTACCCTCAACGGGTCACCGCAACTTCACATAAATTGAGCAAGGGATATCTTTCTCTAAAGAGTATCTAGAGTAGATATTTCCATGGTTTCTCTGTTGATGAAACACCTTTTTTAATGAAATATTTGGCATCCCAAGCCCTATCTAATTAAATCATAGGAATTTTATTCTCATCGATAATCTAAGAGCAGATAACATGCAAACTCAAAATTCAAAACTGTATCACAAAGCATGGAATGGCTTCCAAGATATGAACCGATACACCAATATGTTATTTAGCTCTTGAAGTAAGTACCAATTTATGCATTTGTGGCCGCACAGTGGATAGTTGAAATGACATTGACAAATCTATTAGAAAAATGCAGTAACAAATCTAATGAATGTATTAATAGAATATCGCAATGTAGCATTTTTTATGCTGAAAGGAATATAATTAATTTTCCTTGGTGTTCCTGCTAATATTGAAACATTGCACTAGTAAAAAAATAGCTACGCTTTCGAAAATCTACACCTTCTCCCTTACCGGCGGATAGATTCGCAGCCAGTTGAGAAAAATAACGCGGAGAAAACTGTAAGTCAACAAATTAGGCTTAACATTGTGGAAGCTGCTCGCATCCATAGTGTAACTTCTGTGTATTCATTAATCCATGCTATTTTCATTATGTACAGACCAAAATAACAAAATGATTGCGCGTTTAAATCAATCTACTGCATATTTAATAATTAAAAAGCATAGTTATACCAGATAAAGATTTAATTGAAACTTAGACTTAGTCAGAAAATTTGCTAATCCCTTTACCCCCAAAGAGAGACGTAAGACTAAATGAGAACACATGGAAAGCATTACTTTTATCCACGAAAGTATGCAAAAGAATGTACCATAACGTTCTTTACAACCACGAGACTTTATTACCATGAGGGGTTGAGCAGATAATTATCATACGTTTGCAAATCTTTATGGACCATAATGAAGGTTTTAAAAATGTTTTACGCTGTTGCAGCTCTCTGCGAGAGGGGAAAGCTATTCAAGTTTGAGAGGTGAGGAACCACAATATAAAGTTTTAATTACAAACCCTCGACTGTTCCTCATGAGTCATTTGCATGTGGGAGTTCACCATTACGCCAGTTATTACCCTCAATCCTATCCATGAACCCAGTTCTCTTCCTCTACCTTAGCCTCTGACCCAGAGGTAGCGAGAATATTTGGGATGGAGTGGGAAAATTTCATGAAATTTGATAGTATTCACACGACGCACGGGGCAACCCATCGAGTAAGTAAGAGGTGTTCTCCCAGCTACGCGAGATGAAATAAATGCTTCGCATGCCACTTCGAATAGGCATGCTGTAGGTGAGCGGTTCTCTACTGGTGGTACGCCGAAAATAATAGTAATTAACAGGCAAATGGTTTAAATTTTGGATTTCTGTCTTAATACACATTCACTTAAGCCAATGAGTAGCTCAACTTAATTGTTTCAGGCACATTAGGGACAGACCTAAAAAACTTTGCACAAACCCACGCCCTGAGTGCTGAAAACTCCACTCAAGTGGATCATCAAGATGAAGGAGTATGGTGAATAGTGTGGAAGATGAAATACCTGAGAGCATAACTATGGTATTTGTGCATTTCCAACTAAATTTCACTTGCGCGTGGGCTAGGGATTTAGACGTGAGGGCGAAGGAAAACCTTTTCCTTCGGCGAATTTCAGGGCGTGGGCGAGAAGACCAGATCATCCCCCTCCCCTCCCAGTCTCCAATTTATGCCCTTGACCTCGAAAGGCTTCCAGCAACTTATCAATGGACGCCACGAATGAGCTAGTGGAATTTATATGAAAATCCTTGGCGGGATGAAGGGAACTCCCCTGGCTGTTGTGAGATGACTCATGCGTCAGAAGGAGCTTTTTTATGAAACTCAGCACTAGATTGATTATTGATCCTAGAAGGATTATTATCAAATATTGCCTCACCGAATAATGCACTCGCTTGCTTTGTCTTAGTAACATCCCAAGAGATGAAGACAATTCACAAGTGGAAGCAATAAAAAAAATCCGATTGATTCTTACGAATTCCAAATCAAAAGCAAGTATAAAAATGTCCACTGTCTTTTCACCTCTTTGGTTCTAGGAATGCTGAAAATATGGTGCACTGTCCAATGGCGACGGGTGTGAATGTGAGTTTTAAATTATTGCAACCTAAATGGGTAATTTCTTCTTGCTGGCATCGGTGTTCCCAGAAACACATGTGCTAAGTGTAATCTACGTGGGCTGCTTGGAAAGTAATCTCCGTTTTCTCACTGCGTAAGAAATGGAGAGGTTAGTGCAGTCATTTTTGCGTCGGCACACACGGCAGGTCAGTCGGCTTATAGTCATGGTAAGGCATTGATCATTTGAGCGCTAGTTGCTTTTTGGTAGCTTGTCAAAATGCGTGCTGCAATATAAAATTCCACCAAGGGTGAAGTATGTTCTGTTATTCGATTGTCAAAGCAATATTCGGCAGCATCAATTCATTAGAAACATTGTGCTGTGTATGGCCCAAAGTATTATGAGTGAAGAAGTTGTTCTAGAATGAGTTTATGCACATGAAGGATGGCTTGGCTCCCAGCGATTTGAGGATGACGAAAAGCATCAAAAATGCGGTCATAATATTCTATTATTCATTTCCGTTTGCAGGTCATCAAGGATGGCTCAAGGCACAGGCGGGAAATTTTTTTGCAGAAGGAACTTCAAAGTTAGCTTATAGATATGACAAAGGCTAAAATATTTATGTTGAAAAGTAAAAGAAATTAGTAGGTTTAACATAAATATAATATATTTTGTAAATATACTTAAACGTTTTATTTATCTAAAAAAACGTGAGATTACTTTCCGAAGAGCCCTTGTATTTGTAATATGACTTGTAAAAGGTGTGTACTCCACTGTCTGTGTGAGTGTGAGAATATTTCATTTCTTCTTCATCGTGTATTTAATTCTAGGTGACGGGAACTGTTCCCAGGGCCATGGAAAAACACTGGGCTACATCTGCGGGGAATCGGTCGCATAAACCCTCCACCGAAAACACTAGAGATGAGAGTAGCTTCAATAGCTCGGGGGTATCGAGTATCTGCCCGAGAAGAAAGCAGAGGGAACAAAGGCGAACAATTTCCATGTTTTCAGCCATCCTTCCACCACCGCATCACCCAGTGTCATCGTAATGTGTTTACGTTCCTGTCGGAGTGTTTCAATTTCGATCTGTATTTATGTTTGAAATTTTGAATCCTGCAAACATAAAACTAAATAACGGGCGTATCAATTTCATTTCCGAAAAAATATGCTCCAAATAACGTTAAAACCGCAGAAGTGATGCATCGTTCTCGATGAGGCTACATTAAATAGTTAATTTCCAATCCATTTTCCAATTGATTCTAATTCATTTCAAGGTAAATATTCAAGGCAGTATTAGACAAGAAAACCGTTTCAATAAGTGTTCTGAATGGTAAATGTGGCCAAACAACAAACGCTGTATTAGAAAATATTTTTAGGAAACGGTTTTTCTTGTTGACATGCGAACGGAAATGGATAGTAGAATATTGTTATTATTTGCAAATAGTGGTATATGTATAACAAAACATAGTAATGTTTTCATGTTAAAATAAATTATAAGTTAAATAATTTTTAATTAAACGAACCCACCACAATGTAAATATTTTTCATATGAAGTATAAAGTGGATAAGTAGAGGGAACTATTATCAAAGAGAAATCGAAAGTAATTGACCAATTAAACCCCAATAACTTACCATGCTTGAGTTAAACACCATTGAGCAACGCGGCATGAAATTATTCCACATCATGCCTACAAAATTAATGAGATGGATAAGATTTAATGTTATAATTTAAGATTGTCATTAATTGATTAATCCCAGAACTGAATTTAATCGAGATTACATCCTAGCCACTTAGCTGGGATAAGTATGAAATGGAACCGTTTATTACCAACCATTAAGACCAATAAATCAACTCCAAGATCGGCCAGTCATGATTAACGGACCTTTTAAAAACCTA
Organism: Ischnura elegans; assembly: GCF_921293095.1. Classification (NCBI taxonomy): domain Eukaryota; kingdom Metazoa; phylum Arthropoda; class Insecta; order Odonata; family Coenagrionidae; genus Ischnura; species Ischnura elegans. The sequence goes on along the minus strand of NC_060252.1, from coordinate 47,789,988 downwards.
ATAACTGGGGAAAGAACTCTCAGTCGGCTGCTGAATTGTGTAACTTGGGTGTCGGAAAGGGTATTGTTGGCACCGCATTATGGAGAAATCCATGCTTTGGCGGCTATCCATCATCTTAAGCACATTCAATGACCCCATGACCCAACGAGTAATTGTTCCATCACTCATCTCGGGATTGCTTGTAACGGTCTCCATTCGAACACCCCCGTCAACAGCTGGGGGAAAGAAAATAATCGTCATTATGCGTTGTTTATACCTTTCAGTGGCCACGTCAACGCGGAACAAGGAAGCAGTAAGTACCATTCCAGGGAAGACCTCAGTCACGAAATGACCGTCTCTACTGCAGGAGCTTATTATAGTACTGCCAATGGCACATTGCATATGAATAAATCTCGGTAAGAAGGCTGCGTTTGCAATCGTATGTCCTCCAACGTAGGGGAAAATTTATCATTTTGACTGATGATCATGCTCTATGTCGTGCACAGCTTACTGTCCCGATGGTAAAATATCGACAAATCTAAATGTCGCCATCATGACGAAGCTACAAGGGTTTATATATTCATTACCTCACGACGCCTACACGCGAAATTTCCAGCTTCACCAACGTTTCCCATTCTCTGTATCACTTCATATGACGCCACCGATATTACCTCCATTATATTGATGAATGGTTAATAAGCGAATAAAATGGTCTGAAGCATAGATTTGACAATCAGTGAACATCACATCGACTTATATAAAGTTAATTACGATTCTCAATACGCTCAAATCATGTCAGTTGATCTATCCTGTCCGAAAGCATTAGCTTTACCCTAAAAATTATGTGAAAAGGAACTCGAACATAGTTTCCTGACTTATGCATTTTAGTAATTAAGGTCAAGCTCAACTAGGAAAAACAATATTCATAATAACAAATACACAATATAATCCTGAAATATGTTTCATATCATCAGCTCGGGATTTTCCTTCTTTCGTAGTGGGCATGGTTTTTCGGGATGTACCTAATCCCCGTCCTATGGTAGTTATACACGAAGAGCATCAATGAAAGCTTAAAACGAATAATAATCGGTTACGTACTAGAAACCTGTTCGTGTGCCAATAAATTGGCCTAAAATCGCTTCACTTACCGCTAATAATAATGCCATTTGAATTAAAATTGAGTTTTATTAAACACAATTACAAGGATTACTCTAAACCATTTCGAAAGACAACTAAATTATTGTAACCTAGCCATACCTCAGAAGTGTAAACGGTATTTGATTAACTAGTGTTTAAACTGTCGAAGTAAAGTATTTTAGTGAAAGGGTGACAAATTTTAGATCGCGTTACAAGCATGAAATTACTCTTATCAAAAAATGCTGCTGTTAGCTTTGTTATTTTATTATTTCCGGAGTAATATAATTATTACCAAGGGATAAAATATTAAATTTTTATAGGGCACTGATATCATTTTCAATTGAAATATTGCTGAACGTTTCACTCCAACCCCAAAGTGATACCCTACCAAATGCGCTTATAACAAAATGTTTTTCACTTTCTCTTTCGTGACATCAAAGAAGACTACACATCAATGAAATTTGAAGTCTACTTTGATGAGAAACTTTTCGCAACCCATCGCACCTCATATGTAATATTTTCGTATGATCTCATTCCGCAGTCGTTCACGTGAAAGCGTAACTCTGAATTTTATATTGCGGATCGGAAAATTAAATACGAAACTGGGCCACTAACGTGAGCTTTCTAAAACCCAACGAGAAAAAAATCAGCTAGAAGGATACATTTATCAATGGCTTTTCTTTTTCAAATAGATGAAAAAAAAGAGCAAACACGAATCCAAAATTGCGCCAACATTTTTCCCACCATAAAAAAATTAAAAAGGGATAAAAAAACCAAATCGCCTGTGGCGAATCACGAAGCCACATTATACTCGTTTGACTTCGATGAACCTAAAGTCATCGTAAATGCATGAAATTTCAAACCATGACTCATGGTGTAGTATTTGGAGGAAGGGATCGACAGCTAAGGTCATTTGCGCCACAAGGAAAGTATGGGGAAGACCGGATGGAGAGAAACCTGGTGTAGGCGTTAGACTTATTACTATTGGTAAAAGGCCCAAAGGGGGTCCACGGTCCAAAATAAAATAACTTTGTTAAATTGGAATTGGAATGCGGAATTGTTTCATTGTTGAATGGAATAAAATAACTCAAACTTATTTTATTTCATTGAACAATGAAACAATTCCACAGAATAACGCCTGAGACCGTGTCTTGTATTAAAAGAAACCTGGTGTAGGCGTTAGACTTATTACTATTGGCAAAAGGCCCAAAGGGGTCCACGGCTTATAACGTCCCATTAAACGGACGAAATCCTACGTTTAAAGTGCCCTCCACACATTGTTCGAGTATAATAATAATATTACTAATTGTTCTTAAACGTGCCCATTAAACACATAATAGGGTAATACCAAGGAGTTTGTAAATATAATGGAGGGTAAACCACTGGTTCCGAGCGTTGAGCACAGTGTGGCAGGAATGGGGGTGCTTGAGTAGGATAGCCACGCCTACTTTGACCAAAAAGTTGATAATCACGTAAGAGTCAATGCTAACTATTTGGTGAAGTATTCGGTCATGATCGTTGTTACGTTAAAATGAACTATCGCAAACGAACACAGTAAACCTTTTTTCTATCTTTATGGGAAGGCTTCGTGAAAATATGCCTCGGATATCTTTTCCTCAGGAAAAATGATTGGCAATCACCATTGTTCCGCTGTGCAACTAGTTTAGCCGAAAATACCATTTTACAAGTGCAAAATATCCATTACCCTGCACTGCTACTGGTAATTAATAGGATTGCAGCCAATGGAAATCTTACAATAGCGGACTGGTCGCAATAATAGTACGAAAGTATGTTCACGACGATATATTATCACCACGATATGACTACATGGACAGTTTAATATACACAGTAGTGTGACGAACGATCGGAAAACTCCGACGACAATCAAGAAGTAATTGCTGCATTTTCATTTTATAAATCAGAGGCGATATAAGAAATAGAATACTTGGTTATACGTACACTTTTTGAGACTAAGTCTGAAAATTGTCAAACCAAGATGGCGAAATTCTCACCACGCTTAAAACTCAAATAAGCGCCTCCAGTTATTTACTACCTCCTCGGGTAATACAAAACTATAGGGCTCATGAGAGGCATTTTTTTATTATGTGGGGAAAAAATAGCAATGGGCGAATAAATTATAGTGAAAATAATATGAGAATATTAAAGAAAAGAAGTGACGAGAGAAGTTATATGACTTCCAGGGAAAGAAATATTTGCTAATAGCGAAAAAATATTTGCTTGAAAGGAGACAAAGAGACATAATCCTCTACATTCTTTGGAATATTGTTCCATAATTGTGTTCCGACAACAAAGAAAGATTTTTCATGAGTGGTCACTCTGTGTTGAATGGGAGCGATGAGAAAAACAGGAACAATTCTTGTTTTAAAAACATTGCTTCAGGTACCTAGGATTTTCATTTTTGAGAAAAATAGCGGAGGTGTGTACCATGCAAGTGTTTTTCTCTTGGCATTTGTCTTCAACCATGAAAGACGGATGAAATAGGAGAAATGTGATAATTCTTATTAATATTAAAAATAAACCTAAAAACATATTTATTTGGCGTTAATGCTAAGAATTGTTATCTTCAGTTAAAACTGGGAAATTCCAAGTAAATCTTCGTAATTATCGGGATTCGAATCGTGCCTCACAAGGCAGAAAGCCAGAACTTAAGTCGTCACGACAACCTGTTCCTCCTACTCCATCTGATTATCCATGAATACAAGAAAACCATCGAGAATTCCAATAGACACTGGAAGCAACACATGGAAACGATTAATCTGAAAATATCTCCACCTCACTCATCCAGTCGCATCTTTACCCCTCCTTCTAAATTTTCTACTTAAACTAAATAAAAGCCAACATTACGACGTATGTTAATTTTTCATGGATTATTTGCCAACGGTGGTCTCGATACATTGGGCCAAATATCCTTGTGCATCACGCGGTCTACATCCATACGTTTTAAAAAAAAATAAAAGTTAATTCCGATCGGTGAAATTCTTTCCCTTTAAAACTTTAACGGCAGGCTCAGCGAAAACCATATGCAAACGCATCGCCGGTAAAAATGGAATTCTACAAATATGTGCAAAAATTCTACTTGGTGAGACCTCCAAAACGAAACGTAGGATCAACATGTGTTAAGAATTGTATTATAAGTCCTAGTGCACTTCAGAAGAAGACTAACGATGCTGAAATCATTTCGCATTTCTGTTTCTTCATAATTTAAAATTATTATTGAGGTATCCTTCCTGTTAACTTAACATTGCATGGAGCACATGCGAATTGCTCTAGCCGTCTCCTGTCCCATCATGGACCTCCCTATACAGTTCTAATTAAGACCTATTCCCCTTCATTCTACCTATAAATCCTATCCTCTTTCTCCCCCAACCCCGCCTATCTAAAATTCTTCCCTCATGTACGGATTTAAACATCCCCTCTACCTTCAGAATTCGCTCCATATTGATGAAATATAATATAAAAATGCATTTGCTGGGCGTCAGACGTAAATCAACGTCAACATTTTGTCATTTATTCCATAATGTCTTAACTACACCCCTTGGCATATCAGAGGATTTATTTATAGTGGAAGCGGGGAATATCTACCTATTACGGGGTGGCGATATATATTCATAATTAGGTAAAGGTAACGGTTGACAAATTTTCTCCCTTCCTACATTTAAGATATTACTATTTAGAGTAAATATAATGAGTTAATACTTAGCGAAAAAGGATTAAATAGATACGGAACATAGGTTGATATTTTCATTTAAATTCTCTTTCAGTCTCATTTGGTATTCAATATTCAGCGCCGACGAAACTTTATGATTTATGTCTTAATTTAATTCAAAATGAGCCTTGCCATTAGATAAAGAAATATAAATCTAAAGAGGTGGTTCACTGTGATTTATATTTCCCGCGTTGTATAATTTGAGAGATTAAATCCCTAATAACTTTGAATTGGATTCTCAAACCATGTCATTACAGACATTACACCAAAGAGCATACCTAAATACCTTAAAACCATCACGTAGTCCCCGAATGAACTCATTTCAATGCTAATAAACAGATATTTCCGAAGAAATATTCTTGGCGGGCCAAGACTGAAGTCTGTCATTTAAGGTACTTAATTTAAAATTCCAACCAAACCTCTTCTTTCAACAGCGGAATTCAGTGGCCAGACCGGAAATAAAAAAATGTGAATTTGGACAAAAATTAGTCAGAACGAAGTAGTAGGAGCCAACACCCATTCGACTAACGCATCCAAGCTAATTGATACCGTGGAGAATCAATCAAAATGCTGGCTACAGAACCTATAATCAACTGCGCAAGGCCAGCCAGCCACGTGACCCCGAGCGTTCATATCGGAATTTCCATTGAAATCGCGAAGGTCACACTCTCCCATGCCAAAAATAATTATTTTATTCTTTAAGAGGAAAATTTTCTATACGGTAACGTGAAAGAGGCAATTCTAAATTTTAAAGGATCTTCTCTTAACTTCTCTAAATTATTTCTACTTCAATCTCTCACCAATCTATACTTAGAAATGAATGAAGAAACAGCTTCGCGCTCACAACTTAGTTACATTTTTTTCTTTTCGGTAAATGATCTCATGTAAGTACTTCATCTCCAGAATCTGCTTTATTGCATCTCTCAAGAAATTGCGACTATTTTAATCATTTTAAAGGTCATTGAAATCCACCACAATCGAGGCAATGAGTATTCAGATTGGCTGCTAAAAATATTTAACACCCATAATATTCTAAATATTGAAGTCTTTTGATGCACAACATATCACGCATACTTTTTAAAATACTCAGACCCTTCCACCTCCAAAAATTGTATAAAATTTCTATAATCATGCTTATCTCCATCCGGAAAATGATTTAATTTGTCGAAGCCGATGTCGGATAATAACAAAATTCTGTGGGCCATAGAGACGTTTTTCGGTCATTACGTTCCCTAAAACTTTTTTCTTTTTCATTTCCCTGCCATGCATTCAACACCATTTAGGCGAAAATAACAAAATATACAACCTGCAGCTACTCACCCGAAATGGTGGTTAAAAGTCCTTCCTCTGAATAACCGCAAGCTATTTCTTCCTTACTTCGTTCTCTCTTGGAAAGTAAGAGGCGGGTGCCTTCCGCATGCTCAGGGGCACGCAGCACCAACAAGGCTGTACTTAAATTTCGAATGACTATCATAGCTTCTAATTACACCATACTAGCTTCTTATTCCTCCGCTGACTTGCAAAACAAAGATCATTCATAACGCCACCAAGACTAACGAAAGCGAGAAAATACACCGTTGATCTTCGTGAAAACCAGATGTATGAAGAGCTTCTGGAGACCACAACACTCGATATGCACCTTAATACCTCTAGCACGGAACTGAATACGGTTTGCTTCCAGCGGTATCCTACGTTTTGTCAAGGCCGAGTAAAATTACCCCACCCGCAAAAATCGGACTCAAATGAGCCTTATGATGGGATGTTGTGGAACGTACTCTTCTTCGACGCCCGACTTGCGGGCTGCTTAACTTTTGCGTAACAATCAAATGGCCGGCTAAGGCTACTGTCATCGAAACGCCAGTCAGTGTTCCGTTCAAGGTATTCCTTTTTTCGTATTTGACTTCAGTTTGTTCATTTGTTTTGACTTCATAGATGTCATAGATTCACTAGTGCTCGTATTTTTAACCCCAGTCCACTCTCTAACCTTCGAAGCATGGATCCATATCATATACCCGAAGACTTTTTCTCTCTCCCTTACCTTCCTTTACCCCCCACCCATTACAAGAGTGTCTAATTCGAGCCATTGAAGCTATTATCAATGGGAATGAATAGAGGAGGCCCCAGTAATTCCATTAAGGCCGCTACACACGGTGAATTATCATGCAAATGATCATACTGAATGATCATGCCATCATTCACGGGATCATGCAAGCAAAATAGAACGTGTTCTAATTTTCGTTGAATGATCATGCGCATGACGGTTTATTCGCGAATTTTCCCGTTATACACGGCGAAAGATTTCATTCGAATGATAATTCACCGTGTATAACGGCCTTTAGAATCTCACTGTTTATGTTGTCTTTCCGCTCGTTCGTTAATCGGTAACGAATTTTTCTTCATCTTCTTCGGAGGAGTCGGCCTGTCCTGAAGACGATGAGCAACGCGCTCTTAGAAAGGTTTGCCGCAATGGATTTATTTAACACTAGCAGAATCCAGAGAAAAATTCACTACTCACATTCGCAGAGAAATCTCTTAATGCATCGTTAATCGGTTTTCAAAAATGTCCTCATTGGAGTGACAAGAAAAGAGCGAATCATTGACTCTCAATATTTACTTTCACTCGCGAGGAAAAGCGATGAAAAGTAACGATTGCGAGAGATTATGTCATCACGAATAAAAATATCGCTTAACTGCCTTAGTAACAATTTCTTTCCCGCGCAGGGTTTCGTCACGAGTGGCAGCTTTAGGAAACCCGTTTTAATGCGCCGTAAATGACACTAAATCTAAAAGAACGAGTCTAGAATTGAGAATGAATAACTGACAGGTACTACGGCATTAAAAGGACGAAGAGAAAATGAATAGAGAAAAGCACGATAGTAGAAAAAACTTTGGGAGTATATTTTGACAAGAAACGATAGGTTTTATACAAATAAAATAAAATAATTTATGGGGAAGCCTTCTCAAAAATTGCTTTTACTATATTAATTTCTATTTGCCTAAGTTTTACTGTTAAAATAATTTTATTGACCAAATAAAATATTTGAAATTCATTTGCTCCCAACAAATTTCCACAGAAATGCACCAAAAGAATTAAATATGGTTATATTTATGTTTCATTAACTGAAATTATATTAGTAAATAGAAATGATAAAACAATTCAATGATAACGCATTTTTTGATCTTAATACTTTATCGGCTCATTTTATTATACAGGAATACCCAGAACATCATTTATTTAGCCATGCAAAAGTTTACTGAGCACTAATGGGAACTAAAACAAAAAATCGATAAAAGAGGCACTTATTAATTTTTTGTACTTTTATCGCGAAAACATGCCATCATCAATCTATTCATCAAAATCGTTTGCGAAGAAGGATAGAGTCTGAGTAAAATGGTCAAATAAAAAATATCGCAAAAATTTTGAGTGCGCTAAGAACACGGGTGGCTGCACGGACTACTTTCTCCGAAGGTAATGGAATTAATTCGAAGTTGACTTTATCACCTTAAGTCCAGCGAGAGGCTATAGATATTAAATAATATGTGTTTTGTAAAGGGCTTAATGTCCCCATAAACCAATGTAACAACCCACAGACCACTCGATAAACATCAGCCATCAAATCCTCCCCTCAACTCCCTCTGCGTATCGCACTTTTTCTTCGTATCACTGGGGTCGGGCTAATGTTGGCTCATACTTTCACCGGACGTTTCAATACCGATCTAATTTTGTCATCTCATAGCAAGGGTAGCCTTGGCAGCTACCCGATCGCATACACGAGGCACACAATTTCGGTCGTCTACGCGAAGGACACGAATCGGGTTGGAGGAAAGTTTAGGAAAATTAACCGGCCCGCGCTCACGCCAAACAGGCCTTTTGTGTACGGGAAGAGAGGTGAGAGGAAATTAGCGCCACCCAGGATGAGATTGATGTTCCCTTCGCTGGCCGGAAGTGTGAGCCCAAGAACCCATCCCTTTCTCTCCCTCGTTGACCGGCCAATACTTGAGTAGCGTCCGCTACCCGTTTCTGTCTCGCCTTGTGACATTGAGCCCACTGAAGCGTTAAACGCGAGAGGAGGGTTAGCAAGGGGACGGAGTGACAGGGTTCGAGGAAACTTTGGAGCGATCGAATTAAAGCGACATAGTCGGGGAGGCAGTTGCTTAAGGGCGTGTGGGCCGTGGATGGAGGAAGCCGACGTTAATGAGATTTAATCGAAGAAAATGTTGTTGGAAGAAGATGAGAAAGTGTACACGAAGGGATTAGACTTTGGCTTGATCTTACAGCCTCTAAAATTGACGGATGTCGCATCGAGATAATGTTCATGTAGGGGGTGAAAGTTGATTTATAAACGAAGTAAAGCCAGCGGTGTGGGGTCAATTGGATGGAGAACTCACTCAAAAATTACGATATTATCTTGAAAATTATAAGTGCATGGTATACCCAGCTCCATATTTACCATTTAGTCATATTATAAAATTTCACCTCAAAATATTCTCCAAAGCATTTTTTGTACTTGAGACACAGATAAAATGTTGACAAAGGTGTAGTTTATGTATTTTTGTTCTTAATTGTAGCAAGGAATGATAGGGTTTCAGGAAACTTGGGAGCGATCGATCGAATTAAAACGACAGCCGGGAAGGCAATGCTCAAGGGCGTGTGGACAGTGGAATGGAGAAAGCCGATGTTAATGAGGTTTAAACGAAGAAAATAGTATTGAAAGAAGATGAGAAAGTGGCCTAGAATGTGGATAGATCGCATATCCTCTGATATACTCGTAGGTCGTATCTGGAAAAGCTTAATGTAGGGGGGAGGAGGTTCATTTTTACAGGAAGTTCTTTTCGGGGTAAGGGGCCGATTGGATGTAGTACTATCTTAAAACTTATGATAGTATCTTGAAAGTTTCAGCTATATGATAAACCCTAGTCAAATTTGTAAATTCCACCTCAATATTTTCTCAAAGGCAATTTTATGATACATGGGAAACGGGAAAATGTTGACTACGGTCTATTCTTCGTACTCTAGAAATTCCAAAACTGTAGCACAAATTTTAAGTGAGTAATCTATCACCAAAGAGGATAAAATACGAGTGATTGAGGGGAGAAAAATGTGTCTCATTTGGAGAATTGACATTATCATATTAATAATTTCAGAGCACATTGAGTTTTCTTATTTCCCCAGGTTTTCAGACTCAAAATGAAGCTCTATACAATTGAAATATTTCGCGGTAAATTTTCCCATGTAACTTGCCCATGCCCATGAAAAGCGGCCACAGTGAAAATTACTGTCCATTATTATGAATAAAAAAAAGTCGGTAGCAAATCATTAGGTTAAATTCGGATTAGTACTATGAAAAATCAAAAGCCCAAAAAAAAAAAAAAGATTATAGTATCGTACTTTTCCCATGGGCTACAACCTTGTCGTGGTGGAAAGGCTTTCGCGTTCCCATTAGCTGCACTGGCGGGATTAATTCTTAATTATTCCCGGTAGGGCCACCCATGCCAGATAGGTTGGAGGGGTCGGAGCCAGGCGAAAGGTGGTCCACGTAAAGGTATCACGTAAAAAAAACTGACGGAATGGCAGTAAGAAACCCTACCCACTACCTCTTCCCTGAAAACATGGAGTACAACCAAATGAGCCTCGGAATCTCATCGAACGGGACCCGTCCGCAAAGGGCGGGTGTAGTCGGTGGCAGGTCGGCAAGGTCCTCCGGGTCGTTAATATGCAAAATCCTTGCAGAGACTTATCGTCATCATTAGCAGCAGCAGCAGCAGCAATCAAGAAAGAAGCAAAGAAAACCATGAAGATGGAGAAAAAGAAGGCTGCAATAAATGTAGAGACGTCAATTGTGAGGATATTAATGAGGGCGGGGAAGCTGGAAAACATCAAAAGAAAAATAGATAAAGGGAGAATAGATGTCTTAAGATTATGCGAAGTAAAGTTGAAAGATAGTAGGAATACTAGAGTGATACCTTTCGAATTACACGGGAAGATTTACCCGTAGGGTAAGCGTATGGTAGGTATAGCCCAGGTAAGGAGGAAGAAGTAGATGATATGTATGTACAGCTCGAGGAAATAATTAGAAAAACTCCGGTGAGAAAAATCCAGTAGTGATGGGGGACTAGAACGCATCAATCGGTGAAGAAGGGAGGGAACGAAATGGCAAAATTTGGATTCGGATGGTGGAACGACAGGGGAGAGAAACCAGCAGAATTTTGCAGGAGAAACAAGTTATTCATAACATACACCTGATTTAATCATCACAAAGGGCGAAGGTACACATGGAAAAGTCCAGTGGATATGGGGAGATATCAGATAGACTACATCATGGTAAGACAAAGGTTTAGGAATAGAGTGAAAAACTTGCGCAGCTTCCCAGCAGCGGATGCGAATTAAGACCATAACCTAATGCTCAGGAAATGCCACGTGAGATTCAAAAGACTTATGAAAGTTAGGAAGGCGAGCAAATGGAATGTAGAAGCGGTGAAGGGGACTATGAAGAGAGCATATCAGGAACTGCACGGACATTAGTATACGAGAGAGTGGAAGAACACAGACTGTAGAGAAAGGGTGGAACAATATTAAAACGGGAATAGTCAAAGCGGCGGAGAAGGCAATTGGGTAGGTTGACAGCAGAAGGATAAAGAAGCCATGAATTGCGGAGGCAATGATAAAAGAAATAGAGGAGAGAAGGAATTGGATGAGCGTGGACACAGAGAAGGGCAAAATAATGGATTGAGAAATAAACAATCAATTATGGCGTGAAACTAAGAGGGCAAGGGATGTTGGTGGAAAAGGCAATAATGGTAAAAATAGTAATGAGTCAATCGATATTCTCAAGAAAATAGGTGTAGATTGGAGGGATAGGCGACTCATTTGTAATCTTTATCAGACTGCGCAAATGAGGGTAGCGGACGGAGAATCTGGGTGGGCAAGCTTTGGCCGAGGAGTGAGGCCTCTTTCCTCTGTCGCCGCTGCTTATTAGCGTTTATGCAGAGGAGATGAAGACTAATCATAAAAATACCTATGTAATGCGGTTTTGTAAAGCATCATGAGCGAGAAATGTGAGGCTCAAGATAAAAGTAGATTGGGAAAACTTGAGCAGGTACATTAGAGGAAATAGATACCAGGAAGAGAATTGTGTTAGCTAAGGAGGTGTTCATGGATAGGAAGGAGCATATGAGAAGATTACCATGGAAATGTTTAAAGAAAAGGTTAGTGAAGAGTTTGATCTGGGGTGTACCGCTTTATGCTGCGGAAACGTGGACACTAAGAAAGGAGGACGAGCGAAGACTGGATGCATTCGAGTTATGGGTGTGGAGAAGAATGGAGAAGACGAAGTGGACGGAAAGGAAGAGGAACGAAGAAGTGTTGAACATGGTGAGTGAGAAGAGGCAACTGTTAGATGAGATACGGGGGAGACAGAAGGTATAGATGGAGCCAGTACTTAGCGTGGAGGGGATGTTGAAAACTGTTTTAGAGGGTAGAATGTTAGGTAAACGAGGGAGGGGAAGGAAGAGAATAGGATTTTTAGATAGGATGAAAGATGGTAGGCCTTATTCTGAATTAAGAGGGAAGCGCTTGAAGTAAGAGGATTTTCCCAACATGCTTCATAAGTACTCAATCGAAACCTACCTTAAATCGGTGGAATACTATAATAGCATCGTAAAGGATTAATTCTGTTTTCCATATTTTAATTTTGGATACATTTATTTCCATTAAAGAATCAGGTATTTTAATCCTTATGTATCAGCAAATTAATGGACCAATGGAAAATATTAAAAATCATTTTTACCCCACACTTTCAATTTAATAGCATCAATGGTATAATCACATATGGCTAACTCATTTTTCAATTCATAGCATTTAAATTAAAACGTTTAGAACAATTAAATATAAATGAATGCATCAATTTTCGCAATACTTCCTCTACTCATGTCACGTAAATTATATAGCTATTCAAGAAAAATATATAGCATTTTCAATAAAAGTATGACATTGATTATTCTATCGTTTTATGAAAAGTAAAAGTGAAGAGGAATAAAAAAGAAAGGGTTGATTGAAAATGGACTCATTTATAATTTTTTCGTTGTTGCCAAACATAATATATTTTAAAAATATAGAGATTCTTAATTTCTAACTTTTCAATCCGTCGCCTACTTCTCGAAATGTTTGTGATAAAATTTACGGCTTCCTTTCGTAGATAAGTCGATGACGTCACGCATTTCTTTCGGTTCTTTCATCGCGTTTCAGCAACTCCTCTAGTTCTTTCCATTCATGCGACTCACGCGTTGACTAGTGACGACTCATGGAAACTGTTTATAGCTCTCAAATTCCTTCGCGTAGTTATTTGTTGAATTAAGTCACAACAGATGGCGACAAACATAGAATGGAGCTCGAAAACCGCGACCCAAGTCCACTTTTGTCGACGTATGTTGATGAATGGAAAGCACCCAATCTTGTGCATCAATCTCACTATTTCCTTCGTTTCTTACACCCTTTACGGGCGATTCCTTCTCTCAGTGAGCTCCACTCTGTGAACGTGCCCCTTAGTGGAAACGCCGATGACGACACTGACTCACGAAAAGTGGGCGACAAGTTTCTTGTTAATTCCTTTTGAATCATGAGAAAATAGTCGAACTAGGAGGTTTTATTCATCGTTAAAACTTGTTTCCCCTTCCAATTGCTACATTATTTTCATGAATTGAGATTTTGGCTTGACACACAAAAATGTAATCACTTAAAGAACAAGAGCCCTAGTCGGAAAAAAATAATAGAGAGAAAAATCATTGGTTCAAATTAAATTTGATCTGTTGAACTGTTGGATTGAACTATCAAATATCAAGGGTTATTATTCATATAAAGCGTGTTTCGCAGAAGGATAAATATCCCCATAACCCACGGTATCGACGCGACGACGCCAGTGCACGGGCAATCTCCGTTAATGTTTGTCCCAATCAAATCCAGGAGGCAGTCACGCTTCAGGACCCGAGATTGCAGACGGAAGCGTCCACCTTCGGCATGTAGACAGCGCGAGGGAGTGGGGTAAACAATCGGCTCCCGTGGGCCAAAATTCAAACTGACCTACATTAGCGGCAGTTGACAACAGCTCCTAAATCAAGCAAGCTGTCCTATCCAGGAGAACTGGTCGCAAGTGGACAACAGCAGAGGAAGCCCCTGTCTGTCCAGAAGAAACTGTCTGTTTATGTCGTCACTTAATGCTGCATTTAAACTGGTTTCAAGAACGTCCGCAGCACGAAGAAGAGTGCTGAGCGATGCATTCAATCTCTAAATTTTCAATTAACCCTCGAGCGGGCGCGCTAGTGTTTAAAGCAGGGATGGCAACGGAGACTAAACAAATGTCAAAACTTATAAGTTTCAATAGTTCCCAGGAGCGAAATTTAGAAACGAAACTAAATGGATTTAAACCCGGAGAACTAAACTCAGGGTTGAAACGAAACTGGAGTCAAAGCTACTTCGGGTCAAAACTAAACTAAAACTCTGGGACGAAACGAAACGTAGATATTGTTTCACATTGGAGGTACTACGTGTTTCACCTTCCAACAGTTTAGTTTCGACTAACACATAGAGTACGAAGTATGGTTGAATGAAGTATAGGTACGGCCTGCCATCATTAGATGCCTGGGACACTCATATTTTTACTACTAACGAGAGAACGGTGAACACAAACTGGCAATTCGATTTTTACCCTCTCTACACGTATGGCAAACGTAATGGGTGGAAACTATTCCCTCTTTTCCCCCTCCACTTAAACTCTGGGATCGAAACTTTACTATGAGCAGCGGAGTTTCGATTAATTTAGTTTCGTTCTTGGGAGTAAAGTTTCGTTCTGGTTCGAAATTAACTCTTTGGTGATTTTAATTTCGTGCGGGAACGAAACTAAACCTATGCCTCGTATTTTCGTTTCCCTCCGGATCGAAACGAAACTAATATGCTGGAACGAAATGTTATTTTCTTTACCGAAGTTACCAGCCTACAAGTGGACATAAATATGGATCATATTATATGTTGGATTAGCATTAAGGAGGATGATAAACATTCAGAAACAAGCTCTGAATAACAGATCCATGCTATTTAGTCTGAAATAGAACCATTATTCATGAACTGTCATTATAAATGCTTCAATAGCACTAGCTGTCCTTTTTGCAAAGGTTGCTGAATAGATGCCGAATAATAAAAAAAATACTCCATTAATAAATAAAATTGAATAATAAGCAAATAGACTTTTGAAAAATTGAATCAACCTTGGGGATAATTATGATAAAAACGGTAATTTGGGATTGAGCTGATACGATCGTATTGTTTTTCTACGAATACGCGTCATTAGTGGCAGACTGGGATTTTCTTTACCGAAGTTACCAGCCTACAAGGAGACATAAATATGGATCACATAGCACGCCACCATAATGCGGGCGTTCGTAATTGCCACTCGAGAGGGCTTAATTACCAAAGTTGTGTGAACCTGACATGGGGGCTATAAGACATTCATTGCCGCAGACGGCGCAAGCCGCATAGACTCGGACAAACCAGCGCCTCGTTTGAGCAGTCGACCTTAAAACGAATGAAATGAATCGAGATGAAAAAATATTTCCAAAAACAGTTTTTTCAATTTTTAAAACTGCTCGTATCAAAAAAGGAGTGAAATGGGTGAGACGGTCACGACGATTCTGAAGATATAGATTTGAATGAAGCAAAAAATTGTATTTTAATCCATTTCAGTAGTTATTATAATAATGCATGATTTGTACTTGAAAAGGCAATACGCATCCATAAATGAGAATTTAAGAGTAAATAAAATGAATTAACCTTCGCGCAACTTATCACCCTTTGAAAACATTAAATTATTCAATAGTCAAACAGAGTTTTCCATTCCGAAAGTTAACAGTGATTACAAATTTAAGCTAAGCACGACAACAATAGCTTGGCTCTTTAATTTTCTCTTCCTAAAAATAAAGATGAACTATTAAACCTTAAAGCAGCCTAATAATATTAACTCGTAAGAATTTTATGATACTACTGTTGGTCTGACTTTATCAACAAGACGAAATTAGAAAAAATTTTGAAACCGAAAACTAATATTTTCATTTCAAGAAGGTAATTACCTCATGAAACAGGTATGTGATGACAAAACATTTTAAATTCAAGATTTCATATAAATATAACGCAGATATTCCTCAGAGGAAAATTCAATTCGTTTGACCGATATTAGTATCAACTTATTTAATACTTCCATTAGTAACTTCTTCTATCCAACTATCAATATCTTTAGAACTGCCAACTATCTCTCCATTCTCGTTTTAACTGACTCCTTTAGAGGCCTTTTGTATGTCTTACGCCATAGGACATGGGGGAGAAAAAATCAGAGTGTATATCACTCAAGATGTACTTGGCTCATAAATAGTCTATTTCGAGACGGATTACTCCTTTAAAAAATAGTGATAGCTTTCGAGATTTTCTTTGCCCTCAGAGTAGATCTTTAAAAAATTGACTATCATCAGCATATTCAATCCTTTTAATGCACAGTTGTACACATGAAATGACGAAACCAAGGATAAAAGGTTGATTACAGTAAAGACACCAAGGAGATATTTTTATTTATATTCAATAACGAAAGATTATTACAAAAGGCCCACACTATGCAGTAAAAATTTTCCGTAGATTATATTTTTATGTTCAATAGCATAAGATAATTGTTGAAAAAGGTTCATTCTCTTTGCCATAAAAATTCAAAACAGCAAAATACGTTTAACAGGGAAGAATCTGCAAGAAATATTAAATCAATCCATTCGTCCCAGAACACGGAATAGAAACACTCTCAGTGTAATGGAATCTGCTCTTTCCAGAAAGACAGACGTGAAAAGAGGCGGGGACAGGAAGTAGTTGTCTCCATCACGTAGCAAACAAGGGGGGTGACCACGTGTAGGGACATTTCATCAGTCCGAAGCAGCGATCGATCAACGTGGCGACTACACCCAAAGGGGAAGAAGAGCACTTGAGCGGAGACGTGGGGTTGGGGGTGGAAGAAGACGCTCTCAATGCGGCGATACGTGTTGAGGCACACATTATCCTACTTTTTCATCCACTCATAGAGTGAACGGAAGGAAACAAAGACAATGGGCTCCTTCTCTGCAACGCGAAATCGCAATTCATCAGAACAATTCGGTAGGTGAAAGGAAAGTTTACGGCGAAAAAATATTCTACCCCTATTTGAGTGCTGTACCTAAACTGGGAAAGGAAATGACAAGAAATTACTTTTTTTAGTATGATGTTAAAAAATGCGTGATATTTCTCCTCTGATGAAATTTTTATGATGAAATGTGAAAATATGGCAGCGATAGTGAAAATTTATCGTTTGTGTAAAGGTGCCTTACGTTTTTCCCTGCGTTATCCTTTACAAATACAATTAATTTAGGTTAATTTCCATATTTTAAGCTTGAAAATGCATGTGCGATAACGTGTAGAAGTTTGCAAATGAGAAAGTTACGATTGAAAACTTGTGATAAGAAAATATTTTTCAATATGATGTTAATCATAGCATAATATTCCTATTTTGATAAAATGTTTACGGTGAAATAAGAACACACAGAAGCGATAGTGAAATATTTTCGTTTGGGAAAAGGTGCCGTATGGATTTACCTACACTGTTATTTGAAAAAAATTACTAATTTATGTTATTCTCTATATTTTAAGCCATAAAAAGCATACTCGATACCGTGCAGAAATTTGCGAATGCGAAAGTTATGCTTGAAAAACGATGGCAATCTTCAGTCATGCTCACTCTTAATTCTCTCTGAAAATTTGTGCAACGAGAAAAACGGTTGAAAAAAGTTCATTCTCTCTCAGAAATCTAACAAAACTAGTGATTCGTCGTGATAATTATGTTTCAAAAAAGCCCTATGCATTAGTTTTATCAATTTTACATTTACATTCTGCATACTTACCTGCAACGTGCCTTAAACCCTAAAAACCTACTGTTTAGCTTTGTTTTGAGCCATAATACGAGAAGTATATTTTACAAGCTTAATCGGGCAAGGTGAGTCCATCAGACTCTTGTAATTTGTCAATTTCGTTTGAACAATGACAAATGTTAATTTTCACATGGCATTTTATTATGCAGTGTACATTAAAGAAGTGTTTTACATAAAATATATCCTTTTTAATTAATTAAAAAATAATTAAAATGCATATAAAGTTCAAACATAATCAAACAGTGAGTTTAGTAGACTCCTTTCCTTAAATTCCATTCTTTAGGCAGCATAAAAGTGCAACATTTTTGTCATACATAGATTGTTTTTCTTTTAGCAAATTGACCATTCAATCAAAATATTTTTTAAATGCACATTACTTTGTACTTGTTTTTCTACTGTGTCCGATGCAAAAATAAAAAATAAAATATTTTCACAATTCTGCTTTCATAGTAATACGGTGGGCGTAGAAGTTTTGCGGTACCGGGAATCGAACCCGGGGCTACCGGGTGATAGCCGAGTATGCTAACCTCTAAGCAATACCGGATGACAATTAATACAAAGTTTGACAATGGATCTCGAGTTCCACCGATGTGGTCACTTAAATTTTTTATTTAAATGCATTGCTTATTGTTGTGCAATAAGCACTGAAGCATAGTAGGTGTACTTACTATATAGAATATGAATTTAAGCGGCTTCCTCTTTGCCTACGTCTACCGCTCAAAGCAGGGACACACCTATACTAAATTTCTTCCCTGCTTCATCCTGATGTGATAAATGGTTTTGTTAGTGGGGAAATTTCAAACCCTAACTTAACCAAATGATAAAATAATGTTTAACTCTGAGTGATGGCTTAATTGGCATCAGAATAAAGAAATTAATGTTTTTTTTTTAATTTCACTTCCATAAATTTTATTAACCCCTACGACCAATGAAAAAATTTGACATGCGGAACTCCGACTTCATTGCAGTTACAAAACGTGCAGTTACTTCTAATTGCATATTCAACAACCGGGCGTGTTTACGAGCTAAGCGATTGGATAGGAAATCAAGGAGAGAGTCTAGAGAGTAAAAAAGAAGATGGAGGTTTTGGGAATAGGATCAGACCATTCACGCAGAAACCACGTACTCCCCCTAATTGCCGGGCCCTGACTGAACGGGAGCGGGTAAAAATGGGGATTTATAGCTCGGTTTGGCGCTGCGGTGGTTTCAGACGTACCCTGGAACACTAACTGGAGGGAGACCAGATGCAATTTATTGACCCCGTAGAGCGAGGAGAATCCTAAGAAGACCTGGAGGATTGATTTCGGCAGATAGAGGGAGAGAGAGAGAAAAGTATTACATGGAAGGTAAGGGAAAGATATACTATTTTAAGATATAATTTTATAACTAAGCCTTTTTTTATATTTTAAATTTTTAATGCAGGTTTCCATGGAGCAGTGGCGCATCGAGGGGGGGTTTTGGGGGTTAAACCTCTCCTCATAGCTCAGAGAAATATTTAAGTTTAATCCGTTTTACTTAATTGGATTGATACTAATAATAGTGTCAAGATTAATAAAATATACCTCAGTAAGCCGTAAAAATCACAATTTTGAACCGTTTATTTTAAAATTCCACAATTTATCAATGTCGCACCTACCGCTTATCCTAGTTGGTATTCCATACCATCACACACCCCAGTATTAGTTGCAGCTAAACCCCCCCCCCCCCCCCAGCCTTAATTCCTGCCTGCGCCCTTGCCATGGGGTACTTGAGAATAGTTCTGCCAGCCTCCCCCTCCTTCATTTACTTCCCTCTTTAATTCAAAATAGGGGTCTAGTCCCTTTCATTCAATCTAAATCTTATTATTTTCTTCCTGTCACCCTTATATCCAACATTCTACTCGCTAACATTTTTTTCAAGCTAGCAAAAATAAAATTCAGGTTAATCTATGTTACTTGAAAGTGAAGAGAATAAACGCGTAAAATCTATAAATATTCCATTTTAACGTCCACTAGCAGAACACGCGGCGTTGCCAGGGTAGGATACTACCCAGAGAAGTGGGAAACTTGCAACTTGAATTTCATGGTCATATATGATTTATATATTTCCCTATTCTAATTTTAAGAGGTGTGACTAACTTTGGGCCCAATCCGTGCAATGATATGAAAATGCATAGCGGACAGACAGCCTCTTTTTTTATATATTATAGATGACGAGTCGATTAGCGCTTGAATTCATCAAGCGGGTTCAGGGAGGCGGTACATACTTGACATATTTGCGTCACGTGCGTTTGAGTATTGTGTTCAAAAGTGGTTTAAATAGCGAATGAATCACTCAAAAAGTCGTTTAAATGGATGAAATAGACAGATACTACCTCTTTCGCCCTCAAAAATACTCAAGGTCGTCTTAGTAACCACGATGATACAGGCGTTGAGAGATGGTTTTGAATGGAATGATTTACGTAATGGTGAGAAATATAAAATTAATGATAGATGAACTTGTGAAATATAGCCAATGTTTCGTATTTTAGCCCTCTACCTAGGATTGTAGATCCTTCATTTCTGATTACGAGCGTTTGAACGCAACGAAATTAAATTAAAAATGAATTGTGGAAAAATAAAAGGACTGAGACCAATTAATTTCTCGTCTCGAATATTGATGTTTCCAGATTTCAGTGACGACTTATGTCTCACGATGTTTTCACGGTGTTATATCGAGGAAAGGTTTAAAAAAAAAAAAACGAATTTACTACAATAAATACTGTTAAGAAACATGAA
This sequence comes from Ischnura elegans, assembly GCF_921293095.1. Taxonomy (NCBI): domain Eukaryota; kingdom Metazoa; phylum Arthropoda; class Insecta; order Odonata; family Coenagrionidae; genus Ischnura; species Ischnura elegans. The sequence goes on along the minus strand of NC_060252.1, from coordinate 47,769,408 downwards.
TTGAGGAAATAACCACGAATATCGTTGAATATGTTATATTATAATAAGTCCATATTTTAAAATAATTGACGAAATAAGTATATTTTTAGTGCCTTTAAAATTGACTTACCCGGTGTAACCAATTTATTCCGCATGATGTCAGCAACTACTAAGAAGATGCGAAAAATATCTTGCTTAATAGGATTAAATCGTCGTTACGGAGGCACGGATTAATACGGAGGCATACAGGGTGATTATAAATGAAACTTCAACCGGTTTAAAAAATTAGGACCTCTTCCATTCACACTGTAAGAGCAATTACATGGCATCAATATAATATTGATGCTATATATATTAGCTACGAATCAAAGTGGATCATAAGAAATGACATTCAAAAATGACATAGTAAAATAAAGTAAAAAAATAAAAGTGATGTGATGATGAAGAGGTCCCTACTGCCGGCGGCCTGGTCGGCTGGTCGGCAATTGCCGAGGGTCCCGAGCTTAGGGAGCCCTCGCAACGCTCGCGTCTATCGTGAAACGTATATAAGTGTTATTAAAAAGATTAAGATTACTTCAAACAAAGTATTTTTTGGAATAATGAAATTCGACTTTTTCATTAGTTAGCTTATTTACAACATACCTACTCAGTGTAAAATATTATAAAAAAATAATTGGAATAAAGGTGTCAGAATATAAAAGAGGAGCTGATTCTTTTTTTAGAGGGTTATACAAAAAGGTTATTTTAGTGATCTTTCAGATTTCAGTTTCAAGGAGCAAATGAACTAAATATATAAATACCACTCTGCCTTATCAAATTTTACAACGGTGAAATCGTCATTTTTCATTGATTTTTTTCGTACAAAATTGCTACTTTTTATTAACTTTTATCTAGTTTTTAAGAGACATCATGATCCCCTGTCGAGGGCCCCCAATCACCCCAGACCGCCCTTGGGTATTTCACTAGTTCCCGGTATTTTGCCACACATGCTTCTTGATTCACTCGGTTTCCTCGACTATTCCTTGCGGTTCTCCTTATTCCACTCAGCTATTTGTCCCCCTGCATCCGGAATTTGAAGCACGAGCCAGCACAAATCGGCAGCAGACTTTGTCTTAGCCTGGTCCATTAAATAAAGTGACCTTCTCCTCTCTCCCACTTGAATCTCCCTCATCCTTTCCAAGTCTCTCGCCCACTTTCCCCACCCTGCCTCAATCCTTCTCCCAATTTCCTCTCCAATCCTTTCACTGCCTCCCAGCCGTTGTCTCCCGCATTGGAATTCAGGCGGAGGTATCACTCGACAGTTGCATTCATTGCCCCATCCCATTTCCTTTCCTGCAAAAAACCCTTCTTGCCTTTCTCTCTTACCCACCCTATTCTCTCATAGCATACTTGAAATTAAGGATTAAAATTATCCTGGTGGAGTTGGTGGTTTCATGCGATAATTTGTGAAATTTGCTGAAAATTTAGGACGAACAAGTTAATATTTTTTTAAACAGATTTTTTATTTACCTACCCATTATGACCCAACGTTTCTTCTAAGCAAAATCAAAAATGTATGCATTTTCACATCTATTTAGGTGAGATTTAAAAGACGTTTTCTTTTGTGCTATAAAGTTTAATGGTGACATATGTACCTGTCACACTAATCATGATTGAAATGAAAATTTTCATATTTTAAAATGAAAATTATGGGCTAGAGAGGGTTAAATCATGGCCATGGTTTCAACGGTTCACTTCCTCTTCTGGATGATGACGTTAATCGTCGGAACAATGATCCTCATTTAATAAAATATTCTGTGGAAAAAACAAATTTTAAGAATTCATTTTTTTTTAATCCAGGTTGGATTCTTTGGCCTATAGACCGTTGGAAAAGTCTCCCCACGTAACGTTTACTTCCATCATTAAGACTCTAACCGGTTGAAAACCAGAGAAGAGTAAACCCAGGGAGATTCTAAAGGAAAGTCCTAATAGGGTAGTTTCCTTCATCAAAGAATACGAAAGGCATTGATTGCGATTCGTTACCTACAATTAGTGTATTCATAATATACAAAAACATTTGGTTCTAGAAGTCCCAGTTTAGACAGCTATCAACGGTCAATTTTAACCTCATTTGAAAAAGTCCAATTTGGCACCCATGCGATGCTACTCCACGAGACATCACAGGGACCAAGATTCTACGAGTAGATACGTGTTTTACATCGTCTGAGAAAACCAATGAATGCATGAGGCACAGAGCTCAGGGAAACATCTATTAATGACCACCCATTTAAATTGCCTGAGGTCTGAAAGTTTCCTTCATTTAATAGGGTAATAATAAGGGATGCCGACTAACAAAAAATATTGGGGGAGCTCAAATCGGGGATCATGCCCCGGGAATTTTTACAAGTAGTGAGTTTTAAGTTTTTTAAGCATTTTAGAAACCGGGTCGGTATTTAAGTAAAATTGTGTGGAAGTTTACCATTCATAGTTTATTCTCATGGAAATGCATTTATATTGAAACTTTAACCCACCACATCGGTGGAACTTTGTCAAACTTTGTTGCATTTACTTCGGAGATACGTTTATGACGTGACCGACACGGCGCACGTAGCCGAATGCACACGAAAGCTCAAATGGAAAAGATTCAAGCATTAAAGCGAAAGAAAAAAGAATATCATTTACGCGAAATGGGTGAATTCGTGTAAAAATCCGTGGCAGGGAACGTCTTAATTGGGCGTAACCATAAAGTTGAATACTGGATAAGAGCGTTCACTGGTTCACACAAAATTAAACAGCCTAAATTGATATTAAATGGTCATTAGCTGGGAAAAACTATTTTTTTATAGTTCGCGGCAAGATAGACCCTTTTGAAAAAAAAAAAACTTTCGCGTGTCCTCCAAATTCGATTTCAAGAATTAAACAGCGGTTCGCGCCTTGATTGACGGAAAATGCCTTTGATTAATGTGATGCAATATTAGTGAAGTTACCCCTAGTTAAGTTGTTGTGAACGGTGATTAACTTTATTGATAGTAATTTTATTTGGTGTGGATGATACAACAACATTCCCCTTTCGTCTTCATAACTCTATTGAAAATGCCAGGACCTTGGATCCAGCCAAGGTCTGCAATTTCCGTTTTGGGGCACGTATTTCCTATTCTCCGACAACCTCGCGTCCGTGGGCAGTTCCTCTTCTCCCTTCCCCAGCCTCCATCCGCATACTCCCCCCTATGGCCTGAAATCTCTTCGTCCGGACGGTAACGGTCCCTCGCAGGCACTGTCGTCTTGAGTGTACCTTCGCCGTTGCTTACTCGGAATGTTTCCCCTCCAATTAACCGGTCCGCCCTTATATTAGATCCAATTGGACGGCAAAGTGTCCTCTAGTTCCCTCTCGTGAGGGACAGGATCCTCGGAATGCATCTCGTTCAATTCCATCGCATCCGCTGCCATATATTCACGTCTCGCTTCAGCTTCGAGTCTAGTCAATCTCAGCGTGTTGGACCGCAGCTGCTATTTCGGAATTGGAGATTTATCTTAATGCACGTTCTTAGGTGTTCAGCATTGCCAAATCTCCTTCAGTTTCCATTGAATTAAAAATTTGCGGCAGAGAACGTGTTGACCGGACGCAACTATAAATTTAAATACAGAACAAGATCGTATTGGTACTTCAAAAAAAATGTTGAAAGTAATAAGGACAGCACCCTGATAAACGAATATCTTTAGCCATTCTTTTCCCCTATTCTGGTGTCCTTTTTAAAATTCATCTCTTCCTCCGTTAGGTAACTAGGTAACATGAGATAGTTAGGTATAATAAGATAACTAGGTATAATAATAATAATAATAAAGTAACTAGGTATAATAAGATAAAAAGATCATAATTTAAGCCTGAAGATAATGATAGTTCATCGAAACCCGGGAAAAAGCAGTGGTATAAGTAACAGTGTAATATCCAAGAAAACATTAATTGAACTATCAATTGACGACCGTAGAAGCCAAGGGGATAAGAGATTTTTTTTGTGTTTGGATATAAGTACAGATGGGGTACACTATACTGTATGGCAAAGGGATACAAGTGAGTCACTGATAAGCATTCATAAATAGATTCCTATCAATATTTTTGCTAAATTTAAATGATTTTTTTAAAAACCCATTCCATTCAATTTTTCATACCAATCAGCGTCGGCTGCGACGGAAATTCTTCTAGTTTCCCTTGTCCATACTTCCATTTTACCAACGTATCTAAGCCACATTGACGACTTGTTCGTCGCACTTTCTAACGCTGTTGTCTCGAAGTAATCTTAATCTTCATTTTTAATCTTCATTTTAAGCTCCAGTCTCAAGTCAAGTTCATCTTAGCGTGTAGGAACCTCCGTGGCGGCGCGGTAAAGCTAAACAAGAGGTCGCGTGCTCGAGTTCCTCCTGGGTAGGATCCCCCTACCGAGGGAATAATTGTTCCTTTACGTGCAATTGTTAAATTTGATGAATACCCCAATATAGAATGGCCGAAATGACCTGTATACAGTAGTTTGCAAATGGAGTTTCAAATCATAGATATTCTGGATTGCCAAATCTCCTTCAGTTTCCATGGAACTACCAATTATATCCGGGAACTAACTGAACGTATAATATTCAGTATAGCTCCTTTTAAATTAAAATTATATAGACAATACTTTTCCCTCAATAAATAATTGCTAACAGTGATTGCCCACATCCATTAACAGGAAGCGAGATAGACAACTCAGACGGGTCTCAAACCCGCGACCTTTGACTTGATAGTCTAGATTTGTTTGCATGATTTCTTTCTTCCGAAAAACGTAAATAAATCTATCAGGGCTACCTTAAAAACTTCTTAAAACATCCATTCCAATACAATTCTTCGTACTACTCCAGCCAGGCTGCGAATCTTCTGTATTTTTCTCTTCGTTAAGATTAGAGGCGTCCGAGATATGGGCATGGAGAAGGATGGCAAAGGTGAAGTGGATGGAGAGGAGGAGGAAAGACGAAGTACAGGACTTGGTGGGTGAGGACAAGCAGCTTCTACACGAGATAAGACGGAGACAGGAGGATGGAGGGAGTACCTAGCGGGGAGGGTATGTTGAAAGCAGTGTTGGAGGGAAGAATGTTGGGTACTAAATGAGGGAGAGAAAGGAAGACAATAGAATTTTTAGATGGAATGAAAGGGAGTGGACCTTATTGTGAATTGAAAAGGGAAGTACATGAAGGTAGGGAAGGCTTCCGGAAGGATTCTTAAGTACTCCATGAAAACCTACTTTCATCGGTAAAATACCTTGATTAGAGCAAACAATAAGAAAACATTTGTATGGGTGAAATTCTCTCCGGATTGGTGCCAGTGATTAAAGATTTATCAACTTTGGACAAAGATTAAGTTTTGCACGGATTAGGCTGTTGACCATTGAAGACTCGTAGGCTACGCGCTAGATTTTCTCTCCACTTAAAACGGATTGCTAGAAGAGGCTGAGAGGTAGGCTCTGAGGCTGAAACGAGTCTAAAATGAACGCTTGGCGGAAGTTAGCTGAGATAACAACCTTTGAAATCCAAAACAATTTTGTAGTCAAGGAGCTTTGGAATTTTTATGATTTCCCAAAATGACACCGGGTAAGTTACCGCTGAGTTTGCTGTTAGTTATCCGTCTAGTACTAGCGTTGATAATGCTATTATTTTTTATTCAAGGCAGAGTGAAATAACTACAGTACAGGCTAGCTCCACAATATAAATCAAACTTCTAGGCTGACTCTAAAGCAAATTTTATTAATTAATAAGCTAATAATTAAGCGATAAGTAACTACTTTCTTTCTTCAGTAATCCAGTAAAGTTTCTGTTGTTGTTTATGTCCACAATAGAAGAATTAAGTCAGTTTGTTAACATTGTATTATTCCCTTAGATTTATTGTACATGATATATTCTGATTGTATGTTTATATTTAATTTTCATTCTTTCAATTAATTAATGCTTTCAACTGTCACTTCGTGAAAGCTCCTTGTCACAGAAGTGGAAGAAATATCGATTTAATAATTTCAAAATTAGTTGTCTAAGATGTGACGTGGTAAATTTGCTAACCATATGACGGAAAACCTATAACTTCACAATCGGACATAATTTATTTAACTAACCTTGATTTGGACGATCAATGTCATCGACAGGAACAACAAAGGTACAATCATACATTACTTTACATCTACATTTCATATTCCATGTAGAAATTATAGACGGTTAAATAAATTATTTAAGATGAAGTGGAGAAAGTTTCGCTGGGTTTGAGTGATGGTGCCCCGCTTTGAATATAAGGCAAGTGGCTCTAATCCAGCCCTTCGTTTAAAAAAAAAACAGAACTCAAGGATGTAACTCTTCAAATGATTTTTTTACTTTCTCACACCCCGGGTGTGTGTAGGAAAGATCCCGTGGGACAAGAGACGTTTAAATAACCAGCAACCAGCCCGGAGAACGATGAAAAAGCATTTTATCGAAACGTCGCGAGAAATTGATTGTCTAACCCGGCGGGAAGCCCGATAGACTTTCACTGACGCTCGAATTCTTGCTTAGCCAAAAGATTTTTCCATGACGAATTACGTCTTTGGTTTAATTAAGTTTGGAACCGTGCGCGTGACTCCGTACAAAGACACTTGTTACGCACAGTGCATTGAAAAATATCTGTCGCTTGATACTCTGCAGGGTTTTTTTCTCCGACTGTGGCTTACTAAGCACGGGCTCCGTCTCCTGAATCAAAGCGTGTACTTGACACCTTAACATCTTGATACAGAAACTCAGTCTTAAATTCTGCTGGGACGTTGATAGCTTGTACGTGTAGGTAGTAGCACACCTGAACGGAAATTTCTTCGAATCCCAGCTAATCGAAATGATTTTTTTTGAATGTTTTACCCGTATTGCACCTCAAAATGGTAAATCGTAGTGTTGATTCTCGGACAAAGCTTCCGTTTAATTAAGCTCAAATTTTAATTGTTTCAGACAATTATAACCGCATATTTTCATCCAACATTAATTATTCAATGTCCTTAAATATTCAGAGCATTAAATAAAATGTCGAAAAGGCTGTATATCCAAGAAAAACCGTTTTTATGGTAACTGCAAAGTGTGTCCAAAAATATTTTAGTTGCCATATTAATTACAAACAAAGACATAAAATATTATGAGATGTAGGAGACCTGGAAGGTGGACCTGTGTATAGGTTACCATTGAAGTATTGCATATTCGTCCTGAAACACCCCAAGGGAATGAGAGGGATTAAATTTTACGGTGAATTGAGGAGGGAACTTGGGAGAGGAGATAGGTCAGAGTAATCGGCAAAAATCCTTCATAAAAATCTGTGTTAGCCAGTATAATGCTTTAATAAATTGATGGCAAGTAAAGGAAGCAACAGTGGAATGATCCGTGATGAAAAGAAGGCAGAATGGTGAGCATGTCTACCCCACACGACGTCACACGTCCTTGCGAATAAAGTTGGCATCACTTGGCAGAAAGTCCTGCACGTTGGGATGGGAAATGATACGATGATGGGAGGGGAAGGAGTGTAAGCAACACATGACGTGACAACAAGTTGACTTAGAGAAGAAGAAGACGAAGGCGAAGGGATCAGATAAGCTGCGAGGAGGTAGCTCAACGCCGGAGGAGGAAAGGATGAACATTTTCCGCCTTAAATACTTTTGGCAACATTTACTCTTTAAAGGGATAGTGCACAGATTTTGGTAACTGAGCAGCTGGCTGCTTAATAACCAAAATCAGTCGCCAGTGTTGAAACCCCAATTTCGGTAATACCATGGTTAAAGGAAAAAAAAACAAGTGAAATATTAAATAAGATTTTTTTTTTAATTTTTCCTCCAAGGCACATCTTAAAAATGGCGTCATGTCCCAAACCTGGGTCGCTTGAAATATATAAGTGCAGAAATTGATAAGTACTTTCATTACTTCAAGAATCAAAGATTTGCACCGAATCACTTGGCTGAAAGCCCTACCCGTTCGGATGGGGAGTTGTCCGATTATGAAAGGAGAAGGTACAAATGAGTGCGAGTAGCACATGACTTGACAAGTAGTTGACTTGGAGAAGCAGCAGGGGCGAGGGGGATCAGATAAACGGCGAAGGGGTAACTCAACGCTTGAGAAGGAAAGACGTTATAAAGCGAGCTCTCGGAAATACGCGCGCTGGCGGTTGGATGACGCTCGAAACTTTCCCGTAAGACTCACTTTTGCAGTCTCAAAGGCAAAGGAGAAAGGGATGGTGGAAGGACACAGTCGAGGCCGAAGAAGGATACGGGTGTTATCGCAGAAAGGGGTGACTCCTGAGTGGGGGTAAAAGATGAAAAGTTCTCAAGACATTGCTCGCTCGGAGATACAAGGGGACAGATCGTAGGGTACGGTATGCAGCAACATATGCTAAGTAGTAGGAGGATTTCAAAGAACAATATCAGCCCGAAGTATCCGGTCGGACATGAGTTAATCGAGTATTATAAGCGTTGTGACTAATAATTAAGCGATAAGTAATTGCTTTCTTTCTTCAGTAATCCAGTAGAGTTTCCGTTGTTGGTTATGTCCACAATAGAAGAATTAAGTCAATTTGTTATCATTGCATTATTCCCTTAGATTTATTATAGACGGCATATTCTGATTGTATGTTCATATTTAATTTTCAATGATTTCAACTGTCACTTCGTGGAAACTCCTTGTCACAGAAGTGGAAGAAATTTCGATTTCATTATTTCAAAATTAGTTGTCTAACAATAAGATGTGACGTGGTAAATTAGCTAATTATGCGACGGAAAACCTATAACTTCACTATCGGATATAATTTGTTTAGCTAACCTTGATTTGGACGATCAACGTCATCGTCAGGAACAACATAGGTACAATCATACATTAATTTACAGCTACATTTCATATTCCATGTAGAAATTATAGACGGTTAAATAAATTAATTCAAATTCAGAATTCATAGCTTTTCATTCATATTAATTATTTAAACCTGTTATATTATTATAATGGACCATGGTTTCCTTACTAACTAACATTATCATGGTAATTATTCAAGAAAAATGAATAATATATCTCATTTCGCCTTAACCACCCCCTCAGTACCTAATATTTCTACGCTCCCTAATCCCTTTCTCTAGAATTGGCATCATATATCGCACATTTTTCTTGAACATTCCACTTTCTATGTGTTTTTCTCATTATCAACGAATCTATAGCTACCAGCAATTCCTCAATGGATGTTTACCTATCCGTGGCAGTATGAATTTAGTTCTGAAAAAAATCTGGTTCATGGAACAAAAAAATACTCATAATTTCTTCATTTAATCCCTCAAACCATATTATTATTTTACCATGAAACATTGATCATTAGTGCAAGCCCTTATTAAAAATCAAAAAGGTCGCAGTCCTCAATAAATCTCGATGTCAAAAACAAAAATATCGATGAAATATCTTATCTGTCCCTATTAAATTCGTATAAATTTAAAAATTACACAGCATGATAAATGCTCCATTGTTATCCATATATTTTCACACAGCTGTGAACTAATAAATCAATGCAATAAATTAAATGATTGCATAGAAATTTCCTTAAATCGCAATAAAGTCTACCTATTCTACCTACTCTCCAGTATAGTGCGTTTCCTTTTTTTTCTCGAAAGGTATCACCATCCCGACTTCTCCTCGGCATATAATTTGTTTCCTCATCAAGCAAAGAGCGGTTTACCTGACGGTGTGTGGGGTGAAAAAAGAAACAGATGGACCGAATTCGTTTTTTTTTTCACTCTTTCGTATCCTCCAGTGGAGGCGGTGGCGGGGAGGAAGAGAAGGGAATCGCAAGAGAGCACCATCCGTCTGCAGTCGAGTCCACGGAGGAAAGCAATCCCATTCTTGGAAGCACCAGATGCTTCTCCTCCATTCCCATCCACTCAAACCTTTCCACTACCTTTAAATTCCCACGCCACCCTCACTTGCAATGCCCGCATCCCAGCGGTGCTGTCGTAAATTAAGTCACAAGACAACCAAGCCAGACTATTACAACGAACGAATAGGTAGACTAAATGTATAGTGAGTGAGTGAAAAAAAGAATCCATGTTTTTTTTACTTAGCGTGAAACTAAACATTTGTAATGATAAACTTACTTTTTTTAGCAGCTCATGATGATATCCGGTAAATCATTCTGCACATAATTTTGAAATAAATACTTTTCATCGATGTGGTGTGCTCAGCTGCAGGCTTCGCCGGTTGTTTAGTGAAACGATAATCGTTAACTAGACATAAGTTAGCTGAAATCCCCCTAATCAGGCTGCTGGAACGAACGAATAGGTAGAACAAATGTATAGTGAGATAAAAAATAATAGATGTTTTTTTCATTAATAATGACTCTAAAATTTGTACTAGTAAACTTACTTCGACGATTTTCGCAGCTCATGATGGTATTTGGTGATCACTGGGGCCTTCGAGTACTTTTTAAAGAAATATTTGCGATGGGTGCATCGTGCTCTGATTCTGGCTTCGTAGATCTTTTAAAAAATATTAAATGCACTCTGTTGCAAATAATAACGCGAAGCAT